>NC_141091.1:13038338-13753338 GCF_041138505.1 Cibotium barometz
CTATCATTATTACTATTCATCACTGTGCATCGTAGTAGTTAGACGATTTCTCGATGATTTGTAACAGTTACACGATTCATGACTTTCCATGTCTTCTCTACTAACTACACCATTGGTTCCTCCTTGCTATTAAGACTAGGCGCCCATGCATCATGTGGTTGTTTTTGCACACAACACACCCAGTCATTTCGTGTCTTGGAGCTAAATGTGGATGGCTAGTCTCTCTAGCAGATCACTGCCTTAACAATGTCTTATACGCTTTGGGCTCTTCTATGTGTCATGGCTTTTGACACTGGGTTCTATTTTGACCAAAGATTCTGGTCTTCTTTCCATGGAAGGGATACCTGTAAAGTTATCATCAAAATTTGTTGCATCTAGGTAACACTCCACCAGCATTATGTGCCTTCTGGCATATAATACATCATGCAATTGTTTGCTTCTCAATCTCTCATGAAGAATAATGAAATCAGCTTGGTTTGGCTCAATTTTTCCTCAACAGTTGTTGTTCAAGTTCTTGAGAGAGTTGATACAATCTCTCGCAAACTCTTGCTTAGCTACTAGAATTGATACAATTGTGTAATTGAGTTGTGCTTGACACCAGTCTTTGATGAGAAGCCCAGCTCGAGATCCTCCCATGGTCCCTTTTTGTGAATCTTCTAGCATTTGAAACCACAACAATGCATTACATTCTAATGTCAATCCAAAGACATTAATCTTAGTTCTAGGATCGGTTTTTACCCTCTAAACCGTGCAGATTTATCTGAACATGGCTAGTCTAATCCTTGGATGACCGTGCTCATATTTGTCTCTTATTTCTCTAGGTGGTCTGACCATGGCTTCTAGCACTCTTCTTGTTTTGTCAGGAATACAAGCTCATTCTCTAAGTTCTATGAGCTCAATTGTTACTTTTGGAGGCATCGAAGCTACGCATCTTGGTTCAACACTGGGAGGTACTGGTGCATAGTATGGTTTTGTATACTGGTACTCCAGCTAATGATTCTAGTAAGGTTTCTAGGAGCACATTTAGGGTATCCCACTACTAGTATCCCATTAACTATTGGTCGGCTCATAGCTCTCCATTCATGATTATGTAGTCTCTTGGTCTTCCCAAGTTTCTTGAGCTGGTATTCTAATCTTTAAGGGACTAATTACCCTTGTTCTCTAGAGAGGTGTTGCCTCTCTTCGGATGGTACTATTTTTCCTCGTCCTTTCTTTCTTGATTGGGTCTAACAACAAGGAAGGAACCCGAAAGATGGCATCCTATTTATGACTATATAATGAGGATTCTTGCTCCTCTGTTGGACTACCTCTTCTTGATGTAATTTCCTCTTAATAAGAGGTCCTCGCTTCCCTTCCTCCCATTTTCCCTTGGTGGGCACGTAGAGGTTGATTGGAAACAACAAAATTGTGCAACATGAATACCCTGATAAGAAGCTCAATCTACATCATCTTTGCTGGCAGCTTGGCCCTAGGGCTAATCTGTTTGACACATATGGCGCACATGATGCTTGGTTGTATCTGCCAGCTCATACTGGATAGGTGGAGTACATGTGTACGGTGAATAAGCGGGACATGTAATGCATCGCTACCCCGCACCGTCAGTTGTAGTGTGTGTGTGTAGTGCCACGTATATAAGGCACACTAAGTCATTTTCAAAAATAGTACATTGAGAGTAATAGAGTTCCGAGCCTAAGAAGCTTCCTTCCTCCACCATATCTCCATCCGTGTGTATGCGTATGATACCTGTCACACTCTTGACATGGTATCAAATAGGGGCCGAGTTGGGGTATGTGAGTCAGGAAACCCTAATGCTCAGAGGAAGTGAGCAGATCTGAATATCAGATAAGAAGCACAACGGAAGGAGAAACCATCGGGCAAGAAAGCAAGCAAGCCGCTAGCTTGAGCAAGCAAGCGCCAGCGTGGGTAAGTAAGCAGGCCCTCAACAGAGGAGTCGTGCTCTTATTCTGCACATTGCTATTCTGTCATGGTTTTGTGGGGAAGGAAACTCGTGCATGGCAGCCAGGAATCCAACGGGTCTGTTTTCAAGGCCTATCGTGAAGTGAATCAGCTCATTCCACTGGCGTCATTCTCCTTGTAAGTGACTAGTTTTTTACTTGTTGCATCTCAGTTGATAACCCACATTTCAGGTCCGACAGCAAATTCGAGACCCTTCTGCATTCGAAAGAACTTCTCACAGTTATAGTAGCATGTAAAAAAAAAAGAGAGGAGGAAGTCTTCGCTGGGCAAAACTAGAGGTATTCTGCATTATTCACATTGTTAAAGGCTTGGAATGCATCCGACATGCCTTGTGAGGCAGCTTGTGAGCAGAGAAAAGTGCAGGTGATGCTATGCCATTGATGCCTCGTATGCAGTGATTGCAGAGCAATAAAAAACGCAGATTTAGAAAGAATAATTATCCTACATGGAGATTCAGAATCAAGAACTTTCTTATTGGCAAAGACTTATGGGATGTAGTAGATGGCAGAGAGGCCAGACCACAAGATGATGATGCTGCAGTCAAAGCATGGGTGAAAAAGACTCATCAGGCTATTCATTACATGTCCATTACCATAGAGGACAGCATACTTGGGCATATACAAGACAAGACTACTTCCAAAGATGTTTGGGATGCAATTGCCAAGCTATTCAAGACAAGCACTAAGGCTCGAAAGCTGCAACTAAAATAGGAGTTGCAGGATGTGGAGCGGAAGTCATCTAGTATTCAAGACACTGTCTTGAAAAATCAGGAGCATTACCGACCAGCTTGGTAGCATTGGAGTCAAAGTTAATGATGATGACTTAGTTGCAGCATGTTTGCATGGCTTGGGTAAGGAGTATCAGTCACTTGTCTCACTAGTATCTCTGTGAGAGAGAACATCCCATCATTCAATGACCTCATCCCCTTGTTGATTAGTGAGGAGACGAGGCTGGCCAAAGGAGTCATTTGCAAGCACAAGTAGTGCCTCCAGTAGCAGCAAGAAAGAGGAACATGCATTAGTTGCAGGTGGCCATGGTAGAGGCCCTGGTGGAAATATACGAGGCCGAGGTCGAGGCCAAGGCCGTGGAGGCTACCAGGGTAATCAAAATCAGCCCCAGAACAACCAAAATCGGGGTGGATATGCACGAGGAAGGGGGAGCAATAGAGGCCGTGGTGGAGGTCAGGCACAAGGAAGGAAACCCGGGTCTTGCAACTACTCCAGTATTGCAGGGCATTATGCATATGAGTGCAGCAAGCGGACATACGCTTGGGAAAGATCCCATGGAGCAACTATGCTTCAGGAGATCAAAAACATGGTGGAGACTTACTGGCTATGCACCCTACATGCAAGCCTTAGGATAATAGACAAGCTTCTCATGTTGCACGTCAACTATGCATGGAACATGGAGCCAAAATAGAGATGTGCCAAGTCTGTTACCAAAATAGAGACCAAACTAGGGGAGATTTTGTCAATAAAGTGGGCTTGCATGGAGGATCAATAAATTTCACAAAGGATGCTAAAACATATCAGCAAACAAAAGATTGGCCTAGTAAAATTTGCATGGGTGGCTCAAAGGTAAGGCATCTTCTATCCAACCATACAAATGTTGAAAGCCATATAGAGTTTAAGGTGTGGAAGAAAATATATGACAACACATAGAGGAAATGAGGCTAACATGGGATTGAAGTGTGCAAACATATGGCTAACATGGGATTGAAGTGTGCAAACATATGGATTTGCCTTGATACTCTCATTCCTCTACTTGAAAGGTTGATAAAGGAAGAGGTTGAGCACCTTCAAGAAGAGCATCGACGAGTTTATTAATAGCCATGGTCAATGCATGATGAGAAATGCATATTACACATTGCATTGGTAAGAAAGATCTTGTTAACATGTACTTCAAGATTAAATTTATTTATATTACTTCTTTTTTGTGTTTCCAAGCATATATTATATGCACATGGTTCCTTTTTTCTTGATGAATTCGGGTCACTAGACCTCTGGAGCACACAAGGAATGGAGAGATCCCATAACCTCGTGAAAGCATTGTTCTTAAAGAACACTAGGCATGGCAAGAGAATAAGGAAGAGCAACAACCCTCCATGAGATGTTCAATTGGCTCTTTAGAAGTCTGGGTGGGTGGAAGCACATACAATCCCAAAAAAAAAATCCACCCTTACATCGTCAAAAAGGTCATAAGTATGCATGGGTAGCCTCACATGCACGGTAAGGGCAACATGTGATGGTTTGCAACATGTCGTTGGTGTGATGTGCTTAAAGATGCTAGGCATGGTGTGAACACCCAATTTATCCAATATAATGAGACATGAGAACTAAAGAAGGTTGGTTGAATTTATTCAAAAAGAGGCATTGGATAAAAGAGCAAATGAATCCTTACATTATTATCAAATTAGACGTGTTAATGATTAAATTTACTCAAAAAGAGGCACTGGATAAAAGAGTGAATAAATGCCTACAGTATCGAATCAGACATGGAAATGGAGTCACCAATATGACATGTTAGAGATTGGGAATGCACTACAAATAACTAAATGGCCATAAAGAGAGGCTAGAAATGTTGATGATTCAAAATCAAATGAAAATTGTAAGACATAGAAGGTTTATGGTATGCAAGATGGTGCACGATGTAGTCATCACCATTGAAAGTTTGAAGACAAACCCAGTGGAAGTTGTTAGGTGTTGCTTTTCTTACTTGATAATATAATTATGTTGGTGGTGAGAAGTTTGGCCAATGTGTGGGGATGGAAACAAATTGGTGTGAGCCTTGATGGAATGAAGGATGCATATGTGGTCTCATTGCTGGACACTCTTACTCAGGGTGTTTGCTATGTAAAAACCACATATAGCACGTGCCTTCAAGGGGTAATTAAAGCAACTTAACTTACTTATTAGGAGTATTTTGTTTTATGCTCAAGTTTTCTTGGTGGCTTGGATATAGATAGGCCAAATCATTTTGTAAGCCCCTAGCAATCTATGTGGTAGTGCAACAAATCAATCATATGTATTTATTGAAGCCAAACACCTCTTTGCTTTGGGGGAGGTTTGTTAGATATTACTAAGGTTTAAGTGCACAAAGCTCAAGGAGTGTGTATAGGTTGAAACTAGAAATAACATTAATATAGACAGGGTGGTTTGATACTAAGTCATACAAGTCTTAGCTATTTTGGGCTAGTCCCTTGTGTATGAAAGGGTTGGTTGATACTCCAAATAAGGCAATTTCGATCTAGAGGAGGCGTGCAAATCTTAGCTATTTAGTCCTTTGTGTATAAAAGGGGGAGTTTCTTGTTCCATAATATGTGTCATTTCATCTTGGAGCTTGTGTGTGCTCTTTTTAGTAATCTTAATTAAGCTTTAATCATGTTTTTATTTATTGCATTTATGGCTTTGATGTTGGTTACGGAGCAACATAAGCATACCACGCATGTTCGGGCAAAATGGGGACCTTGGTGTCCATTCCCAATCTAGGCCTCACTAAGAGAGGTGGAAAGAAGGCAACCTTGCTACCACCTCCTATGGGGGTGGACTCTAAGGGCATTTACACAGTTGTGAGTGTGGTTAGAGAAAGAGAAATTCCACGAGTAGGAGGTAAATATCAAAATCTCATGGGACAATGATGAACAAGAGTTTCCATGCAGTAAATGATCATTTCTCACTAGTGTGTTGGAGAGATCTCCTCTACCCAAGCTCAGTGGGTAGGGAGTCACCCTTGTCCATCCCCCCACGCACTCATTTTCATACAATTCACGATGCAAGTGTGTAAACCCCCTAAGCATCTTTAGACATTTCCCTCTGAAGACCATAAGGCTCGTTTCAGATGAGGTGCCCGCCCCATCTGCTGCCTCGTCCGCGGGCGCCCAATTGACTGCTTATTAGGGCAAAATTGATACGAGTAGCTACAAACCCTAAGTGACGGAAGCGCACACACTTAACAGGACTGAATCGCTCCAATCGACACTCTGCCAAGATGATCTACGACGTCAATTCCGCCCATTTCCGCTCCTTTCTCAGCCAGAAGGGGAGCTCCGCCGACCGAAGGTATACACGACCCTCAGATGCAGGTTTCTTTTCCTATGGCAAGAATCTGCAGGAAAGCTTCTCTTGTCACTAACCCTTCTTGTCTGGTTAACAGGAAGAATGAAGAGCAGAAGCCCAAGGAGCAGAAGCCCAAAGCCAACGAGAACAAGCCTGTGATGAACGAATAGCCATGATTATATCGGCTACTTTATACATGTAGGTGATAATATGCTGATATAGTGTGCCCATAGTTGGGCACTCAGTTAGGAAGGATGATACAGTGGATGATTTGAATTTAACCCTAATCACGATGTGCTGGCTTTAGAGCTTGATTTTCATGCTGTGTTTTTTCTGCATGCGTTGTGTGTGTTCTCATGGCTTGAGCTTATCTTGTCTTATCTAATAGCATGTAATCTCATGAGGACATGTGCCATCACCGTGTGGGCCATATTGTTCTCCCAATTCATTTTTGAGTGTGTCCTACATTCGTATATGCTCTGTGGCATGAAGCATGATCACATAATCTAGGCATGTTCTCTAGCATGTATGCATGGGCCATCTGGATTGCATGTGAATGGGCCATCACCGCGAGGGTTGTGCACCTTCTATATTGTGGTGTGGGCTGTCAGAATTTATTTTTGACCATGTCATTCTGTGTGTATATGCTATGTCTACATATAATCACATATTCCGAAATGTTCTCTTGCACTTATGTATGTGTAACACCAGGAAAGCACGTTCTTGCTTTTATAGCATTTCCATTTGGAAAGGATCATGTAGATTTGTTATGGTGCTACAAACATGTGAAGTGAGAACGGCTGGCATGGTCTCTTGTTTGCTGCCTGCCAATGAATGTCTTGACAGCCCTTACTCCATCCTTAAGTGTGTGCAATGGCTTCTCCCTGAAGAGGCGAGAAGGTAGCCTTTCCCTAGAGTAGACGAAGGTCGTTTACACTATTGGTAGTGATGTCCTGCATTTCATGTGAAGGCCCTATGATTTAGTCATCATACTTTGATTGGAAATCTCTGCCCATGCCCTTTGTTTTGAGAGGTGAACATGGATGTCTGATAACATGGAACATGCATGATGCTAGTACTCTACTTGCTCTACACATGAGGTTAAGAGTTACGTCTTTGTGAGTAGACTTTTGGGGGTCATCTTTTTTTAATTTTGCTACCTTTGCACAAAGTTTACTAGCTTGTCCTAAGATGCTTCTAGAAGAGTGGTTTATACTTGTAGTGGTTTGGAAGGTGTGCAGTCGAATAGCAGCCTCTCTTCTTTATGCCTGAATTTATCTACAGTAGTAAACAATGGATTGGTAGTAGCATTTTGGTCTTTTGATGGGAATTGTGATGGCGTGTTGAACAATTCTTTTGTTTTGGGTAGTAGGTGTATTGCATGTTATTTTCAGAATAATTTTAAAAAAAGGTGTTGGCAACGACTTCATCTTATCTTAGTAGTCATGTATATGCAAGCCGATACAAATGAGACTTGCCTTGCCGATTGCTTTGCTTAGTGATGCGGTTATTATGCTTGTAAATGAAGCGGGGAAAGAGACTGCAATCCGTGAGGATCAGAAGAGGTTAAGAAAGCTTAGAGTTTGGATTGGCTTAACTCTTCAGGCCCTTCAAGCCAATGAAGTCCATGATGGAGATGCACGTGAGGTCACATCTCTAATTGATTTGGTAAGGTTTTGAGAGGGGAATTCAACTCTTGGGCAAAAAATTCCAAACATTTAGGAGGTTTTAACACTAGGTTATAAGCAAACTTCTTACCGATGGTCTTTTTATCATATGGAAAATCTATTGTTGGACTCATTTTGCATGGTATTATGTGAGTGTTGGGTTGTTTTAGGATCAAAGCCATGGGACTTTGGGGTCGCCTCGGTTGGGGTTGTTGGTGATCCTTTATGTGCGTTATTTGTTGTTGGTGTGGGTTCTTGATCTACATGGATAGGTGTCCTTAGAGAGTTGTTGGAATGTTTAGCACAAGGATCAATAAGTGAGATGCATGATTGGTTGGACGTTGTAAGGAGGCAAAACCCCTTACAAAAACCAATACAAGATTATGGTAACCACTTTGGATGAAGACCATAAGAGACAAAGAATAGAAAACTGTACATGTAGGTGATAGGGCTTGCAAATAGGGAACCTCATTCAATTATGCAAGAGAAGAAAATTAAGGAATTGACCTTCATTGATGCCTAGAGGGAAAGCAAGGACTTGACATTAAAAGGAGAATGAAGTGAGCTGTGCTATGTAATTTTATACCAAATTTTCATGATTATAGACTTACTTGGAGAGCTTTGAGAGAGAAGAAGTCACCTACTCTAATACATGCCCACAATTTGGGCTGAAGCCTATGCTCATCAAGTTTATTTTATCCCATCACACGATCTACTTTAGCAACTCTTTTTATCTAGTCGACATCACCAAAGCCCTACTAAAATGAAGATTTGGGCAAGGAGAACAACTATGAGGACCTTCAGATAGGGTTATATGTGATGGCTTTCACCCTCCTAGTCCATTATTACCATGTTTCTATCCACAAAGGATGGACCTCCTAACTCCCATCAAATGCGACTCCCGATACATTGGCCAAATATATATGGACTACATTTCTTGCTAGCTCTTTGTAAATACAAGATGAAACTTTTGATTTTATTGATAAAATGGGGGGCACATGCTTGTGGCTAGCCTAGACAATAGTTCCCATTCTAGTGCAGATGACTATCTTTTAAACATGTTCCAAGTCCCTCATTACTAACCATAGTCATCTACACATCTCTAGGGACTTTAAGCCTTCATCTAAGTCCCTCACTATTAACCTTGTTAAAACCAAGACGATGATCTCTAGGCACTTTAAACTTGCTCTAAGTCCCTTATTATTAACCTTGATATAACCAAGGTGATGATCTCTAACATGTCACCCCAAGTAGCACTTTAGCAAACGTCTTAAATATAGAGGTGAATTTGGTTTGTACTGTCTCATCATATATTTAATTAGGTTTATTTTTAATGGATCAATTTTCATCGTGCGACTAGAGAAGCTTAAGCTCTACTATTGAGGGGATACACCAATCTCTCTCCACTTTCCTCTCTCTACCACCACTTGCTACCTCTCTCCACCCCCTCTACCTTGGGTGTGTGTAAGAGAGAGAGAGAGAGAGAGAGAGAGAGAGATTAGTGTGTATATGTGAGAAATGTAGGGTCGGTGCATGTGTGTGTGCGTGAGAGAGAGAGAGAGAGTGGCGTTCAAGACATGTAGGGTGGATGCATGGGGGTGTGTGCGTGTGGGGGGGATGGAGGAGAGAGAGGGGAGAGAGTGTGTAAGGACATACAAGAATCAACGTGCTTTTTTTTCCCTTTTTTTTGGGACCAACAGTAAGTATATATGTTACTTGAAATCTATCTTTACATTTGAACCCATTTAAGCAAGAAATCCTAATTGAGCATAGTCCTTAGTCATAAACCTTTACTTGTCTACATTCAAAAATTTACATACAGATTCCATCTATTTTCCTCTATCACAAAATTGGACTGTTTCCAAGTGATTTGGTACTATATTGAATGCAAGCTTCCATCATGGCTCTAGTAGTGCATCTTCTAGGGGTTTGCTTCTCTAACACTTTTTCCTTTTTTGACCAGATTTTGACTGTAGGCCCTATCCCAACAGGGTTCACTATGAATGCAACAAATGTGTAGTCCACTTGCTTCTCCTTGAGATACCATCTTCTAGTTTAAGGACCAAATTTAACTTGTTTGGGCTTCAAATCCAAACTAATATAGACTTGCAACATATGAATCATATGTTAGGTTTCCCTAGAATGCATGATAGTCCCCCAAAAAGATAAAGAAATCAAGTGTCGCCATTCTGCAATCTCTGAATTAGCTGACCCATCCGATCTTTATCCAGCTTGTTCACATAGACTATAGACCAGCACACATATGCACACTCTTATGCATCAATTCTATCACAAGAATCAATGTTCTTAGCGCATATTCTAAATATTGTCATATGCATTTGTACAAGGATTTGAACCAACCAAACGTGGTTAAATAAGCTTTTTGGACTAAAATATATCATTGTTAACAGATCAGAGCTAAGATTAGACATCCAAAACATGAATAAATTTGAAAGTAATCTACAGTCAAAATGTATTATTATCATTATTATTTTTTATCACAAAGGAAAATTTTTACAACATAAAGGTAAAAAAACTCAACAGTTGTTTCCCTTAAGCAATGGGCGATAGTGCTTGCAGACATCCATCACATTTAACATCTGAACACAGGCAAGAGAATGGGGGAAGAACGGTGGCAACGGCCACTGTGCCCCATGGAGAGCTACCACGAATATGTTAAGATACGGGTAGTGTATGCACAATAGGAAGAGAAGCATCCACAGTTATAGAGTAGCCAGGTGCAGTATGGTGGACAGTTTTCTTGTATCCATAGCCATGGTAGAGCTAGGTGCATATGGTGGAGGGTTTCCTCGTAGCCATAGCATAGCAGAGCTAGGTCCACAGAGGAAGAGCACGTTGAAAAAAGATTGGCAAAAGGTAGCCTATGTCTTTTTTTATAGCATGGGTAACATTTTAGGGTTTGCAAGCATATGTAGGTGCCATTACATTCCACCACTTTGGTTATTGAAGGTGTGAAACCCTCTTTAAAAAAAAACAAAAGAGGTTTTGGGGTTTGTTTTAGTGGTTGATGGGGGTGGCTTGTAACTTGGAGGTACCAAGTTCGATCCCTGCCAGACACTCGATAGTTATCTTGCCTTCACTTTGTAGAGGATATGAGGGGTCCTCACAGAGTACTTTGCTCCCTTCTAGTAGTCGCCATTAAAAAAAAAAAAAAAGAGGCTTGTTGAAGGTCATCAAATTGTTTTAGTATCTTGTGACACATATTCATGTGGTGTTTTATATACTTTCATTAGAGAGGATCCATATGATTTAATATGGACTAAGGTTCCAAATGTAAAAGTACTACATGATTATTACTTACTTGCTTTTTGTAGGGTCTGTATGTGATTTTATAGTCCCCTGCATCATCAAGTAATCATTCCAACATGTGTTCAATGGGCATCGGGGCCTATGGAATGCCTACTCGATGCTTGCAAAGGGAGACAAGTAGAATTCAAAGGCCTTCAATGCGATAGCATACTCCAGGAAATTACCCAAGTAAAAAGGAATTAATGTTTCTCCATAGTTTGGCCTTCTCAAAACCGTTAGCACAAGACATGTGGATGAGTTCTCATATTGCCTTATACGTAATGGAGTGTTGATTTATAGAGTAAAGGGTCATATTTGAGATAAAATTACTTATGTGCAATGGAGTGGTTGATTTGTAAAGTAGAGTAGAGTAAGGGTCGTACTTGAGATAAAATTACTTTGTGAGTCCAATTTGTTGATCTATTGCCCGTTCGATGAATATTATCTAATGGAGTGAAATGGAAGTTTAGTTTTTTTATCATATGGTTGACTAACGCATTGAGCCATATTTATGATAAATTGCATATTGAGAAATGAAGTTTCTTCACAAATGAAAGTGTTTGAATTTATTTTTTAAAAAAATCCATTTTGTGGATCTCATTTGGATAAATCTGAAAGGGATTCCCTTGGTTGTAAAGGATATTACAATAAAAGAATATTGTAGGGTTTGGGACGTTAATCACTAAGAGATCATCAAAGTAGCATAACGAATGGCTAAAATATGAGAGGAGGCCCCAACATTGTACCTTTACTAGACTTGTGAGAAAAGAATATTGATAATAATATAGATATAGATTGCACCATAATGCAAAACATGCAAAACCATGGGAATGCCACATTTGGTTGGAAGATTTTATATTTAAGTTGTATAAAGGTATGATCAGTGACCCAATTACTAATGTTAATAGCGTCTTCTGGGAGAAACAATTCTCTCTTTTCTTAGTTTTGGACCATGTTTCTTTTCCACCTCGAATGGATGATCTAGAAAACCATAAGAATGTTTTCTTTGAGTATTGGAATGCCCATGTGAGAATTTGTTTCATGATCATTTTAAGCCTATGAGGTTCACTAGGTGGGATGCCTTCATAGCATTTCTTAATGTTAGTTGAACATATAATAAAAATGTGATTGGGTGGATTTAAGTATTCATTGGATGATTTAATCATCCAATAACTTTGGATTGTGATTCCAATGCATAGTCTAATGTGTTGATTGAATTTTTGACACATAGATTGTATGGGCTCAATGCATGAATCTAAGGTAGCTTCGAGTGTGAAGGGAATCTCAGAAACATAGTTTTTGGGCATTAGTTATCCATCTAAACTCTTGCTTGTGTGCTTTAGAAGCCCCTAAGATGTAAGGAATTTGCCCATGTTCAATATTATGTGATAGGTATTCTGAAATTTCCATGGTCGACTTGTCATGTAATATGGTTGTTGGTATATTATTTGCACAAAAGCCATTATTTTGCATATGTAGTTTTGCAAGATTAATACTAAATTTCTTGCATGTGAATGATGGGGTCTTTGGTGTTTTATCAATGCCATAAATAAAAATCTATTTTTTAATGAAGAGATTTCTTGTACCATATGTTTATCCAATGCACACACACATAGACCCTCTCTCTCTCTCTCTCTCTCTCTCTCTCTCTCTCTCTCACACACACACACACACACACACACACACACACACACATCCCTCTCTCTCTCTCTCTCTCTCTCTCTCTCTCACACACACACACACACACACACACACACACACGTACATGCCCATGTGTGTGTGTGTGTGTGTGTGTGTGTGTGTGTGTCTCATAGACACACCCCCATGCACCCACCCTTTATATGAAACGGCCTATGTGACAAAAACTTAATCACTATAATGGCCTATGTGACATACCTCGTTATTTTCAATGGATTGTTGATGGTGTATGTAATTTCAAAGCGCAGTAAGAATCTCATTCATTAGGGCAAGATCTAGATTAGTTGTATCGTACACAACACTTGTAAAAAATGGAAGGTATTGACCACTTTTTAAAAAAAAAAGACATATAGGATGGCCAATGAATAACCATCCTATGTGCCTTTTTGTAAAAAAAACACGAGAATCACTAGTCGATATCATGGCAAGAAAATGAAATAAAAACGAGCATCACCTAGTTGATATCATCCTACATATCAAACCATATATAAAATGCTCTTATCAAATTGTGGGAAAAAAATATAGTTGTGAGCCTAACATTATATGTTTTAGAGAGAAGTACTTTCCTAGCTAAAAACCTTCCATGCGCAACTTTCTCTACTCGCCTCATGGCTTTTTTGACAAGTTAAAGAGGTGGTAATAAAAGCTCACGTTTCCTACCTATTTTTTATATAGAGTTTAAGATTAGGTTTACCAACTTAGAGAAGGCAAAGTGGCCACCAACAAAACAAAAGAATGCCAAGCTTGCATGCCAAAAAAGTAATAGATATTTGCCTTCAGCCACAAAAAAAGCCACACAAGATGGTTGAATGACGACCATGCTACGTGGCTTTTTTTTCTTTAATTACTCTCACTCTTGTTGTTGCAAATTGTCCACATGAAGACAACATGTGCAAGTGGGGGCAAGATAGAATGTAATGCGACATTCTACCTTGCCTCCCACTTGGACAATTTTTCCTTCAAAATTTGTGTTTTAGTATGGTGAGAAAAAGAACCAAGACCATAAATTTTAGCTTATAATACTCTAAATATTTTGGAATGAGATTTGCCTTCAGACACACTTAGAGAAAGCCTTCAACCACACCACACCAATCTCTCTCTCTCTCTCTCTCTCTCTCTCTCTCTCACACACACACACACACGCACGCGCGCGCGCGCGCACACGCACACGCACATGCACATGCACACCTCTCTTTCTCTCTCACACACCCACCACTCCTGTTTCCCTCTCTCTCTCACCCACATACCCACCACTCTCTCTTTCTCTCTCACACACACCCACACACCCACCACTCCTATGTGTGCGTATGGTGTGTTTCTCTCTCTCTCTCTCTCTCTCTCTCTCTCTCTCTCTCTCTCACACACACACACACACACACACACACACACACACACCACTCCTCTATCTCTAGGATTTCTAGAATCAGCTTCGTTTTGATACTTGAATTTACCATCCCACTATGCCTGCTTGGTGCCAACCACACCCCCGCCACTCCTCTCTCTTTAGGATTTCTAGAGTCAGCCTCGTTGCCTGAATTTACCATCCCACCATGCCTGCTTGGTACTGACAACAACTACCTTACCTTCACCTCATTTGCACACCACCTACCCCAACACAAGCACTGCTCATCTCACACTACACCTAGATCCATTTCACCCATGATTTTGATATTATCCATTTCACCTAGCTTGGATACCAAAAAAATAATAAAGATTTTCCTTCAGCAACAAAAAAAAAGCCACACAAGATGGTCGAATGAACGACCATCCTACGTGGCTTTTTTTTCTTTAATTGCTCTCACCCTTGTTGTTGCAAATCGTCCACATGAAGACAACATGTGCAAGTGGGGGCAAGATGATAGAATGTAATGCCACATTCTACCTTGCCTCCAACTTGGACAATTTTTGCTTCAAAATTTATGTTTTAGTATGGTGAGAAAAAGAACCAAGACCATGAATTTTAGCTTACAATGCTCAAAATATTTTGGAACCTAATTTGCCTTTAGACACACTTAGAGAAAGCCTTCCCTTCTCACTTACTTTAACACTCTAATGCTCCCTCTGCAAGGTTAGCTTGGCTCTCTGATCAAGTTACTTTAGTCTTCCTACCCTAACCATCCATGGGATATTGACAACCTTTAACCCAACTCACTTGGTTTTATCCCCTTATTGGGTGAATAATAGCTAAACCTAGTCTTTTTATAAAAAGAGACAAATAATACTTTATTTTTTTGGTCATTGTACGTGTTGGCTTGATTTGTATAAAACATAGTTACCTATTTTGGGCACTCTGTTACTCACCAACTCTACTTCTCATAAGGCAGGTTCTTCACCTACTTTGCATGATGTGAGTAGTCATGGCTCATAGTACTATTCTTGGGAATGCCATAGCCACAATCAGATATGTATCCACCTTCCCGCGCCTAGGGTTTATGCTCAGTATTTCGACTATATAAATGTAGTGCCTTCTCCGCCAACGTACACAGCTGCTTCCACTCTCAACATCAAGAGCCCTGCTACATAAATAATGGCCTAGGTAGAGATATCTCTCTACTAGTACAACTCTCCTCTTCGTTGGATTTTAGGTGCATGCACTACATTTTTAAGTTATGAAAATTACCTTGTTACGTTATGCTTGATTGGTTCTGTCAAAAAATGATTAGCTTTGTTAATACTTATTTATAAAATTATTAATAAGGATTCCTTTCGGTGGTTAATGAATGCACATAAGTTCGATTGCTATGATTGAGGTTTATCTTATGGCTAATTGCATAGATACTGATTTTTAAACACTGCCATAATCTGGTTTTAGACATAAGAAGCTTTGAATATGTAGGTATTGGTCCATTAATTTAATTTGGTTATATTCTTGATTAGTGGACACTCTAAATATGCAGCAACGGCATACTTTTGGGTCTATTATTGCTTGCATCTGAAGTAATGATCCCACAAGCTTTTTTGATGTCATGCAAAAAGAGAAAGAGCTCCCTCCCAACTACCACTGGACATAAAGTTTTAGTTTCTTTTTATGGAATGGGGGCAGAGTCATCTTCGTCTTCAACCGCCCTGCCACTAGCACTGGCCTTGAAGTGGTGAGGGTTCTCGGCCAATCCCAGCACACCCTTGGGGAAGTCTTTTTGGACGAACACTGATTCACTAGGAGACCAGCAACGGCTACCTTGTCTTGCTCACCCTTCTTTGTGGAAAATCCCACAAGGTGTAGCTGGGGGAGCTCAACCTCACCTTCCTCCTCTCTTTCAGAAATGTGGAATACAAAACATGCCAACCATGAGAGGAAGTGTTAGCCAATATCCCTGTTTTCGAGCTTGCGGACTTGTTTTTTTTCAAGCTCTATGAAGTGATTTGAGAGTGCCGCCATATGTTCAAATATTTTAAGCCATTTTTGGAAGGGTTTTTTGTTGTGGCCTATTGCTCGAGTAGTTTACATGTCACCCACAAGACATAATCATCCCGTAATGCCAATGAGTGCGGCCTCAAGTGGGTCTCCATAGAGGTGAGCGTGTCAGCAACAAATAGATCTAAGTGCAGTTGGATGGTGGAGGTCCAGTCAACCATGCGAGTGAACATAGCATGCAGGTGCGTGACCTCAGGGAAGTCACTCTCACATACAAAGTCCATTAATTTCTCTAGGGGCATCATGATGAGGAGGGATGTTTAGGTGCTTTTGTGCTTTGGTGATTTGGTGCTCTGGAGAGTGTGAAGAAAACAATTACACATAAAAGGAGCCTTGGGTATTTATAGAAGGTTTGTGTCCTATTACACTGGACCAAAAAAAAATCCTAAAAGGGGCCTTGGGTATTTATAGAAGGTTTGTATGAAAATAAACCAACCATACCACAAAACTACGATTTCAATAAACCAAAATGCCTATTCATTAAACCAAAGTACTGTAGAAAATAAATATATTTATAAAACTCTGTAAATGAAGTGAGATTACAAAACAAATCCAAAATGGAGTGAGATTAAAAAACATCTACCCAAAATGGAATGAGATTACATAATGGAAGAATTCTAGCTTAGGTCCCTTGAGCCAAAGTGACATCATCATGCCCCCAATTCGAGGACACCTTGGTGCTTGCTTCTAGCAGCCTTCCAACCTATCCAAACACACGTACAGCGCGCAGCAGCTCTTCTACCCTCTGTCTACATGCACGCACGCACACACTAACAGCTAACACACAGAACTCAAATGTGTAGAAAATAAAGAAAACAGAACTGAAAAATGACTGAAGAACAACAGCATACACACACACGCCTCTCTTTGCCTTTCCTGCAGGAGGATAAAATAGACTTCAAACAGCAACCCGAGCTGCATCTGGAGCTTGGTGCAGGGCAATTCCCCGGCGCAGCACCAAAAATGTACGCTCTTGCCGCACGTGTCAAAGCTAGGGACTTGCCAAGCACCGTGTGCGAGCCACGAATGGCTGCAAGCACACAACCAGGAAACCAGCAAGCTCAAAACAGGGAGCAATGGTGTGTCACTCACCGCTCAGACCGCCGTCGCGTGAAGGATTCTCGCGCTGCGATGAAGAAGGAGTCGCCGCCGCCGCTCTACTGCCTCGCTGCCACCGTGCTACCACGCAATGCTCGATCGCTACACACACACACACACACTCTCTCTCTCTCTCTCTCTCTCTCTCTCACACACACACACACACACACACTAGAGAAGGAGATGGAGAAGATGAAGCAAGAGCACTCCTTGTATTCAAGACTCAGAGAATGAGAGGTTTTAGGTTACATTTGACTTTTATATGTGATGTGACCGTTCACACATGGGCGCCCACACATGGCCGGTCGATCCTAACCCTTATCCTGATGAAATTCGAGGTGCGCCTCTCATCGGCGATCACCCAATCCCCTTACCCTTTACATGTGGTGTCGACAAGCCCGGCCCATGACTCAGAATATACGTAAAATAATTATATGACGTAAAAAGTAATACGTCTCAATGTCCGCGATAGGTTAACAAAGCTTTAACACTAGTTTGGTAGCTTAACAAGACATAAATATGTCTTTTCAGGGGTTTGCTAAAAAAACTCATATCTTGTGGGAGCGATATTTTAGTATTTCGCTTCCAAGGCATGTCTTCATAAATGTGGAAAACCTTAGAAAATTATTAAAATGAAAAAAATAAACTTAAATATAATTTATAAATCACCATAAGTAGAGGTGTATCTAGCTAGTAGTATAATCCAAACAGGTTAGGAATTGACAAAGTAGGTTCCTATATGCAAGAAAAAAGTGATCTTGGCTCATTATAAATTTCTCCTAAACCTTACATAGTATTTAAGAGATGACAGAGTGATTTTTCATGATAAAAATATTTATTTCATTAATAATTAATTCAGTTAAATTTACTTCTTAGAATCTCTTTTTATTTGTTGAGTCTTGACACCCAAAATATGACAATAATGTGAGCTTATATAATGATTTACTTTAGTTATACTAATAAATCAATGTCTCCACTAAAGTAATCGGGCAAGAATACATATCTAAATATTTCAATTTAGTTAGAAGACAAGGTGATGGTCTTAACTTTCAAAATTGCATTGATAACAAAACAAAAGATATGAACCCTAGCTTATATTTAGATCATCTAGTGAGAAACTTATGAAAATAGTGTTTATTATTATGTAAAATGACTAGATATTCCACTTAAAGCCTTATGAGATGTTTAAAAATGTGTGATTCTATAGTAATAAATATGGTTCAAAATTTGTAAACTTTTGTTTTAAACAAAGTGCTTAAAAGAGTAGGTGTATATGTGATTGACTCTCACAAAATGCACCAACAAAGCATAACATTATATAGAACATGTGCGTAATATTTAGTCCTAGTCTACGATTGTTTGATTAGCTAACTATACAAATCCTCAAAGTTTTTTTTTTGAAATAGCTAAATACCTTATAATTTTCATTAAAAACTAAATTTTGGAGTTCTAATTGACTTTAGAGCCTAAGATGGATTGTATTACACCATATATATGTTTGTGAAGCAATGCATATCAAAAAACTTTAGAAAGAAATGAAAAATTGGCTAATTAAAGCATGTGATCCAAATATTGTCCAAATAGCTTTGCATTACAACTGTAATTTGGCTTATGAGTTCTTATAAAATTAAAAAGCCTAGAGGTAATCAATGTGATCCCAAAAAATCCCATTTTTTCTTCACTATGTACCTGATGATATGAAAAAAGGAAACCTTTGATTTTCACAATCCATGTTTCCTAAATAATTCCATAAAGTTATAAATAGGACATAAATATGTCCACGGACACTTTTCTATCCTTTACCAAACTAGTGTTAAATAATATCACTCCTTATGAAAATAATGAAATGTATTTTTATTGGTTATAGTGTTGAAAGAAAAGGTTATCATCTCTACAATCCTCTCACGAGCAAGATTATTGTTAGTAGGATGTCGTTTTTGCAAAGAATTATGCAATGATGGAATTTAATGAGCATGCTTATGCTAATTCTCTAGACATGTTTGATGGTTTGTTACCTGTGCCAATTTTTGTTGATTCTCAGTAGAGTTTGTCTCTACTGATCCTTGTTTGTTATAAGGGGGAATGCTCAAGGAATTGATGCACCAACTTTAGATCAACCTGGAAGATGCAATAAATGCTAAAAGATCAGCACGTGTTATGCAAAGATGGGCTAGAAGCACATAGCAAATTGTCAGCTCCTTTGTAGAGTAGAACTAGATCTGGTGCTCGAACCACTTCTTCAGTATATATTGCTAATTTTGCATTTCTTGACCCATCCCTAATACTTCTCATGTTTAAAACCCACCAATGGCATGCGTATAAGTAACTTTTTCAAAACAAACCTACTACAAATTTGTACAAGAAGTATCTCAACCATGTCTAGCAGTACATAGGGGGAAACACTGCAACCATTACTTGTAGCAAGCTCCTATGATGTGTACCACTTACACATCCTCATGGGTATAGCTTACACGACCACAATTAGCCTATCCAATTAGCCAATCATAACAATGTGGCATATTATCTCCTCATCCCTGACCACCACCTACATATGTACCCCCAAAGTATATTATTGATATGTTTTGAAGTAGTTCTTCTTCTTTGAAATATTGCACTCTATCTGCAATGATAGGGCATATATGGGGGGATCCCTTTAGTGCAAGCCATATGACTTGAGCTCAAGGTGTGACGAGTAAGAAATTCCGCTTGAATCCATGTGTAAGTTATATGTGTTTATAATCACTAAAGATCGCATATGCTTTAATTAATGTTACAAATTAATATAATTAGTTTAGATAACTTAATGGTAGATTAGCATCCCCATTAAAATCCATGGCTAACGTGCTCCACTTGAGGTCTTGCAACTCTCTAAATAATCAAACTCAAGAAAGAGGATATTATACAAATAGAAGGCCTGTTGGCAGAAAGATGATCCATTACAATCCATCATTTGAGGTCTTGGAAGTCTCTCTAAATAATCAACCCTCAAGAAAGATGATACACAAATAGAAGGCATGATGGAAGAAGGAGTAAATGTTGCTCTAATGAATTAAAAGTACCAACAATGGCAAGTGAGCAAGGTTGAGAACTGCAAGATCACCCACCTTCATCTATGAAGAGATATGCTTTACTGCATAGTTTGAAGGCAAAATCACACAAGCACCTGTAATAAGAATGGTTGAGCCAAAAACTTGATAGCAAAAAACTCCTAATGAAAGATTCTTTAAGTTAGCCTAGCCCCATGCTCTAGCTTCTAGTGGTGAATCCATGTAAAACTTATACCTTTCCCTTTGATGGACTTGGACATGATGAGAGATTTTGGTTGGTTCTAAGCCATGTCTTCTTCTTCTTTGGAGTCAAGAGATAATGAGTGGATGGGTAGTGGAGCATCAAATCTTCTTCTTAGCCAGGTTTTCTTCTTTGAAGTCAAGAGATGGGTAGTGGAGCTTCAAATCCTCTTCTCAGCCATGTTTTCTTCTTCTTTGGAGTCAAGAGATAATGAATGGATGGGTAGTGGAGCTTCAAATCTAAGAGAGTTAAAGATATGCTAGATAATAAAGATCTACTTTCCACGAATTTTTGACAAACTCTCTCTCTCTCTCTCTCTCTCTCTCTCTCTCTCTCTCTCTCTCTCTCTCTCTCTCTCGGCAAGGTAACTTCTCTAGTTGAAATGCTTCCATGATGGATTTTGATGTACGGGTCAAAAGTTGTGTCAATGGATACTCCAGATCTTAGTTTCATGCATTACTTTAAAGAGACTCTTAGTTTCTAGCTATATTTTCTGCCTTTAAGTGTCTCATGGTGTTTTCTTAGATATGTGGCCTTAGGGGGCTTTGGAGATCCCTAGAGGTTTATATTTTTCTACATGGCATATGTTGGTGATATTGTAAGTTAGCTACCAACATTTTCTCTACAAGAAATTCATTAGTATGGACCTCATTTTTGTATGCTTTTCCTCCACTTTTTTTAATTCAAAAGCTTTTGATTTCCTTGTGTTATTTTTAAGTGGAACATTGAAGGCATGGGGCCATTTTGTACTACTGTATATGTGTCCTTTTTACAACCTAAGTTAAACTTAAGACATTTGACAACCATCAACATTCATTGCCGATCCCTTGGAAATGATTTTTGAATTTGACATGATATGAACATCAACACCAAAAGGATTGCACCTTTCCTTTATTTATTGGTTTCTGCCCCACTACGGTAAAGCACGAGTGAAGAGAACTTTCAATCAAATAAAGCTTCACAAAATACATGAAGCACTTTATTTTGGTGTCTTCAACATGCAAACTTTTTATTTATGGACCTGCTTCAAGCAAGTATTTATTCCTCCGTATCACTTAAATATTGATTCTTAAGGCATTTTAGATTGTGACTATTTTGATGGTCACCTATTCTTCATTTGTACATTAAGTCGAAGTTCATGAACTATGTGAATGTTTTAGTTAACCTTTATAGGAGCTCGATGGTCTTGCAAAAAAATACTAATTTGAATGCTTTTAAGAAGATATGATGCTAGCAAATATTATCAATGACTTCCCAATAAACAATAACAGTGATTTCTCCATATACTCACCTCATTACTTTATTTTTTACACACTTCAAAGTGTGTATTTAGGGATGCAAATATGCAATATGACTTTTAAATTTCTTATGATTATTACACTATTTGTTTTGAAAAAGTGAGCTATCATTTATCCTTCTTTTGATGCAAAAAGAAAGGGGCATATATAAATTTGTACAACCGACACCTCTTTGAAGGTGGAGCAACCACTTCTCTTGATCATTAAATTTGACAAAAGTCAAAATGGAAAATAGTGTGCTTTGTAATTTTTCCCAAAAATAGAGAAGTTCTACAAGCCCCCCCCAAAAAAAACAATCTCTATATAAGTTTAAACACTTGAGATCTTTTTGTCTTGGCATATATAATCTATTGTGAATAATTTTCAAATGATAGCATTTATAAATACTAATTAATGCCCATGCTCATGCTCTCTCTCTCTCTCTCTCTCTCTCTCTCTCTCTCTTCAATGGAGGTTTTTTTTTAAAAGAAGGTCCATTTCTCTATTCCCACTACTTTTAAGAGTGGGCCTTGTCCCTCATGAATTGGGGGGGGTGTCAAGTTTTGAGCTCATGCTACTGTTAAGATATCTCTGTCACCTGCTCTATGATGGAACATAAGAGTGTGAAGTTTATGTCTTAATTCACTTGAAGAGTAGGGAGGGTTTGGATACTAGTGTGCCTTACTAGTACACTATTTGTAATACAAAAAATGGTGTGATGCATGTACCATTACTTTCAAGATGATGATGCTAGGTGTTAGGATAGAATTTTTGGGCCTAACATTCATCATTAGTAGCCACGGATTCATTAGATATGCAAAACACCAAAGCCTCATGATTACATGGTTCTAAAATGGTGCCAACAAACACAAATAATGCATGCTATGATATGAAAAATAGTCAACAAATTGTTTCACTATATCTTACAAAAGCTCGTATTTTCGTACTAAAATCTATATCTATTCTTCATTTTCGCTATTCCCATGCTTTATAAGTGGGAGTTTCGGGAAAAGAAGAATTACACATGACAGGTTTAGGAGAGGAAGAAAGAGCTTTGGCATAGGTGTGGGGAGAGGGACTTTCAAAGAGCGAGCGGAGTCGGTTGTCGTTTACGAGTTATATTTATATACACATTTCTATCATTTTCTTGTCATCCATTTATGTAGGCACGATCTCTAGGAATTATCTTGGGTTTCGAAAATGAATTAGCATTAAAAAAAACTTCTCTCTTTTTTATTAATTATTGCTGATATACCAACGAAACTAATGAAATAATTAAAAAAACAAAATCCTGTGTAGCGTACACTCTCTCTCTCTCTCTCTCTCTCTCTCTCTCTCTGCCGCGCTCTCTCTCCTCTCTATCTCTCTCTAGAGCCCCTCTCTCTCTCTCTCTCTCTCTCTCTCTCTCTAGACAGCCACCTCTCTCTAATAAGCAGCGCTGCCGTTCACACAAGCTTAAAAGCATTCAAAGAAAAAGCACTCGTACAGTCCGTGGATGGGCTCTCTCTCTCTCTCTCTCTCTCTCTCTCTCTCTAGAGAAGAGAGAGAAAGAGAGCACTCTGAAAAGTAACCCTTAAAGCTGAATATATGTATGTGTAATAATGCCAAGGACTTGAATCCATGTACTCATTCCTCAAGTGGCCCAAATGGATGTGAGTGACTATGGGGGAAGCTCTTAGGGGCCAAATACTACTATCCATGTAGTGTCCCAAATGGATGTGAGTGACGATGGGGGAAGCATTGAGGAGGCCAACCGGACGATGGTGGGAAGCTAAGCTGAAGATGAATTTATGTGGAATGCATTTGTCATATGCGGGGTGCATTTGTCGCATGCAGCACTAGTGTGCACCCATCTCAGCCTCACCCTCGCCTCTTCACTATCCTAGTGCCATAGGGCATGCAACACAAGTGTGCACCCATCTCAGTCTCACCCTCGCCTCTTCACTATCCTAGTGCCATAGGGGTGGGGACCTTAGGTTTTTATTTTAGTGACTTAATCAAAACATGACATTTCGTCCCCAAGGCAGTAGACTTTGGACTTTCTGCGGGAGGCTTTGAGTTCAAATCCTCATGGGGATATCTTATACTAAGGGTGCACTCGCACATGCAAGTGGGCACATAGGCAACCATCCACACACCTTAGACCGTCATCGTTTGATTGTCATGGTGCTTGCTTCACCTTCCTATTCCGCGATCTTGTGGTGACAACAGTGTGCAATGCTTGCCCTTGAAGCTCACGCTTTGGATTAGGGACGATGGTTGCCATGGAAATCAAAGATCATGACTCAACTTGCGACGCCTGGTTCTACCAAAGCTGTGCAGGGTGTTCACTCCAATCGGCTTAGCAACTAACTTGTGGGGTTTGTCCCACGGCTTGTCCACTACCTATAAAGTGGCCAATATTTGGAAGGGTCCCCCTTGTGGTACTCGGTGTGTGTGTGTGTGTGTGTGTGTGTGTATGGTTAGTATGGTGTGTGTGTGTAGCCGCGTGAAATTCCCATGTGCGACCAGGAATGGAATAAGACCTCATGAAAAGAAAAAAATAACATTTCAAAAATACACACTATGTGAATTGGTCAAACCTTAGGAGTGGTGAATCGAGAGGGGTTGGTTGAACCTTAGGACTAGGAGTGGCACATTGCAAGGGGAACCTAACAAAAGCTTGGGGCTATGAGTGGCAGTTTGCAAGGACCAAGGAGGGAGCACCTTGATGGGTGTGTGTGTGTGTGTGTGTGTGTGTGCTTATATGTACAATGTGCTCAGTTTTGCATATTGGAAATAATGTTTAGAAAAAGGCTTTGGGAATGGTGGGAGACCCACTATTTGAGTGGGATAAACGACCCCATGTATAATTATCATGAGCCATTGAGGACCCTCATTATCTAGTCTCTTCAACTCAATGTAGAAGATGATGGGAATGCTAATGAGCTCATCATAAGAGGGTGGTAGAATCAGGTAGATCAAGAGGGAGATAAATTATCTCCACATTTACTGCTATGGAGCTGCTAGAAAATGTGTTTACAGGTAAAGATCTTCTTCGCGTAAGTCTCTACATGGTTGGTTGTGCTGCATGCGAGAACTTAGAAGTTTTTTAGTACCAACACATGTGGAGAAACAACATCCAAACACAATTTCTTTCACACTTTATTCTTAGACCATGAAAGTGCTCCGCGCAATCTCTCTTTCACAAGTGGTGCTCCCGTTCATAGAAAGAGGTTAAGTTCAACTTGTTAGTTGAAAAAGTATATAATTGATATATATTTTCCCACCTTATTCTACTAAGCAAAGGTATTAAAGCTCTTAAGTTATTTTTCTTGTGAGTTGTACATTCTTTTCATAGGTCTTCAACCCGTGTGTGTGTGTGTGTGTGTGCGCGCGCGTGCGCGCCTGCATGCATTCGTGTGGTACCTCGCATCAGGGGGGGAGGGGTGGATTGTGTTGTAGAGTAGGGTGGGCAGCACCAAAAAGGTCTAAAACATTATGATAATCTAAGTTTATATTATTCATGAACCTACATACTCTTTGAAAATGTAATCAATCCTGTATTCAAATCTTTAGTGAAAATATTAAATCATCATACAATATTTTTTTTTCATAACATAAAAGAAAAATTTAGTCAAATATCATTAATTGACTTAGTTATCTTTGAGTTTCAAGTCTAAAACACCTAGTAATTGACCGACTTAGAGGTAGTGTTGTAGAGGCTAGGATAAGTGGTGTAGTTATTAAAATTGTTATTATGTGAGCCTACCCCGTATTAAGATTCTTTAAACTTAGTCTGGGGCATTGTTTTAGAGGTTAGCATACGTGGTGTAGTTGAAATTGTTATGATGTGAGACATTGTGAATCTCTCTCTCTCTCTCTCTCTCTCTCTCTCTCTCTCTCTCTCTCTCTCTCTCTGTGCACACACACTCTTTATAAGGTAGACAAAGATGATCAAGCTATACTTTTTTTGGGCTTAGTAGTTTGAAATTGTGCACACACACTCTTTACAAGGTAGACAAAAATGATCAAGCTATACTTCTTTTGGGCTTAGTAGTTTGAAATTGTGCATATGCCGTTTAGATACGACTACTTCACGTAATCACAATTCCCCAACAATTATAAGAATGAAAGATTACAACGATGACTTACAAAGCAAAGAGATGGGGTAATGGTATTTATGTATTTAAGCATATCTTTGAATTATATTGTGATGGCAAATCGTCATGAAATGGAGTACAAAATTTGGAGACTACCTTGATGTTTAGATAATAGAAAATCTTAGTGAGTTATGCCATTCTCATTTTCTTGTGCCGATTTCTATGGATAATACAAGCATGGCCTAGTAACATCCATCATAAAAACATGTATACAATTGAAGCACTTCAATAAATTAATGAGATATTTTATGTCTTAAGTATTTAAACAAATAGCAAAAGGAAAGATTTTCTATTTTATCGGTGATGGAAACAAAAGATTAAACAAAATAGAAAAATGACTTCTATTTTAGTGGGTGAATCAAAAGATTAAACAAAAACATAATTATTGTTGGTAGACTCCAAAAACTCTTAAGTAAAAAGGAATAAAGGTTAACTAAAACAATATGCTTACACTTTCAAACAATATGCTGGTGTGTTTTCTCTTGCACAAGGTTCATCTTCTCTCGCCTACTTTGACCTTGGATATCTTAACTTCACTTAAAGTGGTGTGTTTTCTCTTACTCAAGGTTCATCTTCTCCTACCTACTACGAACTAATTTGCTCAAAAAATAAAAAATGTATAGTCTCACCTTTTCCTCACCACAATAATAGCTATTCTCTCTTAATGTCCTCTCTTATTAGAGAGAACACCAAAGTGATAATGATAGCCTTATGCTAAAAAATTTCTTCTTTCTCAAATAACATTATATGCGCATGTGTGTGTGTGTGTGTGTGTGTGTGTGTGTGTGTGTGTATAAGGTGGGAGAAGAAAAAATGTGTCTCTAGGATTTGACACAAGAACTTCAACTTTTTGAGAGATGTATGAAATTCACATTTACTACACATTTGTTGAAGTTATGATATCCAAGGTCAAAGACACCCGTTAAAATTACGACAAGTAGGAATAAAGTCTATTTGATACATGTAAAAATGACTAGGCTAGTTTTGTTTGAAGCATTGATAGAGACGTGCCTTTGGGCTATGAAGCTTTATTAAAAGGACTTGGATGATGTGACAAGGAAACTCCCATCAGTGTACAAATTATTTTTTTCCATTGACCAAAGAAGAGAGATGTACGGAGAGTATGTTACCCGTCTAGTGGTTTGTGATTGCAAATGGAGACAAACTCATTTTGTGAAGCTACCACCATTTATTGCCTTACTACACCTTGATTGTCACACCTCTTGATGCCACTCATTGATTGGCACTCTTTTCGCAAACGAACAACAGGTAACCTGTACAAGGTATGCATCACATCTTGAAGGGGATCCCAAGTCTTTGCCACCCAAGAACTAGTGCTGAAAAAAAATGTTTTTTTCAATCCTTAAAATTAAAGACAATGCTAAAACCTAACCAGGGTTTAGACCTAAAAATCTCTAAAAACCATACTAATTTTGAGATTAAATTTCGTCTCTTAAAATTAAAGACAATGCCGAATTCCAACCGAGATTTTTAAATTTCAGTTGGGAAAATTACACTACAAACTGGGTTATGTGAGCACTGTCAAGAAGCCTCGATTTTTTTTCTCATCATCTTGCAAGAGAGCACAAGAGATGATGGCTTAGATTTAACAAGCTAAAGTAGGGTATGTGCTTTGCTTGAATGGAGCCTTGTTATAGGCATCCAACACAGTAGTAAACATTGAATTCGAATCCCAACAACAACCATCATGTTCATGATTTCTTAACTACCTACTTCCACTCTTGACAAACCACTCAACAAGGATACTCTACTCATAGTTTCTTTACACCAACCTAATGCTTTTTTCATGCTACAACTTTTCCCTTCACATCCTCAATACTAGGATCTACTATAATTTTTCTTAACGCAAATCTAAAATTCATTTTCTTTAATCTACTTTTACAATATAGGGTTCTTGGTATAGAAGAAGTGCCACATGTTACACCCTAAAGCATGTCTAAAAATGAAGCACGTAATGAAAGAAGAGGTAGAAATAAAACAATCTTCACCATGTTTCATGCCCATGTTTTAACTTGATAATCTTGGTTGTTTCACCATGTTTTAACTTGATAATCTTGGTTGCTTGGTTTCTTCTCTCTCTCTCTCTCTCTCTCTCTCTCTCTCTCTCTCTCTCTCTCAAATATGTCCACTACATCTCATAACTAATCCTCTCTGTAAGGATTAGGTCTTTGCTAAGAGAGAATATATGACACCCCACTATTAAAGAGTTTTTTTTTGCCATTTTCATATATCTTCATGGCTTTCAATGCCACAGATGAGCCATTGCATGATGCATCACCCCCTTGTTATCCAAGAGACAAAGAAACATAGCTAATATGGACAACCTTGCCTACGGTTATATTCACCCATGCTTTTGTAATGTATCCACACTTGTGCAAAGAAGAAAGGCAAATATTCAAGCCATCGCCACCTTCTTTGTGGAGGTACTACACTCTAAGAAAGCACTCCATGTGCACATAGGGGATAAATCCCTCAACTTAGTTAGTCATCTGTAAGGCTTTTAAGATCTTGACCAACAATCATGCTTTTGTTCTCTCTCTCTCTCTCTCTCTCTCTCTCACACACACACACACACACACACACACACACACACACACACACACACAAACTCTCTCTCTCTCTCTCTCTCTCTCTCTCTCTCTCTCACACACACACACACACACACATGTACGTACATGTGAAGCTTTCATTTGTGTCAAGGAATGCCTTGTGTGTGTGTGTGTGTGTGTGTGTGTGTGTGTGTGTGTGTGTGAGAGAGAGAGAGAGAGAGAGAGAGAGAGAGAGAGAGAGAGAGAGAGGAATATAACATTCAATTAGTTCTATTTAATGACTCCTTGGCTCCTTTTCCTAGAGAAAATTGTAGCTCTAACAAAACCCATCCAATTCAAACAAAACAACTTGCAAAAGCTAGCAAAAAACCTAAGGAATTTTGCTCCATGCTGCTGCTGCTGCTGCAACTGTTGTTTTTGTTGTTGTTGTTGTTGTTGTTGTTGTTGTTGTTGTTGTGTGTGTGTGTGTGTGTGTGTGTGTGTGAGAGAGAGAGAGAGAGAGAGAGAGAGAGAGAGGGAGGGAGGGAGGGAGAGAGGGACGGAGGGGGGGAGCACGAGAGAGTTTTCTTCAAATTTAAGCTTAATTCATAAACAATCTACTTTGTATCACTCACAAGCAAATAGCCATGCTAAGAGTAGCAAAATCTTATGCTCAAAATGAACAAAGAGGGTTGAAGCCGATGTAAATAACTGTTCTTTTTAATGTCTACGTTAGTCTCCCTCCAAGAATATTCAATGGCCTATAATAGATTAAACTATCAAATTTATTATACCACCCACTAATAAGGAAACTTCATGCATGTAGTCAAATTTATTATACCACCCACTAATAAGGAAACTTCATGCATGTAGTCAAATTTCAAGCCCGCACCCAATATGGGCATGGCAATTCCTACTCGAAAAACTGCTGAGACGAGTAGACATTGTTTTTAGTGGGTGAGCCATGGTGGACGGGTCCCATAGTACCTAGACTCCATGTTGGGTGATCTATGGTGTCTAAGTCCCATAGTACCTAGACTAGCCCATGTGGTGGGTGATCCATGGTGGACGAGTCCCACACTACCTAGACTCCTCCATGGTGGATGATCCATGGTATACATTGTTCTTAGTGGGCAAGCCATGGTGGACGAGTCCCACAATACCTAGACTCCTCCATGGTGGGTTATCCATGGTATACATTGTTTTTAGTGGGTGATCCATGGTAGAGGAGTCGCACTGTACCTAGACTCCTCCATCCATGGCATACATTGTTTTTACTGAGTGAGCAACGGTAAGCGAGTCCCACAGTACCTAGACTCCTCCATGGTGGGTGATCCATGGTATATATTGTTTTTAGTGGTGGACGAGTCCCACAGTACCTAGACTACTCATCCATAGTATACACTGTTTTTAGTGGGTGAGCCATGGTGAATGAGTGGGTGATGCATGGTATACATTGTTTTAAGTGGGTGAGCCATGATGGACGATCCATGGTATACATTGTTTTTAGCGGGTGAGCCACGGTGAATGAGTGGGTGATGCATGGTATACATTGTTTTAAGTGGGTGAGCCATGATGGACGATCCATGGTATACATTGTTTTTAGTGGGTGAGCCATGGTGGACAAGCCCCGCAATACCTAGACTCCTCCATAGTGGCTGATCCATGGTGGACGAGTCCCACAGTACCTAGACTTCTCCATGGTGGGTGATCCATGGTGGGTGGACGACCTAGAGTCCTAGACTCTCACAATTCAACGAAGCTAATGGCAAAAGCGTTTCAGGCAAATCTAATCAACCTGCAGTTCACAAGGGTCCTTTCACTTTGATTGTCTCCTTTTCCGTGCTTTACTCCTAGCAAGAAACTGATTTGCGCACCCAAAGCGGGTCCTGACACCTCAGAGTTGATACTATTTAAAAAAACTTTGAAATTAGGATCAGATTAACATAAAAATTCATTGTTTGAAGCTCCCAAGTCTCTGAGTATATGTATTGTACTGAGGAATAATAAACAATTTACTAATGAAGCTTTATTTTTACTAATTAATTTACTTTAACACATATTCTGTCGAGACTTTTGATGATTAAGAAAGATTCTGGGATTAGAGAAGTGTACATTCTGTGCTACAACCTTGATACTGCATATTATGTTGACCCACTCTAAATTACCCCTAATGACCGGTATTTAAGCGTTAATCTAGTCTGCCCCAAAGAAAATCACACACACAAAAAGAAAATCACTCTGGACTTTATACACCTCTGAGTTAAAGCTGGTGTAGCATTGTAAGGCATTGTAACAGCTACCCAGGACCTGATTAGCAGCTACATTAAGCTTAACTGTATGTTAAACTTGACATTGATATATCATCCTATCACGGTGAAGTGTTGAATAGCCTGCAAAGTGTTTTGGCCTTCTGATGCTTCCCTTGACAAAAGCTGAACTGAGTAGGGCAATTCTCAAAGCAGTTGTCGACAAAGCTCGCGGCTATGGCATGATCTGAGGCCACATTCATTAAGGGTGCTGGGAGAGGGCCAGTCAGGTAGTTGCCATCCAACATCAGCCTCCCGAGCGGCTCGGTACCTGCGGCATTCACAGTGGCTTTCACACCATAGCCCTGTGGAATGACCCCATGGAAGAAGTTATATCGCAATGACAGCGAAGATAGCTGCCTCATAAGGGTGAAAAAGCTCGGGAGAGGCCCGGTTATGAAGTTATAGCTGAGGTCCAAGGCCACCAATGGGCTCTTGATGACATGTTTCCCATGGGCCCTCAGTTGGCTCAGCTTGTTTGTTGAGAGGTTGAGCTGTTGCAGGCTTGGATGAGCTAGCAGCACATCATTCACACATCCTGTGAATTGATTGTTGCTTAGATCTAGCACATTGAGCTGGTTAAGGTTTGATATGGTCTTGGGCAGCTTACCTCTCAGGTAATTGTTTCTTAAGCATATGGAACACAAGGAGGGTGGTAAAGCCCTCGGAAACAAGCCCGACAATTGGTTGTTGGATGCATCAAGCATCTGCAAGAGACCGAGTTTGCTCAGATCGGGAAAGGACCCATCGAGTTGGTTTCTTTCCAGCCTCAACTCTGTGACATAAGAGAGCTTATTTAGAGATGGAGGGAGTGGCCCCTTGAGCTGGTTATAGGCAAGATTAAGTGTTTGCAAATTGGTGAGAAACCCGACACCATGGGGTATGCTTCCACTGAAATTATTGAAGGAGAGATCGAGCATGATAAGTTGAGAGAGCTTCCCAATGGTATTAGGGATGTCGCCCGTCAGTGAGTTGCCAGAAACCTGTAAAAACCGGAGGGCGGTCAGGTTCCCTACCCAAGGGGAGAGTGCCCCTCCATACCCGGGGTTGTCGAGCTGCAAGCTTGTCACTCTTTGATGCAAACCCTCTGTTGCAGAACTCTTTGCTGTTGTGTTATCATCATTTGTGCAGTCAATCCCACATGTGAATTGCTCCCGGAACCTGTTTTCACATGGGTCCACGGAGAAATCCCAACTACCCACACATGAAGTGGCATCAATTGTTGCTGAGTCTATGGCAGCCTTCAGTTGGATAAGAGCTTCAACATCATTTGGGTCTGTGGTGGCCTCCACCCTACTGTGATAATGATTTGCCAAGTGATTAATCACCATAATTAAGACCCATAATAATGCAGCACCTAACCCTTTTGTCATCTCTAATACAGCTGAACAAAACACCCACAAAGGAAAACCTGCCAAAACAGAGAAAATTAATGAAAGTATTAGAGAAGAAGATTAAGAGATTATGAGGTGAAGAAAACCTTAGTTGTGCAGAGAATGTGAAGATTGACAGGAGAATGAAACTACCAAAGGAAGACTAATGGCAACGAGACTGATTACGCCAACCCTCAGGTGCCCAAAGAGCACATTTCTAGCCTGCCATTAAGCAAAAACAGATGAATCAAGCCAAACTAGGAGTGCCCACCAGCAATTAAACATGCCCAACAAGCAAGCGAGGCCAAATTAAGCCAAATTACAAGTGCCCAAGAGGAAATGTAAGTGCCTAATTAAGAAGATAAGACGAACAATTAGTGCAAGCCCATCAAGCAAGCGAGTCCAAATTAAGCCAAATTACAAGTTTCCAAGAGGAAATGCAGGTGCCTAATTAAGGAGGTAAGACGAATGCATGGGCCAGATTACAAAGAGATTAGTGACAAATATGCCTACATTTTAATGACAGATTGCAGCGCTTCCTAGAGGATGGTTTTTATTCCCCTCAAGGAGGCACATATGTCTCTCTCACTCACACACACACACACTCTCTCTCTCGCTCTCTCTCAGACACAAATACAGACACGCACACACGAAACGTGTGGGTCAGTTGCAGTGCTGGGCTGGCAAGCAGCACCTGCAGCACCCTACCCACCTAGCTACCTGATGAAGGATGCAAAGCCCACTGATGAGAGCTTGGAGCAAGCAAGGAGGGCAGCCCTTTCAATAGGTATAAAAAACACACGCGCCCACAAAGCCCGAGAAAGGGCTAAAGCGGTCTCAGTCGCACCCTTTGCAGGTTGCAATGGGAGAGAAAAAGCCTGTTGGCCTGTTGATGCTCCCCTGAAAACACACGGGCGGACAGGCTTATTCCCATCAAAGCCACATCATCATCATGTGAAATTGCACACACATTGAATTGTGTTCAATGTGTTGTGCAAGTGGTGTACTCTCCAAACAATGAACATCATCAAAAGCAGGCAGCAATTTGGGAATTACCATCTACATAATTTGTAACCTATTATACCAGCGGGGCGGTAGAGCAATTGGTGAAGCGCGTGTGTTTTTGGGGGTAAGGTCTCGTGACCGAGTCTTACTTCCAGCTCTCATTTGTAAGGACACTGCTCTCATCTGTAAGGAAACTGCTCTGTAAGGACACCGCTTGGTACAAATAAAAATCTCGCATTACAAAAAAAAAAAAAAACTTGTAACCTATTTGCTTCTACATACCTATTCAACGCCCATATTATCGCCTTTCTATGCGTTGTAATGCACTCAAAACCCGGTTTGTAGTGTATTTTTCTCGGTTAAAATCTAACATTGCCTGTTTTTTCAAACATTAAAAATTATACCTTTTTTGTCGATGGGCATGTAGTTCAGCTGGTAGAACGATCAGGCTCCACAATGGGGACCCAGGTTCGATGCCTAGGGACTACATGACGGATGGCACGCTTCTTAAGCCGATGGTATATACCACCTTCCCAACAAGAAAAATTAGACCTTTTAGTCATAATCTTGATATTTTTAGTACCAAATCCCCATTACTTTTTCAAGAATTACCTGTATTTTGATTGATTTGGGTAAAAACATCTTTTTCCAGCAAATATTGCTCGTCCATGGTACACTTTCACCATCCAGCACCCATTGAGAATGCGCACACATGTGGACTCTAAGTCAAATGCTAGCTCATCGCCTTGATTGCTACTCATACTCCCTCACTCACTAAGGCTTGAATTGCACATCCACCTTGGGACCACATATGCTCTAATGTTCACATCACCATCTCACATTTCAAATGACATGCTTACACACATAATTACTGCCCCAATCATGAAGTGCCTTGTGGGTTGTGGTAAGGCCTCAAACCTGCATGAAAGCAACTAGTTGGTATGTGTATAGCAAGACTACCCTCCGACTTTAGTTACAAAAGGTTACCATGTCCATGAATCAACATGGGTGCATCCATAATTTTGGGATTAAAACATTTACATAGATTGTTATTAAATTTTATTATGCATGGTTCATGTACTACAAAACATATGAATTGAGCCTTAAGTACTAGATACAACATGGTGTAAGGTAATTGGAAATTTCAAGAATGAACATTAAGTATAATATATATGAAATGAAATGTATTACATTTCATTAAGAGAGAAAAATATTCTCTTAGCTTGATGGGCCTATGGCTATGGTTTCTTCACACAACACATGGAAGCACATAGGTCTCTTAGTATATGGGTAGCTAGCTAACATTTACCAGGCTACCATATCATGTCACCAAGGGGCTATGATGAAAAAAGGATAGTGAGGGTGTACAAGTCAATTTTAGGTTTAGCATGATTTGCTGATTTTCCTTTATAAGGAGCCAACTAAACACACAATGAAAGGAGGTTTAATACCTTGATTGGCTTAGCTTTAAATGGAGAATGAAAGTGGCTAACACAAGATTTGGCTTTTATGTCATGTTTCCTAGTTATTAAGCGTTTCATGATACAAAATAGGAACTCAAAACCATGTTTTGGGAGGTCATTTTAAGGGTCGTGGGCTTATGTTGTTTGGGAAGTCAAATCATAAACACGTAGTGTGTTTATGGATCGTTTCAAATGGTTAAATGGATTGGGGTCAAGTCCCTATAGTTTATTATAGTACTAGAGGCCATTTGGAGGCCCCCCCAAAGGTTCGTAGTTTGGTTGCTTGGAGGCTAAGCACACTTAGGACCAAGGTTTTACATCTCCTTGAAATGCACAAAAATTGAATGAACAAGCTTTGTACATTAAATTTCATTGAAATGCACAAAAATAGAATGTACAACCTTTGTGCAATCCCTCATTTGGTGAGAAAATTACAAACTAATATATCGGTTGTGTCAACATAGTGATGAGATTGTTATTACATGTAAGCGATTTTGTAGTTATATAATACAAGATTAGTTGGATGATGTGTTTAGGATCCTCATGATTGGATAGAGTGGTTCTCTATTAACTTAAGCTCCATAGCCTCTCATAATTGTCTCAGTGTAATGTTGCATACACACTCGAATATAGTTGTTCACCAAAATGAACATGCTTCCTTACACAAGAGAGAGAGAAGAGAAGAGAAAGAAGACAAAGCAAGGGTTAGTTCGGGAACTAGCATTTAGGCAACCCTAATGAGGGTTAACTCCTCGATGTGATGCTACTAGGGGCTCACGCCTCCACCACTTATGTTACTCAAGTGGAGCTTTCACCACAAAAGCTAGGTGAGCAAAGAGAAAAGGAGCTATGGAGAGCTTATTAACTCCTACTCATTACATTCATGTGTGCAAGAGTGAAGATGAGAAAGAGAGAGAGCAAGTAGAGGAATAAGAGGCAAGCAATGAGAACCTCATCTACATGCACACACAATCAATCAAGCTAGCATGGATGTACACAAGCTTACCACCATAGCCACAAGAGAGAAAGAGAGAGAGAGAGAGAAAGAGAGAGAGAAAGAGAGAGAGAGAGAGGGAAACTCAATTATGATAATGGGTTTGTCCCTTTTCGTATTTCATAAGTCACTTATATACATGAGCTCTCTTTTTACAATGGCCGACCGCCCATTCTACAATTGGGGACCCAAAATTGATTCTTCTAGCTCTATGTACACCTAGGCTTATACTCATGGCTCGCATTACACAAGTCGTAAAGCTTGATCATCCCATATATCATTTACATGAAGCGCTTAGCACGGTTTACATAAAAATGAGCTACATGAAGTGTAACCACGCTTGAAAATAATGTTAACCAGTGTGGTTAACATGCTTCCCTCCCTAATTTATGTATGTCCTTGAAGCTGGTGGCCAAGAGAATCAGTGGTAGTAGATGGAGTATGTTCGGACAAAGTCGTACCATGATTTTCAATAGGATGAGGTTGAAAATTCTTCTGGTGGCCATAATTGCTAGATCGAGTGGCCAAGAGAATCAGTGGTAGTAGATGGAGCATGTTCGACAAAGTCGTACCATGATTTTCAATAGGATGAGGTTGAAAAGTCTTATGGTGGCCATAATTGCTAGATCGAGAACTTGATCATATCTGGTAATGAATGCATGCATCTTCGTGATCATGCTGGCCTCCGTGCACGGGCTCTGGAAATAGGTGGGAAAAACCAAGGAAAGTTGAACTGTAATTTGGGGTTCTCCTTTTGTTGTTCGGAAGGTCCCAGCCCAGTGGGAATAGATCTATTCTCCTTTTGCTCAGTTTGGAAAACAAGTCCTAGGCCCAATGTCTGCGAATGGGAAGGTACATGGATTAATTCGGAGTACGCAAGGGGCCTTACAGTACTGATGTAGGGCTTGAAGAGGAATGGGCATCGCCAAATTGTTTGCTTACCCATGAGTTGGAAGGTGATGGGTCAAGCATCGGGCCTTTTGTACTTTCCGTATTGTTTCCTGTGGAGACTAGCGTTTCCAAGCGTCGTGATTCACGTCAAGGTAGGGAGAGAGGACTTGTATGTCTAGGCGGTCCGTGAGCTTGGTGATGGTGGGCGACTGCTAGAGTTATCAGTCGAATAGGATTCGAATGGCCTTCTTGAACTCCGTACGGTCCAAAGGGTCACACTAGCTGAGTGGGTTGAGGGGGGGATCCACCTGCTCGTGCTCCTACGGGGGTTGGGGTGGGATCTCGTCTTCATCTAGTGGGGTGGTTGAAGGGAGGTTGGCGCAGGAAGATGTGGTGGAGGTGGAGCAGCTATGAAACGAAGAGGGAGTAGTGCCAAGGGAGGCATCGAGGAAAGGAGTAGGACGTGTCGATGGAGAGGGGATATCTTTGGGGGGTACGAGCAGTCCCAATCCCAGTTGGAGAGATGAACGGGGTGATGGTGGTGTGGGTGAGGGGGGTGAAGAGGGAACATGACGAGGTATTGTAGAAGGTGAGGGAAAAGGGATAAGGGGTCGTTGAAGAGGTGGAAGGAGGGAAACCGGTGCCGGAGAGGATTTTGATGTAGAGGGTGGGGGTTCCAAGGAGTGTTGGTGGGCACTAGTGTGGGGTGGGTGGGGTGGGAGTTGAGAGCTAGGGCGAGGATGGGAGTGGGGATGTGGTGGGGGCAAAGGGTGATGAAGAGGAGAGTGGGAGAGTGGGAGGCAGGGGGATTGGTTCCTATGAGTGGTTCTTAGGTGTCGTCCCTGCCAGGTCGACTATTTAGAGAAGAATAAGTTTCTGGCCTCCCATGCCTCATTGATGGAGATGTCCGTATGGGAAGACAACATGGGAGTCGTCGAACTGCATGATGCTGATGGTGGGGCTATGACTTATAGTTGGAGGTAGCAATGTTGGTAGAGGACTAAGAGCCCACAGGGGGTATAAGGTGGGAGGTCTTAGCGGCAAAGTTCTTTGTAAGCGTAGTAGATTGCCAGTGAATTGAGCCTTTCCAGAAAGCCGAGGGCACTGAGGGATTTGGAGGAGTCATATGGGTATGGGAAGAGGCCATGTGGAACTACAAGATCAATGGTGCATCATCGTCAGTGGCATGCCCATACTCCAGAAGCATGACCCAATTGATGAGGTTTGCTGAGAACGATGGGGTGTATGGGGAGCACAAAGACGGTAGTGGGGTCGACAAAGGAAATCTGGTTCTGGAAAAAAAGTGTGACAAGGAGGTTAATGGAGAGGTGGGGGAGTTTGTTGAGGAGATATAAGAGAGCATGCAGAAGGAGATTGGGTCATCGATGAAGATATTATGTTGTAGAAGGTTTAAGCGTAGGGCACGGTATTGGAGTTCCAGGAGTTGGGGGGGGGTTGTGGAGAGGGTCGGCAACTTCGTCACTACATGGTGCTGGACATCTACTTCGTGGGTGCTGGTGGGGGCTCGAGAGTTTCCTTTTCCACCATGCATAGCTGGGCTTCCTTCTAATGTAGTGTTTCCTCGGCCACTCAATTGTAACTGTTGAAGGAGGCATGCAAGCGGTTGCCTCCGTCCTCAGTGGTGGTTGCATCCTTCCTTAGCGGTTGCATCCGTCCTCAGTTGTTGCATCCTTCCTTAGCAGTTGCATCCTTCCTTAGCGGTTGCATCCTTCCTTAGTGGTTGCATCCTTTTGGCTCTATGGTGGGCGGAGCTCCTGAGCTTCTTGTTGGGTGATGGATAGGGCATGGGTGGCCATGTGGACTTCTTCTTTATCTGCTTGGAGTTGGCATTGAAACTATAGATAGGGTAGTGGCAAGGGTGGTCTCGTGATCTTCCAAGGCTGTTTACGAGCATGTGTTGGCAAGGGTAGCTTCCTAGATTTCTTCGTGGGTTTGTTGTCTAATCTGCTTTGGCCAAGAGCATGGCCTACTGGGTAGCTGTCACTTGTTCATGGCCTGATGGGCTTCCTTTGTCAAGCTCTTAGGTTTTCTCAGTTGGTTAAAAGTTCGACATAGGGGACCATCCACAGCATGTACCACTTGAGGTTCCTCCTCCAATTGAGCTTGACACTCCTTAACCAACACCTGAGCGGCCTTTAGCCTTTCCTTCTCTTTCGATGGGGTTTGGGTATTTGGCTAACTTTCAGGGTAGCTGATTGGGATCTATTTGCCCTCTTGCTTGAGGGGCTGATGGTAGCATCTTCTCCTCATCAGATGAGGAAGATGATCCATTGGTGGTTGTCCCCTCATCGGACCCGCTCTTTAACCACACGACTATCCCCTTTGCTGATTTTTGTGGCCTTTTTCTTCTGCAAGTGCTTAGTTGTGCGTACTTATTCAGCGTGAGTTGTGGCTCTCCTTCTACTTTGCATTCTGGTGACCGCATTTAGAGGCATCGTGTGAATGAACCCATCTCCTACTACACTCAGCAAGTTAATGCTAGTGCTATATTTAATTTCATTTCCCTTCTCAATGGATAATCCTTGTATATATGGTCTATCCCATAACTTATGCATAAAAGAGTTAAGGCAAAAGTACTCACAGGAGTACTAGCCATGCCTTTCTTGACCAAACACTCGGATGTTTGATGAGGCCCTACATAATGATAACATTGCATAAGTGGTCGTTACCCATATTATTTAAGTCTCATCGCCCTCCTGCAGGGTTGGGGCTGCTACATGTGTTCACCCTCCACCACATAGTGACTTAGGATCTGTGAGGGTGGACAACCTAACTCAATGGGTTCAAAGGTGGTATTGCTAATGGCTTCTCTCTCCTCACCTTCTTTAAAGATCTTTGTCAAGGTCAATTGGTGAGAACACGGGTGATTCAGGGTTGCAATGGTAGGACTGGGGGTGGTAAGGGTACTTCGGGCATCCTAAGAATTCCTCTTGGGGCCACTTCATCGCTTGGTTGAGGTGCATTGTGTCGCACTAGGACTGGTAAGGCTAGCAGTTGTCTAGGGTTTGGTGGCAAGACCTAGGGTAGAGCTTATGCTTGAGCGGCTCTTTGGTGGTAACAATTGGAGGTCTCGTTGATCGCCCCGCCTTTGGCAGTAAGCACAGTAGAGAGTGGGCCGAGGTCTCAAATGTGGACACTCTGAACTAGTGTGGTTATCTCACTTCAAGAACCTCTAGGAATTTCCCCGATCAGTCTTTCTTCAGAGAACTTGTCTTTATCGTCATTACAGAGCAAGAGTGGAGATATCTCACCCAATTGATGTAATCTTGGATGGATTCTCCATCTTTCTATCTTATGTTGTGTAACTGTTTGATTGGGCTCCATTGAGCTCCTTATCTTGAATATCCCACCTTGAAAGAATCTTTAAGGCGTCAAAGGTAGCCTTATCATCCACCTTCAGTGTGATCAAAACCATTGTCTTGCTTTCGAGGCTCTTTCCAATGGTTGAGCTCGTAACCCTTGCGTTCTCCAAGCTCTACAACTCCTTGAGAAGCAATTCCACTGCATCTCCTGCGAGCGTTGTCACACCGTTGCGTTGCACTATGTGTACTCGTTTCCTTCTCTCACCTCACTTCACTCACACACACTCACTAGAATGCATTAGAGAGAGAGAGATTAGCAAGAGGATTGGCAAGAGGAAGACTCTCTTGCACAATGAGAGAGTCCTCTATATTACGAGAGATTCAATTATATACATGGCCATAAGTGTTCACACTCACTTAAACTGTGGGGCCGACCGAGCACTTTAAGCTCATAAGAGGCCTAATGCTATTACAATGACTACTCTCCTAATATATCCATGAAGAAAGTACATCACTTGGGACTTCATCCTAACCTACTACCACATGCTCTTGAAGCGGAAATCGCCATAAGTATTACATAAGACCATTACAAACGCCCGTCCAAGTTGTAGATTTGGACACCATTACTTCATATCTTGTATGTATGACCTTTTGGTGTATCTACATTGACTCCTTGATATAAGATAATGGTAGTAACTCTTGTTAACCCTAAGAATGGGTTAACATCCCCCCCATTCTTGATGCGGATCGTGTCCTCTTGATCGTGTGTTGAAGAATTTTGTATGGGGAGAATTGGCAAGTTGATGACTTTTGGTGTTAAGTAACGTTCAATGGTCCTTGTTTCTCTGGAAGGAATAAGAAAGGCTAGTTATTACATGAAAAGGTTAGAGGTTAGCGGAAATTCCTAATGGGGTGGGGAATTGGGGTATTTACGAATGATTGCATTTTTATAATTATGTGAGCCTTTTTTTGTTAATATTTTTTGGTCACATTATTTTTTGGCAATCATAAGCAGAGTTACATGGGATTTTGTATTAGTTGGGAAACTAAGAGATGTTAATAATGGGGGAGAAGAGAAGGAAGGATCCGGAGGAACGTAGACAAAATCATCAAAACAAGATTGTGATTCTTAGTTCCTCATCTGATTCATTGAAGCGACATTCATCATTTGAATAAATTGGCCTTTGATGAAGTTTCTTTTTATGCCAGGATTCTTGGAAAATGTTGTTGAGTAGAACTTGTTCCTGCATGCTTCTTTCCATGTGCTTTTTATGCTTTTATGTATATTTAAGTGCTCTTACAAAGCAGAGATACATGAAGTACATTAAATGAGTCAAATGGACTCTTATTGAGCTTCTATTATTGAAGTAGCACTTGTTGGTGAGGTATGGAAGAATTACATCGACTTGCAAGGCTAATGTCACGTAGGCTGTAATGCCTGACCGACGGCAGACCGGATGGCCATGTCCGGGGTTCAATGGGAGAGGATGCCCATGCGGAGTCATGGGCGGCCAGGCTAGTGTGGACGGCAGGCCACACACTATATAGCCTGGGAGATGAGAGGTAATCCTCATTCTTCCTCTATGGCTGGGGGTGGCGAGCCAGAGGCCGTCCCCTCCTGTGGTAGCACCTGTAGCGGCGTTACAAGTATCTAACACTGGTATCAGAGCGTCGGTTCGATTGGGTCGTCAGAATCCGCGCGTGACCGGAGCCCACTCAATGGTTTTCAACCATTCATCTTCTCATCCTTATCTCCAATGGAGTGTATGGAGGGAGGCAGCTAGAATTGAAAGGAAGATTTTGAAGGGAAGAACTCTCTCTCTCTCTCTCTCTCTCTCTCTCTCTCTCTCTCTCTCTCTCTCTCTCTCTCTCTCTCTCTCTCTCTCTCTCTCCCCGTCACACACAACAAACGAATTGCAGGTAAGATCTCGTTTTTTTCTTTGCGTTGAAGCTTGTCTGCGAATCAAATTTCGTTTGTTAGAGAGAGAAGTCACCTATCTCTCTAGTGTGTGTGGGGTGGGGGGGCGAAGACCAGCCCAGGACCCGTTGTGCTGAAACGCCATACTGACTCTGCATGGGGGGGGCGAAGACCAACCAGCATGGGGGGGCGAAGACCAGCCAGCCCCACGACTTGCTGTGGCAATGCAACGTCATGCAAAGGGGGGGTGAAGAGTCTACGGGCGGCCAGGTCAGCCGACTTGCTGTGGCAATTAAATATGCGCAACGTCGTGTAAAAGGGGGGAGCGAAGACTCTAAGGTGGCCAGCGAAGAGTCTAAGGTGGCACAGCCATCCCAGGTGGCCTAGGCGGCCGACCCAGCAGGCAGCCAGCCAGGCGGCAGCAGCGGGCGGCGACTACCAGAGTAGCCAGGGCGGCCAGCCACCACAGGCAGCTAACCACCGCAGCAGGCGCCCAAGAAGAAGAAGAAGAAGAAGAAAAAAATCATTTATTTTTTTATACATTTTAATTATTCATTTTTAATTTATTAAAAATGAAACTAAATTCAAACGAATCCTCTCTCTCGGCTGGGAAGGGATAATCCCGGCAAGACACAGCCTCCCGAGCAAAATTTATTTTTGTTATGAGTTGCAGGCATTTTTTTCTCTCGGATTGGAGCATCCCGGAGAAGCGACGCTGTCTGGAGGCTCGCAGCACAACATAAATCGACAGGAGACCGTAAAGGGGGGTGACTATTCTCTCTCCACCACTGCTCATTTTATTGGCGTTTTTTTTTAATTTTCGAGTTCTCGCATTGTTTTTTGCAAGAATTAAAGATGTCTGCTAGATGTAGTGTGTCCCCACCGCCTTCTACTTCTCTAGGTTTGTCAGGTCTCTTGTCCTCGGTCGCGGGTTTGACTCCGATCGAATTGTCAAGTCGTACACGCCCGACCGTTGTCTGGTCCAGAGTGCGGTCGTCGATCACGCGTGATCTGCCAGCGCCCTCCTCGTCTATTGACCCCGCCTTAGGACCCAGCGAGCTCGCAGCAGCAGCCGCATTGGGGGCAGATGACCCCCTTTTTGGCCGACAAGCCAGAAGACATGAACACCGACGTCGCCGAGGGGACCGAGGAGGACCTCTTGGAGTACGACGACGATGATTATGACCTATTGGACCCTGCCGCGCCGCCGACGTCCTGACAGAGACGGGGCTCTCTAGTGGACTGTTTAAATATCTTAATGCCAAATTGAACAATATGGGTAAAGTCCAGGCTGATTTAGTCACGATGCTACAGAGCATCTCCACACGGTTAGATGCACTGATAGCCGCCTCGGCTAGTACTCCGACTCCTCGTGGTAGCCGAGCTCCTGTGGCACGGGTGAGCATAGCCTCGCCAGTGGTTGCAGGATTACAGGTCGATGCGCCTGCGGGGCCGTCCGTAGAGCGGCAGCTTCGTCGTTATTAAAAGACTTAAAGCCGCCTAGTTTTGGTGGCGAGGAGAAGGAGAGAAACAAGGACTCGGTCAATATGTTTCTAGCGAAGTGGTCAGATTTTCACGCGCTGCAACAGCAATCTAGCCGGATACAGCCCGTAGAGGCTAGCCTCATTAACCGGCAAAGCGTACAAGTGGTGGATGAGTTTGACAACTCGCCCTGCCACTTGGACAGAGTTTGAAACGATGTTTCGAAAAGAATTTTTGCCTGTTAATGAGGCAGAGAGAAGCTGGGAGTTATGGGACAAGTGCTCGATGGAGAACAAATCCCTAACTCAGTATATCTCAGACTATAGGGAGATAATACTCAAGCTAAAGGGAATCGATGCATTCCAGACATTGCGAGGCTTTAGGAGAGGCCTCAAAGATGATTACCTTGAGTACGTAGAGCCCTTACAGCCTAAAGACTTAGCAGAGGCAATTAAGTTCGTGCAGATATTCGATGACATCAAGTGCCGTAGTGCGTGTGGTGGTTCTAGCAGGGCCGAGGGTAGTGAAAAGAGGTCAGGCCTCAAAAGAAAAGGGTTCCGCAGTGATAAACAAGGGGATAGGACGGACCAGGAAGGACAGGGTGGTCATTGGTCGAAAAAACCGCGACCATCCAGGAAGAAAAGAGACAGTGAAATCCAAAAGAAAGAGCAGTATATTAAAGCACGAAAGGAAAATCGCTGCTTTAATTGCAATGAGGTAGGGCACACGAAGGCTGAGTGTCCAAAGCCTAAAGCCAGCACGAGTGGCAATGAGCCCAAAAAAGATGGTAAATCTTCTAGGCAGTTGCATACAGTGCAGAGACTCCCTCTCAGTTCGGCAGAGTTCAGAGAGGTGACAGCGTGTCATTGTGATGAGCATCAAGCTTGTTCAGTGACACCGACGATGTGGCAGCCTACTGTAGGTCCGCATGACATGGTGTGCATGTATGGCACCATAGGTGGCCATAGAGTCATAGTTTTTATTGATGATGGAGCTAGCCACAACTTCTTGAACTACTCGTTAGTCAAGAAGTTGGGGTTGACTGAGACCCGGAGTGATCACTGTTGGCCTAGCCAACGGATATGACAAAACGGTATGGAATACCGTAGTATTGGGAGTCCCATTATCTATGCAGGACTACGAGGCTCCGCTTGACTTTCAGGTCATGCACTTAGCCAGAGCAGACGTATATCTAGGCAGGGAGTGGCTGTATGGCTTGGGCCCTAGTCTAGCTCGGAATTACTTACATAATACGCTATGTTTTGAGCACGGAGGTAGAGTCATTACCCTGCAGGGCGACCGTACTGTCCCTGCCACACCACTTATTTCCTCCATGGAGCTGTGTACAGCGGTCCGCAGAGACCAGATAGCAGAGGCATATGCTTGTTACACTCTTTTGAATTCTGTTTCCGTAGATGAAATGATAAATGATGTTTGCGTAGACAAACAAGGAAAACAAAATAACCTTCGACGAGACCCACTGTTTGAAAACCTTGTTTGGCATGCATGTGATTCAAACCAGAAAAAATCCAAGGTGAATGAGACATTAAAGAAAAAGTACGTAGATACTTTAATGAATTTATTAGAGGAATTTCAAGATGTTTTTCCTGATGATCTACCAGATGGTTTACCACACCATCTAGAGAAGTAGACCATGGCATTGAAGTTATGCCAGGATCAAAACCTATAAGCAAACCTGCTTATAGATTAAGCCACTCCGAGGCACAGGAGGTGGAAAAATAATTGACGGAATATTTGAACAAAGGCTTTATTCTGCCTAGTTCAAGTCCGTGGGCATCGCCTATTCTTCTGGTAAAGAAGAAAGACGGATCTATGCGGATGTGCATAGACTATAGGGCTCTTAATCAAATAATGATTAAGAACAAGTATCCAATGCCACGCATGGATGAGTTGTTTGATCAACTCTATGGATCGAGATACTTTACAAAAATAGACCTGAGATCTGGGTATCATTAGGTTAGAATAAAAGCAGAAGATGTTGCGAAGACAGCATTTAGGACCCATTTCGGGCATTTTGAGTTTTTGGTTATGCCATTTGGGCTAACCAATGCTCCAGCGACATTTATGACGCTGATGAACAGTATTTTACGTCCATATCTGGGAAAAATCATAGTAGTTTTCCTAGATGATATTCTTGTGTACAGTAAGACACAGAAAGAACACATACAGCATTTGCGTCTAGTGTTCGAGTTGTTGTGAGAGCACAAACTATTTGCAAAGAAGAGCAAATGTGAATTTTTTGAAACAGAAATTCACTACCTTGGCCATATTATATCCGCCGATGGTACGCGGATGGAGCCAGAAAAAGTAGAGGCTATTCTTAAATGGCCAGCGCCGAAGAATCTCGAGGAACTGTAGATTTTTCTTGGCATGTGGGGGTTATACCGACAGTATGTAAAGGACTACGCGAAGATCGCAGTCCCGTTGACTGACCAGTTACGGTCAAAAACTAAAAACATTAGTTGGATGCCCAACAGAAAAGCTCTGATAAGCTCAAGGTGACCGTAGCAGCTGCATCTATTTTGACTATTGTCGATCCAAATGAGCTATTTGTTTTGGAAATAGATGCTAGTAATGAGGCCATTGGGGCCGTACTTATGCAAAGGGGATGCCCAATTGCATTTGAGAGTAAAAGTTAGATCGTACGCAGCGTAACTACTCGGCTTATGAGCGAGAGTTACTAGCGATAGTTCATGCACTGAAAAAGTGGAGACACTATTTATATGGTGCTACTTTTTGAAAAGATGCAGGGGGGAAGAGAGCTTGAGCTCTTGCAAGCACACACACACACACAAAACCCTAATAGAGAACACACAAGGTGAGAGGCTGAAAATCTTCTTCTTCTCTACTCAACACTCAACACACCATATACAAGAATAAGAGTACTCACAATATGAAAGGTACTCAACCAAATACATACACAGGTTCTCTATAGTGTGAACCCGACTAAATGAGCTGGTGCTATAACTATGCCAGTCTCTAGAATGGCTGTCACACAGTCTGTCATCCCACTGGCCGCATATCACCCAAGATCTCACCAACCATGCCAGTGGTGTAAGTGTAGGGCCTATCCCCCAGGCGGGTCATCAGTGGCCACCGCCTCACTAGACGAGCTCGATATCTCAACACTCCCCCTCGAGCTCAACTCCATCTCATGTACACCAAGCGAAGCCCTGAATCTGCGGAGCTTCTCTGTACCCAATGCTTTGGTGAAGATGTCAGCTACCTGATCCTCTGTGTGGTGCTGACATAAACAAGGTCAAGATCTCCTGCCAAGACCTTCTCTCTGACGAAGTGATAGTGGACCTCTATGTGCTTCGTACGAGCATGAAAGACTGGGTTCCTGGCCAACTGTATACTGCTAATGTTGTCACAGAAAATGACAACTTGTCTATCCACTGATAGACCCAAATCTACAAGTAGCTTTCTCAACCAAGCTACCTCACATGCTGCCATAGCAGCTCCTCTGCACTCTATACTGGATAGAGCAACTGTAGGCTACTTCTTGCTGCTCCAAGTCACAGCAGCACTCCCCAAAGTAAACATGAATCCACTGGTAGATCTTCTATCGGAGATACTACCATCCCAATCAGCATCTGTGTACCCATGTACACATATCTCTGTCCCAGTCTCATAGAATAGTCCACAATGCAAAGTAGACTTCACATACCTCAGTATGCGTCTCACTGCATCCAAATAATCACCTCAATTCCCAATAAATATCTGAGCTCCCCCAGATCCTTCATCTCAAACTTCTGTCTTAGCAAGATCTTTACATCAAAGATCTCTGCATCATGGTCCCCCATAATGATCAAGTCATCTACATGACAACAAGCACAACCCCTCTATCACCATGTCTCACATACAGCGAGAAATCTGCATTGGCTACATGAAAGCCAATAGTGACAAGATATTCAGAAATCTTGTCAGACCATGCTCTTGGTGCTTGCTTTAAGCCATACAAGGCTTTCTTCAACCTGTAAACATGCTCGGGGTGACCCACATCCTCATAACTAGGTGACTGCAACATATACACCTCTTCTTGCGAATCCCCATGCAAGAATGCATTCTTTACATCCATCTGATATAAAGACCATTGCTTTGACGCAGCCACTGCTATCACAACTCTCACTGTTGCCATCTTGGCAATGGGGCTGAAAGTTTCCTCATAATCAATCCCATATGTGTGCGCATATCCTTTGGCTACCAATCTAGCCTTGTACCTGTTTATGCTTCCATCACTGTTATGTTTAACTTTGTACACCCACTTGCATTCAATGGCTTTCTTGCCTTCAGGCAATTGCACTAAATCCCAGGTTTCATTTCCATATAGTGTATCCATCTCCTCATCCATAGCTTTCTCCCAACACACATTTCCAACAGCCTCATCAATGCATGCGGGCTCTACAACCTGCACAACCTTTGCCATATACGCATAGTGATGTGCCACATAACCATTATATGTAAATCTCTGCACAGGGTTCTTCACTCTCCCTGATCTTCGCAGCTTTTCATTCATGGCTTCCATAGCCTTCTTTACACCAGGTGTTCTCATAGCTGGGATCCCAAGCTCCTCATCAAGGCTCATATCTAAGCCACTAGACTCTCCATCAACATGAGAATGCCCTACAGAAATGTCAGGCATACCAAGGGGCTCAACCACTTTCTCTTTTCCTTTACGTGATGTACTAATCGCATTTGTAGGACTGGTATTATGACGCAGCCTGCCACTCCATGGTCTATCAACAGACCCACTAGATGAGGACTCTCCTGGTCCACTCAAAGACTGTGATTACTGACCTGCATTCTGTGCAACCACACTTCCACTCACATCAGCCCCAACAGCTTCTTTTTCAGCAACATACCAGCTGCTCATCTCATCAAAAACAACATCCCTGCTTACCCTCAACTCACGTGTAGCAGGGTTATAACACTTGTATCCCTTTTTCTCAAGGGAATATCCAATAAACACACATTTTTCAGCTTTCGGATCCAGCTTAGTTCTCAGCTCATCTGGCACATGCACATATGCAATGCATCCAAAGATGAGACAAATTTGGTTTTCTGCCAGTAAACCTCTCCTCTGGAGTTACATCATGTATGGCTGCAGTTGGAGTCCTGTTCATGATGTATACTGCTGTAGAAACAGCCTCAGCCCAATAGCTATGCGGCATATTTTTCTCTTCCATCAATGCTCGCGCAATCTCAGCAATGTGCCTATTTTTCCGCTCAGCAACTCCATTTTGCTGCGGAGTGTATTTGCATGTGAACTGTCTCCGAATACCATACTTCTTCGAAAATTCAGAGAACTCATTGGAGAAGTACTCTCCCCCTCCATCTGGCCTTAGGCACTTTACATATTTCCCTGTTTGCTTTTCAACCAAAACTCTGAAATTCTAAAAGTGAGTGAACACCTCACTCTTCTCCTTCATGAAATATACCCACACTTTCCTTGTGTGGTCATCAATGAAAGTCACATAATAATACCTGCAGCCTCCCATAGATATGGTCTTCGTAGGACCCCATACATCTGAATGCACAACATCTAGTGTATTTCTGCTCACATATCTGTTACGTGGAAACACATGCTTTGTTTGCTTCCCAAATTGGCATGCTTCACATATTTTTTGCATACCTTCCACTTTAAATTTTGGCAGCCCTGTCACAATTCCTTTTGTCTGCATAGACTTCAATCTCTGCACATTTACATGTCCAATCCTTTTATGCCAAATGTCTGTGTCTGCAACAATTCCTGAACCATTTGCAAACATCGCAGCACTCATTTCAGGCATGTCTACATTCAACGTAAACATTCTGCCCACTCAGTTGCCTTTTACAACCAACCTGCACTTGTCTTTGAAATCTTCAACATAACACCCATCAGGGTTAAACCGAACCTGCAAACCCTGCTCAATCATCTGGCCAACTGAAACCAGATTCTTTGTTATGTTCGGTACATGAAGTACATCTGCAAGGTACTTCACTTTGCCATCCTGCATAGACAATGGCACATCTCCAACATGGGTAATTGGATGAGCAGTGTCATCCCCTGTTTCCACAAAACCTAGTCTTTCTGGGTTTTTCATCTCCATGAACCACTCCCCATGACTCGTCATGTGGTTTGAAGCGCCTGAATCCACATACCATATATTATCTTTTTGTGCTGCATCAACATTTTCAGACATGGCATTCACAACATGCTGCATAACAAACAACCTTTCATTATCCGCATTATTTCTGCTTGAGGATGCATAGTTGTTTTGCTGCACTTTCCCATTTTGCATGTCAGCCTGCTTCTTATAACATTCTGCCTGCACATGTCCAGGCTTACCACAATAATAGCATTCACGTGCATCATTATATTGCCTTTGCCAATTTCCACGGCCTCTTTGACTCCCCCTACCTCTGAATTTGCCTCTTCCACCTGCGTGTTATTGTTGTTGTTGATTCTGGGACTGTTGTTGTTGTTGCTGCTGCTGGCCATAATTCTGAATACCTATTCGGCCACCTCCTTGACCACGTCCACGGCCTCCTCTACCTCGTCCTCTTCCTGAACTCGTGTAGAAGGCCTGTTGCTCTGAACTGTTTTTGCTTTGTGAAGACTGTTGGTCTTCACCCAAGCTCTTCTCTTCGATAATCAGCATAGACACCAAATCTATAAAGTTGGGAATGTTTTCCCGAGTCTGAATAGACGTCTTGAACGCCTTGTATTGTGGCCCGAGACCACGTAGACAGACTTCCACCTTGTCATCATCATCTACTGACACACCAATAGATGCAAGGGATTCCACAATACCCTTTATCTTTAGTGCGCATAGTCATTCACAGACATGCTCTTTTTCTCCACAGTATGAAGTTCATTCTTCAACTGTATCTTGCGTGCCTTGGTATTTGTTTCATAGAGCTTTACCAAGGTGTCCCACGCCTCCTTGGGGGACTTGGCATCCTGAATGTGCCCAATCATGGTGTCCTGTATACTAATGGATAGCCAATACATAACCTTATTGGCTCCTTGGTTCCAGTCTTTAAACTCTTTCACATCTGTAGCAGTCGGATTTATATTCAGTATCTTCGGTGCCTCTTCATGCTCACCTTCTATGTAGTCCCAATAGCCTTTTCCCATCAGGAAATTCGTCAACCTAAACCTCCAAGCATGGAAGTTATTCTTATCAAGCTTCTCAGCCACAATCTGGGTTATCCCATCATTTGACATCTTACCAAATACACAATTTTACCAGAAACAGCACTCTGGTTTTTCTGCACAAACTGCTGTATTTTTTGCACAGCGATACTGTAGTACTCTCAAATGTCACAACCAGTGACTTGAATGTGCATACATACACCCAATGGCAACTGTAGACCTCTTTGCAGCACCCACAGTGTTTGCACAGTCAATCTGTCTTCCTTCAGTTCTTAAAACAGAGTTCTGCAGAGAATCGTTGACTTACCCGCAGTGCTCGAAATCGCCTGCTTTCTGAAAAACGGAGGTCCAGACGCGCCCAAAACGCGTTTCCGATAGGACAGTATAGTTGCCCTATAGCTTTACTCCCACGAAGAAAGCTCCTCAATCAGAGATCGTTGCCGGTGCCTCCCGTAGAGCTCCCGACAAGGGTGTAGTCACCAACACAAATAGGGAAGAGTAGTTGAAGCTCTTACCCTTGTACCGCTTCATGTGGTTCTCTTGCTTGCAGCTCAGCCCTTAGCACGAACCAGGCTCTAATACCATGAAAAGATGCAGGGGGAAGAGAGCTTGAGCTCTTGCACAAGCACACACACACACTCACAAAACCCTAATAGAGAACACACAAGGTGAGAGGCTGAAAATCTTCTTCTTCTCTACTCAACACTCAACACACCATATACAAGAATAAGAGTACTCACAATATGAAAGGTACTCAACCAAATACATACATAGGTTCTCTATAGTGTGAACCCGACTAAATGAGCTGGCGCTATAACGATGCTAGTCTCTAGAATGGCTGTCACACGGCCTGTCATCCCACTGGCCGCATATCACCCAAGATCTCACCAACCGTGCCAGTGGTGTAAGTGTAGGGCCTATCCCCCAGGCGGGTCATCAGTGGCCACGGCCTCACTAGATGAGCTCGATATCTCAACACTTTTGAGGTCCGGACGGACCATGAAAGTCTTAAATGGCTTTCAAGTCAAAATGAACTAAAGGGTAGAAAAGCTCGGTGGGCGGAGATTCTACAGGAGTTTGACCTTCAGATACGTTACCAAAAAGGTAAGTATAACGTGGTGGCAGATGCACTTAGTCACATGCCACAGATTAATGAACTTAGTTTCACAGTCTTTAAGAATGATTTCTTGGAGTCACTACGTGGTTTATGTGAGCACGATCCATCTTTTACAGAGGTCTGGTGCACTGTACGCGTATGCACTTCTTCACAGACGCAACCACCTCCCTCGTTGGCACATATTGCTAGTCCGGAGAGACTGGCCGAACGTGCAACGGGAAAAGAAGTGAGAGTTAGTCCGGAGAGACTAGCCGTGTCTTTCGGGTATAGTTGGGAGCCGGAGAGCTCTGACATAGGCCCTTCATCACCTTTGATTGCCACGGCTTCAAAGGGGAGTGATAAACTTCGTCGGGGGGGAGAAATATGCTAACTACTCCATTGACGTCGACGGGTACTTACTCTACAAGGGTAGAGTATGTGTACCAACTATTGGTGACTTTCGGGCCCAAATTCTTAAAGAAAGTCATGATAGTCCAAGTGAGGGTCATCCTGGGATTCAAAAGACCTATGCGCTAGTAAAAAGACAGTTTTATTGGCCTAGTTTGTTTAAGGATGTCCAGACTTATGTGCTGAAATGCAATAAGTGTCAGGTCAATAAACATGAACGTCTTAAGGTTGGAGGACTACTCCATCCGCTGGAGATTCCTCAAGGGAAATGGGAAAGCATTTCCATGGATTTCATTACTGGTTTACCCAAGACGAGTCAAGGGAATGACTCGGTGTGGGTGGTGGTAGTAGACAGGTTAACTAAAATGGCAAAGTTTATCGCCACGAAGAAAACTGTTAAAATGCCAGAGTTGGCAAAACTCTTTATTGAACATCTCTACAAGCTATATGGCCTGCCCGCAGATATAGTGTCGGATAGAGATAGAAAGTTCAACAGCCATTTTTGGAGGGAAGTCTTCAAAAAGTTGGATACTACTCTGAGTATGAGTACGGCAGATCATCCACAGTCTGATGGTCAAACTGAAAGAGTTAACCAAATTCTAGAGGATATGTTGCGTTCTTATGTTAGTAAGAAGCAATCTAATTGGGAAGAGTACTTGCCCTTATTGGAGTTTGCCTATAACAACTCCAAGCACTCAGCGTGACTGGATTTACACCATTCATGTTAATGTATGGATTCCAACTGAGATCTCCGATGTGGTTGTAGGCCTAGAAAAGGAGAAGATTCAATCTGTCAAGGATTTCCTTGAAGATATGAATGATATGCTCAGAGCCGCACGTGAGAGCATTCGTAGCGCTCAGGATCGCGTTAAAACTTATGTGGATAAAGGACATAGAAAGGTGACCTTTGAAGAAGGTGACTTTGTATTCCTCAAGGTTCCTGCGCAGTCAGAAACCATGAAAACAGGAAAGTGTGATAAACTTTCTCCGAGATATTGTGGTCCTTTTAAAATCCTTAAGAAGATTGGGGACGTAGCATATAAACTTGAGTTACCGGAGAGTTCTCAAGTCCATCCTTTCTTCCATATCAGTAAACTGAAGAAATCAGTTCACGGGTTAGAGAACGCAGTTTCTCCAGAGATTTTGGTGGACTTGATAGAGCCACCAAAGATACCACATGAACCTGAAAAGATTCTACAGTATCGTGACAGACAAACCCGACATAAAGTGTACCAAGAGGTACTTGTTAAATGGACAGATAGGGATGAGGAGGTAGCTACCTGGGAACGCCGTAGTGCAATTTCCAAAAGGTTTCCCCAGTTTGTTTTCGAGGACGAAAACTCTTCTTAAGGGGGGGTAATGTCACGTAGGCTGTAACGCATATGGACCGACGGCAAAATGGCCATGTCCGAGGTTCAGTGGGAGAGGACGCCCATGCAGAGTCATGGGCGGCCAGGCTAGTGTGGACGACATACCACACACTATATAGCCTGGGGGATGAGGGGCAATCCTCATTCTTCCTCTATGGCTGGGTGGTGAGCCAGAGGCCGTCCCCTCCTGTGGTAGCGCCCGTAGCAGCGTTACAAGTATCTAACAGCTAATATAGATATCTTCACTATGGATTAGAGATCCATGTGTTGTGAATACTTATGTTTGGAGAGGTTTTCAATTTGAAGAAGAATTCTAGGCGATGGGTTGTACTATGGACCAGGCTTTCGTCCACCATGGCCCCCAATCCAGAGATGGACCTGGAAAGTTGGTGATGATAAGGCCTTGGTGTAAATGTCCTCCAGTGCATGAGTACAGATATGTACTCATGGAACAACTACTATATTAACTTAGCCAAAGGAATAGTAAGCTCTAAGCTGCACAAAAATTTAATGGCTATTGAAGATCATTGGGAGTTGCTTGTGATAGTCTAACATCTACATTAGTGTATCCATACACATGCAACTGTATACCAACCTCAGAGAAGAGGCCATAATCCACTGTGGACCTCATGTAGCGTAGTATGCACTCATGCTATCTAAATGCGGCTTCTAAGGAACTTGCATAAACTAGCTCTCTAACCCAACTGTGTAGTTCATGTCTAGCTTGGTGTGATCATCATGTAGATCATCAATCTGCCCACAATAGTCCTATACATAGTGGCATTCTCCAAAATCTCAACTGTGTTTTTTACTCAGCTTGCCATTCTGATCCAACGGTACATAAATGGAGTTATAATATATCCAATGCATATATTCTCTATGTGACAGCCATATGCCCTCAGGCAGCATCGTGGATGATCTCAATGCTAAGAAACAGGTCACCTAAATCCTTCATGTCAAACTTCTTCTTGAGGAGAACCTTTACATTCTCAACTTCCTTTTCTTGAGGAGAACCTTTACATTCTCAACTTCCTTTTCTTGAGGAGATCCTTTACATTCTCAACTTCCTCTTCATTGTTGTCACCCTAACAAACAATTCATCCTCATAGATGATGACCACAATCCCCTTATCGCTCTACAGAGTGAATGTTCAACATCTACCATCATATAAAAGCCAATGGTGAAAAGATACTGTGCAATCTTATCATTCCATGCTCTCAGTGCCTTCTTCAAGCTATACAAGGCTTTATGTAGCTTGCACACATAATTTGGGTGACTCAAATCCTCATAATCAGGTGGCTGGTCCAAATATACTTCTTCTTGTGCAACTCACCATGTAAGAATACATTCTTTACATCCATGTTGAGATATCAAGCTCGTCTAGTGAGGCGGTGGACACTGATGACCCGCCTGGGGGATAGGCCCCACACTTACACCACTGGCATGGTTGGTGAGATCTTGGGTGATATGCGCCAGTGGGATGACAGGCTGTGTGACAGCCATTCTAGAGACTGGCATAGTTATAGCGCCAGCTCATTTAGTCGGGTTCACACTATAGAGAACTCGTGTATGTATTTGGTTGAGTACCTTTCATATTGTGTGTACTCTTATTCTTGTATATGGTGTGTTGAGTGTTGAGTAGAGAAGAAGAAGATTTTCAGCCTCTCACCTTGTGTGTTCTCTATTAGGGTTTTGTGAGTGTGTGTGTGTGCTTGCAAGAGCTCAAGCTCTCTTCCCCCCTGCATCTTTTCATGGTATCAGAGCCTGGTTCGTGCTAAGAACTGAGCTGCAAGCAAGAGAACCACAGGAAGCGGTACGAGGGTAAGAGCTTCAACTACTCTTCCCTATTTGTGTTGGTGACTACACCCTTGTCGGGAGCTCTACGGGAGGCACCGGCAACGATCTCTGATTGAGGAACTTTCTTCGCGGGAGTAAAGCTATAGGGCAACTATTTTGTCCTAGCGGATTTGTCCTATCGGCGGACTTCGTTTTCTAGGCCGAAAACGCGTTTCGAGCGCGTCTGGACCTCCGTTTTTCAGAAAGCAGGCGATTTTGAGCACTGCGGGTAAGTCATCGATTCTTTGCAGAACTCTGTTTTAAGAACTGCAAGAAGACAGATTGACTGTGCAGACACTGTGGGTGCTGCAAAGAGGTCTACAGTTGCCATTGGGTGTATGTATGCACATTCTGGTTGTGACATTTGAGAGTACTACAGTACCACTGCAGAAAATACAACAGTTTGTGCAGGACAAACCAGAGTGCTGTTTCTGGTAAAATTATGTGTTTGGCAAAATGTCAAATGATGGGATAACCCAGATTGTGGTGCTGAGAAGCTTGATAAGAATAACTTCCATGCTTGGAGGTTCAGGTTGACGAATTTCCTGATGGGAAAGGGCTATTGGGACTACATAGAAGGTGAGCATGAAGAGGCACCGGAGATGCCGGGTATAAATCCGACTGCTGCAGATGTGAAAGAGTTTAAAGACTAGAACCAAGGAGCCAGGAAGGTTATGTATTGGCTATCCATTAGCATATAGGACACCCTGATTGGGCACATTCAGGATGCCAAGTCCCCCAAGGAGGCGTGGGACACCTTGGTAAAGCTTTATGAAACAAATACCAAGGCACGTAAGATACAGTTGAAGAATGAACTTCATACTATGGTTGGAGAAAAAGAGCATGTCTGTGAATGACTATGCACTGAAGATAAAGGGTATTGTGGAATCCCTTGCATCTATTGGTGTGTCAGTAGATGATGATGACAAGGTGGAAGTCTGTCTACGTGGTCTCGGGCCACAATACAAGGCATTCAAGACGTCCATTCAGACTCAGGAAAACATTCCCAACTTTACAGATTTGGTGTCTATGCTGATTATCGAAGAGAAGAGCTTGGGTGAAGACCAATAGTCTTCACAAAGCAAAAATAGTTCAGAGCAACAGGCCTTCTACACGAGTTCAGGAAGAGGACGAGGTAGAGGAGGCCGTGGACGCAGTCAAGGAGGTGGCCGAACAGGTAATCAAAATTATAGTTAGCAGTAGCAACAACAACAACAATCCCAGAATCAACAACAACAACAACAACACGCAGGTGGAAGAGGCAAATTCAGAGGCAGGGGGAGTCAAAGAGGCCGTGGAAATTGGCAAAGGCAATATAATGATGCACGTGAATGCTATTTTTGTGGTAAGCCTGGACATGTGCAGGCAGAATGTTATAAGAAGCAGGCTGACATGCAAAATGGAAAATGGAGTAAAACAACTATGCATCCTCAAGCAGAAATAATGAGGATAATGAAAGGTTGTTTGTTATGCAGCATGTCGTGAATGCCATGTCTGAAAATGTTGATGCAGCACAAAAAGACAATGTATGGTATGTGGATTCAGGCGCTTCGAACCACATGACGAGTCATGGGGAGTGGTTCAAGGAGATGAAAAACCCAGAAAGACCAGGTTTTGTGGAAACAGGGGATGACACTGCTCATCCAATTGCCCATGTTGGAGATGTGCCATTGTCTATGCAGGATGGCAAAGTGAAGTACCTTGCAGATGTACTTCATGTACCGAACATAACAAAGAATCTAGTTTTAGTTGGCCAGATGATTGAGCAGGATTTTGTTAAAAGTGTTATTCCCACTGAAGTTGATTTTATGCACAAATAGATACGTAAAGAATCTTTATATCAAAAATTAAAATTCTCTTAAATTCTATGTTTAAATGAATGTGATGAGAATCAAATAAATGTGAATGAATGGATGGATGGATGGATGTGATACGCATAGAAGTGATGAGAATGTGATGTGGATAGATGTGATGAGAATGTGATGTGGATAGATGTGATGAGATGTGATGTGAATCAGATAGATGGGAATGAATGGATGGATGGATGTGATGTGAATAGAGGTAATGAGAATGTGAGGTGGATAGATGTGATGTGAATAGAGGTAATGAGAATGTGAGGTGGATAGATGTGATGAGATGTGATGTGAATAAGATAAATGTGAATGAATGGATGAGATGTGATGTCATGTGAATCAAAATGTAAATGTAAATGAATGATATGGGATGTGAGTAACTGTATGTGATGATAATGAATGTGAGTGTGTATGTGAGGAATGGATGTGAATGAGTATGTGAAAGAATGGATAAGGATGTGTATGAGAAGAATGGATGTGAATGAGTATGTGAGGAATGGATGTGAATGAGTATGTGAAAGAATGGATAAGGATGTGTATGAGAAGAATGGATGTGAATGTGTATGTGAAGAATGGATGTGAATGAGTATGTGAAGAATGGATGTGAATGAGTATGTGAAAGAATGGATAAGGATGTGTATGAGAAGAATGTATGTGAATGTGTATGTAAAGAATGGATGTGGATGTATGTGAAAGAACGGATATAGATGTGTATGTGAAAGAATGTGATGTGATGTGATGTGGATGTGAAGTGATAGATATGAATGTATGGATAGATATGAGTAGTCGTACATGTGAACGATTGGATGGATGTGGATGAATGAGATGAGATGTGTATGAATGAGATATGATGTGGATAGAAGTGATGTGATATAATGATGAGTGATGAGAATGAATGTGATGGATATGAATGAATGTGATGTGATGGGATGTGAATGGGGATAGATGTGAATGAATGAGATGTGAGGTAAAATGAATGGATGAGTTGTGAGTGGATGTAATGTGGTTTGAATGGATGAGATGTGAATGAATGTGATTTGGATATGGGTAGATGTGAGTGGATGAGATCTGATGAGGATAAATTGAGAAAAGATGTGATGAGATGAAAATGATGTGATTGGATGAGAATAGGAATACTTGTGAAATGGTTGTGGAATTAAATAATGTGGTTGATGTGGAAGAATGTGGAAAGACGAGAGTTCGTTATAAGAACTGTATTTATGACCTGTTTTTTTAATGAATGTTTTATGTCAAGAATGTTGGGAAAGCATTTTGACCGTCTTGTGAATGAGGAATGAGGCCGTGGAGACCTAATCTAATAAGTTGCAATAGTTGACGGAGAGTCAATGGAGGACATCTCGCGTAGCAAGGCGGCCTTGGCCAGCCTCGATTAAAATGGTGAGCTTCTGGTACGATGGATGAGGGACCAAGGAAGCAGCCAATGAGTGAAGCGCTAGGTCACTTGCGAAGGATCCTAGAGGGTGTTGATGACCATATGGTGCTCGGGCTCTGGATCGCGGACAATACCCACACGTGCGTCGTGGAAGAAATTAGAACAAGGAGTAAGAGTTGTTTTCTGAATTCGCGCATGGATCTGGTTGATTGACCTTGCTGGTCCTTATCGGTTGAGTCCATGGCCCTTTTATATAGATCCGTTGGTTGATCTTGCTGATCTTTAACGGAGTTTCCATTTTGATATGTGAATATATTGCCGGTTAGTATGAGCTAGGAACTATCGAAAAGGCCCCTGAGAGTGGACAGGTGGTGTTGAGCGTTCTCGTTGCCAATGATGCCATAGGTACACCGATGAAGGAATGATTGGAAATAAGGATTTAACTGGAGATTTTGAGGATTAGGATCAGTGACTCAATGGTTTCATTAAATGGTTGTTTTTAAAGATAGCTAATTCTGTGAAAAAGGCAATTTCATATTGGGTGTGTAAGTGGTGTGACTAGTTTTAAGTTTGCATGAATATTCGGTTAGGGGGCTTGGGAACTCTTTTCCCTGGTACTCGGGACAAAACCTAACCAAATTCCTAATTGGATCCCATCACTATAGTGGTTGTGGGCAGTTGGCTATGGGGTTACACTGCACTAATGGATCCCTAAATTGAGACTCAATTCTGTTATAGTACAATAGATGAAGTAAATCCCGGACAAAAATTGCTCTATGGAAAAGAATCAACGGCTGTGCCTCTCAATGAGGAAAAAAGCATCGGTCTCTATGATCTAAGTGCAATCTTTTCCCTGATCTGACTATGGGACTTACGGGTTTGGTCAGATCAGTTCTGTTAGATAAGGCTTTTGTCTACGTTAGAGAAAAGTTATCCTAGAGGAATCGCCCGTGCTTTTCGGGCAAGGGAAGTTTTTTCGGGTTGGAAGAACCGATGGATTAGTCTCTTGTCTGGATATCCGTGGGTGAGGCCCCGATGAGTGTGGGACCCTGCCCCATGCAAGAAGTGCTACTTTCGCTGCTAGCACCCATGAATTCATTGCGCGGTGGGGACAGGGATCTTACACACTTGGTGTTATAATCTATGGCCACCAGGATATACTTGTGACCAGTGAAGCAGGTTGGTGGCTTAAATGGGGCTATAAAGTCGAGGCTCCATTTCTGGAATGTTTCCAAGGGAAGGATCAGGTTGTGCGGCATCCTGTCTCTATTTGTTGGCTAGCCAAGCTGTTGGCATATATCACACTGCTTGGCCCATTTGTTGACATCACCGAGTACAGTCGGGCACACAAGAGACTTGCTTGGAGGATTTTCCTTTCGGTTACTTCTTCGGCAAAGTGTCCTCCACTAATTCCTTGATGATATTCTCTAAGGACAGCTTTCTGTTCTTGTGGTGGAATGCACCACCAGAGGATCTGATTAATCCCCTTCTTGTATAACTGTCCGACTATGACTTGGAAGTGTTGGTTGTGCGGACTGCAATTTGCTTCCACTAATCTCTAGAAAGATTATCTTCCATTAGACCTGTGGCAACAAATGTTAGCATTTCATCATACTAGGTCTAGGAGTTGGGATGACTGATGCAGTTGTGAATAGCTCGGCATCCTGTAGGTCATCTGCTACTCTGCTTGGGTCTTCTCCAGACTCCAGTCAGGATAGATAATCCGCTAGTGTGTGATTTACACTCAGTGCGTGCACTATTGTGAACCTGAACTCTTGGAGTATTAGTATCTACCTTGCTAGTTTGCTTGCTAAACTCTGCTTATCCACCAAATACAGCAAGGTGGAGTGATCCAAAAGAAAGGTAAATTTATTACCTAGTAAGTAGTGACAAAACTTGGTGACTGAGTAGTGCCAAGGGCCTCCTTGTATGTGGTTTAGTAGTTCCGCTTAGCACCAGAGAGCCTTTGATTGGCATAGTAGACTGGTCAGAACCATTTTTTCTATGCCCCCTACATGAGGATGCTGCCAATTGCTTACAACAGAGGCAGCCCGCGAAGATGTGAAAGGGTGATTCCCAGTTTGGGGCTTGAACAACAGGCACTTTAGACAGCATAAGCTTGAGATGTCGGAATGCGATGTTGCATTCTCCGGTCTAGTTGAAATCGGCTTACCGCACAGTTGCTAGACAAAGGTGCTTTGATCTACGTCATCTGTTGGTTTAAGGGGATTGCTATGTGAGCCAGATACTGGAGCATACGGCTATGCCATATGACTTTCCCCAAGAACCTTCTGAGCTCTTCCACATTTGTCAGAACTAGAGCTTTCCAGATTACCTCTACCTTGGCTTTGTCAACTGTAATTCCTTCCGTGGAGACGATGTGGCCCAAAAGCATACCGCTTTGGATGGCAAAGACACGCTTAGCCAGATTCAAGCTCAATTCCAATCGAAAAGGCCCCTGAGTGGATAGGTGGTGAGCGTTCTGGTTGCCAATAATGCCATAGGTACACTGATGAAGGAAAAATTGGAAATTAGGATTCAACTGGATACTTTGGAGGATTATGATCAGTGATACTATAGTTTCATTAAATGATTGTTTTAAAGATAGCTGAATCTATGAAAAAGGCAATTTCATATTAGTAAGTGGTGTGTCTAGTTTTAAGTTTACATGAATATCCAGCTAGGGGGCCTGGGAACTCTTTTCCTCCCTGGTACCCAGGACAAAACCTAACCAAATTCTTAAATGGATCCCATTACTATAGTGATTGGGTGATTGGCTAACCAACGGGATTGATAGAGTTAGGTTGGACTGATGGATCCCTAAAATGAGACTCAATTCTATTATGTTACGATAGATGAAGTAAATCTCGAATAAAAATTGTTCTATGGTGGAAAAGAATCAACGGTTGTGCCTCTCATTGAGGAAAAAAGCGTTGGTCTCTATGATCCAAGTGCAATCTTTTCCTTGAACCGACTATGGGACTTACAGGTCGGTCAGATTAGTTCAGTTAGTTAAGGCTTTTGACTACGTTAGAGTAAAATTATCCTGGAGGAATCGCTCGTGCTTTCTAGGCAAGGGAAGTTTTTTCCGGATTCGTCGGTTTTGGAAGAACCGATGGATTAGTCTCTTGTGCGGATATCCGTGGGAGAGGCCCCGAGTGAGGGACCATACCCCACGCAAGAAGTGCTACTTCCATTTCTAGTTCCCTTGAACTCATTGCGCGGTGGGGACACGAGTCTTTCAGCTGGTATCAGAGTGATTTGGCTAAAGTGGATCAACCGAGAAACCAAAAATGTCAAAAATTTATAAAGTAGCAGTAAAAGGTTGTAATTGTGTCATGAAATTCATACAAATTGAAATTCAGACTGAAATTCATAAATTAGGCAATTAGGTCTTCAAATAGAAGTATCGTAATTGTATGGAATCCCTAACTTGCTTAGGTCAGATGGAGGGGGAGAATACTTCTCCAATGAGTTCTCTGAATTCCTTCAAAAGAATGGCATTCAGAGACAATTTACATGTAGATACACTCTGCAGCAAAATGGAGTTGCTGAGCAAAAAAATAGGCACATTGTAGAATAGCACGAGCATTGATGGCAAAGAAGAATATGCCGCATAGCTATTGGGATGAGGCTGTGCCTACAGTAGTTTATATCATGAATAGGACTCCTACTACAGCCATACATGATATAACACCAGAGGAGAAGTTTAAGAAACCTAATTTGTCTCACTTGAAAGTTTTTGGATGTATTGCATACATGCATGTGCCAGATGAGTTGCATACTAAGTTGGATCCAAAGGCAGAAAAATGTGTGTTTATTGGGTATTCCCTTGAGCAAAAGAGATATAAATGCCATAATCCTGCTACACGTGAATTGGGGGTAAGCAGGGAAGTTGTATTTAATGAGATGAGTAGCTGGTATGCTGTTGAAAAAGATGTTGTTGGGGCTGATGTAAGTGGAAATGTGGTTGCACAGAATGCAAGTCAGCAAAATCACAGTCATTGAGTCGACTAGGAGAGTCCTCATCCAGCGGTTCTGTTGATAGACCATGGAGTGGCAGGCTGCATCATAATACCAGTCCTAGAAATATCACATAAAGGCAAAGGGAAAGTGGTTGAGCCTCTTGGTATGCCTAATAAAATCTTGGGCCTCATCATCATCAGGAGATTCCCCTTCGCTCAGCGTATCCTACTTATCCCTCTGCCAGCTTCGTTGTTGTGATTATGGGCTGGGCGGTATTTCTCCATGATACAGACCACATCAACCTCAAACAGGCTGATCAGATTTGCATTTTGTTGGAGATATTCCTCTTCTTCATCTAGGTCCAGTCTCTCCAACATGTTTACTCCTCTCCGCTACTTTCGACCAAGAAGGATTCTCCACTTTCCTAAGCTAGCCCAGAAATCCTGACTTTCTTCTTGCCTCTCTGGATGGTTATTCTATGCACATCCCAATCCTGCTTAATCCATGCCTACCTAAGCCATGGTCTTCCCAGTAACATCAGGTAGGCACCTTTTATATCCTCCATGTGGAGCACCACCAGTGTAATCTGGAATGCGAATTCAGAGACTTCCACTATGAACCCACGGATTTAATCCAAACGGCTAGACTCGGCGTTGATCTACCATTTTTTTTGCAAACAGGGCCGGATCCTAGCAGCTCAATTCGAGCGTTCAGCATGTCATATTAAACAAAATGTTAACTCCTGATCCACCGCCATCCAATAGTACTTCTATGTCCACTCCGGCCAGCTTGACCCGGATCATCAGGATGGCTTCATCGTAGATCAAGGCTTCCTTCAGCAGCGGAGTCTCCATCTTCTCGATGTGCATGGCTTCCAGAGTTTATGATGGTCCCGTCCTCTACTCCTGAGGGCAGCAAGTGGCATACTAGCTACTCTCTGAAGTTCCGCATGTGAGGAGCTATTCCACCAACATATGGATCAGCCTGCTGCTGCTTCAAATCTTCCCACTGATCATATGGTAGCATTATTCCCTCTGTGAGCATGATTCAACTTTCCTCTTGCTTTGGTGCCTCTGCACCTTCCTCCTGCATGAGTGCCTCTACACCTTTCTCCTACCTCAGTGCCTCTGCACCTTTCTTTTGCCTCAATGCCTCTGCACCTTTCTTCTACCTCCGTGCCTCTGCACCTTTCTCCTGGCTCAATGCCTCCACACCTTTCTCCTACCTCGGTGCCTCTGTACCTTTATGCTGTCTCGGTGCCTCCACACCTTTCTAGCGTCTCGGTGCCTCCACACCTTTCTAGTGCCTTGGTGCCTCCACACCTTCCTGAGGGTTTTCTTTTGCCCGTGTTGAGGACATCTCTCCTCCCCAGTTTGGGGTTTACAAAGGCAAGAGAAAGGTGTCTCTGCACCTTTTTGAGGGTTTTCCTTTGCCCATATTGAGGACACGTCTCCTCCCCGATCTGGGGTTTGTTGGACTAGATTAATCGATTGTATGGTGACTTCTTCATCTTACTGAGCTAGCCTGCCTGAGTCCTTCTTCCACAGCACTTTTTGAGCTTACTGCTTCTCCACCCAATCGGACACCTCTATGCAAATCTTTTGTTGTTCGTACCAGGTGACCATCTTTTGCTTCTTGCTTATCTAAGGACAACTTTGTTCTCGTCCCTAGAGCTTGGATTTCCACGAGATTCACTGTCAGCGAGCTTGATGTTGAAGCTTGGGCTTCTTTCACCTCGGCCCTATGTTTTCTCTAGATCTCACACTTGGATTTTCAAGGGCTTGGGCCATGGAAAAGTAGGCCACTGAACACCTGCATATCCCTAGGAGGGAAATTCCCACGTGGGTGCAATGGTGACCTTTGGTATGGATCTTGCGGAGCTATCAATGGGGCGGGTTGCAGCAGCTAGCTCATTTAAGACACATTCTCCGGCTCCATGTCAGTGATTCTGACACCTCGAGCATCAAGTGCCTGACCAAACTTTGGGAGGGGACTTTGCTTTAGTCAACTTAGCCATGGCTGCAGCTAGCTCCTTGGTTGTTTTTCTCGCCTTCTTTCTCTTTGACCTTGTTTTGCGATCTTCCTCCTCCTCCTCCTCCAATTCCTCACTTGAAGTTAAGTCATCAAAATCCTCTTCCTCCTCCGAAGAGTCAGAAGTGGACCTTTTTGACTTCCTCTTGCTTTCGCTCTTACCTTTGCTCTTGATAGACCCTACCAACACTCGCTCTGCCTTGAGAGTTAATTCAACACCAGCTATTCTAGAGTCATTGTCAAGATCGGCACCACAACCCCTTTTCAACTGCTGCTTAATCCCTTCATGAAATAGAATTAAGTATTTCTTCCACACTGGCCGATTGGCTGCATCCAGTCATTGAAAAAGCTTTCAAAACTTGGTGGCATAATCTTTGATTGTGAGGTTCATCTAGCATAGCTTATCATGCATATGCAAGGATGTTTTATCTTCTTGGAATCTTTGAAAAGAAAGGCAACTCTGATTACATCGTATGTCAGGAAATGAGCACTCAAACTGAGAAACCCAGAGAGCTGCACTTTTTTGTAAAGTTGGTACAAAGGTTGCTTTCTTGAGGTTCTGATTGCCAGAGAACGTTCACCCCGCCAGGCACTGTCAAAGAGAAGGATATGGGCATCCACATCCTTCGAGGATTTCCTATAGAATTTTGGATACTTCATCGCTCGTGAGTGACAAAACTGGTCACTAAAGCATGTTGTATTATAGAAGCTATGGAGGGGTTGGTGGGGGCGGGTGGTGGTGGTATGAATAGTGTTTGTTGTGGTAGAGTTACCGGTTCTTCTTCTTATGATGATTCCGAGCCGGAGTTAGCATAGCCATAAGTGTTCACACTCACTTAAATTGTGGTCGGCCGGGCACTTTAGGCTCATAAGAGACCTAATGCTATTACAAAAACTACTCTCATAATATATCCATGAAGTAAATCAATTTGGACTTCATCCTAACTTACTACCACATGCTCTTGAGGCGGACATCACCATAAGCATTACATATAGGACCATTACAAGCGCTTATCCAAGCTGCAGATTTGGACACCATTGCTTCATATCTTGTATGTATGACCTTTTGGTGTATCTACCTTGACTCCTTGATATACGATAATGGTAGTAGCTCCTTTTGACCCTAAGAATGGGTTAACATTCCCCCCTTCTTGATGCCGATCACATCCTCATATCACGTTGAAGATATTTGTGTGGGGAGAATTGACAAGTTGATGGCTTTTGATGTTGAGTGACGTTCAATGGTTCTTGTTTCTTTGGAAGGCATAAGAAAGGTTAGTTAGTAAATGAAAAGGTTAGAGGTTAGTGAAAATTCCTAATGGGGTGGCGGGACTGGGGTATTTGCAAATGATTGCATTTTTAAATATTTTTGTGAGCCTTTAAAATTTTTTGGGTACTTTTTGCTCACTTAGATTTTTGGCAATCATAAGTAGAGTTACATGTGATTTGTGTTAGTGGAGAAACTAAGAGATGTTAATAAAGAGGGAGAAGAGAAGGAGGATCTGGAGGATCGTGGATAAAATCATTAGAATGAGATTGTGATTCTTAGTTCCTCATCTGATTCATTGAAGTGACATTCACCATTTGAATAAATTGGCCTTCCATGAAGTCCCTTTTTGTGGCAGGATTCATGTCAGATGTTGTTGATTAAGACCTATTCCTGCATGCTTCTTCCCATGTGCTTTTTATGCTTTTATGTATATTTAAGTGCTCTTATAAAGCAGATATACATGAAGTACAAGAATTGAGTCATATAGACTCTTATTGAGCTGCTCTTGGTGAAGTAGCTACTTGTTGGCGAGGCTAGAAACAATTACATTGACTTGCAAGGCTTAGATAGATATCTTCGCAAAAGGATTATATATCATTGTATTGTGAAGACTCTAGCTTTGTTTGTAGAGGTTTGTAATTTGAAAGGAAATTCCAGGCGATGGGTTGTACCATTGACCACAGACTTTCACCCACCATTGCCCCCCTATCCAGAGATGTACCTAATGGAGCAGATGCTACATTAACTTAGACAAAAGAATAGTAAGCTATAAGCTTAACAAAGATTTAATGGCTATTGAAGATTGTTGGGAGTTGCTTGAGATATTATACCATTATTTGGTAGGCCATATATGTGACTTTCTTGTGTTTGTTTGTTTGTTTTTTGTTTTTTTTCTCTCTCTTTTTTTTTTTGTTTTTTTGGTTACCACCTAGCAAGTAATAGATTCTTGTGTCTACCTCCTATTTTAGAGAATAGGTTCTTCTGTCCGTCGCATAGCTTTTGCACTTATGCTTCACATGCAGAGGGGTGAAAAGAGTATTGTGAGTTTGTCTTTTATGTGCTCATAAGTCTCCGTTGTTGCAGACGTGGGAATTGAATCTTGAATTTTTGGCACGTGTTATCGAGGTGGTAGGGAAACTTCTGGTTAGTTGCCATTGGGTTTGAATGAACATGAAAGCTCTTGTGTATTTATTGAGTGGCTTTGTTGCATGGGTTTCTATGCTTGTTGAACTTTAGGTGAAGCTGTTTGGGGTTGAAGGTGTTTATGAAGCATTTCTCCCTTTGTTTGATCTTGGCAACCATATGATGGGATTACCATCATAGTATCCTTGTTATTGAAGCACTTCACAGCAGGCACCCATCTTTTGGTGGTTGATGCCTTCGGTGCTGAGGTTTCTTTTTTTTTTTGCAGGCTTAGGGGACTTTTTTATGTGCTTGGGAATTCAAGCTTTAGTATTACCTTGGTAGTACCCTTGTTCTTGCAGTAATCTTTTTGATACCCACTTGTTGATTTGTTGGAGTTCTTTGAGGAACTCGCACATAGGCTTTTGTGGATGGTGTTGTGGAGTACTTTTATTTTTCCTTGGCCTCTGAGTGCTGTGTTGAGGAAGAGACTTTGATGATCGAGGCACCAAATTGGATTGGTGCCTTCATAGTAGCCTTGGGCTACAAGTAGTTTCTTTTTAGAGGTAGATGATTGTGCTTGGGGAATGTTTTCAGGAATAGCTGCTGAGTGCAAGTTTCTGGTATTAGACATGGTTGGTGAGGATGGAGCTAAAGGGGTTGATGCTTTATCGGAGTTGGTCATTGGTGCAAATGGTAGGTCATTGTGTAGAGGGACTTCAATGGAAGAGGCTTATAACTTTTTGCATTCAGTATCATAGAAATCCATTAGGGTTGGATTCTCTTCTTGGTAGTATGGTATTGTTAACTTTGTGTCGTTGACCATCATGATGACCCTATCTCACTAGCAAAGCACAAAGGTGCTTGGGAAGCAATAGTCCATTTATTCCCCAAGATCAAATCTGCTTCCAATACATACTCATCCACAAAAAAACTTGCAAGTAAGGGGGTTAGTTTCAATATACATTGTATGTTTAAAGTACCCCAAACATGGCATGTTCAAATCTTGTATAAATGGAATTCTTTTAGGATGAGCCGTAAGTGTTGGTTGACCTAACAAATCCCATAACTTGAGGGTCATCATATTCTACTATCGTGTTGGATAAAGTTGTGCTTGAATTGTGGAAAGTTCTAATCCGACCATAATTATTGGGATATTCTCTGTAAGATATGTTGGAAGTTCCAACTCTTCTACGGTCTCTTCCTCCCAGAATAGCAATTGCACAATGCTGATGAGTGTTCAAGGTGACTGTTTGCATGGATTCATCAATTGAATATGAGTCACGTATCCAAGTTCCACCAAGGATGATATCACACTCAAGTGGATCTAGGGTAACATGGAATCTGAATTCCACATCTCCACCGATTGTTTGAGTAGCATAGCTAAAGTAACTTGGAACTTCAATGTTTTGTCCCCATTAGCATCTCTTGCGAGACCATTGTCTTTAGGGATGATTTTAGGTTGTCCCAATGACACCCAAGTGTTTATTGTCATAATGTTATGACTAGCTCGAGAGATAATCACCGTGTATTTACGCTTAACATCATTGCCTGTAGGAAAATCCAACCATACCATGATAAAACCTTCAAGTGGAACCATGGATGTTTTAATTTTTGTTTAAACTTCAGATCTCATTTTTGTTTCATATTCCCATTCACTTTCATCCTCTTTTTGGCTCTCAGTTTTTTCAATAGTTCCCAATGTGTACAATGGCATACTCGATCCTCCGACAATTCTAACTAAGGTTTATTTGGAAACTTATGAATCGTCATAATCTTGTTCTATGGAGCTCTTTATGTCTTGGTATAACTCGTGTTTAGCCTTTAAAGATGCAAGTTCTAAAGCTATGTTGGCTTCACCATGAGAGAAGAGCACTCCTCCAAACGATGATTTGAGAGACTGCTTTAATTTCGTAAGGGTCATCAAATTCCTCACGTGCTTTTTCGATCGCATAATTTGTGCAATCTGTCTCTAATGACTCTTCTATAGAGAGTACGTCTTTCTCTTGAAAGGGGAAGTGGTACTCCTCTGGGTTTTGTATTTTGGTTGCTTTTTAGGATTGGCATTATTAGGTTCAATCACAACCAGTGATCCTATGTATGACACTCAACAATGCTAAGCATGCTCCCCTGAGCTTTCTTTTTGCATTCCACATATGTCATGTAATCACAATTTTCAATTTGGGGTGGTTGGGCGGGTTCTAGTTTCTTGATTGGTCTATTTGGTGTACTGAGTGACAAATCAGAACTTGTTTCATCCTTACTTATTAGCAACATACTAGAACTTGTTTCATCTTCTGACGTTCTTTGGATCGTCAAGATTTCATTATGTTTGCCCATGCGCGACGAGAATGAACTTTCTTTTTTGCTTCTTTGTTCTCTATCTTACCCATGGATTTTGTGGTTTGAGTGGTAGCCTGAGAGGTGGATGCTTCTGCATCATGTGTAGCTTTTGGCTCATTTGGATTTATGTAATTAACAAGCTTCTTTTCCCTATCTTTTAATTCAACCTTGGTTTCGATATTTTGTTTCTCCCTGTTTTCCTTGGGTTTAGAAGGTTTTGGTTTCTACTTTAAAGCATGTTCTTCTACCCATTTCGAAGTGTTTTCGTTTGCATTCTTTTTTACTATTTCTCATGCCTTAGCTTGCAAATGTGTAAGCAAATTAAAGGGTACCATGGACAATTGTCCATTTTGTACGCTTAAGATGTTAAGAGTTGTATTTTGCGAGATAGGTTGCACAGTGAAGCAACTTGCCTTGGGCAATCTTGGAATATGTGATCGATGCCACATTGTTCACATACGGGTTACAATTGTCAGTGATTATGGGCGTGGAAGTATTCAAAACTATGCAATCTACCACCTTGTGTGTGGTCCACAACAATAGAAACACTGAAGTGTTTGCTTAACTTCTTCTTGAGCACTTTCTACCCTTTGGACTGTTGCTATTTGGTGCACGGGAGATGGATGTTTTGAGTTAATCGTAGATGAATTGGGACATTGGGATGTGTCGTGTGACCAAAGGTTTTACAATATATACAGTACAAAAAAATAGGCGCTTTGTACGTACAATGGGGATTGGGATGATCTTAGTGATTGCACTAGACACAAGGAATTTTTCTCATCACTTGGAGAGGCATTAAGGATGTTTGGTTTTGGGAGATCTCATTCTCTCCTGGAGATGTCAGTTGGTAAGTTTTTAAGCAAGGCTGCATAGAATTCAGGGAATGATAATTCCGAGATCAAATTTTATTTAGCCATTACTACACTTGGTTTAGATGAGGAACATCTCATATCGTGAGTATCTTCCATCATGTTATCATCTAAACATATTGCTTCTTTACAAAATTGATCAAATGTTTTCGGATTGGATACAATGATCAAGTTGTGTAAGCTATTATTCTTTAAGCCCATCATGAAACATGTCTTTGATTGAGAATTGTTTATTTTTTCCCATCGTGAATCCAAGAGTTTTATCCGAAGGATAAAGTCTCTAATGATTTCGTTTGGTTTATGCTCAATTGAATAGAGTTCTCTTGCTGCACTCTATCGATCACCTTGTCTTGAGAAGCTATGGATAAAGGCTATTCTCAAAGTCTTAATCCTTTCTCCTTCTGGACTAATCAAGGACTCTAATTAACTACTAACCACCACTAATTAAATCACAACATTGAGCACATCGTTGGATAGAACATGGAATTGTTAAGCTATGTGCATCAACTAATATGTAAATTAATCTATAATTAGAGATTAATTAAACTCTTTAATTGTAATCTCTTCTCTTTATGCAAAATCAAGCAAAAAAGAGAGTCTAATTCCTCCAATTGATGAAGAAATTAATGCAATTAGATGTTTTGATGCATCTAGATGCTCTCAAAACACCCAAAAACACTAATTTTGACCTTTTACATAATCAATTTCGACCCTAAAAAATATATATTTGAATTTTTTTGCGTCTTGAATTGGATTGATCACCCTTAATGACAAAAATTAGTCAATTAAGGAAGATTAGTCGATTTCAAGGGTTTGTTGATGGTTGGATAATTTTTTTAAAGGATTAAGCTACTCCTACTAATGCTTGTTAACACTCTAATGCACACAAATCAAACAAAAAACATACAAATTAACCAAAAATTAATGATTCTAGTTCTATGTTTGACTCTAAAGAAAGCTAAAAATCATTAGAAATTGCATTCCATAGCATTGTTTGATGCAATGGATGCAAACAAAGCCTAATACACTCTATGTGCAAGCTCTAGGAACATTAAAAACCACATTAACAACAACAAAAACAACGATTTAAGCTAAAAATTAAGCAAAAAAGCATTCTTTATAAAATAATAAGAGAGCTATTCTACACCAAATCACACACAAATCTCCATCAAAACCATAATTTTTTCATGGGAAACCATTAATCAAGACAATGGGCAATGGTTAATGTGCAAATTAGGGAAAACTGATAGAAAAATACAAGGGATGATTCCTCAGCAAACGACGCAAAAAATGTTATGGCTCATCCCAACCCTCCTTGAAACACATCTAACAAGACATTACCTAGTGAACCGCAACTTTCATGAGGATCTTTCCAATGGCCGAGCTATAACCCTTGAGGTCTCCAAGCTCTACAACTCCTTGAGAAGAAATTCCACCACATCTCCCGTGAGCATTGTCACACCGTCGTGTTGCACTACATGTACTCGTCCCTTCTCTCACCCACCTCACTTCACTCACACACACTCACTAGCATGCATTAGAGAGAGAGATTAGCAAGAGAAAGAATCCGTTTCACAATGGGAGAGTGTTTTGTATTATGAGAGATTGTCACTTATATACATGGCCATAAGTGTTCACACTCATTTAAACTATGGCTGGCTGGCTGGGCACTTTAGGCTCATAAGAGGCCTAATGCTATGACAATGACTACTCTCATAATATATCCATGAAGTACATCACTTGGGACTTCATCCTAACTTACTACCACATGGTCTTGAAGCGAAAATTGTCATAAGTATTACATAGGATCATTACAGGCACTCGCCAAGTTGTAGATTTGGACACCATTGCTTCATATCTTGTATGTATGATCTTTTGGTGTATCTAACTTGACTCCTTGATATAAGATAATGGTATTATATCTTATTAATCCTAATAATGGGTTAAAAAATTGCTTAATGACAATGGGTTTAATCCTTAGGAAAGAAGCATTGCTGATGGTCTATAGTAGAAAAGTTACATAGAATTCAATGTAGTGGTATATAATTTTGTTACTCCGTGATATGCTTGTTAAGTTTGACAATGAATTATACTGTGACATGAAAAATTGATATCTTTCATTTTCAATTTTGTACATATTTTGATGGTTTCTCAATGGTAATAAGGTGAAAGCTTTTCCAAGAAGATTGTGGTGTCCACAATAGAACAATGGCGTGGTGATGCGACGGCTTGGCGGCTACCGTAATAACAGCATTCTATCTTCAAATATAATGGTTTTACTTGATTTAGGGTGCACACATTGTAAATGCCACAAGTATGCTTGATAAATACTTTGGTATGGTAGATAGACTAATGATGTGGAAAATAAAAGTGGGCCTTCATGCTCACATGGATTTTAATTGTATTATTAATATAGTATTCACCATAAGGCTACAAGTTGGGGAGTGTAGAAGGCATGTGGAGGAGTGTGTGTAGGTGCATAATTGGGAAAGATTCTTCTAGAATGCCTACACATGAAAGAGGAGAATTCCACCATGTGTAAGTGGTATCTCCACCTACATGCCACTTAGACTTGGCTACTATCTCATCACACTTTCAAAGTCAAAAAGTCTTCAATTTAATAATCAATAGAAGACTTAGCCTAAGAGGACAATTGATGGTGACATCTACCCTTCTGTCATCACTGCTGAAGGGTTGAAGATTTTTATGTTGTAATTTGTAACAATGGAAGAGAGGGTGATTCTCCGCCTATAAAAGGATCCCTCCTCTCCCTTTTAAATCAATGGATGAAGCCTCCTCAATTGAGCATTTTGTGTCATTGCCATTCTCTTATCTTTAAACCCTTATTCAAACACTCTCTTTGCATGTGAATGTCTCATTTAGCATTAGCTCCTCATGCTCAACCTAATTTTGGACCTCTTTGATGATTTGATGATAAGTGGGATAAGGAGTTATTATCTTGGTGGGCCTATGACTTCTCAAGGTAGCCCTTGCCTTATTGCCGTCCTCCTTTGGACGTACCAATGGTTTTAGTGGTAATGAGCATGGGGAAAGACTTTGGGGACCATAGATAAATCTTTATGATTGTCCCCGCTAAGCAATGTTAACCCTTACCCTCTAGCTTGAATCATGAAGGAGATGAAAGGCAAGAGGCTATGTGAAAATTAAGGTTTCATGCAAAGAGAGGGAAGTGCAGTTTTTTGTGGTCTAATACCCAAATTTCAATTGGTAATTACTCATCACTCAGCTATTGGTTTCTAAAATTGATCATATGGCTAAGAAGCTCTTTATATGATCTTTCCATTCATGTAACTAATTTCTTAATCCTTTACTTCATTGATGATCAGAATTTCTCCCAAAGTTGCTAACTTTTAGGCGAATTTTGGCAGTTTTATAGTCTTGTAGTAAAATGCTCATAACTTTTCGCTCGATTGCCCGTTTTTGAAAGTTTTTATATAGGCGTGAAGCTCTCTTTAAGCTCTACATACGCATGTAATCCTCTTTTGTACAATCTATATGGATTTAAAACTGTAATTCTCTGTCTATCTCTAAATTTTATAGACTTTTGGCCATTATTTCTTCTTAATAATGATTAATTCCTCTTAATCTCTTATCAAAAAGAAAATCCCATGTATCTTATCCTCTTGTAAGTGATTGCTATATTATTTTACTTTAAGATTTTTTGTCCAAATCTCCCAATTCGAATGAATGAACCTTACCAACATTCCCTATATGTTTCCGTTCACATAATCCTGAGTCGGAAGATTTTCTTCTAACAAAGAATTGCCCTCTTGTTTGGAGCTATAAGACTGGCAGAAATTCTTGCTTCTCCCGAGCCTTTTATCTTTCCTTCCATGAATTATGATCTCACCTTTGATGTGTATATCTTTATCTTAACCTAGGGAGAGAAAGGGAGGTGAGGAGGCTGCTGTGAGGTTTCATACAAGTGTGTTTTGATTCTAAGAAGTGACCGAAGTCAAAACCCTAACTTTGTGTCACATCTTTTGGTGGAGACGGCGGGCAAGTTTTACTTAGAATTATTCTATTTTAACCTCAAGGTCCCGCATTATTAAAGAAAAGTTATTTTGAAATAAGTAAATTTCCCTTGTTGCTACTTGTGCGCTTTTGCCGCACAGGTCGTATAGCTGGGGACTTGCCGAACACCGTATGCGAGCCACGAATGGCTGCAAGCATACAACAGGGAAAGCAAGCTCAAACAGAATGCCAAAGGGTGTGTCACTCACCGCTCAACCGTCGCCTTGAAGGATTCCCGCGTCGCAGTGAAGAAGGAGCCGCCGTCACCGCTCTACCGCCTCTCCGCCGTCGTGCCGCTACACAGTGCTCGATCGCTCTCTCACTCTCTCTCTCTCTCTCTCACACACACGCAGGAGAAGGAAACCAAAGAGATAAGGCAAGAGCACTCTTGTATTCACAACACATGAGGATGAAGATTTTAGGGTTACATTTGACTCTTATAGGTGACTTGGCCGTTCACACTTGGGTGCCCTTACATGGCCGGCCGATCCTAACCCTTATCCTACTAATATTCAAGGTACGCCTCTCATCAATGATCACCCAATCCCTTCATCCTTAACATATGGTGCCGACAAGCCCGGCCCATAACTCAGAATATTTAAATTAATGACGTAAAACATAGTACGTCTCAATGTCCGTCATAGGTTAACATGCCCCCCTTCCTGATGTAGATTCCGTCCTCGGAAGCTATGGTATGGTAAGTTGATAGGGTTGTTGTGGTAGACCGTCTGCAAAACAGGGAAGTAGAGTGAAAGTATGCTGGAATTCAAAAGATATAAAGCGTATAAAATCAAGCATGTTAGACCACAATGGATATTGCTATGAGAACTTAGTTTAAGGGGTCACATGAATGAGCTAGTGTAGCAAATTAACAGGAGTTTAATAATTATTGAAAGTAAATCAAGATTTAGCAAGGTGTCAAAGCTTAATCAAGGTTTATAACTGGCCCAAGTCAAGGAAAATAACCAAGCTTAATAAATAAACAGATGACCACACTGTGTCTACTTTAAGAACAAGTTAATACCATGAGTCTAGGGACACAAGAAACATTAGAGTTACAGGAGCCTTTTGCCTTTTTTTTTTTAATGCACGTGACAATTTTTACACACAATGGCGACCTTCCTAAGGTAAAACTAACATCGATCCTGGTACCATGTTTAACACAAGGCATTATCCAGGAATCTATTAGTTCACCTTAGGCAAGGCTACCCCCTACCAACCAAGGCATCGGTCTGGAGTAGAATACTCCTCGCCTACCAAGTATCAATAAGGTGATAGGCCAACATTAAAGCACATCATAGACTTGTATTGCCATTTAAGGTAGGCTTTTTTTTTTAAAAATAATAAATTTCTTTTGATCTTCGTTCCTGAACTATAATTTGTCTTGCATCCTTTCGACAAAGGGGTAATAGCTATGTCCTAGAGGTCAACACACACATGGCCAGGTGTCAAACATTAAGATGGTTTGACCCTAGACCTAAGACAATCGTATTCCAAGGTTAACTAAAGACTGCATGCATTCTCAAGAATATATCCAATAAGGTTAAACTCATTAATGATTCACACTAGCACGTCAGGCAACTTTAAAAACTAAGTAGTACATTGACAATTTTCATGTGGTCATGCATTATAGTTCATGCAATTAATTAAACAGTAAAAACGAAAGAGAGTGGGTATGGAAGAATTACACCTGTATTTTGGAGATCTCCTTGATTTGACGAGACAGCTTGCAATTTGATGTAGATATATTTTGAAGAACGTTGCGGCAGTCTCAGGACTTGAAAGCGAACCCACCTCAAACTTTTTAACCTGTACAATCAACTAACAAGCACTATACCTCGAGAGGCACATCAGTGTGAAAAATTAAAGACTCGTGTAAGGAATCCAAACTAGAAAAAACTTGAAAACACTAACCTACCTACCAGTCACCACACTACTACTGAGGATATGGTAAGAGGATGTTGTAGAGTCCTGGCTCTAGCCCTAAGGCTAAGCCTCTATCCGCATCATCCAAATAAATAAAGTCAACCTCAGTAGTGCCATGAGTTTCATCCGTCCATTCATCATTTTTCCTTTTCAATTTCCCATCCACATAAACTCATCAAGAATGTAACCATGCGAGGATAGTCATCTTGTGGAAAAGGAAAGCATTGGGCTAATGGGGATATGTCCTCTACGGAGTAGGGGTCAGTCATGGTCAATAGGCGAATTAGCCATTCTAATTCCTCAACATTTTCCTCTCTGGCTAGTACATCTATATGATCCCATTCAGTTTCATCAGGGTGGTTGCAAGATGAGGGTACTCACTTTCATTCACTCTCTCTAAAATTGGGACATCCATGCATCTCGGGCGGAGTACCTCGATCGTGATAGTGCCGCGAATTAAAAGACGACACGTGCCTCCCGAGCCTAAATCGACATATCTCGATCGAGATGCCAACTAATGCCACGCTAGTAGCAGGTCCGGGTTTCCAGGCGTCATCCATGTCACCAATACATGTCACCGCCACCACATTATCTCGATCGAGATATCTATGCCACTCGGATCCACATCAGGGCCACGCTGTATCCCCCTAGGCATATTTGACTAGCACATCTCCATCGTCCACGTATCTCGAACGAGAAATTTACATCAAATCGCGACCATTCATTGTTCGAGGTAATGGGATACAATCTCCACCGTTTTCCCATATCTCGATCGAGATACTGAGATCAAATCTCAGCCGTCCAAATATCTCGATCGAGATACAGAGATACAATCTGCACCGTCCAAATATCTCGATCGAGATACGTAGATGCAATATCCACCGTCCAATTATCTCGATCAAGATACGTAAACGCAATCTATATCGTCCATTCACGTACGTTGGAAGATGCGATCTCGGTCGTTTAAATATCTCGATCGAGGTATATAATGAATCTTGACCATCGAGATACCTTGTCGTGGTAATGCCTTTAAATCGTGGCCGTCCATGTACCTCGAACGAGATAGTAATATCAAATCTCAGCCGTCGATCCTTCCCCAACCCTAAAATTAGGTGTGTATCTTGGTGGCCGTATGTTGCACTAACCCTAATATCCAGAGCGTTAATCTTGCAAACCCTAAATTGCATGATGTTACCGAACCTCGATCGAGGTTATAAAACCGGAAAACTTTTTTTTTGCCTCATTGTCACAAGTCGTTTTCACTCTCCTTGCTCTCTTGATTTGGATTAGCATTAGTGAGCCCATTAGCTTTGTTTTTTAGCTTCATTAGTGCTACTTAGCACTAAGCATTAGACCCTTCACATTGGACCCTTCACATTGGACCCTTCACATTTGGCTTAGGTTTTAGCATGGAGTCACACGAGGAGGGCCACGAGGAGGGCCGCTCATCTATTGTGGACCTCATCGCGCGGAGATAGACCGCGAGTTAGCGGCTATCCGTAGGAGTGCTAGAGACACTCCGTCTACATTACATATCGTGGCAGACTTGGAGGCGATGCTTACGTCCCTTCGTAGCCTTCACGATATTGTTTATGTAGATGAGTGGATAGCCCACCATCGTGCTGCTCCCGAGGCCGTCTCCAGGACCAGGGTAGGCGGCCTCCACCAGCCCTTCGTGTAGCACCTACCACAGATCCTTCATTTGTGCCATTGTCGACAGTAGAGGCTCTTGGTACCCAGGTCGGCATTGACGTACGGAGTACCACGGAGAGCATCCAGCATGTGGTGCGCCTATTCTCACGATCTATACCGACGACAGATGTGGAGGTATTTACATATATATTACGTCTTAAGTTTTTTTGGTCATTTATCTTCATGTTTATATATACTTTTCTATATTTTTACATGAGCAGCATGGTTGATTGTGTCACGTAGGTTCCCACACCTACCCACTGAGAGGCTCACTCAGGAGTTGGTAGAGGTGAGAGCGGAGATTGACCGCCTCAGAGCTGCATTACAGATGGCAGAGGCAGCTACTGCAGAGGCACAGCATCTGAGAGAGTCCGACATCCAGCAGGTAGGTTTCTCTTGCACGTAAAAGAGTTATAATTAAGGTCCTAAGTTATAAATTTCTTTAAGTAATACCTAATGAGAGACTAATCAATTATTTTAATGCTTTACTTTTTTGCGTAGGCTCGGACCGAGGTAGAGAGCTCCAGAGCTGAGGCACAGCATCATCAGATTATGGAGCAGATTGCCCAGCACAGGGCAGAGCAGCTGATGCTGCATGTTCGAGAGTATCGTAGATCCTCGGACGTGACAGTGCCTTACCTACCTTTATATCCACGGCCTGGTCATCACAGAGGTTTTTCGACGACCTCTCCCGCAGGATGCACCACCCTTCCTACGTGATGCGTGCTGCTCTTTATGTATCGAGGACATTGATAGTACAGGTGGATATGCCCTGGGATGTGGACATATTTTCCACTTGTCTTGCATCACCCAGGAGCTAGTCCGGTTCTCAGCATGCCCCTCTTGCCGTGCACGCGTCGACCTAGCGACGTACAGGGTATTGGGCATCGATGATCTTCACCCAGGCCTCGTTCGAGTAGATGCCAGGACTGGCAGGCCTGTCGACTTTACATCAGCTATGGACTTGGGACTCGACGCCTTCGACGATAGAGCCCAGGAGCCTGAGGTGCCTCCTGAGATAGAGTGGAGCTCACATGAGTTCGACGCTTACCAGAGAGTCCTACATGAGAGCCAGGTCACAGCATATGAGCGCGTGGGTGGTGCTGGCCCTAGTGGCACATCGGGTGATGGTGCTAGCAGCAGTGCTGCTTCTCATGAGCAGCATGTCCTTACAGCAGAGGAGCTTACACGAGCAGAGTGGCAGACATGTACCATTGCAGATTATAGATTTTGGGTTTACAGACAGAGGCGTCTTGCATTAGCACGACGTAGAGAGAGAGAGAGGGCCATAGCAGCTTTTGGGACTCGTGAGCTCCCGAGTACACCGGCACCAGCTCACGATCCTGCCTTTGAGGCAGACCTCCCCGCAGACATTTGACGACCCCCGCAGCCGGCACAGCCTCCTCGACGTGCACAGCAGCCTCGACGCGCACGTCAACCGGCAGTTAGAGATGACGATTTTGATTGGGTTGCTGTTGATAGTGACTAAACTCAGACTAGCTGGGTTAGCTCACTTACATTGTACTTAGATTTTTGGGCAGTGACTAACCTCAGACTAGCTGGGGTAGCTCATTTTCATTCTGATGTACTTATTTGATGTTTATATCATTATGAGTTTTTTCATTATTGAGTATCATTACATTTTAGTTGATGTTCTTGATTTAATTATATTTTTTAACACTTTGGCTATCATATTGTTTGTTGAAAATCTCCATGCCATCGTACCCAAACATGCTTTGATGGGGACCAAACTTTGCAAGCATGGGGGGGCACCCACCCCCACATGCTTGCAAAGTTTGGTCACAATCAGAGCATGTTTGGATTGGTAATTAGCGCCCAGTGCGGGTTTTTGAAGTCTCTTGGTGCTTAAGAGGCCATGGAAAATCCGGGCCTTCCCTATACCATCGTACCCAAACATGCTCCGATGGGGACCAAACTTTGCAAGCATGTGGGGGTGGGTCCCCCCCACATGCTTGCAAAGTTTGGTCACAATCAGAGCATGTTTGGATTGGTAATTGGCGCCCAGTGCGGGTTTTTCAAGTCTCTTGGTGCTTAAGAGGCCATGGAAAATCCAGGCCTTCTCCATACCATCGTACCCAAACATGCTCCGATGGGGACCAAACTTTGCAAGCATGTGGGGGTGGGTCCCCCCCACATGCTTGCAAAGTTTGGTCACAATCAGAGCATGTTTGGATTGGTAATTAGCGCCCAGTGTGGGTTTTTCAAGTCTCTTGGTGCTTAAGAGGCCATGGAAAATCCGGGCCTTCCCCATACCATCGTACCCAAACATGCTCCGATGGGGACCAAACTTTGCAAGCATGTGGGGGTGGGTCCCCCCCACATGCTTGCAAAGTTTGGTCACAATCAGAGCATGTTTGGATTGGTAATTAGCGCCCAGTGCGGGTTTTTCAAGTCTCTTGGTGCTTAAGAGGCCATGGAAAATCCGGGCCTTCCCCATACCATCGTACCCAAACATGCTCCGATGGGGACCAAACTTTGCAAGCATGTGGGGGTGGGTCCCCCCCCACATGCCTGCAAAGTTTGGTCACAATCAGAGCATGTTTGGATTGGTAATTGGCGCCCAGTGCGGGTTTTTGAAGTCTCTTGGTGCTTAAGAGGCCATGGAAAATCCGGGCCTTCCCCATACCATCGTACCCAAACATGCTCCGATGGGGACCAAACTTTGCAAGCATGTGGGGGTGGGTCCCCCCCACATGCTTGCAAAGTTTGTTCACAATCAGAGCATGTTTGGATTGGTAATTGGCGCCCAGTGTGGGTTTTTGAAGTCTCTTGGTGCTTAAGAGGCCATGGAAAATCCGGGCCTTCCCCATACCATCGTACCCAAACATGCTCCGATGGGGACCAAACTTTGCAAGCATGTGGGGGTGGGTCCCCCCCACATGCTTGCAAAGTTTGGTCACAATCAGAGCATGCTTGGATTGGTAATTATCGCCCAGTGCGGGTTTTTCTCCCACATGCTTGCAAAGTTTGGTCCCTATCGGAGCATGTTTGGGTACGATGGTATGGGGAAGGCCCGGATTTTCCATGGCCTCTTAAGCACCAAGAGACTTGAAAAATCCGGACTGGGCGCTAATTGCCAATCCAAACATGCTCTGATTGTGACCAAACTTTGCAAACATGTGGGGGGGACCCACACATGTGGGGGGACCCACCCCCACATCGTACCCAAACATGCTCTGATAGGGACCAAACTTTGCAAACATGTGGGGGGACCCACCCCCACATGCTTGCACAGTTTGGTCCCTATCAGAGCATGTTTGGGTACGATGGTATGGGGAAGGCCCGGATTTTCCATGGCCTCTTAAGCACCAAGAGACTTGGGTTTTTCAAGTCTCTTGGTGCTTAAGAGGCCATGGAAAATCCGGGCCTTCCCCATACCATCGTACCCAAACATGCTCCGATAGGGACCAAACTTTGCAAGCATGTGGGGGTGGGTCCCCCCACATGCTTGCAAAGTTTGGTCACAATCAGAGCATGTTTGGATTGGCAATTAGCGCCCAGTCCGGATTTTTCAAGTCTCTTGGTGCTTAAGAGGCCATGGAAAATCCGGGCCTTCCCCATACCATCGTACCCAAACATGCTCTGATGGGGACCAAACTTTGCAAGCATGGGGAGGGGACCCACCCCCACATGCTTGCAAAGTTTGGTCACAATCAGAGCATGTTTGGATTGGTAATTAGCGCCCAGTCCGATTTTTTCAAGTCTCTTGGTGCTCAAGAGGCCATAGAAAATCCAGGCCTTCCCCATACCATCGCACCCAAACATGCTCCGATGGGGACCAAACTTTGCAAGCATGCTTGCAAAGTTTGGTCCCCATCGGAGCATGTTTGGATTGGTAATTAGCGCCCAGTGCGGGTTTTTCAAGTCTCTTGGTGCTTAAGAGGCCGTGGAAAATCCGGGCCTTCCCCATACCATCGTACCCAAACATGCTCCGATAGGGACCAAACTTTGCAAGCATGTGGGGGTGGGTCCCCCCAACATGCTTGCAAAGTTTGGTCCCCATCGGAGCATGTTTGGATTGGTAATTAGCGCCCAGTGCGGGTTTTTCAAGTCTCTTGGTGCTTAAGAGGCCATGGAAAATCCGGGCCTTCCCCATACCATCGTACCCAAACATGCTCCGATAGGGACCAAACTTTGCAAGCATGTGGGAGTGGGTCCCCCCCACATGCTTGCAAAGTTTGGTCACAATCAGAGCATGTTTGGATTGGCAATTAGCGCCCAGTGTGGGTTTTTCAAGTCTCTTGGTGCTTAAGAGGCTATGGAAAATCCGGGCCTTCCCCATACCATCGTACCCAAACATGCTCCGATAGGGACCAAACTTTGCAAGCATGTGGGGGTGGGTCCCCCCCACATGCTTGCAAAGTTTGGTCACAATCAGAGCATGTTTAGATTGGCAATTAGCGCCCAGTCCGGATTTTTCAAGTCTCTTGGTGCTTAAGAGGCCATGGAAAATCCGGGCCTTCCCCATACCATCGTACCCAAACATGCTCTGATGGGGACCAAACTTTGCAAGCATGGGGAGGGGACCCACCCCCACATGCTTGCAAAGTTTGGTCCCCATCGGAGCATGTTTGGATTGGTAATTAGCGCCCAGTCCGGTTTTTTCAAGTCTCTTGGTGCTCAAGAGGCCATGGAAAATCCAAGCCTTCCCCATACCATCGCACCCAAACATGCTCCGATAGGGACCAAACTTTGCAAGCATGTGGGGGTGGGTCCCCCCCACATGCTTGCAAAGTTTGGTCCCTATCGGAGCATGTTTGGATTAGTAATTAGCGCCCAGTGCGGGTTTTTCAAGTCTCTTGGTGCTTAAGAGGCCATGGAAAATCCGGGCCTTCCCCATACCATCGTACCCAAACATGCTCCGATAGGGACCAAACTTTGCAAGCATGTGGGGGTGGGTCCCCCCCACATGCTTGCAAGGTTTGGTCTCCATCGGAGCATGTTTGGATTGGTAATTAGCGCCCAGTGTGGGTTTTTCAAGTCTCTTGGTGCTTAAGAGGCCGCGGAAAATCCAGGCCTTTCCCATACCATCATACCCAAACATGCTCCAATAGGGACCATACTTTGCAAGCATGTGGGGGTGGGTCCCCCCCACATGCTTGCAAAGTTTGGTTCCCATCGGAGCATGTTTGGATTGGTAATTAGCGCCCAGTGCGGGTTTTTCAAGTCTCTTGGTGCTTAAGAGGCCATGGAAAATCCGGGCCTTCCCCATACCATCGTACCCAAACATGCTCCGATGGGGACCAAACTTTGCAAGCATGTGGGGGTGGGTCCCCCCCACATGCTTGCAAAGTTTGGTCCCCATCGGAGCATGTTTGGATTGGTAATTAGCGCCCAGTGCGGGTTTTTCAAGTCTCTTGGTGCTTAAGAGGCCATGGAAAATCCGGGCCTTCCCCATACCATCGTACCCAAACATGCTCCGATGGGGACCAAACTTTGCAAGCATGTGGGGGTGGGTCCCCCCCACATGCCTGCAAAGTTTGGTCACAATCAGAGCATGTTTGGATTGGTAATTGGCGCCCAGTGCGGGTTTTTGAAGTCTCTTGGTGCTTAAGAGGCCATGGAAAATCCGGGCCTTCCCCATACCATCGTACCCAAACATGCTCCGATGGGGACCAAACTTTGCAAGCATGTGGGGGTGTGTCCCCCCCACATGCTCCGATGGGGACCAAACTTTGCAAGCATGTGGGGGGGTGGGTCCCCCCCACATGCTTGCAAAGTTTGTTCACAATCAGAGCATGTTTGGATTGGTAATTGGCGCCCAGTGTGGGTTTTTGAAGTCTCTTGGTGCTTAAGAGGCCATGGAAAATCCGGGCCTTCCCCATACCATCGTACCCAAACATGCTCCGATGGGGACCAAACTTTGCAAGCATGTGGGGGTGGGTCCCCCCCACATGCTTGCAAAGTTTGGTCACAATCAGAGCATGCTTGGATTGGTAATTAGCGCCCAGTGCGGGTTTTTCTCCCACATGCTTGCAAAGTTTGGTCCCTATCGGAGCATGTTTGGGTACGATGGTATGGGGAAGGCCCGGATTTTCCATGGCCTCTTAAGCACCAAGAGACTTGAAAAATCCGGACTGGGCGCTAATTGCCAATCCAAACATGCTCTGATTGTGACCAAACTTTGCAAACATGTGGGGGGGACCCACCCCCACATGCTTGCACAGTTTGGTCCCTATCAGAGCATGTTTGGGTACGATGGTATGGGGAAGGCCCGGATTTTCCATGGCCTCTTAAGCCCCAAGAGCTTTGGGTTTTACAAGTCTCTTGGTGCTTAAGAGGCCATGGAAAATCCGGGCCTTCCCCATACCATCGTACCCAAACATGCTCCGATGGGGACCAAACTTTGCAAGCATGTGGGGGTGGGTCCCCCCCACATGCTTGCAAAGTTTGGTCACAATCAGAGCATGCTTGGATTGGTAATTATCGCCCAGTGCGGGTTTTTCTCCCACATGCTTGCAAAGTTTGGTCCCTATCGGAGCATGTTTGGGTACGATGGTATGGGGAAGGCCCGGATTTTCCATGGCCTCTTAAGCACCAAGAGACTTGAAAAATCCGGACTGGGCGCTAATTGCCAATCCAAACATGCTCTGATTGTGACCAAACTTTGCAAACATGTGGGGGGGACCCACACATGTGGGGGGACCCACCCCCACATCGTACCCAAACATGCTCTGATAGGGACCAAACTTTGCAAACATGTGGGGGGACCCACCCCCACATGCTTGCACAGTTTGGTCCCTATCAGAGCATGTTTGGGTACGATGGTATGGGGAAGGCCCGGATTTTCCATGGCCTCTTAAGCACCAAGATACTTGGGTTTTTCAAGTCTCTTGGTGCTTAAGAGGCCATGGAAAATCCGGGCCTTCCCCATACCATCGTACCCAAACATGCTCCGATAGGGACCAAACTTTGCAAGCATGTGGGGGTGGGTCCCCCCACATGCTTGCAAAGTTTGGTCACAATCAGAGCATGTTTGGATTGGCAATTAGCGCCCAGTCCGGATTTTTCAAGTCTCTTGGTGCTTAAGAGGCCATGGAAAATCCGGGCCTTCCCCATACCATCGTACCCAAACATGCTCTGATGGGGACCAAACTTTGCAAGCATGGGGAGGGGACCCACCCCCACATGCTTGCAAAGTTTGGTCACAATCAGAGCATGTTTGGATTGGTAATTAGCGCCCAGTCCGATTTTTTCAAGTCTCTTGGTGCTCAAGAGGCCATAGAAAATCCAGGCCTTCCCCATACCATCGCACCCAAACATGCTCCGATGGGGACCAAACTTTGCAAGCATGCTTGCAAAGTTTGGTCCCCATCGGAGCATGTTTGGATTGGTAATTAGCGCCCAGTGCGGGTTTTTCAAGTCTCTTGGTGCTTAAGAGGCCGTGGACAATCCGGGCCTTCCCCATACCATCGTACCCAAACATGCTCCGATAGGGACCAAACTTTGCAAGCATGTGGGGGTGGGTCCCCCCAACATGCTTGCAAAGTTTGGTCCCCATCGGAGCATGTTTGGATTGGTAATTAGCGCCCAGTGCGGGTTTTTCAAGTCTCTTGGTGCTTAAGAGGCCATGGAAAATCCGGGCCTTCCCCATACCATCGTACCCAAACATGCTCTGATAGGGACCAAACTTTGCAAGCATGTGGGAGTGGGTCCCCCCCACATGCTTGCAAAGTTTGGTCACAATCAGAGCATGTTTGGATTGGCAATTAGCGCCCAGTGTGGGTTTTTCAAGTCTCTTGGTGCTTAAGAGGCTATGGAAAATCCGGGCCTTCCCCATACCATCGTACCCAAACATGCTCCGATAGGGACCAAACTTTGCAAGCATGTGGGGGTGGGTCCCCCCCACATGCTTGCAAAGTTTGGTCACAATCAGAGCATGTTTAGATTGGCAATTAGCGTCCAGTCCGGATTTTTCAAGTCTCTTGGTGCTTAAGAGGCCATGGAAAATCCGGGCCTTCCCCATACCATCGTACCCAAACATGCTCTGATGGGGACCAAACTTTGCAAGCATGGGGAGGGGACCCACCCCCACATGCTTGCAAAGTTTGGTCCCCATCGGAGCATGTTTGGATTGGTAATTAGCGCCCAGTCCGGTTTTTTCAAGTCTCTTGGTGCTCAAGAGGCCATGGAAAATCCAAGCCTTCCCCATACCATCGCACCCAAACATGCTCCGATAGGGACCAAACTTTGCAAGCATGTGGGGGTGGGTCCCCCCCACATGCTTGCAAAGTTTGGTCCCTATCGGAGCATGTTTGGATTAGTAATTAGCGCCCAGTGCGGGTTTTTCAAGTCTCTTGGTGCTTAAGAGGCCATGGAAAATCCGGGCCTTCCCCATACCATCGTACCCAAACATGCTCCGATAGGGACCAAACTTTGCAAGCATGTGGGGGTGGGTCCCCCCCACATGCTTGCAAGGTTTGGTCTCCATCGGAGCATGTTTGGATTGGTAATTAGCGCCCAGTGTGGGTTTTTCAAGTCTCTTGGTGCTTAAGAGGCCGCGGAAAATCCAGGCCTTTCCCATACCATCATACCCAAACATGCTCCAATAGGGACCAAACTTTGCAAGCATGTGGGGGTGGGTCCCCCCCACATGCTTGCAAAGTTTGGTTCCCATCGGAGCATGTTTGGATTGGTAATTAGCGCCCAGTGCGGGTTTTTCAAGTCTCTTGGTGCTTAAGAGGCCATGGAAAATCCGGGCCTTCCCCATACCATCGTACCCAAACATGCTCCGATGGGGACCAAACTTTGCAAGCATGTGGGGGTGGGTCCCCCCCACATGCTTGCAAGGTTTGGTCCCCATCGGAGCATGTTTGGATTGGTAATTAGCGCCCAGTGCGGGTTTTTCAAGTCTCTTGGTGCTTAAGAGGCCATGGAAAATCCGGGCCTTCCCCATACCATCGTACCCAAACATGCTCCGATGGGGACCAAACTTTGCAAGCATGTGGGGGTGGGTCCCCCCCACATGCCTGCAAAGTTTGGTCACAATCAGAGCATGTTTGGATTGGTAATTGGCGCCCAGTGCGGGTTTTTGAAGTCTCTTGGTGCTTAAGAGGCCATGGAAAATCCGGGCCTTCCCCATACCATCGTACCCAAACATGCTCCGATGGGGACCAAACTTTGCAAGCATGTGGGGGTGTGTCCCCCCCACATGCTCCGATGGGGACCAAACTTTGCAAGCATGTGGGGGGGTGGGTCCCCCCCACATGCTTGCAAAGTTTGTTCACAATCAGAGCATGTTTGGATTGGTAATTGGCGCCCAGTGTGGGTTTTTGAAGTCTCTTGGTGCTTAAGAGGCCATGGAAAATCCGGGCCTTCCCCATACCATCGTACCCAAACATGCTCCGATGGGGACCAAACTTTGCAAGCATGTGGGGGTGGGTCCCCCCCACATGCTTGCAAAGTTTGGTCACAATCAGAGCATGCTTGGATTGGTAATTAGCGCCCAGTGCGGGTTTTTCTCCCACATGCTTGCAAAGTTTGGTCCCTATCGGAGCATGTTTGGGTACGATGGTATGGGGAAGGCCCGGATTTTCCATGGCCTCTTAAGCACCAAGAGACTTGAAAAATCCGGACTGGGCGCTAATTGCCAATCCAAACATGCTCTGATTGTGACCAAACTTTGCAAACATGTGGGGGGGACCCACCCCCACATGCTTGCACAGTTTGGTCCCTATCAGAGCATGTTTGGGTACGATGGTATGGGGAAGGCCCGGATTTTCCATGGCCTCTTAAGCCCCAAGAGCTTTGGGTTTTTCAAGTCTCTTGGTGCTTAAGAGGCCATGGAAAATCCGGGCCTTCCCCATACCATCGTACCCAAACATGCTCCGATAGGGACCAAACTTTGCAAGCATGTGGGGGTGGGTCCCCCCACATGCTTGCAAAGTTTGGTCACAATCAGAGCATGTTTGGATTGGCAATTAGCGCCCAGTCCGGATTTTTCAAGTCTCTTGGTGCTTAAGAGGCCATGGAAAATCCGGGCCTTCCCCATACCATCGTACCCAAACATGCTCTGATGGGGACCAAACTTTGCAAGCATGGGGAGGGGACCCACCCCCACATGCTTGCAAAGTTTGGTCACAATCAGAGCATGTTTGGATTGGTAATTAGCGCCCAGTCCGGTTTTTCAAGTCTCTTGGTGCTCAAGAGGCCATAGAAAATCCAGGCCTTCCCCATACCATCGCACCCAAACATGCTCCGATGGGGACCAAACTTTGCAAGCATGCTTGCAAAGTTTGGTCCCCATCGGAGCATGTTTGGATTGGTAATTAGCGCCCAGTGCGGGTTTTTCAAGTCTCTTGGTGCTTAAGAGGCCGTGGACAATCCGGGCCTTCCCCATACCATCGTACCCAAACATGCTCCGATAGGGACCAAACTTTGCAAGCATGTGGGGGTGGGTCCCCCCAACATGCTTGCAAAGTTTGGTCCCCATCGGAGCATGTTTGGATTGGTAATTAGCGCCCAGTGCGGGTTTTTCAAGTCTCTTGGTGCTTAAGAGGCCATGGAAAATCCGGGCCTTCCCCATACCATCGTACCCAAACATGCTCTGATAGGGACCAAACTTTGCAAGCATGTGGGAGTGGGTCCCCCCCACATGCTTGCAAAGTTTGGTCACAATCAGAGCATGTTTGGATTGGCAATTAGCGCCCAGTGTGGGTTTTTCAAGTCTCTTGGTGCTTAAGAGGCTATGGAAAATCCGGGCCTTCCCCATACCATCGTACCCAAACATGCTCCGATAGGGACCAAACTTTGCAAGCATGTGGGGGTGGGTCCCCCCCACATGCTTGCAAAGTTTGGTCACAATCAGAGCATGTTTAGATTGGCAATTAGCGTCCAGTCCGGATTTTTCAAGTCTCTTGGTGCTTAAGAGGCCATGGAAAATCCGGGCCTTCCCCATACCATCGTACCCAAACATGCTCTGATGGGGACCAAACTTTGCAAGCATGGGGAGGGGACCCACCCCCACATGCTTGCAAAGTTTGGTCCCCATCGGAGCATGTTTGGATTGGTAATTAGCGCCCAGTCCGGTTTTTTCAAGTCTCTTGGTGCTCAAGAGGCCATGGAAAATCCAAGCCTTCCCCATACCATCGCACCCAAACATGCTCCGATAGGGACCAAACTTTGCAAGCATGTGGGGGTGGGTCCCCCCCACATGCTTGCAAAGTTTGGTCCCTATCGGAGCATGTTTGGATTAGTAATTAGCGCCCAGTGCGGGTTTTTCAAGTCTCTTGGTGCTTAAGAGGCCATGGAAAATCCGGGCCTTCCCCATACCATCGTACCCAAACATGCTCCGATAGGGACCAAACTTTGCAAGCATGTGGGGGTGGGTCCCCCCCACATGCTTGCAAGGTTTGGTCTCCATCGGAGCATGTTTGGATTGGTAATTAGCGCCCAGTGTGGGTTTTTCAAGTCTCTTGGTGCTTAAGAGGCCGCGGAAAATCCAGGCCTTTCCCATACCATCATACCCAAACATGCTCCAATAGGGACCAAACTTTGCAAGCATGTGGGGGTGGGTCCCCCCCACATGCTTGCAAAGTTTGGTTCCCATCGGAGCATGTTTGGATTGGTAATTAGCGCCCAGTGCGGGTTTTTCAAGTCTCTTGGTGCTTAAGAGGCCATGGAAAATCCGGGCCTTCCCCATACCATCGTACCCAAACATGCTCCGATGGGGACCAAACTTTGCAAGCATGTGGGGGTGGGTCCCCCCCACATGCTTGCAAGGTTTGGTCCCCATCGGAGCATGTTTGGATTGGTAATTAGCGCCCAGTGCGGGTTTTTCAAGTCTCTTGGTGCTTAAGAGGCCATGGAAAATCCGGGCCTTCCCCATACCATCGTACCCAAACATGCTCCGATGGGGACCAAACTTTGCAAGCATGTGGGGGTGGGTCCCCCCCACATGCCTGCAAAGTTTGGTCACAATCAGAGCATGTTTGGATTGGTAATTGGCGCCCAGTGCGGGTTTTTGAAGTCTCTTGGTGCTTAAGAGGCCATGGAAAATCCGGGCCTTCCCCATACCATCGTACCCAAACATGCTCCGATGGGGACCAAACTTTGCAAGCATGTGGGGGTGTGTCCCCCCCACATGCTCCGATGGGGACCAAACTTTGCAAGCATGTGGGGGGGTGGGTCCCCCCCACATGCTTGCAAAGTTTGTTCACAATCAGAGCATGTTTGGATTGGTAATTGGCGCCCAGTGTGGGTTTTTGAAGTCTCTTGGTGCTTAAGAGGCCATGGAAAATCCGGGCCTTCCCCATACCATCGTACCCAAACATGCTCCGATGGGGACCAAACTTTGCAAGCATGTGGGGGTGGGTCCCCCCCACATGCTTGCAAAGTTTGGTCACAATCAGAGCATGCTTGGATTGGTAATTAGCGCCCAGTGCGGGTTTTTCTCCCACATGCTTGCAAAGTTTGGTCCCTATCGGAGCATGTTTGGGTACGATGGTATGGGGAAGGCCCGGATTTTCCATGGCCTCTTAAGCACCAAGAGACTTGAAAAATCCGGACTGGGCGCTAATTGCCAATCCAAACATGCTCTGATTGTGACCAAACTTTGCAAACATGTGGGGGGGACCCACCCCCACATGCTTGCACAGTTTGGTCCCTATCAGAGCATGTTTGGGTACGATGGTATGGGGAAGGCCCGGATTTTCCATGGCCTCTTAAGCCCCAAGAGCTTTGGGTTTTTCAAGTCTCTTGGTGCTTAAGAGGCCATGGAAAATCCGGGCCTTCCCCATACCATCGTACCCAAACATGCTCCGATAGGGACCAAACTTTGCAAGCATGTGGGGGTGGGTCCCCCCACATGCTTGCAAAGTTTGGTCACAATCAGAGCATGTTTGGATTGGCAATTAGCGCCCAGTCCGGATTTTTCAAGTCTCTTGGTGCTTAAGAGGCCATGGAAAATCCGGGCCTTCCCCATACCATCGTACCCAAACATGCTCTGATGGGGACCAAACTTTGCAAGCATGGGGAGGGGACCCACCCCCACATGCTTGCAAAGTTTGGTCACAATCAGAGCATGTTTGGATTGGTAATTAGCGCCCAGTCCGGTTTTTCAAGTCTCTTGGTGCTCAAGAGGCCATAGAAAATCCAGGCCTTCCCCATACCATCGCACCCAAACATGCTCCGATGGGGACCAAACTTTGCAAGCATGCTTGCAAAGTTTGGTCCCCATCGGAGCATGTTTGGATTGGTAATTAGCGCCCAGTGCGGGTTTTTCAAGTCTCTTGGTGCTTAAGAGGCCATGGAAAATCCGGGCCTTCCCCATACCATCGTACCCAAACATGCTCCGATAGGGACCAAACTTTGCAAGCATGTGGGGGTGGGTCCCCCCAACATGCTTGCAAAGTTTGGTCCCCATCGGAGCATGTTTGGATTGGTAATTAGCGCCCAGTGCGGGTTTTTCAAGTCTCTTGGTGCTTAAGAGGCCATGGAAAATCCGGGCCTTCCCCATACCATCGTACCCAAACATGCTCCGATAGGGACCAAACTTTGCAAGCATGTGGGGGTGGGTCCCCCCCACATGCTTGCAAAGTTTGGTCACAATCAGAGCATGTTTGGATTGGCAATTAGCGCCCAGTGCGGGTTTTTCAAGTCTCTTGGTGCTTAAGAGGCCATGGAAAATCCGGGCCTTCCCCATACCATCGTACCCAAACATGCTCCGATAGGGACCAAACTTTGCAAGCATGTGGGGGTGGGTCCCCCCCACATGCTTGCAAAGTTTGGTCACAATCAGAGCATGTTTAGATTGGCAATTAGCGCCCAGTCCGGATTTTTCAAGTCTCTTGGTGCTTAAGAGGCCATGGAAAATCCGGGCCTTCCCCATACCATCGTACCCAAACATGCTCTGATGGGGACCAAACTTTGCAAGCATGGGGAGGGGACCCACCCCCACATGCTTGCAAAGTTTGGTCCCCATCGGAGCATGTTTGGATTGGTAATTAGCGCCCAGTCCGGTTTTTTCAAGTCTCTTGGTGCTCAAGAGGCCATGGAAAATCCAAGCCTTCCCCATACCATCGTACCCAAACATGCTCCGATAGGGACCAAACTTTGCAAGCATGTGGGGGTGGGTCCCCCCCACATGCTTGCAAAGTTTGGTCCCTATCGGAGCATGTTTGGATTAGTAATTAGCGCCCAGTGCGGGTTTTTCAAGTCTCTTGGTGCTTAAGAGGCCATGGAAAATCCGGGCCTTCCCCATACCATCGTACCCAAACATGCTCCGATAGGGACCAAACTTTGCAAGCATGTGGGGGTGGGTCCCCCCCACATGCTTGCAAGGTTTGGTCTCCATCGGAGCATGTTTGGATTGGTAATTAGCGCCCAGTGCGGGTTTTTCAAGTCTCTTGGTGCTTAAGAGGCCATGGAAAATCCAGGCCTTCCCCATACCATCATACCCAAACATGCTCCAATAGGGACCAAACTTTGCAAGCATGTGGGGGTGGGTCCCCCCCACATGCTTGCAAAGTTTGGTCCCCATCGGAGCATGTTTGGATTGGTAATTAGCGCCCAGTGCGGGTTTTTCAAGTCTCTTGGTGCTTAAGAGGCCATGGAAAATCCGGGCCTTCCCCATACCATCGTACCCAAACATGCTCCGATAGGGACCAAACTCTGCAAGCCTGTGGGGGTGGGTCCCCCCCACATGCTTGCAAAGTTTGGTCCGCATCGGAGCATGTTTGGGTGCGATGGTATGGGGAAGGCCTGGATTTTCCATGGCCTCTTGAGCACCAAGAGACTTGAAAAATCCAGACTGGGCGCTAATTACCAATCCAAACATGCTCCGATTGTGACCAAACTTTGCAAGCATGTGGGAGTGGGCCCCCCCCATGCTTGCAAAGTTTGGTCCCCATCGGAGCATGTTTGGGTGCGATGGTATGGAGAAGGCCCGGATTTTCCATGGCCTCTTAAGCACCAAGAGACTTGAAAAATCCGGACTGGGCGCTAATTGCCAATCCAAACATGCTCCGATGGGGACCAAACTTTGCAAGCATGTGGGGGGGGTCCCCCCCACATGCTTGCAAAGTTTGGTCCCCATCGGAGCATGTTTGGGTACGATGGTATGGGGAAGGCCCGGATTTTCCATGGCCTCTTAAGCACCAAGAGACTTGAAAAACCCGCACTGGGCGCTAATTACCAATCCAAACAAGGTCCGATGGGGACCAAACTTTGCAAGCATGTGGGGGGGACCCACCCCCACATGCTTGCAAAGTTTGGTCCCTATCGGAGCATGTTTGGGTACGATGGTATGGGGAAGGCCCGGATTTTCCATGGCCTCTTAAGCACCAAGAGACTTGAAAAATCCGGACTGGGCGCTAATTGCCAATCCAAACATGCTCTGATTGTGACCAAACTTTGCAAGCATGTGGGGGGGACCCACCCCCACATGCTTGCAAAGTTTGGTCCCTATCAGAGCATGTTTGGGTACGATGGTATGGGGAAGGCCCGGATTTTCCATGGCCTCTTAAGCACCAAGAGACTTGAAAAACCCGCACTGGGCGCTAATTACCAATCCAAACATGCTGTGATTGTGACCAAACTTTGCAAGCACGTGGGGGGGACCCACCCCCACATGCTTGCAAAGTTTGGTCCCCATCGGAGCATGTTTGGGTACGATGGTATGGGGAAGGCCCGGATTTTCCATGGCCTCTTAAGCACCAAGAGACTTGAAAAACCCGCACTGGGCGCTAATTACCAATCCAAACATGCTCTGATTGTGACCAAACTTTGCAAGCATGTGGGGGTGGCCCCCCCCCCCATGCTTGCAAAGTTTGCTCCCCATCGGGTTTGGGTGCGATGGTATGGGGAAGGCCTGGATTTTCCATGGCCTCTTGAGCACAAAGAGACTTGAAAAAACCGGACTGGGTGCTAATTACCAATCCAAACATGCTCTGATTGTGACCAAACTTTGCAAGCATGTGGGGGTGGGTCCCCTCCCCATGCTTGCAAAGTTTGGTCCCCATCAGAGCATGTTTGGGTACGATGGCATGGAGATTTTCAACAAACAATATGATAGCCAAAGTGTTAAAAAATATAATAAAATCAAGAACATCAACTAAAATGTAATATACTCAATAATGAGAAAACTCATAATGATATAAACATCAAATAAGTACATCAGAATGAAAATGAGCTACCCCAGCTAGTCTGAGGTTAGTCACTGCCCAAAAATCTAAGTACAATGTAAGTGAGCTAACCCAGCTAGTCTGAGTTTAGTCACTATCAAGATAGAGATCTAGTCAGCAGCACCCTCTCTAGCTCTCAACTGCTCTAGAATGCTCTCATGGTCATCCACTCGAAGCCGAAAACGAGGGTGAGAACTGTGTTTTCGGCTCTGTACTCGAACAAGAGTGAGCCTGGTAGCAACCACTAGATGAGAGAACTGAAATGCCTCTAACTCCCACTTCCACTGCTGGAACTCAAGACTCCCCCGATGAAGTCGAATCTGCTGGTAGAACCGGCCTGCCACAATCATGCTATGGGCGTCATAAGAAAACCCATGATCATCCACTGTATCCTGGTCAAGCATGCACTTTGGCCTAGTACAACTCATCAGATAGTAGTCTACTCCCTCGCTATTTCCCTCACTGGCAATAACAGCAAATACATCACCCTCCTGTAGCAAATCTGTCAGGTCATCATAACTGACCATGAACGCAGGACCTATGTGCTCATCAGACACCACTGGTGGATGTGAAGGATGCTCGGGGGAGAGGAATGTCTGTATCCATGCATCTGCCCATCCTCTCGAGGCACAATGTGACCAATCGCCATCCATACATGCTCCACAGAAGCATGCAAACCGTCGTGTGTAAATCATGGGGGCCGCCATGCACGTTCTCCTGATGGAATGTAAGCCCAAGGTGCCAGGTACTGTGTCACAATCATGGGAGGCTCTACGGTCAATCATGCCACCATCCACATGCCAAAAAAATCTCCTGACAATCCGAGCATCACGTTTGGGGTACGATGATGCTGCACTCCCACACAAATGTTGGGAGCACCACTCGACTACGTGGCCCGCATCTCTGAACCGCTAAATCACTGGGATACTAGACTGCACATGCCACCTATAAATCCATAAAAGATAGTCTTAGTTATTGTTTTCTTTAAGATGTTCTAGTGAATTTAGTTTAATTGTAAATGTAAGAAAGCCATAAGTACTACCTGTAGAGCCAATAGAATTGACGTGATGACTTGAACTGTGCGCCACAACCATCCGACCAAACCCATCGCTGGACATGTCTGATCCCACAATCTCCTAAAAAATCGTCATGGAGATGAAAACAGTGTTGCACAAAATGTGCATCATGTGAACGATCATCACTGATATAGAAATGATACTCTCGAATAATGACACGGGTCTCGGGGGTACTCGCTATCCCATCTACATGAGCCTCTGCATGTCGATAGGCTATAGCTAATGTGGACCAAAATAGCAACCTGGTGAGGTAAGCAATACATACGTTTAGGACACAAAAAATCAATTAAGTAATGTAGCTCAAACATAAAACAAATATTACAAAATATAACCATTACCTGCTATGAGAAGTAATACTCAGATTGTATCTCCTGAAAAGGTGTGAAAGTGTAGTTCTCTGCAAAATCAATCACAGAGACGACCACACCAATAGGAAACTCTGCTAGGCATGCTCGGAACTGACGATCCTGCCACTTGGCACAATGACTGTGCCGTATGTAGGGGTAGATCTGCTCCCTAAATGTGGCTGTGAAGTGACAACGTGGTGTATGTTTGTCCACAAGCTGCAACTTCCTGGACTGTCCACCACTCTGGAGCTGGTGTGTCACATACTCTAACGTTGCCATGCCACTATCTCTTGGTCACTTGCATCAAGATCTACCATCTGTAGATGTGCAAGTGAACCACATAAAGTGCAATTGCTCTCCACACAAGGCATCCTATGGAACTGGGCATCCTCCGTGCGTGCACACAAAAGAGAGTGGATGAAATCACGTGGACTACGAGGCAACTCTCTATGCCCACTAAGAGAACGGAACACATCATAAAAAAGTTTGAACTCAACATGGTAGCGACAACAACATGTGTCACGCTGACATGAGTACCTCACAAACCAAGGCTTACACCCCTCAAATGACCTTTGCCCAATTTTAAGCTCTGGATACGAAGCCACAAATTGAGAATACAACTCAGTTTGGGACATTTCAAGAAAGCAAGCACCGTGCTCAATGAACACTCCTCTTGTCACTCTCTTACGCAAAGCTTTCTTGAAAACTGGCGATGCACGACAATTCTCCTCCCAAAAACTTTCTATCAAGGTTCTAGTGGTTTCATCTAGTAGGCGATCATGCCTAGCTACACGACCACTACTCGCCCACATAGCACCAACCTCATTGGCTTCTAAACTTTGTCGCCTAATAGACCCAACTCTAAGTGCATGTGGTGCTATGGAAAGGATGCGAGATGTGGCACTAACCTTACCCTTCATTTGGGAGCTACTTATGGCTGCCACAATAGCCCGTCGAGCAGCCAAAGCGTCCGCAGAGTTCCTCTTCTTGTTAACTATATAGGAATGACGAACACTTTGTAGCACCGCCATGCCAGCTCTCCTCTCTCTTCGACCTCCAATGTCGGAAAGCGCCCTGCAGTTGGCCATGTTGGGCAGATCAATCAAAGCATCAAGCACACATGCCTGTGATGAAGACGTGAGGTCTTTGAAATAGGAATGGAAGATTGCATGGGCACGACGATGTGCCCCTGACTTTGATAGTTCTTTCCTATCCACACGAAGGGCGCCCAAAGGAGGGGGGGTGGGTTCTTGTAGAAGAGAAGGGCGGGTTCATGTGGATTATCTAAACTAAGGGGTAGTGGGGGGGAAGAGGGCGAAGGGAGAGGAAGTGGAAGAGGAGGAGCAAGGCTTGGATCATCGCCAACGGAAGGTGTTGCTCGTTGACGTGCTCTCCACTCTCTCTTTCTCTCACGAGCTACCCTTCTCCTCTCCTCCTCTTGAACTTGGTGGATGGGGGGGAGTCTAGTCCTATCACGTTTCCGACTCCTACGACTTTGAGAACCCATTCTCAAGGAAGCTAAGAGAGAAAATATTATAAAGGCTCAATGATGGGATAGTACTAGAGATAAGTGTGGGATAGTACTAGAGATGTGTGATTATATAGGAAAAATAGGTTATCCACTTCAAATCTCATTGGATTTCCTATCTAAGATTGATTGGATAACTAAGATAAACATAAAGATAATTAAAGATAAACTATTATCCACTTAAAAATTAATATTATTTATAATATTTATTAACAAGTCTAAATATTTATCATTACTAGATATATAAATATATCTTTAAAGATATCTTTTATTTTATAATTATATAACTGCTTTTTTTAAATAAAGTATTTTTTTCAAATTTTATTCAAAGGTTTATTCTACATAAAACATTTTCAAGAAATATAAAATTAAAAAATTTATTTTTTTTAAATTAATAATATGATCTTTAATAATATTTTTATTGATCTAATCCCAAAATATAATCCTTTAAAATTAGTGATTTTAAATTCTTTTATTTAATAAGTTACATATATTTTATTATTTAAATTTTTATATTCTATTTCTCTAAATTACTAAATTAACTTTTCCAAAAATATGTTTTTGAAAAAAGAGGGGAGGTGGGAAGGAGATGCCACGTGTCACAAGCGTGCATGACACGTGGCATTCTCTTGACATGTGACACTATTATGGTTGATGTGGCAATTCCATGATGTGGCATGCCATGTCACCATGTGCGAGGTGGCATGCAAAGGTGGCAAGATGATGTGGCATTAATGATGACTAGGATGATGAGGTGGGGAGTCAACTAGGTTGACCATGTTGACATGGAGGGTGGAGGTGGCAAGCTGCTTATGTGGATCCTCTCGATGCTCACGTGGACATAAAGTGGCATGCATATATAAGGTTTGGGCCTACCCAAGCCTCACACATGGAATGAAACCTAAGCTGTGAAGTTTACCAAGCCTAGATTTCCAAACCTAACTAGGATTGGTTTTAGACTTGAAAAGGGGAGAGTGGACACAATATGGGAATTTTCACTTGGGAGGATTGAAAATGGACCTTCCCATACTCAAATCAAGCCAAAATTTTTTTAATAAATTCATGGCAACAAGAGTATTGATCCCTTGAGTTTTTAGATTGAAAGATTCAATATTTAATTTTCTAGAATTAAATTACTATTGATTTAATGGGCCTCTAACAGTCATAATAAATTTTCCAAAGTAAATCTACAAAAATCAAACCGTTAGATTTGTAATTTTACCTTATACCCACATTATACTAATCTTTCCCAATCTAATCATCACTAGATCCATACAATTTGAGCATTTTAAATGGTAGATGTGGTGGGAGGATAAAATAGTATATTTTTTAACAATTCTAATATCTTTTAAATAATATAGAAAATAGTAGAACACATCAAAAATTACTCGATAAATCAAGTTAAGCTTTATGTTATTTGTATTTATGATATGCAAAGTGGAAACATCATATGAGTAATAATGTAAAAGTTATAGGCAATTTACTCACATTCACTATACCTGTCTAAACCTAGGACAGGGCCTGTATACAAACTTGGTTCCCAAAGAAAAGGGGATTTACAATTATTGGATATTCGATCAGATTATAGTTTTAGGTGCCCAACTTTTCATATGATGTTTCATTAGAAGACCTTGAAGTGAAACTCCTTGGCTAACTATGAGAGATTGGCTATTCATCTTGAAAAAATGCCTGTTTTCCAGCTAAAGCCAAGGGCGCCCACGACATGAAACTAGATAACCTCATCTTGCAACCACCCTTCAATAACAGGATAACACATGTGAAATATCTAAGAAAGGTATAGATGATACCTCTCACCAAAGGTGGGAGTGGATGAAGTGTATGATGATCGTGCATCTGCCATATCTGCAAACACAGATATAGCATCAGTAGGTTTATGTGACAGGTCAATCTAGTTCTTGATTGTATACGGATATTTCTCCTCTTTTTGTGCTCTTGCTCTTTTTACTATTTTTTGTTTTTCTTTTCTTTGTTTTTTTGTTTTTTTGTATGAAGCTATATATATACATCCCCTTGAATTTGGCAATTACATGGTCAGGGGAGAAGGTTAAGGAGGAAGCATTAGAATGTCGAGCGTGAGTACATGCTCCCCCTTTCCTTGGGTAGATCATATTATTTGCAATGATGTTGCAGCCTCTTGGAACCAATTTGTCCAGCGGGTCATAGGTTGTGATGTGGGCAGATAGCTTTTTATGACCCTTGTGGCCACATCCAATTGTAGAGATGGTAGTGTACGCTCCCATTGACGAATGGAGGAAATGGTTTCCGACGACACTATTACAAGGGGAGATGTAGACTCATCGGTTTTTTGTTGGGTGTTGACAAGAGTAGGTGTAGAGCATGTAGAAAATTCTATATGAGTGTGTGCCTGGCATGAGGAGCTAGAAGCTTCATGTGGCTCCCTCCTTCCTGAGCTAGGTGGTAATGATCGATATCGTTTGGGAATCCAAACTAACTCTGGAAGAAGTGGTGCGGAGCACTCTGTTACCTTTCCCTTACCACGGTCTTGAATTGTCATCGGGGTGGCAACATTTGGTTTGCAAGGTTTTACAAGTGATGTAGAGGGATTCAGCTTATGTTTAGGGACCCAAATCTGGTCATTCCCCTCGTAGTACCCTTGGGCTACTAATAATTTTTTAGGGATCCATCGTGATGTTACATTGCCCTTTCTCAGGTGGGTAGCTGCTTTCCTTTTACGAGGCTTCTTGGTGGCTGAACGAGATTGAGCAGGGGAAGTAGCTATTACCGAAGCTTTTGGGACCCATTTGTATGTGTTTTTTGGCATAGTAAGCAGAGCTTTAGAGACCACCCTGCATGTTTCCACTCTTGGAGTTGAAGCGTTAGAGGGGTGGCAAACAATCAAAGATGGTTTTGCCACTGGACTTTGTGATTTTTCATTATCTAGCATTTGAGTTGATGATTTAGGTGCGGGATTTTGAGCGATCAGACTGAGTGTTGGTTCTTGCGTTGTGACTCGTCTGGTTGCCCAATCGATATTACACTTGGTGGCCATCATCCATTTGTGCCCTAAGTTTACAGTCCCTTCCATGGTACCCGCACGCATAACCAAAAAGCTTTGAATTACGGTCCCCTTATCATAGGCAACCGGAGTGTGCAGAATTCCTGAGACAGGGGTTTTCTTCTTGTTAATACCTTGAACTTAGATAGCACTCTTGGATAAAGGTGGTTTCCAAGTTGACACCACACACCATATGATAGCAAATTGTGTTGAGCTCCTGTATCCAATAATGCATTATACAGCACCTCCCCGTAAGGACTCTGTAACTCAATTGGGTATCTTAGAGGTGGGTCAGATTCCAGTGCATCCTCCTCTGCTTCCTCGAAAAATACTTGTGTAATCTCCAAGTTGGCTTCTCGTTGTCGCTTAGCACGCTGTTGACGTTCTTTGGCTTCGACTCTCGCTTGTATCTTTTTAAGCTCAGCTTGTTCTTTAGCTGCCTTCTTTTGATGGATTGCATGTAACTCCTCCTGACTCAGGGGGTCATAGTATCTTTTGAATTTACTCCCATTAAGGAATCCAATGGTTTCAACTCCGTCGAGAGTCTCCACTCTGATGGTACCTTGCGGGGTAATTTCACATACTCTATACGGTCCCTTACCAGCATATTTGAGCTTCTTCTTTTCGTTACGCACTCCATACATCAGGACTTTATCCCCAACCTTGATGTCTTTGTCCTTCAGGTGGCGATCAAACCATTTTTTCCTTCTATCCTTCTCCACAAGGGCATTGTACACAGCCAATTGTCTTTCTTCGTTTAGCCGCCCAAGGATATACAGACGCTCTGCTAAGGGATTACCATCCCAACCCTCTTGAGTTGCAACATGAAGACTAGGAATGACAAATTTCCACGGCATGACTGCTTCTTGGCCATATACCATTTTGAATGGTGTGCAATTAATAGCCACTTTGTACGCAGTACGATAGGCCCATAAATTCCAGAATGACCTTGATTTTACTCTCGTCAGTGGAAATCCCATTTTTGGACACTATATGCCCTAAGATAACTCTGTGTTTAACCCAGAATTGGCATTTGAAAGGATTCAAGGAGATGCGATATAATCTACACCTTTCAAATATTTTTCGTAAACACATCAAGTGCTCATCCCCCAAGAGGAATGAACACAAAGATCATCTAAGAAAGCTTCACAGAAGTCCCTTAGATATTCCTTAAAGGCCGTGTTTATCAATCGTTGGAATGTTGCAGGTGCATTGGTCAAGCCAAAAGCCATGACACGAAAGGCAAACACTCCAAACTCCGTGATAAATGCTATTTTAGCTTGGTCCTCGACTGCAATTGTGATCTGATTGTAACCCGAGTACCCATCTAAAAAGCTATATGCCTCCTTACCTGCCACTCTTTCAAGCACATGTTCAGAATATGGCAAGGGGTAATGATCCCTTCTGGTGGCTGCATTAACCTTTTTGAGATCAACGCACACTCTGAGTTTCCCATTCTTCTTTGGTACGATGACTATCGGAGAAACCCATTCTGAGTGCTCAATAGGGTATATGAATCCACATTTTACAAGCTTTTCAATTTCCTCTTGTACAATCTTTGCGTACTTAGGATTCATTGGGTAGGGACGTTGCTGGACTGGTTTAGTAGTGCTAATCATTGGAATCATGTGTTGCACCACCGAGGGTGGAACACCCTTCATATCATGATATGTCCAAGCAAATATGTCCTTGCATTCTTTAAGAAGCTTTGTAAGTGCAGCTTCTTCCGCCTTGGTGAGGTCTTGAGCAATAAAAACTGGTTTAGACTCCTCACCCGGATCTGCTAAGTCTATCTCCTTAACTACCACAAGGCCATCGTAGACACCGCTACTCCCATCGTTGGGCTTTTGTGTAGACCACTTTACGTTCCCCTGTGGTGAATGATTTGAAATGCTCGGGTGCGGGGTGTAAGTCTACTGGTTCTTGTTGTGCCAGGCTTTTTTCTTTCAATTCCGCCTCCTTTTGTTACTGAGCTAACTCTTGGTTTTGTCGCCTTCTCGCAGTACGGCTTAGTTTCGGTTTCTCTTCGATTTCTAATTGGGCGACATCATGAGGTTGCGGAATACTCCACATGACACTTTGGAGGTATTGTCCCCAATTATCCGCTATCTTCCGATGAGCGTCAATGGCTCCTACATAACCAAGCCATTCTGCAGTGGATCTCTCTTTGTTTATTGCAGTTCGTACATTAGCTCGATAGCGTTGGTGCTTATGTCTCGTTTTCTTCTTACCAAGTTTTTGATTTTTGTTTCCATCAAATTCGGACTCACTTGGTCGATCTTCACTTGTGTCCCCCTCACTTTCGGATGAACTGCAGGAGGTCACCGTCCTAGGCCTTGAGCACATTGCTTCCACATTTGGGTGAATATTTGATTCATCCCCCCCGTCAGGCTCAGAGTCAGTTTCTTCTTGAGATTCATACTCAGAGTTGCATTGGTCAGAGTTTTCGCTACTTTCAGTGTTAGTGGAGTTTGCTACTTTCTCGCCATCAGGAGTCAAGTGCATAACACCTATCATGTTTATTGGCACTAACGGTGGCATATCTTGCCCCTCAGGTGTTACCCAACTTGTGCCTCTATTTCCCCATGTGTCTATGGTTGCCGCTAGGTGTACCCAATCCACGTTATCCGAGTCAGTCATACTCGGTAGGACATCCATATAAGGAGAATCTTTTCCATCATCAGTCTCTTTTTTGCATGTATAGCAATACCTTAATGGGGCGGAGTGAATAGTGGTATCCGATCCATTATCAATGATAACCTTGCTTCCTAAAGGATGCGCACGACCATTCTCAAGATCAACTCGAATGACAGAGTCCTGGAATTGTAGGTAGACATGGTTTTTCGACCAGTCATGCACTATTTGTGCTTCCCTCATGAAAGGACGTCCTTTGATATGACATAGGATGCTTGGAGAAATCCATTACAATGAAGGTATGTTTTACCTTGTACCCCAGAACCTTGATCTTAAGGTCCCTTAACATTCCAATAGGCTTAGCAATAGTTTCGTTTGCCATCTTAACCACTATGTTTGTGACTTCGAGGTGAGGTCTTCCCATAGATTCCCAACAGTTTTGAGTCACAATGCTCATGCCAGCACCACCATCAAGGATTCCCTTTAGAGTTAACCCCTTGGTAGTAATGGGGAGGGTTGCATTAGATTCGTCCCCTTCAAAGTACTGTCCCAACTTGTTAACAGGTATTTCCACGATCGAGTTTTCATCTAGGTTGGGTTGTAGATCCCAATGTTCCTCCTCATCTTGAAGCGTGTCGGCTCTATCCATATTTGCAAATTGTGGTAGCCCCGCCTTTAGTTCTCCATTGAGAAATGCCCGAAGAGCTAAGAATAGCTCAGGATCTCCGTATAATTTGGATATGATCGTGGTTCTGATTTCAGAGGACATGAAATCCATTAGCTTAGACACATTCAACGGTACTTTTCGAGACATTGCCCCTTGACTAGGGATTGGTGAAGATGGAATCACTTCCTCTTCAATGGGGTCAGGCATTCCCTCACTAAACATTCTTTCCAGCAAGAAGGGTGTTTGCCCACTTCCTGATGTCCTATCCTCACTTTCTTCCCGAATGATACTAGGTATAGCTAACGGTTTATGGTTCCTATGAGGCTGAACTTGCGTAGGAAACACTGTGTCTGGAATTTTGATTTTTCTCGGGTTTGGCTCCATTTCTCTTTGTGTTTCTTCCACCAAACCCCTTAAGTGTTGCACTTGTTCAATCTCCTCAACTGGGTTTGGGTAAGTTCCAATCTTTTTCTTGAGGGTTTTTGGCCCACGTGGCTTGTCTTGGGGAGTCTCAGTCAGTTTGGGTGGTCGAGAGGGCATTAACTGACTTGGTTGTGGGGCCCAAGAAGTTTCCTTCTGTTTCCCCTTATTTATGTACTCGCTTGATTCTCCTTCATTGAGCTCCCAAGTGGGTTCCTCCCTTAAGGTAGTGGCTTTGGTCCCCATGGTTTCTATTGAATCGGAATCATCTTCAGGATCATTCATATACACGGGGTCGTCTCCTGTCCCTATGTTAGTCTTTGAACTAGGCTTGGAGCTCGTGGCATTAAGCGATCTCTTCCGCCGTGTTTTCTTTTTCTTTGCCTGAGTGATTGATGCAGTATCCCTCTCTTCAAGAATGTAGTTTTGATTTTGAAGCATTGACCATGTAACTACAATCACGGGTACAACAAGTGTGGTTCCTCGTGCTTGGTTGGTGACCTCAACCAAATTCAATGGCGTAATCTTGGGTGCATTAGGATTATGTGGACATTGAGCGATCAAATGATCTATGCCACAACGATTACATGTAAGTACCGGCATTCCCGATGTGCTCCCTTGATTTGGTTGCATTTGAGTAGCGATCTTCTGTAGCCTATTAGGGCACTCTGCTACACGATGCGGTCCACCACAATCATAGCATTGAAGAGGTGGTCTCCTTGCCAAGGTATTAAGGTTTTGCCCTCTTGTGGCGAGAGCAGCCGCTTGATATACAGGCTTGACTTGCCCGAAATGATCCTCCATGTAGTACTGGGGAATCATTTCAAACGTATCAATCCCGTATGGAGCAGTGGGATCTATCTCCTCTTCATAATCCCCACACGCACTATGTGACTCACAACCCATCTGGTTTATTGGGGTAATCCTTGGTGGATGTGGAGGTTGTGGTCCTAACACTGGCGGTGGTAATGGCACAGACTGGACTACATTCGGATTCCTTGGAACTATGTGCTGTGACGGTTGCTCGACAGGTTGTGCAAGCATTAGCGTGGGTACTTGAGGTGTGTTTGACCAGGCTATTGGTGCCTGATTTGCCAACTTAAGTACTAGGTAATCCTTAGATTGATGGCCGTACTTACCACATGCATTGCAATTCCCATTGAATTTGACTCTGAATGTGGGACATTCACTCGTGCTATGTGGTCCTAAGCACACCGAACACCATTGTTGCTCTCTTCTTGGGTACATATGGCTATTCTGAGGAGCTCGATTACCCCTAAAGTATTCTTGGTGGAGAGCCTTAGTAAGGTTGGTCACATAGACATTTTGGATATCTTGGGCTCCTTGGCAATAGGTTTTACTGTCATTGGCTCGTGCCCAGATACTTGTGCGAACTAACGGATTTTGTTTCTAAAGACACCTTTTTACCTGCATTCATCAAGTTGTCTTCTAACTGGATTGCATTGGCAATGACTGCTTCCCACGTTGTAAGACCTCTAATGACTAGGCCATTGTAAATGTCCTCGTGGCGCAATCCTCGGATGAATCTATCGAGCAATTGGTTATTATTGAAGTGCTCATCAAGAGTGCAGCAAGAATTTAGATGCTTTAATTGACTTATAAAGTCTCTCACTGACTCCCCTTCCTCACGTTCAACTTTTTGGAGTTGAGATGCTACTCCCCCAAAGCACACCCTCACGTATGTATTCTTTTAAGAACAATCTCTTGAGAGTGGGGTAGTGAGTGCGCTCTTCAACCCTTAAAGTTCGATACCAATCTCCGGCCTTCCCACTCAAGGTTAAGCCTAAGGCTTTACACTTATGCAGCTCATTGTGCTCTTCCAAGGAATCACACACGTGTTCAAAGACTTCAATGTGCTTCCTAACATCCTCGTTACCACTGAAGTTTTGAGTGAGCTTAGCCACTTGTATTGCCTTGCTTCTAGGTTCTCTCTTAGGCATGCCCCGCATGTTTTCCACAATAGATCGTCCAATCGTCTGAGCAAACGCTGCGAGATCACCTAGGTGAGCAGGCATAACTGGTGGAGGCACTTCTGGGATAGCTTGGCTGATAGGAGTTGGCGTTGGTCTGAGTATGTTAGCAAATGACGTAGGATATGATATGTGACTAGGCCTAGCTCCTATTGGATAAGGGTGGTGATAAGGCGGTCGTGGAGCATACGCCATTGGCATACTAAGAGGCGTAGGAGCTACATGAGCATGAGTAGAGATAGGTACATATGGTTGATAGGCACTGGCACGCACTGTTGTATGTACTATTCCACTAGGTAGCGGTGTCGTACTAACTACAACGGTAACAGGTGCACTTTTCGTTATGCTCATCATTGGGGTAGGCATTGTGGATTCCTTAATGGAAAGTTGAGCCAAGGTTGGAAAACTAAAGTTACTGCTCGTGGGCTCAACCTGCATTGAGACTTCAGGCGAAACAACATATGAAGGGTCTATGGGACTCACCGAGGGAGTCTCCAATTGTGTTAGGGTTAGTTGTTTGGCCTTGCCCGTATCCAAAAACCCCATAGGGCCCAGTGGAAACTAGGTTCACTCCCCTATTTTGCCTCTCAATTTGGATAATTCTATGAATAACCTCACATATCATTTGCTGTTGCTCTTCTAGATTAGTGGCGCTAGATGTAGATCGTAGGACTTCTAACCAACCCACATGGTATGTGTAACCCGTGTATAGGTCAGTTAGAGTCTCTGTGTGTAGATCATATTCCCAATTTTCATTGAGAAATATCCCATCCAGACTTGGTGTGCCAAATGGTTCTCTTGAAGTGGACGCAATGTCACTTCTTATGGATTGGCTTCTAGGGACCTCTACTTTAGGAAGAGCATCGGAATGTGGTAGCTCAGTAGGGCCCTCATTAAACGAAGTGGGTAGAATATCCACATGGACACTCTTTGGGAGGGTGGGGTCTACATGAGATGTGAATGGCGAATCCACTACCCCTCCTTCTTCATTTACTTCGCTTGTCGCATGTTCCAAGCGTGTAGCTCTACTAAAGGTCTCTATTAGACGACTAAACATGCTAGATCCGGGTTGTGGGGCCCAAACTAGCATGTTTTGTCTTGTCTCCTCAGGGTTCTTGGTAGGGTGCCCTTCCATGGCTTCTGAGTCAGAGGACGAGTCACTATCCACTATTCGTGGATCTTGGGTTGCACTCCCTTGGGTTCTAGCCGAAGGCCAAGATGCTAACGTGGAGGGATGGTGTGAGCCTGCGTAGACTGAAACGCTTTCTAGTGGTTCAGGCTCTAGCACCTGACCAGAACGTAGATGCATGTGATGTGGGTACCCTACGTGCATTGGTAACTACCCTTGAAACTCACACAAGTGGTTTCTTAGGTGTCTCGCACCCCGTTTTTACTTGTTTTTAGATTGTTTTTAACTCGTTTTTGACCCCCTTACTTATGGTCGAACCTAGACTAGGGCGTGTGATAGCTCGAAACGAGCGTATCATTCAAAGGGTCCTAGTGTGCTTTACAGCACCGTGTTCGCCTATCCAGAGCTCTCGTGGTCCTCAAAATAGTCCGTTTCCCTATGGGGGAAGGGGCGAAAGCCTATTTGCTTGTGGAGGAAAGGGTGAGGGCTTTATCCCACATGCTCACTTTACTCCTTGGGGAGTGGGCTACATATAGGGCACAACTTCCCATAAGCTCTCACTTGAAAGAAAGCTATGAAGGCTCACTCTCCTATATATATATATCACAAGACCGAGGCCGGGGTCGTGGGGTTTTTTCTTTTCAAAAAAATTTTCTCCAATTAAAAAATCTTTCCTCTCCACACGTTTGGTTCTTTCTTTAAAAATAAAATTTAATTTTTTAAATTTCTTTTCATTTTTTTATTTTTTATTTTCTGTTTTTTTTTAAGATAAGTTTTCTAGGGTTTCTTTAGGGTTCAACCTTGGCTACGGCGCAGTTCGCACACAGCACAGATCTGGGGATTCAAAAATCTCCCCTCACACGCAGAAAACCAGATAACAGAATGCACGCCCACATGCAAAGCATAAAAATAACAAAAGAAACAGAAATGCAGAAGACAAATTGCAGAAACAAAGATTGAAAACCACAGAAACACCTCGACAGCAGCACAGACGCCTTTCCTACAGTGTAAATTAAACTTCACGCAGCAGCCCGAGCTGCAAACTGGAGCTTGGTGCAGGGCAATTGCCCGGTAGCGGCGCCAAAAATGTGCGCTTTTGCCGCACATGCGAGCCACGAATGGCTGCAAGCATACAACAGGGAAAGCAAGCTCAAACAGAATGCCAAAGGGTGTGTCACTCACCGCTCAACCGCCGCCTTGAAGGATTCCCGTGTCGCAATGAAGAAGGAGCCGCCGTCATCGCTCTACCGCCTCTCCGCCGCCGTGCCGCGACACAGTGCTCGATCGCTCTCTCATTCTCTCTCTCTCTCTCACACACGCAGGAGAAGGAAACCAAAGAGATAAGGCAAGAGCACTCTTGTATTCACAACACATGAGAATGAAGATTTTAGGGTTACATTTGACTCTTATAGGTGACTTGGCCGTTCACACTTGGGTGCCCATACATGGCCGGCCGATCCTAACCCTTATCCTACTAATATTCAAGGTGCGCCTCTCATCGACGATCACCCAATCCCTTCATCCTTAACATATGGTGCCGACAAGCCCGGCCCATGACTCAAAATATTTAAATTAATGACGTAAAACATAGTACGTCTCAATGTCCGTCTAGGTTAACACTACTCATCTTTTGGTACAAGATGTTCAACATTCCGGTGTTCCAAGGATAAAAAAGAGAAGACTCGGGGAGTTATCTCCGAGAGTTTTACCTAGCATGCCGCTTGATAGGTTGGTCTATGAAGGAGAGGGCAGAAATACTTCCAGATTTCTTAGAGGGTGTGGCCTTAACTTGGCATCAGGCTTTGCCAGAGGAGTCCAAGAATGATTGGGAAAGGTTGACCAAAGCAATGAAGGAGAGATTTGGGACAGTGGAGTCACCAAATGCTTAACTATTACAATTGGATCAGATTTTCCAAAAGGAAGGAGAGTCAGTTTTTGCCTTTTCAGTGAGGTATGAAGCCTTGTTCATCAAATATTAACAAGCGGCTTTACATGTTGTTGCTTCTTCTTTTTCACCTTCTATGGGAGATTCAAAGAGTTCTTTAGCAATGGAGCACCTTAAGATGAGCAAGTTTATCATGGATTTGGATCCCCGCTTGCATGGAAAAGTTCTTAGCAAAGATCCCACTAATTTTAAAGAGGCTCTTTGTATTGCTTTTGAAGAAGGAGGCCACTCTTTATATTGAGTCCACATTCCAATCTTCTCTCCGAGTGTACCGACCCCAACACCACGAGTAGAGATAGCCTCAACATCTCAGGTACAAGCTCCATCCTTGGATCATAACATTGCACAACTTATGGCAGAATTTGCTAATTTGAAGTTACACTTAGTCAACGCAAGGCCACCTAGGGTTCCACGAGTTGAGGATAAACCTAGGGATAGAAGTAGTGTCACATGCTATGAATGTAAAAAGAAGGGGCACTATCGCATTGAGTGTCCAAAATTGAGGAAAAGAGAGGGTAAAAGTTTAGCACTTTTAGAGGAAACATGCTCAGAAGAAGAAGAGGAAACATTGATGCCATTAATGGCAAAAAGGGGTCGTAAAACTAGGAGCCAAGAAGAAGAAGAAGAAGAAGATAAATCTGAAGAAGAGAAGAAAAATAAGAAGAAGAAGAAGTCGTCTAGGAGAAAAATTGGACAATCTAACTTTTCTCTTGGACAAGGATCTCTTAGTTATGACCTCTTAACAGATCTTAGGGAAAAAACGGTACAAATCACATTTGGGTAGCTTTTGGCACTCTCTCCAAAGCTCAGAAAGGAATGGGGTAAGCTGGCTAGCACAAGGGAATCTAAGAAAAAGAAGAAGAGGGATAATGGGACTCCTATGGCTCAAAAGGTGGATATTGATGTAGGAGATGATGTGCCTGTGATGATTGATGTCATCATTGAGGGGCAAATAATTTCTAATGCATACATTGATGGAGGTGCATTAATCAATGTCATGAGTGAAAAAACAATGAAAGATGTCGATTTAAACTTCTACTAACTCTCCCTATCGCATCAAACTTGCTGATAATACTAGGGTGAAAACCTTAGGAATTGTAAGGAATTTGGGAGTGGATGTATGTGGTATTTCTATGCCTACAACTTTCCAGGTCATTCCTTCTACAAAGCCTAATGCTAGGGCTTACCCATTGATATTGGGTAGAGGCCATGGCTTGGCCAAGTGAAGGCAATTCAAAAGAGGGAGACAGGTGATCTTATTCTGCAAGGTGAGAATAAGAAGGTCCACTAAAACATCAAGAGTCGTCGCAAGAAAGTGGTATAAGAGGTGAACCTTAAATTTCCAAAAGTTGAGAGTCAGAGTCATCCGATGAAGAGGAGACAAGTGGTAGCTCTGAGGATTCCATATCAGAAGAAGGGGAGGTGGAGGGAGTTGCATTTGGTCTTTCCCTGGGAAGGGATCGAGGGGATGCTGAAGACAATGGAGCCTTGGAAGGGGAAGCTTCTTCAACCACGTTCAAGAAAGGAGATGTGGACCTCACTAGTCTTCACCAACAGAATGAATGTTTAGGCTAGACCTTAGGAGGAATTACTTTTATCATATGTATGGTCTTTAGTCTATTTTTGACGTTTGTCTATTTTGATGACTTTTGGGATCTTGGAAGTTAGAAGTCGTGGGAGTCTTTATGTATGGGGGCTAGTTCTTGGCGGTTAGACATGAAGATGGTTCTGGGTGAAATTTCTATGTAGCTATGGATGGATTTCGGAATATCAGATGCAGTTTGTCAATCTGTTTGTCTTATTCTATTTTTCAGATCTTCTGTGTAATTCATACTTGAGTGCAGTAGATATGCAAAGATGTAGATAGAGAAATGTCTATGATGTATGAATGAAGTTCTGTGTAAATTCGGATTATCTCAATTGTCAGATAGAGTGTCATTTGAAATGTCAAACTATGTAACTGCTGCTTGGCTGTGTAACCAATGTACATTGGCGATCTCACGGTGCTTATGAAGGGTGTTCATGGTCGAGGTTGCTCTCTTCTGTGAGAAGGATGAGTGCCAGAAATGATGCCGAGCAATGGTTTTGGTGGTAGTTACGCTGACAGTTATGGTTTTTGGAAGTCAGATATTGAATGATTGTTGGTTCTGGAGAATTCACAGCAGTAGCCTGTTCATCCGTATTTCACAAGATTGGCAGTGAGGCAACGAGGTGTGCAGCAGCAAGAGAATGACCAGAGTGCCGAAGGGCATGATGGTGGTGAATATAGCTGCAAAGTGACAATTCGGAGGATGAGTCAGACCTAGGTGCAACGGAATTGGAGGATATAGAAGATTATGGAGGACTTTTCAATGAACCTGGAGAAGTTAGGCAATTGGATCCGACTTTTGTTGGAGGAGTGGTGTTGCAGCAGGCATTCTTGGTGAGAAGACAATTGCAGTTTGACCCTTTGGATATTCGAAGAGGTGTACCAATATGCCCTTCATTACATACAGCATCAACATCATCATCAACAGGGCATTTATCCCCAAATACGCTAAGGAATATGGCAGCAGCAGCGGCTAGAGCAGATTTACGTGTCAAGTTCGGGACCTATTTCGGGAAGTCTAAACAAGACCCTGATTGCCACGTAGCTCAATTCGAGACAAGGTGGTAGGCCAGAGGATTTGACAGAGTGTATGATGCACAAGCCAAGATGCGACAATTCCAAGCGACACTTGAGGGAAAAGCCATGCAGTGGTTGAGTAATTTCAATGTAGGGTATTTTGTAGACTATGGAGATTTGAGAAATGCATTTTTGAATAGATTTCAAAAGGAGAAAACTCCGAATGATGTGCTTACAAAAAATCAAAGAGATTATGTAGAGAAAAATGTTTGTGGAGGATTACACTCAGAAGTTTAATCAATATTTAAAGAGGCTTACAAATCTAGAGAGGCCTACAAATGAAATGTTGGCTGGATATTACATGCAGGGGTTGAGGAAAGAATTGCGGAATGTAGTAGCAGGAGTAGATGTCGGAGTTGGTTTTGATGCTTTGGTACTGCAACAAGATCAGAGAAGAGGTTTGGAGTAATAAATCCGAGTTCCTCAAAGAAGAGTTCTAGGGTGAAAAGGAAGAGAAAGAAGGGGAAGAAGAAGAAATATTTGGATGACAGCAGTGACGATGGTTTTGATTCAAATACAGATTCAGATTTTGATTCAGAAGCAAGTAGCAGTTCAAATTCCGATTCCGATTCAGACTCAGATTCTGGTTCAGATAAAGGAGATAAGAAGAGGAAGCATAAGAAGAAGGGTAAAGAAAAGTCGAAGGGGAGTGTAGTTTAGAAAAAGGTGGAGAAGAAGTTGAAGGAAATGGGGGTCAAGCAGGAGTCAGGTAGCAAGAAGGCTCATTGTGATATTTGTGAGACAAGGATGGTCATTTGACAACTAACTGCTGGTACAACCCAAAGTGTATAAGCATCAGATTAATTTGAAGGAAGATGCAGTGCTAGTAATTCAACAACGCTACAGGATGAATCGGAAAAGTAGGTGAAGGAGTTAGATAAGCTTTTGCAAGTGGGTTTCATTGTCCCAATAGATTAGGCAGAATGGCTGTCACCAATAGTGGCTGTTCCAAAGAAGTCAGGCAAAATTCAGGTGTGTGTGGATTATAGGAAGCTGAGTGCAGCAACAATTCCAGATCCATTTCCATTGCCATTTGTGGATTCAATTCTGGATGATGTAGCAAGGCATGAGATGTACAGCTTTCTTGATGGATTTTCAGGGTACAATCAGATCCGGATGGCTGAAGAGGATGTCGCCAAGACGGCATTTATAACTGAATGGGGATCATTTGCATATACAGTGATGAGATTTGGATTGAAAAATGGGCCACCAACATTTTCAAAAGCAGTTTTCAAAACCTTTGAGCCATACCTGACAGAATTCATGCGGATTTTCATGGATGACTTTTCTGTGTTTGGAGAGAAGGCAAAGCATCTAGAGTATCTTAGGAAATGTTTGGAGAGATGCTGACTGTTTCGAATGTCTTTAAATCCTTACAAGTGTGCAATTGCAGTGCAGAGAGGGAAATTGCTGGGTCACATCATCTCATAGGAAGGTATGTCAATTGATTCTGCCAAGATAAGTGCAATTCAGAAGGTAGTAGCACCTGACAACTTGAAGGCAGTGTCAAGATTCATGGGCGGCAGATTAAGTGGCATAACCGGTATTTGCGGTATTTGGCGGATGTTAGTGCACCTTTGACGCATCTAACAAAGAAAGATGTTGAGTTTGTATGGGGAGATGCTCAAGAGAAGGCATTTCAGATCATGAAAAAGATGCTTGTGGTTTCCCCACCACATTGGTAGCTACCATTTCATGTTTTTGTGGATGCATTGGATATGGTGGTCAGAGCAGTTTTGATGCAGGAGAAGATCCGAGGATGGTTCAGACCAATGTATTATGCCAGTAGGATGCTGAAACCGGCTGAAAAGAATTCATGTGGATCATCAAGCGCTCATTTTCTTGGTGAAGAAGCCAAAGTTGGAAGGCAGGCTTGCCAGATGGATGCTTTTGCTATAGGAATTTGATATAGAGTGTTGCATACACCAGGAAACAAACATGCGGTTGGCGGATTATCTTAGCAGATTGGAGCATGTGCAGGAGACTCTTGGAGTATCAGATCAGCTTCTAGATGCAGAATTATTTTAAATACAGGGGCAAGCTTTTGACAATTGGTATGACCAAATGGTACAATTTTTGACAGATGGAGTGTTGCCTTCTATTATGTCAACAGATCAAAGGAAGAAGTTTTCTTTGCAGAGTAGGCCATTCTTAATTATTGCTGGAGCATTGTATAGGAAAGGAGCAGATCAGATCATTAGAAGATGTGTTTCGGATGAGGAGCAAAAGGCGGTTTTGCAAGAGGCACATCATGGAATAGCTGGAGGACATTTTTCAGGAGAGATTACAGGAAGAAAAATTATGCAAGTAGGTTTGTGGTGGCCATCGTTGCTTAAGGATGCACATCAGTTTGCTAGGGAATGTTTGCAATGTCAGAAGATTGGACAACCAACTTCAATGGATAGGATGCAGGATCACCCTTATTGCCACTTGAGCCATTCCAGAAGTGGGGATTAGATTTTGTTGGTCCCATAAAGCCAAAAGCTAGCAGGATAGGAGCAAGATACATTCTGGTTGCAACAAATTATGCCACAAAGTGGGTAGAAGCAATACCTTTGAGGGACAACAAAGCAGCAAGTGTGGCCAGATTCTTGTACAAGATTCTTGTACAAGCACATTATGACAAGATTTGGATGTCCAATTGAATTAGTGTCAAATCAGGATGTGCATTTTTTGAATTCAGTCATTGAAGAATTGACAAGCAAGCATATGATCATGCATAAGAAGTCAACCCCCTATCATCCGCAAGTGAATGGGCAAGCAGAGAGTACCAACAAAGTGTTGGTAAGGATCCTGAAAAAGATAGTGGCAGAGAATAGGTCTGATTGGGATGACAAGTTGTATTCAGCATTGTGGTCATTCCGTACAGCATACAAAGTTGCAACAGGAATGACACCTTTCAAGCTAGTTTATGGGATTGAAGCAGTTGTTCCAATGGAATATGTAGTTCTAAGCTTGAGGTTAGTAGTATAGCATAGGCTGAGCCCAAAGGATTCAGTTTTGCATCGACAAAGAGAGTTGCTGAAGTTGGAACAAGATCGGATTCAGAGTGCTTATGCAGTGGAAATAAGTCAGAACAAAAGACAAGCATGGATTTCAAGGTAGGTGAAATGTCGGCTACCCTGATAACAGCATTCTATCTTCAAATATAATGGTTTTACTTGATTTAGGGTGCACCCATTATAAATGCCACAAGTATGCTTGATAAATACTTTGGTATAGTAGATAGGCTAATGATGTGGAAAATAAAAGTGGGCCTTCATGCTCACATGGATTTTAATTGTATTATTAATATAGTATTCACCATAAGGCTACAAGTTGGGAAGTGTGGAAGGCATGTGGAGGGGTGTGTGTAGGTGCATAATTGGGAAAGATTCTTCAAGAATGCCTACATCCCTTGAGCAAAAGGGATATAGATGTTATAAGCTTGCTACACGTGAATTAAGGGTAAGCAAGGATGTTGTATTTGATGAGATGAGTAGTTGGTATGCTGCTAAAAAGTATGCTATTGGGGCTAATGATGTAAGTGGAAATGTGGTTGTACAGAATGAAAGTCAGCAATCATAGTCATTGAGTGGACTAGGAGAGTCCTCATCCAGCGGTTCTATTGATAAACCATGGAGTGGCAGACTGCATCATAATACCAGTCCTAAAAATGTAGCTGGTACATCACATAAAGGCAAAGAGAAAGTGGTTGAGCCCCTTGGTATGCTTGACATTTCTACAGGGCATTCTCTTGTTGATGGAGATTCTAGTGGCTCGGAGATGAGCCTTGATAAGGAGCTTGGGATTCCAGCAATGAGGACACCTGGTGTGAAGAAGGCTACGGAAGCCATGAATGCAAAGTTACGAGGATCTAGAAGAGAGGTTGACTTACGAGAAGATCTAGAAGAGAGGTTGACTTATGATGGTTATGTGGCACATCACTATGCATATGTAGCAAAAGTTGTGTAGGTTGTAGAACCCACATGTATTGATGAGGCTATTGGAAATGTGTGTTGGGAGAAAATGGATGAGGAGATGGATGCATTGTATGGAAATGAGACTTGGGATTTGGTGCCATTGCCTAAAGGCAAGAAATATATTGGCTGTAAGTGGGTGTATAAGGTGAAACATAACAATGATGGTAGCATAAATAGGCACAAGGCTAGATTGGTAGCCAAAGAATGTGTAGACACATGGGATTGATTATGAGGAGACATTTTCCCTAGTTGCAAAGATGGCAACTGTGAGAGCTGTGATTGCAGTGGTTGCAGTTAAAGGCTAGTTTTTACATTCAGATGGATGTCAAAAATGTGTTCTTGCATGGTGACTTGCAAGAAGAGCTGTATATGGATCAGCCACCAGGTTTTGAGGATACAAGTCACCCAGAGTATGTGTGTAAGCTTGGTAAGGCCTTGCATGGGCTGAAACAAGCTCCACGAGCATGGCATGACAAGATTGCTGAGTATCTTGTCACTATTGGTTTTCATATGCAGATCACTCTTTATATGTGCACAAGAGTGATAAGGGTATTGTGATCATAACCATTTATGTAGATGATCTTATTGTTGGGGGTGACAACTTGGAAGAGATTGAGCATGTGAAAAGTCTTCTCAAAAGGAAGTTTGAGATGAGATAAAGGATTTGGGAGATCTATGCTACTTTTTAGGAATTAAGGTCATTCGCACACCTAAGGGTATTTGGCTATCTCACAGAGACAGTATGCATTGGACATGTTGTCCAAGTATGGGATGGCTGATTGTAAGCCAATCACGATGCCATTAGATCAAAATGGCAAGCTTAGTGCCGATGCAGGTTATGTGTTGGAGGATCCCACTATGTATAGGAAGATTGTGGGGAGTTTGATCTATGTCACGAGAAGGTAGCAATATTTGAGCTACACTGTTGGCTTAGAGAGCCAGTTTATGCGTAAACCACATCTTGATAGTGTGTGACACATGCTTTGGTATTTGAGGGCCACTTTTGATTATGTATTGTTTTATGTAGCAGGTGTACCATTGGAGCTATATGGACAGATATAGATTGGGCAGGTAGCATCTTAGACATGAGATCTACCAATGGATTTATGTTTTATGTAGCAGGTGTACCATTGGAGCTATATGGGTACACAGATACAGATTGGGCAGGTAGCATCTTAGACATGAGATCTACCAGTGGATTTATGTTTTCATTGGGAAGTGTTGTTGTAACATGGAGTAGCAAGAACTAGCTCAGAGTTGCCTTATTGAGTACAGAGGAGTTGTGGAGATGTGGTGGCAGCATGTGAGGTAGCTCACAGTTGCCTTATTGAGTACAGAGGTAGAGTACAGAGGAGCTGTGGAGCTGTGGTGGCAGCATGTGAGGTAGCTTGGTTACGCAAGCTACTTGCTGATTTGGGGTTGCATGTGGAGAGAAAGATTGTCATATTTTGTGACAATCTTAGTAGTATACAGTTGGCCAGGAACCCAATTTTTCATGCGCAGACGAAACACATTGAGGTGCATAACCACTTCATCAAGGAGAGAGCAGCAGGCGACATTGACTTGGCCTACGTCAGCACATAGGATCATGTTGCTGACATCTTCACGAAGGCCTTGGGAGCTGAGAAGCTCCGCATATTTCGAGATATGCTTGGAGTTCATGAGCTAGAGTTGAGCTTGAGGGGGAGTGTTGAGATGTCAAGCTCATCAACATGAGCTGACACTCATGAGGCGCCTGCATGATCAACATTTATATTATTAGGCCAGTTTGGTAGCTGGCACCGACATATCTTTGCCAGAGATTCTACAACTGGACTACACGGACTAGTCCACATTTACCCACTCCTCTTAGCATGTTCACATTATGGACCGCTTGTATATACTCTATTATGTGTGTTAGTCACTTCATCTTCTTTGTAGACCTCTTTTGTTGTGGGAATAAGAAGAAGAATTTTTAGACTCTCACCTTGTGTGTTCTCTTCTAGGGTTTGTGTGAGTGTGTGTGTGCTTGCAAGAGCTCAAGCTCTCTTCTCCCCTGCATCTTTTCATATATGCCCAATCATGGTGTAGGAGTATGCTCATAGAAATCCAATACATGGTTTTCCTTGCTCCTTGATTCAAATCCTTGAATTCTTTTACATTTGCAGCAGTTGGATTAATCTCCAATATCTCTGGTTCCTCCTCATGTTCACCTTCAATATAGTCCCAATAACCTTTTTCCATCAAGAAATTTGTGAATCTAAACCTCCAAGCATCGAAGATTTTCTTGTCAAGATTTTTTCCAAACAATTTGGTTTATTCCATCATTCGACATCTTGTCAGCAACACAAAGTTACAAAAAAATAGCACTCTTGTTTGACGTGGCACAAACTGCTATATTTTTTATAGCAGTACTATACTACTACACCCAAACTGTCAAAACTAGTGACCTCAATTTGTATACATACACCCAATGGCAACTTTAAGATATCTTTGCAGTACACACAGTGTTTGCACAACCAATCACCCTTCCTGTAGTTCCAAAAATAGAGTTCTGCACAGAATCGAAACTTACCCGCAATGCTCGTAAATGCCTACGAATTGAAAAATGGAGGTCTAGATGCACCCGAAATGCATTTTGGCCTGAAAAATTCAGTCCAACAGACAATATAGTTACCTTGTAGCTTTGATCTTATGAAGAAAGCTCCTCAATTGGATTTCATTTGTCGGTGCCTCCCCCGAAGATCTCCCAACAAGGGTGTATAGCCAACACAAAGGGGGAAGAGTAGATAAAGCTCTTACCCTCGTACACTGCTTTCTGTGCTTCTCTTTCTTGTCGCTCAGCCCTTAGCATGAACCATGATCTGATACCATGAAAAGTTACAAAGGAGAAGAGACCTTGAGCTCTTGCAAGCACTCACACACTCACACAAACCCTAGAAGAGAACACACAAGGTGAGAGGCTGAAAATTCTTCTTCCTCCTCACACTTCTCTCATTCTCTCTTTCTCCAACACAAGGTTGGTTTATTCCTTTAGTTTCTTTGAAAGGTTGGGGTATTCCTTTAGTTTCTTTAAAAGGTTAGGGCATTCTTTAGTTTCTTTGAAAGGTTAGGGTATTCCTTCAGTTTCTTTGAAAGGTCGGGGTATTCCGTGAGCTTTTTTTTGAAAGGTTGGGGTATTCCTTCAGTTTCTTTGAAAGGTTAGAGTATTCCTTGAGTTTCTTTGAAAGGTTTTCATAGTTTATGGGTTTCGTTTCTTTGGGTAGAGCGGGTTTGAGTGGGGGATCACTCGCTATCTCTACAAGGAGGTAGTTTTAGATCTCTCATCCTTCGCGCTTGGTTGGATTGGATCTAGCAAGCTGAGGCATGTCTCCTTCTTGATTAAGTCTTGATTTTGAGCTACCATCTATATGTGATGAGAAAGAAATGACATAAGACTGGCCAATCGTTTCTTATTCTCTTCTAGGATTTCCTATCTAATCATCTAGAAAAAAGGATCTTGGGTAAGGTACTTTATCTTTATTTGGCAAACATTCATGCTATGAGATCATCCCTTGAGTTAGGGCTAAGATCTTCCTCCCTTTTCTCAAGGATTGGCTCAGGAACATACAATCCCCTACCTTTCACAATTTCATTACATGGATATAGTGTGTTCATTGCTTTGTTAGCCCTTAGTCGCTCCTCATGTTTTTCTTGATAGCTTTTACAATTTCAAGCTTTTGAATTTTCGATTCTTTGAGGAGTTATAGGTTTGCCATTGGCCTATTGATTATTTTTGTTAGGATCTTCTAGTAACAAATCCTCTTAAAAGTTGATGACTCTCTTCTAATTCCCCTGGATAAGCATAACAAAGTGTGGGTCATAGATGTGGGTTCTTGTGTGATGTTTCCTACCTATTGAATACCAAATTATCTTTCTTCACGCGTGTTTCTTGTTGGCAACTTTCTTACCTCTTTTAGCTTTAAATTTTCTAATATGGTTGTGCTTAACTTAATGGTCCTGCTGTTAACTTGCTTTTATTGAACTCCAGAATCATGATGACACAAGACCCGAGATGGTACAACCAATGAGGGAAACTTTGTATCATCTAGCTGGGGTAATTCCTACATGTTATCTTCAAATCCTATGGCCATTTTCTAGTGATATGAGGCTTGTCTAGACAAGATCAGATAATCATGCATCTTTGGATCTTGTACTCCCTCATGAAAGCAGATCAACAATTGATCAATCTCTCTTAAAGTTTACAATGAGAGTTTTGATGTTTATAGTTGTGAGATATAATCTCTCATTGGCTCATAATCATGCTGCTTAATATTATGGAGTTGTGCCATTAAGCTTGTCACCACTTCTTACAAAACTTTAGATGAAACACATTTTTAAGCTGAGTGAAATTGACTTTGTCCTCAAGATTCCCACCTAACATTAGGGAAAAATAATGAATTTTTTATAAGTTATCTATTTATTGGTCTACATGTTTCATTTGTCTCCTCAAATATCTCTTTGTGTTGGATTGGGTATCCATCATCCATAGATCTTTGCATCAACGTTTAGCAATGTGATGTGAACTCATTTATGATTGCCTTGGTGCATGGGATGTTTCAAATCCCCTAGCCACCCCCCTTCCTATTTCAACATCCATTCTCAATAAATCAGTGTTGGGGTAGTTGTGAGGAAAGTTACAAAGTTGGTCTTGGAAGACACACTGTGGAAGATCAACTATATTTGTCTTCAACTAGGTCTTAATAGGGTTAATATTGCCTCGAATTCCCTAACATCCCGATAAAATAAATGCTGCTAGAACGTTGCTAGAAAATGCTACTATGCCCCTGACGTGTTGTAGTGAATGTCACAACTGTTTAGGAATCCTTACTATGTCCAAAGCCGATAGACTCAATGTTCCACACTTATAAATGCATAATAGGATAGTGTGGTGAATGTGGCACAACAGAATGGTGCTACATGTCCTAACGAGACAATAGATAATAACTTGCTCCTTGTGAAGGTCTTTCAAGATATAGAGGTAGGAAAACTTGATGAAGATGGTGCAAAGAAAAACAGAAAGGATCTTGTGGTGCAAAAAATGAAATACAAGGACTTTTTATTCTTGTTTACACAACAAATCAAGAGTTTTGTAAGATCCCTATCCCCACCGCGCAACGGATTCGGAGTGCTAGTAGAGCAGAAGTAGCACATCTTGCACGAGGGAGGGTCCCACACTGGGGGCCTCGCCCACCATGGATATCTGGACAGGTGACTAATTCCTCGATTCTTCCAAACCGAACTCGGAAAAACTTCTCTTGCTCGGAAAGCACGGGCGATTCCACCAAGATAACTTTTCCCTAACGTAGTCAAAAGCCTTAACTAACTGAGCTCATCTGACCGAACCCGTAAGTCCTATAGTCAGATCAGGGAAAAAGATTGTACTTGGATCATAGAGACCAACGCTTTTTTCCTCATTGAGAGGCACAGCCGTTGATTCTTTTCCATAGAACAATTTTTGTCCGGGATTTACTTTATCTATCGAACTAAACAGAAATTGAGTCTCGATTTACGGATCCATCAGTCCAGCCTAACCCCATCCAGTCCCATGGGTTAGCCAACCACCCAACCACTGTAGTGATGGGATCCAATTAGGAATTTGGTTAGGTTTTGTCCCGGGTACCAGGGAAAAGAGTTCCCAGGCCCCCTAGCCGAAAGTTCATGCAAACATAAAACTAGTCACACCACTTACACACCCAATATGAAATTGCCTTTTTCTCAGCATCAACTAACTTTAAAACAATCCTTTAATGAAACCATTGTCACTGATGACAATCCTCAAAATCTCTGGTTGAATCCATATTTCCAATCATTCATTCATCGGTGTACTTATGGCATCATTGGCAACCAGAACGCTCACCACCTGTTCACTCAGGGGCCTTTTCACAATAGTTCCTAGCTCATAGTACCCGACAATATTTTCACATATAAAAAATCAAGATGGAATCCTCGTTGAAGATCAGCAAGATCAATCAACAGATCCATATAAGAGAGCCATGGACTCATCCGTTGAAGACAAGATCAATCAACAGATCCATATAAGAGAGCCATGGACTCATCCGTTGAAGACAAGATCAATCAACCAGATCCATGCCTGGTTTCAGAAAACAACTCTTACTCCTTGTTCCAATATCTTCCACGACGCACGTGTGGGTATCTTTGGCGACCTAGAGCCTGAGCACCGTATGGTCAGCACCCTCTAGGATCCTTCGCAGGTCACCTAGCGCTTCACTCATAGGCCGCTTCCTTGGTCCCTCATCCACTGTACCGGAAGCTCACCATTTAAATCGAACCGAGGCTGGTCAAGACCTCGGCCGACCTTGCTACGCGAGATGTTCTCCATTGACTCTCCATCAGCAGTTGCAACTTTATCAGTTAGGTCTCCACGACCTTAATCATAAGACGGTCAAAATGCTTTCCCAGCATTCTTGACATAAAACAGTTATTTACAAACAGGTCATAAATACAGTTCCTATAATGAACTCACATCTTTCCAGATTGTTCCGCATCAATCCATATTACTTAACCCAATTCCAAATCATATGTGTATCCATTCTTGACCAGATACATCATTTTCCATCCCATCACATCAGATTCATTCACTTCACATAACATCCATTCCTATCTTTCTTAATTTATTTACATTACGTCTCATCACATCCATTTCTCATTACATCTCATTCGTTCACATCTTATATTAGTCATTCACATTCTGATTCACATGACATCTCCTCTCATCCATTCGCTTATATTGACATATCCATTCACATACATTTTTGCATTCGTTATTCCACATACACATCCACATTCACATCTACATCCATAAATCCATTTTCACATCCACATTCATACCAACCCATATACATCTTATCCCATCAGATACACTTCTTACCTCATCCCATACACATCTTATCACATCCTAGCTCATCTTATCACACCCTAACTCATCCCATATGCATCTTATCACATCCTATCGCTTCTCATACACATCTTATCACATCCTATCACTTCCCATACGCATCTTATCACATCCTATCACATCTCATACACCTCTTATCACATCCTATCACATCTCATACACATCTTATCACATCCTATCACTTTTTATACACATCTTATCACATCCTAGCACATCTCATACACATCTTATCACATCCTATCACTTCCCATACGCATCTTATCACATCTTATCACATCTCATACACCTCTTATCACATCCTATCACATCTCATACGCATTCTTATCACATCCTATCACTTCTTATACACATCTTATCACATCTTAGCACATCTCATACGCATTCTTATCACATCCTAGCACATCTCATACACATCTTATTAGGCATAAAGACAACTTTAGTAGGAATAACACTTTTATAATAATCCTTTTATATATTTTACTATGCATAAATTTCAATTTAATGAGAATAAGACTTTCGAAATAAAAATAAATCTTTTATACATCTTTCTAGCACAAATTTCCATCTTAATGAAATTAACACTTTTAGATTAAATCTTTTATGCATCTATCTATGCATAAAATCAAAATTGATAAGAATAACTCTTTTGAATTAAAAATAAAATTCTTTATGCATCTTTCCATTTATAAAATCAAAATTGATAAGAATGACTCTTTTGAATTAAAAATAAAATTCTTTATGCATAAAATTAAAATTGATAAGAATAACTCTTTTGAATTAAAAATAAAATTCTTTATGCATCTTTCTATGCATAAAATCAAAATTGATGAGAATAACACTTTTGGGTTAAAATAATTTCTTTATGCATCTTTCCATGCATAAATCCAATTTAGTAGAAATTACACTTTTAGAATAAAAGAATTTCTCTTATGCATCTAATTTGTGCATAAAATCGAAAATCTCACTTTTAATTAAAAAAAATCTTTTATGCATATGTTTATGCATACAAATCATTTATGATGAAAATCATTCTTTTGATATAAAAGAATTTCTTTTATGCATCTAATTTATGCATAAAATCCTTTATGATAAAAATCACACTTTTAATATATATAAAAAATTCTTTTATACATCTACTTATGCATAAAAATTAATTATGATGAAAATCACACTTTTATAAATAAATATTTCTAGTATACATTTTTCTATGTCTAGAATGAAAATAACCCTTTAAGAATACTCATACGATGGGGATTACTCTTTTTAACATGAAATTTAATTACTAGAAATCCTCTTTTTCTTAATTCAGCAATTACTCATAGCATAAAAATCAATTTTTCTCCATGATTACAATGAAATTCTTTCAATTAATCTAGGATGATAATTCCTAGAATATGGTAGGAAGTCCTCTTTTCATGCTTTGAATGATATTATTTTATGTGTAATTTTTACAAAAATTTTACCATAGCTTCGCTGCTATGATTGATAAATCTCAATTATTTTAAAGGATAAAGCTTATCATTAAGGGAATGATTAGAATGATCCCTAATTGGATCATTAATCCATAATGGATTGAATCATCAATATTCATGAAATACATAAACTAAAAGTATAGAAAAAAGCCATTAATTTGGCCTCAAGCATAGATTAATCTTGGATTAAGAAAAAGCTTTATGAAAAACTTCATTTGGATTGAGAATAGGTCATGAGAATGACCATTCTTTGAGTGAGAGAGAGAAATTACATAAAAACCATTAAAATTAAGTATAAATAGAAATTTATGTAATTCTTTACTACCATTCATCAATTAACTTCAATAGCATTCAAAAACCATTCCAATTAAGCTTCTCAAGCTTGAGAGGGGTTGAGAAGAGAGAAACATTGAGAATTTATAGAAAATATCAAAATTCACCATTTACCTTACAAATTGCTTGATTCTTTGTTCACAGTAGAGGCCCCCAACCAATCAATTGGTTTGGTGTGCTGATGGAGTCACCAATTGAGATTGAAGAAAGAGGGAAGCTCCAATTTCTTCAATTTGGAGAGAATTTTAGAGAATAGTAAAAATTAGCATTATTTCAGCATAATTTTGGCATAGTATAATTCTCCTATTTTTTTACAAAGACTCAGGTTCTATTTATAGGAGAGGGAGGCTCTAACCAAGACCAACTGATTTCTAGAATTTTCTAGATTTTAGTTTGGTTGAATTTGGACTAGATTTGGACCTAGTTTGGTTCCTTTTTTATTCGGTTTGATCCAAGAGAGAGGAGAGATAAAAATATCACATTATTTTTTAGTTTAAAACTCATTCAAGCATGTGAAGTATGCACCTTCTTGAAGGGACTCCCCTTCCTTACATATGTGTCAAAATGGAATGATTATACCCAAAATATCTCATTTTTTAGTAATACTCATAGTTTTTTACTAATAACCCTTGTACATAGCCAACTCTTCATCTTATGTGAGCATTTACTCATTTTTGGGTAATTTCTTTTACAAATTGGATTTATCTCCTCCCCACACATGGATTGATCTTATTGGCCCATAGGAACCTTAATTTAAAATTTCGAAAAAATCTTGATCCTCAGGATAATGCCTCTTGGAGCAGATTATACTTGATTTCTAATGCACCTTCTGGAAATCTTTTTGAACTTTTGTTTTAGGGGAACTTATATTAATAGGATGAGAATTTTTTCTATCCAAAAATATTCAAAATCTAAATAATCTCTCTCTAGAATATTTTCTCTCTCTAGGCTAAAACAGGTAGAAACAAGATCTTTGATATTTCTGAAGAGAGATTTGACTACAGGGGAAGATATTGGACATCCTAAGAGGCTGGGGAGGAATCTTACAAGTTTCATTCAACACAACTTCATTTTCAAGTGGCAAGCTCAACAATACAGAGATTATATTAAGAAGTTTCCAAATGATGTTGTGGTCCTTGTAATTAACTTTGCTGAGAATTATATAAAAGAGAACACAAGGGGAAGAGAGAATGTAGAAGGCTAGTTCACTAGGAGCATGAGCCTCTCCATTCTGCGAGATCCAATAGTGGTATCAAAGAATAGCTTTTCCATAGCTTGCTTTCTGGTGTTTTTTCTATACATTGTGTTCAAGCTTTGTTTACAGGACCATGGTACATGGGGATTAGATTATTCCATAAATTAAATAATAAAAGAAATAAACCATAACATCATAGCATAAATCAAGAGCATGAAAATCAAAGAACACAAGATTGGGGTGCAATCTCCCCCCTGACGTGTGTGTCTCCACTCCCACACGCGGTATTTAAATCATATTAATAAATTTAGCCCTTGGAGCCATAAATAGAATAGCTTTTTCCAAAATTGGGCTTTTATAAAATTGAACCTTAGTCCAATGCTTTTAAAGCATCTCATCAAAAATAAACCTTGCCCAACATATGTACAATGGGCTAAACCATACAAAATCAAATATTTAGCACACATGTGCTTGGCTAGAAAAGCTTGTCCAATGTCCACCTTGGTCATCTCGAACTCATGATCTATGCTTAACATAGTCTACAATGTTAGATTACAATTACTTTGGAATCACTCACAAAAATAATTCTAACAAATAGAAATCATTCACTACCATGCTTTACACATAAATCATGCATCACACATAATTAATTGGATTCACTCCCATGATAAAATATTTTAAAAAAATCTCTCTCGTGATAGTCCTCCCGTTTGAGAAAACAACCATCCTCGGTTGTAATTATTAGCACACACGAAAATTAAACATATTAATTGTTTTCACATTGGATTCAATCACAATGTCATTATGTATTTAAGCGGATTATGTATTTAAGCAGATTCACTCCCATAGGTCCTCACACGCATCACACGTGTTTTAGAGTTGATCGGACTCACGCACAATCAACTTCTACATTGGATTCACTCACAATGTTTTCTACGTGTCACATGTATTCACAAAATATACCACACGTTTCACACATGTTACAGTTGGTTGGATTCACTCACAACCAACTAGGGTCACCCTCATCAATTCAAAAGAGTTGATTGGATTCACTCACAATCCAACTCACACATTTCTTACATGCGTCACACATGTCACAGTTGGTTGGATTCACTCACAACCAAATTAATCACACTTGGGTAACCCAAGATATTCTTTTTACTTGTTGGATCACCCAATAAATTAATTACCGTAACATTTCGTCTCGTTCGGGTTGTAACTGACCTTAGTTGCATATTTAATTAGCACATGAAGAGGTATCTTTCACACAGGCACCAACATAAGTATCTCTCATAGACATCAACACAAGTATCTTTCACAGACACTTGGTTAATATTATTTGAAAATACAAAGAAAATATTTTGAAGAAAGTGTTTTAAATGAGGTGTTAAATTTTAAAGGTTGAATGTGAAATAACAATAAGTCACATACATTCTTTGGTGAATAATCGAAAAACATATGTGCATCATTGTCAGTTCACTCAAGTCGTGATGTGAATGGTCTAATATGTATTTTCTTCCACGTATAGAAAGTACATATCAATCATTGAATTATCTTAACTAATATATTTAAATTTATCTTTTTTTAAATAATAATGATAATAAAATTAAACAATGCATAAGTATGAGTTTTAGGCTTACCTCTCTAGTGGTAGAAATCATGGTTGGGAGTACCCTCTTGTTTATGTTGGTCGCCTTTGTCTTCGTCTTTAACCACACGTTCACGATCGCAAGTCAATTCTTTCTCTTTTCTGGACACTCGTATTATGCATAATTCCCTTCTTTGTCTCATCTGTAACATGTAATCACATGTGATTTTTTATCTCCATTATTGGTCTTCTTGGCAGTTTCAGTTTTCTTCCCATTCACTTGTGGACCATTGTGTTTCTCTACTTTATCTTTGTGCTGAAGCTTCTCAAAATGTGTAGATTGAGAAGACGGAAGAATATGAGAATCTGTCACCATAGTATCACTTAGAAATCCATTTTTCTTCTTGCAGTATGTTGCTAGAGAGATGGCATTGCTAAGAGAACGAGGATGAAACATGTTCACTTCTGCTCTAATAACTGGCTTGAGACCTGCCTATGAACTTTCTTCTTTGGTCTTTTCACAAACTTTGTCTATAGCTTGAAGTTGCAATAAGGTTTGCCAAAATTTGTCAATATACATTGATATGTTCTCTTTTTTGAGCTGTCTAAAAATATCCCATCAATGTCTGGCTTTACTCTTATATGATGGAGGTAAGAAATCCTTCTTGATCAGCTTCTAGAATTATTTCCATGACTTTGGTTTGCATTTTCCCTGTCTAATAACATTCCACCAAAGAGCTGCACTGCTATCAAATGATTAGTAGCACATTTAACCTTATCCTTCTCAGAAAATTTTTCTTCAAAAAAATAATCATCAAGCTAGCTCAACCATGCAAGTATAACGTGTGCATCCTTTTTTCCATTATAATCCTGAAAAGTAAAAGCCTTTCTGCTGATGTTGTGTCCTTTTCGAGATTCTTGAACCTTGAGAGTAGCTCATAGAATCTTTTGGATAGGGTCATCGTCAGAATCCAAAGAATCGGATTCGGAATACGTACGCCTTCGCTTTTTGCGAGTAAATCTCCACTCGAAATCTTCTCTTTGCCTCTTCTCACTCAACAACTAAGCTTGCAGTGTATTTACTTGATCTTGGAATAGTAGGTGGTTGTGGATAGATTGCCATTGTAAAGAAAAAAGTAAAATATTATGGAAATGTAGAAATGAAATAGAAAAGGTAGTAAATTTATTTGACTCCCGTATATTTCGAAAGAAGGGTCGTTGAAGTGCTTGAAGTTTATGGTGTCCCACGAAGAATAAGTATAATAATTTGGTATGCTTTGATGTTGACAATTCGGAAAAGAGCTCATTCGAAACTGCTTCGAAAGATCTTCAAAAATATTGCTAATAAACAATGCCTAAAACCTTTGTTGCAAAAGAAGCTTTTTAAACGAATATAAAGATTTATTTTTTTTGAATGATGACCCTTTCTCTTCTTTGAAACCCTCAAAAAAATTTTGAAATTAAACTTGTATATATATAAGCTTATCAATTAAACTTATATATATATATATATATATATATATATATATATATATACATATATATAACTATTAAAGCTTTAAGTTATAAAGCTTTTAATACTATAGGCCTTATCAAAGCTTTATACTAAGATTTATCAAAGCTTCTCCAAACTGGCCGACGGCTGTAGTGCAAGGCAGGAAAGAAATCCGGCTAGCAGCGCAACTTGTTGTTTTTTTACAAATCTGAAATTTGTGGCCCTTCGCCTGCCAAACCTTTTTGTTTCTCCTGGAGAGCCTTTTAGCACTATTTATTAGTTGTTGAGAAAATAAGAAAAATTTTAATCTCCCACCGTTGGTTGGATTAGGAAGAGGTTGAGTGGTTCAGAAAAGGTGGAATTGAAGAGTGGTTTTCCACCCTTCTTTGCCCTTTGGTCAATAACCACTAGAAATTTTCTTATCCGTTGGATAAAAGAAATACAACTTCTCGTACCTTAGTGCTTCTTCTTTAGCTTTTTTGAGCTTGACCTTTTATGTAAGTAACTTACTTTAGTGCTTCTTCTGCTCGCTTCATGTCCTATTCTCCACTTCCCGTGTAAGTATTTTTAATTTGTTGAAAAGTCTTCAAATTTGCTCCAAGCCAATAGCCTTTGAGAAAAAATCAATTTCTTGATTTTTCTTCAACTTTCCATGACCCATATTCAATACTTAAATTTGATGTGCTCTGATACCACTGTTACACACAGGACCATGGTACATGGAGATTAGATTATTCCACAAATTAAATAATAAAAAAATAAACCATAACATCATAGCATAAATCAAGAGCATGAAACTCAAAGAACACAAGATTGGGTGCAATCTCCCCCCCCGCCGATGTGTGTGGCTACACTCCCACATGAGGTATTTAAATAATATTAATAAATTTAGCCCTTGGAATCATAAATAGCATAGCTTTTTTCAAAATTGGGCTTTTACAAAATTGAACCTTAGTCCAATGCTTTTAAAGCATCTCATAAAAAATAAACCTTGCCCAACATATGTACAATGGGCCAAACCATACAAAATCAAATATTTAGCACACATGTGCTTGGCTAGATAATCTCGTCCAATGTCTACCTTGGTCGTCTCGAACTCATGATCTATGCTCAACATAGTCCATAATGTTAGATCACAATTACTTTGGAATCACTCATAAAAATAATTCTAACAATTAGAAATCATTCACTACCATGCATCACATAATTAATTGAATACACTCCCATGGTAAAATATTCTTAAACATATTAATTGTTCCCACATTGGATTCACTCACAATGTTATTATGTATTTAAGTGGATTCACTCCCACATGTCCTCACATGCATCACACGTGTTGTAGAGTTGATCACACTCACTCACAATTAAACTCCTACATTGGATTCACTCACAATGTTTTCATACGCGTCACATGTATTCACAAAATATACCACATGTTTCATATGTGTCACAGCTGGTTGGATTCACTCACAACCAACTAGGGTCACCCTCATCAATTCAAAAGAGTTGATTGGATTCACTCACAATCAAACTCACACATTTCTTATATGTGTCACACATGTATGTGTGACAGTTGGTTGGATTCACTCACAACCAAATTAATCACACTTGGGTCACCCAAGATATTCTTTTTACTTATTGGATCACCCAATAAATTAATTATCGTAACAAGCTTTTGATTCCATAGCTTGCTTACAAGCTTTCCACACAATTTATTCTACTTAGCTTTTATTAGGTGGTTGGAAGCGCAACTTGAAGATTTCCATTAAAGCTCTCTTACTTTGTAAATAGTGAACAAGATTTTAAAAAAATCAAGAATTGACTCTCTACTTGAATCAATAGCTTCATTGTACGTGTTTCTAGAGATTCAACTCCTCACCAAAGCAATCTAGCTACAACAATAGCAATCAATTTTTTGTCACAGTCAGATCATTTCGCTCACAATCGAATTGTTTTGTCAAAATAATATCATCCTACTTTTGCACCACTTCACCAGATGTTGACACATGGTAAATAGATTTTCTTGGATCGTTTTTGTCACGGGACCTTTTGTACTTCTTGAAGAAATAATTAAAAACTCATATATACATCAAATATTAAAGAATAGACTTGGATTAAAATGATATGATTGAGCATAGCATCGCATAAACAAGAGAAATAGAGCAACATCACCATCAACACATCCAAATCAATCTTAGACCTGGTATCATCCAAATCTATCCCCTCTTGAACTCTCGCCACACCCATCTCCCAGCATGGCATGACCACAAGTTGGAGATTTTTCTGGGCAGTCTGAAACTCCTCCTCAGTTACATGAGCTTGTTCCGTGCTCTTCTGCCTCTAGCACGATTGCCACTGTGTTCTCCATGGAATCTCTCAATGGTAGGAGGATATCCTCAAGGTAGCCTATATCAAAATCATCAATAGGGAATTCACATTTCACGTTGAGCATGCTAAGGCACTCATCCATGCAAATCCCACAAGATTTTTTGATGTCGTGCAAAAAGAGAAAGAGCTCCCTCCCCACTGGACATAAAGTTTCAGTTTCTATTTATGGAATGGGGGTTAGAGTCATCTTCATCTTCAACCGCCCTACCACTAGCACTGGCCTTGAAGTGGTGAGGGTTCTCGGCCAAACACACCCTTGGGGAAGTCTTTTTGGACGACTAGCAAAATGGCTACCCTGTCTTGCTCACCCTTCTTTGTGGAAAATCCCACAAGGTGTAGCTGGGGAGCTCAACCTCACCTTCCTCCTCTCCTTTAGAAATGCGGAATACAAAACATGCCAACCATGAGAGGAAGTGTTAGCCAATATCCCTTTTTTCGAGCTTGCGGACTTTTTTTTTTCAAGCTCTATGAAGTGATTTGAGAGTGCCGCCATACGTTCAAATATTTTAAGCCATTTTTGGAAGGGCTTTTTGTTGTGGGCTATGTGCTCGAGTAGTTTACATGGCACCCACAAGACATAATCATCCCGTAATGCCAGTGAGTGCGGCCTCAGGTAGGTCTCCATAGAGGTGAGCATGTCAGCAAATAGATCTGAGTGCAGTTGGATGGTGGAGGTCCAGTCAACCATGCGAGTGAACATAGCATGCAAGTGCATGACCTCAGGGAAGTCACTCTCACATACGAAGTCTATGAATTTCTCTAGGGGTGTCATGATGAGGAGGGATGTCTAGGTGCTTTTGTGCTTTGGTGATTTGGTGCTCTAGAGAGTGTGAAGAAAACAATTACACATAAAAGGAGCCTTGGGTATTTATAGAAGGTTTGTATGAAAATAAACCAACCATACCACAAAACTACGATTTCAATAAACCAAAATGCCTATTCATTAAACCAAAGTACCATAGAAAATAAATATATTTAAAACTCTATAAACGGAGTGAGATTACAAAACAACTCAAAAATGGAGTGAGATTAAAAAACATCTACCCAAAATGGAGTGAGATTACATAATGGAAGAATTCTCTAGCTTAGGTCCCTTGAGCCAAAGTGACATCATCCTGCCCCCAATCCAAGGGCACCTTGGTGCTTGCTTCTAGCAGCCTTCCAACCTATCCAAACACACCTCATTGAGTGAACTATGATAGTTATGAGAAAATACATTTGTTTAAAGAGAAAATAACCCTTATCTTCTTGCGTTGCAATTTGTAGCAAGCATTGTTGATTCCCTTGTACCCCAAGATATGTAGGTGATCACGAATATTCAATAGGCTCTAATGCTTGCTTGCTTGGACAATCTCTACCCCCACATTTGGTAAGCATATCGAGAGAGATATGGGCTCTGCAACCTCCTCTTGAGCTTGTAAAGGAATCCATGCTCCCTTCTTCCTCATCCACCACTCATAACAAAATCGAATGCACAAAGTGGCACGTGCTCTCGCAAGAATCGAAAGGAGACACTGGAATATACCATGTGCATTGCATTTAAAATTATCCCCTTTGTGCTAACTCTCCACAAGGTCCCACCCTTGGCCAAGTAAATTGACCATCTCTTCAACACCCACAACTTTGCACATATACATGGTGGGCGTTTGTGTGCACTCAAAGGCCTAAAACATGTGGGTAAACACATGCATAGGGCATGCCCAAGTAAGACCCACTAATCTTGAGGCCTTGGTGTACTTCAAAGAGGCTTGTATATCACTAGCCATCTTTGACTTAAGAGAAATCATATTCCAAACATCAGGCATTGGCCATTCATCAGTGGTGCTAGAGAGAGGAGGGGAGGGGATTTCTTCAAGCTTACCAAGCTCATTGGGCTGTGTGGGCACTATATAGTTGTGTGTATAGAAGAAACCTTTCAATGAGAAAGGTTAGAAGGGGAAATTTGGAGAGTATTCCATCCCCTATATGAGCATGAGAACGGCATAGAATGTCCCTGTTAGGCTTCATACAAGCTGTTCCTCAATGAAGTTGGAAGGGAAAATACCTGGAAACAAACAAACCCATCAAATGAGGTTGAGAACAAGAGCCCACGTAAACTAACCTACTAGAGAGAAATCCATACAGTTTACAAGGAAAAAGAGGAGTGTGCTGTTGGGGCCGCAATGAAATATCTGTTGTGGCGCTGAGTACACATGTTGTACAAGGGCCACCAACCCATCACGCCTTGATTCTTGGAAACCTAGTAAACGCCCCTTCCAATGGTTCTAAACCACATCTCGACATCAAAATCGATGGGGTCTAGTGGCACTAGTTTGAAAATAGACCCAATCTCCCTTCTAAAATTGCATCCCGAGCTAAGCATCGTGCTCATACCTCACATTGTGCAAGAGCATAGACTCTATTGTGTCTCTTGGCCTTCTCCTAGATGTAGATGCACTACACTCCATGGTTGCTTATGCTGTAATAATTAGAGAGAGAGAGAGAGAGAGGGAGAGAGGGGGAGGGAGGGAGTGGGAGAGAGATTATTGTAGGTGTATGAATAAACTACAGGACTACACACAATAGAGAGAGAGAGAGAGAGAGAGAGAGAGAGAGAGAGAGAGAGAGAGAGAGAGAGAGCTATGGAGATTCGAGTTATTTGTTTTGGGGGGAATGGAGTGTAGGGTGATGTTGGAGGGAAGAATGGAGAGAGAGAGAGAGAGAGAGAGAGAGAGAGAGATTATTGTAAGCGTGAATAAGCTGCAAGACTACGCACAGTAGAGAGAGAGAGAGAGAGAGAGAGAGAGAGAGAGCTATGGAGATTTGAGTTGTTGGTTTTGGGGGGGGAATGGAGTGTAGGGTAATGTTGGAGGAGGAGAGAATGGAGTGTAGAGAGAGAATATGGAGGTGAAAAAAGCTATTTTTAATTCAATATGGTTTGGTTTGGGTTTTTAGGGGGGGATCACTTTTTTGATTTTTTTTAAAAAAAACCATTTGTTAAGGGTTTTTTGACCCACGAGATTGAAGGGGGATGAAATTGATGAAACCCCCTACTTTTAGTTACCTACCCCCCCCCCCCAATTTATGAAGGCCAGCCCCTACTTTCTGAACCCCACCTTTGTATTAATGAGGAAGATAAGCCTAGTTGCCCCCTACTTTTGGAGGAGGCCAAATGTGCACACTGCTCTCTTCCCATTGGTCCATTGCTAATGAGGGTCATTAGCAAAGGGCCCAAAAGATGTCTAAAGGCTTTATAATGACCTTTGAGCTAGAGAGTAACCAAGCTAAAAGAGCCTTTAAGTTACCCAGCCAAGTTAGAAATGATGGGGGTGAAAATATGTTGAAAAAATTAACATCCACCTTGAGTAGCCCAAAGATTTGACACCAAGGGGGGGTGTTGAAATGTGGTGCCATGGAGCACAAGGAAGGTAGGGAGTGAGACACATGAGCAAGAGAAGAAGAATGCACATTAGAAAAAGGAATAGACTAAGGGTTTAATGTGAAAGGTTGATTTATATGGTCATTTGTAAAAGTTGAAGTCAAAGGTCAAAAAGGTAGCACATGGAAAGTGCAAGGAGGCACGTGTAGTGTGAGCATTTTATGAACACATGGTTGGAACTAGGGTGCACACAAAGCATGGATTGGAGCCCTTCCCAAGGCTATAAATATAAGTGTGTGGAACTTGATTATGGAATGAGATTATTGAGTTTATGTCCTTATTATTGTGTGACTAATTAATCTCTAGCATAATTTTGTAGTATTAGTACTTCACCATGGATTTGATTGCTTTCTATGAGCCACCCTAGATCCATGATTCTTAACAAAAAATACATAATTTAATAATATATTCAAATCTCTTGGATAAACATATGCTCATGGGATCATGTGATTTTTCTTAAAAAGTTAGTAATTGCTCCTCTTTTGTGATACCTTAGCTTGGGAGCTCGTGGGTTTTAGATCGAAAAATGGTACGTCCCATATATCTAGAATAATCATCAATGAATGTGACAAAACAGAGGTAGTCCCCAATAGATGGTGTCCTCATAGGACCACATACATCACTGTGTGTATAAGCTGCAATTTGTGGATAGCTCTAACTGAGCCCGTTACATTTTTCCAAGAATACATCCCTCACAAACATGTTTGATAGGGGCTTCAAGATGTGGCAACATAGACACCATGTCATGTTTATGCAAATGGAGCAAATTGCCAAAATTCAAGTGACCAAAGCGTGCATACCAAGGCTTAGCATCACCCATTGCCTTTGTGGGAAAAACTATACATGCACCATGTCTTTGTCTTTCATATGCATCTAACTTGTAAAGGCCATGGGATAAAGTACCAGCACCAACAATTCTCTGGCCATCACTGTGATCATGAAAAATGCATTTGTCATGCTCAAACTGAACCACTAAACCAGCCTTAGTAATGGCAAAGACAGATAACAAGCTCTTCTTGATCCCTGGTACATTTAATATATCTAAAAGCGTGATTGTTCCACCATTTGCAGCACAGTGAGAATAATTTTACCAACTCCTTTTACAAGATATAAGGAGTTGTTTGCACATGTTACAATGTTTCCCTGTGGAACAGATTCAAGTGATGAGAATAAACTGTCGATGAGAAGTAATGTGCTTACTAGCACCACTGTCAAAATACTAGACATGTACATCTGCATACATCCTTATGCGAAGGTTATAACTGCATTGCACAATGAAAGCCCAATCATCATATTCATAGTTTGCAGATTCTTTGTTTTTTGCATTGGATGCTGATGCATCAGCCATACCTAAGTCTTTCTTTTTCTTTTTCTCTAGTCGTTTTCTGCATGCATTAATGTAGTCGTTTTCTGCACGCATTGATGTAGTGACCAGGTTTCCTACAATAGTTGCATTTTCTCTTTTTCTTTGGCTTTTCACCTTCCTTGTCTATAGACTTGCCCGATGACTGTGATTTTGGCTTGTAACTACCCTAAGGAAAGGATTTACTTTTGTCTCTGTTGATGACTCGCAACAAAAACCTGATCTCCTATGGGCATGACAGATCTAATTTGCTTGGATTGCTCTTCTTACAAGAGCACAGAAACCAACTCCTCAAACTTCAAGTTATTTGGATTGCCTTTTATCAAATGATTCTGATGGTAGAAGCAAAACTCTGATGTGAGTTTGGCAATGCATTCAAGACAGTAGTAGGCACCAATAAACTGCCAGGATATATTTCATCAACATTTGCCAATTACTCCTTACCCAATTACTCCTTAAAATCCTTGATTTTTCTAAGAAAACTATCCATGGAGTCTCCCTCATCCATATTCTTTGACTCTAATTACTTGAATATATAAGCAACAGGTGCTTCATTACGTACTTGGTACAATGATGCAAGTGCATCCCAAAGCATGTTTAATAGTCTTATATGTTTAATAGTCTTACAATGATGCAAGTGCATCCCAAGCATGTTTAATAGTCTTACATGACCAAATGTGAGGAATGATACTCCTCTTAACTGACAAAGCAAGCAATGCATGTGCTTGCTCATCTCTTCCATCCCACTTTGTTTGTTCCTGTGTGTAGAAGGTATGCTATGCTGTGGTAATACACCATGTGAAACTAAGTTCGTGTCTGTAGATGCACCTTTTGCATCATGTTCATCAAAAGAACCAGGATGTTTCTCAATTCCCGACCATGTGTAAGTGGGATATCCACCTACATGCCACTTAGACTTGGCTATTATCTCATCACACCTTCAAAGTCAAAAAGTCTTCAATTTAATAATCAATAGAAGACTTAGCCTAAGAGGACAATTGATGGTGACATCTATCCTTATGTCACTTAAGGGTTGAAGATTTTTATGTTGTAATTTGTAATGATGGAAGAGAGGGTGATTCTCCACCTATAAAAGGAGCCCTCCTCTCCCTTTCAAATCAATGAATGAAGCCTCCTCAATTGAGCATTTGTGTCATTGCCATTCTCTTATCTTCAAACCCTTATTCAAACACTCTCTTTATGTGTGAATGTCTCATTTAGCATTAGCTCCTCATGCTTAACCCAATTTTGGACCTCTTTGATGATTCATGATAAGTGGGGTAAGGAGTTATTATCTTGGTGGGCTTGTGACTTCTCAAGGTTGCCGCCCTCCTTTGGAGGTACCAATGGTTTTAGCGGTAAAATGAGCATGCAGAAAGACTTTGGGGACCATAGGTAAATCTTTACGATTTTCCGTTGAGCAATGTTAACCCTTACTCTCTAGCTTGAATCATGAAGGAGATGAAAGGCAAGAGTCTAGTATGTGAAAATTGAGGTTTCATGCAAAGAGAGGGAAGTGCAGTTTTTGTGGTCTAATACCCAAATTTCAACTCATCACTCAGGTATTGGTTTCTAAAATTGATCATATGGCTAGGAAACTCTTTATATTCTTTTTCTACTTATGTAACTAATTTCTTAATCCTTTACTTTATTGATGATCAGAATTTCTCCCAAAGTTGCTAACTTTTAGGCAAATTTTGGCAGTTTTATAATCTTGTAGTAGTAAAATGCTCATAACTTTTTGCTCGGTTGCCCGTTTTCAAAAGTTTTTATATAGGCGTGAAGCTCTTGTCAAGCTCTATGTACATATGTAATCCTCTTTTATAAAATCTATATGGATTTAAAACTATAATTCTCTGTGTGTCTCTATTGTTTATAGACTTTTGGCCATTATTTCTTCTTAATAATGATTAATTCAGTAAATCCCATGTATCTTATCCTCTTGTAAGTGATTGCTATATTCTTTTACTTTAAGATGTTTTGTCCAAATCGCCCAATTCAAACGGATGAACCTTACCAACATTCCCCGTATGTTTTCGTTCACATAATCCTGAGTCGGGAAGATTTTCTTCCAAACAAAGAATTGCCCTCTTGTTTGGAGCTACAAGACTAGCAGAAATTCTTGCTTCTCTTGAGCCTTTCATCTTTTCTTCCATGAATTATGATCTCACCTTTGATGTGTTTATCTTTATCTTAACCTAGGGAGAGAAAGGGAGGTGAGGAGGCTGTGAGGTTTCATACAAGTGTTTTTGATTCTAAGAAGTGACCGAAGTCGAAACCCCAACTTTGTGTCACAATACCCCTTCATTATCTTAACATTGAGGTAAGAGGACATGATTTCCAAGGTCACTAGAGGGTTAGCAGGAATAGAGATGGGTGGATTAAAAGTAGATGGAGTAGAGAGTAGTGGTGGTTGTAAAGGTTATGGTGCATTTTGTGTGTTAGTAGTGGTAGTGCATGCGCCCACTTGTTGGTGGCCACATTGGATGTTTGAGGTAGATGCATCCTTATTCCTTGGCTTTATATCTTAATTGTAAAAAGGTGGTCACATCATGTGCTAAGAAAAGTGCCCAACATCCTCAAATAAATGGTATTCTTTATCATCATTTGGGTAGACAATGTGTGACTCATCAAACGAATGTCCTCTAGGTCAAGTTAGCTTATAGTTTAAGGAAAACTCTTTGGTTTAATAAGGGGATAGAAAGATAATACCCCTTGTTGGGTTGTAAACCACCACACTATAGTAAGCTTATAGTTTAAGGAAAACTCTTTGGTTTAATAAGGGGATAGAAAGATAATACCCCTTGTTGGGTTGTAAACCACCACACTATAGTAAGCTTTTAAATGCTTCCTTATAGTTGAAGGAAAACTCTCTAATACAGTAAAGGGACAATAAGGTCATACACTTGGACTATAAACTACACTGTGGTAAGCTTTTAAATGCTTCTTGCTCTTGTGAACCATCTAAGATTGGTTATCCAGTTGTTTGAGGAGAAATTTTGATGTTGGTTTGGGTATTAGGGAGGGCTATAAAAAGCTCTATTATTTTCTCTTCATTGTCATCTATAACTAAGTAGTTCTTGGAGTATATTACACTCGAATGAGAATGGGTAGAAATACCTTAAGTACATTTCTCTTCATCGCGTCATTTAGAACTACGGAGTTCTTGGAGTATATTGCACTTGAATGAGAATGGGTAGTAGTACCTCAAATATGTTTCTCTTCATCGTCATTTAGAACTAAGGAGTTCTTGGAGTATATTGCACTTGAATGAGAATGGGTAGTAGTACCTCAAATATGTTTCTTAGGGTTTTAATTTTGATGATATTAAAGAAGTATATTTCCACAAAGGGATGTTTATACATTGTGGTGTGTGCTGAATGATATTGCCACCAAGGGATGCATATACATTGTGGTGTGTGCTTAATGATACGTGTAACACAATGTGGTGGCAACGGATATATGTTGTATTATAAGAAATAGAAGTCAGTATTTAATTTACAAGTTTAAAGGAGTGCTTTGTTTTACTTTTCCTTGAACTTCTCTTCTTTTTTCAAGATATAGTACTGGTAGTTGCATTAGAGTGTCAAGATTAAAGATTTCATTTCCCTCTTGATAGGTAGGAAGAGGTCCTTGAGTTTTTAGCCCTTATGTTAGTTCTTACTATATCATTCCCTTGTGGACTAGGCTAAGGTAGTGTTGTTACCTCTCGGGTATAGTCTTATTACCTCCATGATGTTTGTGTCATCATTATGCCAATCCTTTTCTTCATGGGTGGGCAAAGGCTATGTTGCTTGTATTACCTATATTGTAGTACTTTTATTGTTGTGGACTCTCGTTGGGTTAGTCTTGTGATTTCTTGTCTTTTCTTCTCACCTTTTAAAGATTCTCTTAAGATTTGTATGGCCGTGGGAGGTTGAGTTTGCTATTATGTGTTAAAGTTCTAGTCTCTTGTATAGCTATTTCTATTCTTTGCTACATGGCTTTCACTATTGTAAGCTCTCCCTTTGGTGTTGGTATCTCTTTCTTGAAAGCATGGTAGATGACCTTGTTTAGCATCTATGGATTCTAGACTTTTGTATGACCTATCTTATGTCTTGCAAGTTATCTATATCTATGTGTAGTAATAATCCACTTAGTTGACAAGTTGGCCTTGGCTAATTCGATGGGTCATGTTCATGTTGTACCTGTCAAAATAGTTTCACTATAGTGATTAGATGAAAAGCTATTTTTGGTACCTTTTATATTTTTGGTTTGTGGGGTTTGGTGATATCTAGGATAACCCAATTGTTTTCCTTGACCTGTTTACTATCACTACTTGATCACATCAAAGGTAACTAATACTATGATATGTATGAATTTTTTACTAGGGAGAACAAGGATCGCAAGAAAAGTTAGCTCTAAAGAGCAAGGGCTACACTACACTTAATTATGTAAGATGTGCATTGATTAGATTATGAGGAGGTATGTCCAAGATCATGAAAAGGAAGCTATGCTATCAGAAGCACATCAAGGCATTAGTAGAGGCCACTTTAGAGGAGAATTAATAGGAAGAAATATCTTATAGGATTGTGATGGCCCACAATCTAGAAGGATGCATGGGAATTAGCAAAGGAGTGTAATATCTTCTAGAGAGTGGGTCAATCGAATGCAGCTAAGATCGGATGATGACACAATCACATATTGTAGTTTTAACCATTTATGAAATGGGGATTCGACTTTGTTGGTGGGCCCTTTAAGCCTAGAATTCAAAGGATAAATGTAAATTACTTTGTTGGACCCTTTAAACATATAGCTAAAAGGACAAATGCAACTCAAAGGACAAATGTAAATTACTTTATTGGACCCTTTAAACCTATAGCTCAAAGGAAAAATGCAAATTACTTTATTGGACCCTTTAAATCTATAGCTCAAAGAACAAATGCAAAGTGCATCTAAGTTGGCTAACAGACTCTTACACTAGGTGGGTGGAGGTAAGGGCCTCGAAGGAAAAGTTTGATACACTAACAATCAAAAGCTATATGAGTAGATTTTTATAAGGTTTAGATGTCTTGTAGAACTCGTGTTTGATAAGGAAATCATTTCACAAGAGATGTGGTAAAGAAGTTAATAGATAATACCTCAACTTGCTAAGATTCAAACCCAGTCTCACCATGTGAGTTGGTTCTCTCTAGAAGTGTGGATTGCATCACCAATAGACAAAAACACCAAGTATAAATTTTTTGATGTTATTGATTGGGTGTTATTGTGCAATTCTAAGATAGATCCACACATAAGAAAGATGAAGCTAACCCTATCAGATCAAGAAGAAGCTAGGCACAAGTACATTTGTATTGGCTATGCCTACTGATGTTAGCCTTGAGAAGCCAATGATGAATGGGTTAATATTGAGACCCTACTATGATAAGGTGAATGAGTAGCATGTGTAATTACTAGATAAAGTGCATGGAGAACTAATAGATTGAGACCCTACTATGATAAGGCGAATGAGACGCATGGATAACTAACAGATAAAGCATAATATGTGATGTGTGCTATACCAAAATTTTCATGTCTTTTGATGTGAGATGCTAGAAATCAGCATTAAAACCACATGTTGTGTTGTTATGTCAATCAACAAATCATAACCATAAACCCAACCAGTAGGTATGGATGTTCATAGCCCATGATTGCATTGAAAATGTTGTAGATGTGCATATAGTGCCAACAGTAAAATAATGTGCTAAAGAAAATGAGGAAGAAAACCTTGACACAAAACAAGTGGAATGTCAAACATATCATCTATACAAGAAAAGGTGCAAACTTGCCATGTGGAACTCCTAGCTGAGACTAATGAGCTAACAAGACTTTTGTTGATTGAAGTTTCAAATGAGAAAGATAATCTAGATGAGCAACATACTCCAAATAAGCAAGAAAAATGAGCAGCATACTCTAGATAAGCAAGAAAATTTGGATGAGCAGCATACTCTAGATAAGCAAGAAAATTTGGATGAGCAAGATGCTTTATATATGTAGATTGATCCAAAATTACAGAAAAATTTAGTTTATCATATTTTTCTAGATGAGTAGTATGCTTTGGAAATTTGAATAATCATAATTTCTTATATGAGAAAGATGTTGCTGAAAAGGAGGATCCGGATGTGTTTCTTGGAAAAAGAGTAAAATTGAAATTACATGGTGCACCCTAGCGGGATGTGGATGCTTATAAGCGTTTGGGGAGCTATCATGTGCAAGGTGCTTCCTAATAATATATTTATAAAAGATACTCAAGGAATTGGTTTGTAAATGGACTATTGCTACCCAAGCACCACTATGCTTTGCTAGCAATAGGGTCATTATGATAGTCAAAGACACAAAGTTGACAATACCATACTACCAGGAAGAGAATCCAACCCTGATGGATTTCTATGATGCTGAACACAAAAAGCTACAAGCCTCTTCCTCGGAAGCCCCTCTACACGAAGACATACCATCTGCATCAATGACCGACTCCAATAAAGCATTTATCCCCTCAACTCTATCCTCACTAACAAAGTCCAATGACACAGCCTCACAATCCACATCTATTCATGAAGAAGTTCCCCAAGTGCAACCATTTAACAAGGAACTCAAGGGAAAAGCTCCAGAGCCAATGCCTCTTCATCAACCAACCTCACTAAAGGAGACGGATGCATGCTCAAAAGCCTTATCATGAACAACCGCTCTACAAGAGACTCCGGCCTCATCTTCAACAACGGCCATGAGTCCCAAAACCATAACCTTAGCGCCAGCCAATGTCAAGGAGGGCCCAAAATCTTCCACTTCATCCACAAAAAAAACTCCACCAAGACAGTCAAGATCACGATATCTCAATGGTATCAAACTGTGGATGGAAAAGCAGTTACTTGTAGCTCAAGGCTACTATGAAGGCACCAATCCAATTTGGGTACCTCCATCATCAAAGCCTCTTCCTCAATGCAGCACTTCTCAAAAGCCAATGAAAAATAAAAGTACTCCACAACATCGTCCACCACAAAAGCCTATGCGAGTTCCTCAAAGAACTCCAACATCTCAACAAGTGTGGGTATCAAAAAGATTACTTCAAGCGCAAGGGTACTACAAAGGAGATACCAAAGCTTGGATTCCCAAATGCATCAAAAAAAGTTCCCTAATCCTACACAAAGATAGAAACCTTAGTACCAAAAGCATCACCCACCAACTTATAATGTTCATCAAAGATGGATGTGTGTGAATGTGCTTTAACAACAAAGGTATTATGATGGTAATACCTTCATATGGTTGCCAAAATTGAACAAAGTGAAGAAAGCCTCACCATCGACTTCAACCCTAACAGCTTCACCTAAGATTCTACAAGAATGGAGAACCAAGCAACATCAAGCAAACCACTCAACCCCTCTCGTGCATTCAGTACCTACACAAGACCTTGTGTGTTCATTCAAACCCAATGGAAACCAACCAATAACTGTGCCTATTGCCCCCACAACACTTGAACCACAAATTCAAGAATCAATTCCCATGTTTGCAAATGGAGACTTATGACGAGCACATCAAAGATAAACTCACAAGGCTCTTTTCACCCCCCTCTGGATGAGAAGTATGAGTACAGAAGCTATGCGGCAGACATAAAAATCTATTCTCTCAAAAAGGAGAGTAGACACAAGAACCTATTGCTCACAAGGTGGTAGCAAAAAAAAAATTTACACAAACACAAGGTGGTAGCAAAAAAAAATTTTACACAAACACAAGAGAGTCACACATATAGAATACCTAATAATTGTTGGATAGGTGTCATCTCCAAATGGTGTCACGCTAGTGACACACTCTTTAGTCTCTAGGCATTTTTGGGATTTATAGCATTCATTTCCATTTTTTCCTATTTACACATTTTTGGGTGGAGGAAAGGGTGGAGGAACTTTTCTAGAGATCCGTTCATCTTGTGCCTATATATATGAGGCATTGTAGTTCATTTCTTATCAAGTTGGCTAGTGGTTCATTGATAAGTTCTTGAGTACATTGTCTCTTCTCTCATCTCTTCTTTCTCACATGGTATCATAGCAAGGTGGTGGCGCACATAGAGCCTCCTTATCCTTCTTCCTCTCTACCTCTAGTCCTCTTCAACAACCCTGCTTTCAATGTTTTTTTTTATTTTTTTATTTTCTGTAAAACAAATACATTTTTGAGGATTATGCTCGCGACACCTACTGGAATCATCGTGGTCTACAACTTAGCAGAAGAAAGTTTTCGCAAATTCCTCACTGTTTTTGAGTTATTCTTCGCAGACTTCCTGTATGCAGAATTTCTTCTTGCGTTTTTTGTAGAAGCCCTTACTCATCATCCTTGCACTCATTTAATGATGCAAAAGGCTTCAAACCAGCCCCTTACCATCCTCCTACAAGTGTGTTTTTAAAGCACTTCAATCCGAGACCTACAACTCTACTTGCGGTTAAAACATTGCCAACTAGTTTTCCCTACATGCGGTAGCGTTTTTTTGGAGGCTTCTTGTGGGGAGATTTGTAGCCATTTCTTGGCTGCGTTTTCAACATCAACTTCAACCCTCTTCATGGTGTTTTGAGGTACATATTTATCCTCTTTTCTACACCTTTCTACTGGCTGAAAACTCCACTTTGCCACACACTTTCTACCAGCTGAAAACTCCACTTTGCTACACACTTTGTGTTTGTGTTTTTGTGGACAATCAACTCCTCCATACTCCTTCTACCTAAGGCTACATTCTCAGCCCTCTTTTGGTGGTTACTACGGAGTCTATTGGTTCATATATTGGCTGCGTTTTGTGGCTGCATTTTTGCACTATCTTTGTGCATATTTTGGAGATACTTCCTTGGTTGGACAGCCCATCTATTGGCTGCGTTTTTGGAGGTACGACACTTCTTCCGTTGTGTTTTCCCACCCTCCTCTCCCTATGGGATCTCGGAAGTCCTCTACTCCAAAAGACAAAGGCAAACTTGAAGATACTATGGATCCTACATCTCCTACGACGGTTGTGGACCGGCAACTACTATAACAGAAGTTGGTGCAATTCCTTCTTTAGTAGGTGCCTCTACTTTCTCTTTTCTATCATATCCATTACCTTCTATGGATCCTTTCTTTCTTCTTTTTCCTTCATGCCTTCCTATCCACATACTTCTATGCCCTCTATGGTATATCCCCCTACATCATCTATGTCTTTTATGGTAACTTTATCTACTATGATTCCTCCTTCTACTACTTCCACTACTACTCCTCTCCCCACTCAATCATATCAACCCTTTAACCCATTCACTCAATCTTTGAGCCTTCCAAGTCTTTTCGATTCACAAAAGCTTACCCCAAACAACTACCACACTTGGTCCTTGTTTATGCAACTTCTTTTGAAAAGCGCCGGGGTGTGGTCTATAATCACTTCTTCTCATATGGTGCCTTCTCAATATCAAACCTATATGGATGCACGGGCCAAAGCTTTACTTGTGCATGGCATGTCTACATCGGGTTGTGTCTTAATTTCTTTCTACAAGGAGTATGGCTCAACAATTATGGCACGCTATACAAATGCAATATGGAAGACTTTCAACGGTTAAGATAGCTAAGTTGGAAGAAGATTTGGATAAGCTTTCTATCTCCGAATCCGACAACATAGTGGAGAAGCTTGGAGAATTCAATCGAATAAAGCGACAACTTGAAGAGTTTGGTACATTGGTAAGCAATCCGGTCCACAAGCTACTTGGTAAATTCCCTTCTTCTTTTGAATCATTTAAAGATAACATCTTTCTTCGAGTTCCTTTCCCTTCCTTTGATGAAGAGACTATGGGTCTTCTTCATGATAAGTGCCTTACTCGCCCCGCAAGCAAAACAAAAAGGACTCAGCTTTTGTAAGCCAAGGCAAGGGGAATGATCAACGCAAAGGCTCTAATTGCAATGCTAAAGATTCTCCTTTGATAGATGGATTTTGTGCAGGGCCCCATACATCACTGTGTACTATCTCAAGTGGCCTGTTACTCATATTTCCTTCTCTAGGAAACCTCAACCTTGCCTGCTTTCCAAACTGACAGGCTTCACAAACATGCATATGTCCATCATATTTAAATCGAGGCAATCCACTGACAATGCCTCTTGTTTGCATGTTCTTTAATCTCTGTATATTGACATGTCCAATCCTCTTGTGCCACATGTCAATGTCCTGCACAATCCCATTGCTCTTTGAAAACATGGCTGAGCTCAATTCTGGTATGCCTGCATCCAATTTGAACAACCTTCCTTCCTTCTTGCCCTTGGCAATCAATCTACAGCCATGCTTAAAGTCTTCCACAAAACAGCCATTTTCATTGAATCTTACTTGTAGTCCTTGCTCAACCATTTGGCCTACTGATGCCAAATTCTTTGTGATGGATGGTACATATAACACTTCTGACATATTCTTCACATTTCCATCATGCATCCTCAAAGGCACACTGCCAACATGTGTTATAAGATGCTGAGTATCATCTCCTGTGACCACATAACCATTTGTATCCAATGGTTGCATCTTCTCAAACCACTCCCCATGACATGTCATGTGGTTTGAGGCACCTGAATCCATATACCATGACTCATCTCCAGCATTCTGAGAATCCATTGTCCCCATAATGTGCTTCATTGCAAAAAGATGATTTGAACTCCCATCATTGTTACTGGTAGATGCATAATTTCCATGTTGTGGTCTTCCATTCCTCACATCATTCTGCTTTTTGTAACAATCTTTTGCCATATGTCCAAGTTTGCCACAATAGTGACATTCAATCCCATTCAAATTGTGTTGAGGACCTTGCCATCGTCCTCTACCACGAGCACCTGTTCCAAATCTCCCCCTATGGGATTGAAATCCACGACCTCCACGTGATCCAAATGATGACTGTGAATTCTGAAAATTCTGATTTGATTGTGGTTGAGTAGACCTGTCATTCCAACCACGTCCTCCACGGCCTCGAGGGGTAAATCTCCCCCTGCCTCGAAAGCCTCTAGATGAGTAAAAAGCCTGATTCCTTGCATGTTCATCATTGCTTGACGAGGATGCACCACCTGTAACACTCATACCACCAAGGCCAAGCTTCAATTCTTCCACAATGAGCAGTGACACAAGCTCATTAAAGTCTGGCATTCCTCCGAACCTTACTGAGATGGAAGTGTCAAAAGATTTGTATTCTTTGCCTAAACCACGCAATGTGAGAGCAACCAAATCATCATCATCCATTGGGGCATGGATTGATGACAAGGAATCTGCATAACCCTTGATTTCCTGAACATACTCATGTATACTCCTATTCCTTCGTGTTACACTGTGAATCTGTTGCTTTAGTTGTATCTTCCTTGCACCAGTGTCTGTCTCATACATTCGACACAATATACCCCATGCTTCTTTCGGTGTATCTACATCTTGGATGTGAATAAGCAAGGCATCTGTTACACATATGGAAAAATAATGCAACACCTTCGAAGACCGCTCTACCCATTGCTTGTGAGCCAGTAACTGAGCATTATTTGGTTGAGGAGGTAGGTATGGCTCCGGTCTTCCTCCGAGACGAGACTCCATAAACCTTTGCCTTTCAAAAAACTCTTCATTCGAAACTTCCATACTTGAAAGTTAGTTCTGTCAAGCTTCTCTCCAACAATCTGTATCGGACCATCTCCCATTGTTGCAAAAATATAGCAGATGTACCCTAGTTGTATGCCGGACCTGTAAAGCTTCAAATCTCTCCAAATCACATCAAATGCTTGCAAATTGTGTGCATTAACATCCCACAATGATTCACCAACAATGTACACTCGATCAAAGTTGAAACCAAATGATACTTCTTCACAAAAAAATTTCTGGTTTTTTTCTCGCCAGTAATTTCTCGCCAGTAATTTCTGGTTTTTTTCTCGCCAGTAATTTCTCGCCAGTAAATAAACCAGTCAAGATTATGCTCTAAATCCTTCAAATCTTGTCCAAATTCAATGATTCAACTTGCATTGGCTTCCCAACACATTGCTCCAACATATCCTAGAAGGGTTTTATCAAATTCTTCAAGGTGAATGAGAACCACCAATTTTTGTAGCTCCCTGGTTTGCTTTTTTCTGCATCTGTCAGGTACCACCTCTCACTAAAAGTGCTCTATCTCCTTCAAATCTTATCCAAATTCAAAACTTTTTGAATCAAAAGTTTAGAAACTCATAGGACTCTACTTGTACCAAAGGAATTAGGCCAATTTGATATAGACAAGGATTAATGCTTTGATTAAAAATGCTCTGTTTCTGGACAGACTTTCTGCAAACCTGCACACCTCTGATAAATGACTTCAATGAGCTCCAAATACATCAAATGAGCTGCAACCAAGCATCACAAGGCCTTAGCAATGTCTTTGCTAAACTCCCCAAGCTTTGAATGGCATCACATGGAGTAGTATTGAGTGAATTACATGAGTTTTATTGAAAACTGTCAGGACATCAGCTCCAGAATGCACCGCCTGCTTGTAGGGGTCCTGGGGAGAGGGCTTTACACCATTGACATGATAGGCCTTTTAGCAATGACCTAATGCATCATGGGTATAAGGGGTTTGACTCAATTCTCCCTCTAACTTCTGCAATCGATCCTCCACGGGGGGTATGTCCTCTGTTTTTGTGAAAAACCAGAAACTTTGCATAAGTTCACTTCCACTTGATTTTCCTCAAATCTGTATGCATCAATCTGCTTCAAGATTCTGTATGTTGCTTGTGCCCACTTTGCTAATACATGTGCAAGCTCAAATACACGTGCCTTTGTGTATACATTTGCCAAGAGTATATTCACTTCAAGCTTTCCATGAAAGCTTAGAGAAAAACCAGAAATTTTCTGCTTGCTTTATGCACTTCAATCTTCACTGAACCTGCTCTTTGGCACCTGCAATCCGCTCAAGGGAGTTTTGCTACTCTTACCAGTTAGGCCAAGCTTCAGATCTGTAACCGAGGTGAGCTCCACAGCTTCTCCTTTGCTCCAAGCTCCAATGGCTTCCTTCACAGCTTTTTCTTCTTCTTCCCTCTTCTCTCACTCACTCTCACAACACAGCTAATGAGCTCTTGGCTCTGATACCATGATAAAAAACAGAAGCAGGAAGGAACACACACAAGAGAAGCAAACCCTAATCCATATCCATCAATCATAAAGAAGGAGAGAATCCATAGTCACCATCTCTCTCACACACACAAAGGGGAACACAACATAGTGTTATGTCCACACTACAAAAGTAAACCTAATGTAATGTCCACACCACACATGACCAGCTGGACGCGGTCATAAACACACCACACGATATCTATCTACCATACTGTCACTCTGTCAGCACCCATGTACTATCCTCCAGCTGTATACGAGCTTGACATTTCAACACATGTGCCTTCTTCTGAGAGGAGGACTCTTGATGCTAAGTCCAAACCTATGATATTCACAGGATATGCTTCTCGCTCCAAAGGGTTCTGTTTTCGGGATCCTTCTCGTGAGGATATTGTTCTTTCACGTGATGCCATCTTTGATGAGCATGTTTTGGTCTTGATGAGTTACCACCTTCTACATCTCTCTCAGATCCATTTCCATCTCTTGAGCTTGAGCCTCTCTCATTCCCTACAGTCTCATCCTCATCTACACCATCAGTTCCTACTTCATCCCCTCCATCCATTTCGATTGCGACACCTACTACTTCATTGGATTTTACACTGACTTCTGGTCCTCCAAAATGGGTTCGCTCTCTACTTCAAGATTCAGGTATATCACTTTCAGATGCTCAACAATCTACTACACGTGTCTTACGTACACGCCCTTCAATAAATATTGCATTGATGTCTCATATTGGTGATGTGTTTGAGCCTGAAATGGTTAAGAAAGCTCTTTCCTTACCACATTGGTGTGAAGCAATGCAAGCAGAGATTTCTTCTATTGAATCTAATAACACATGGCAGTTAGTTCCACGACCTTCACATAAAAAGGTCATGGGTGTTAAGTGGATTTTCAAAGTCAAGTTTCATTCTGATGGTACTCTTGATAAGTACAAGGCACAACTTGTTGCTAAAGGTTATGCTCAAAAAGAAGGTGAAGACTTTGATGAAACTTTTGCTCCTACTGCCAGATATTCTACTATTCGTGTTGTTTTTGCTCATGCTTCTCACTATGCCTGGCCTATATATCAAATGGATGAGCACCAGAAGATCTACTAGTGGGTTTATGTTTTCCTTTGGGAGTGGTGCAACAAATAACCGATAGTTACCTTATTGAGTACGTAGGAAGATTATAGGGATGCTACAATGGAACAACATGTGAGGTAGCTTGGTTACATAAGCTACTTAGAGATTTCGGGCCGCATGTGGACTAGTAGATTGTCATCTATTCAATAACCTTAGCAGCATACAATTAACTAGGAACCCAATGTTTCATGCATGAAACAAACACATAGAGGTCCATTATCACATTATCAGAGAGAAGGTCTTAGCAGGAGATGTTGATTTCATGTACGTCAGCATAGAGGTGCAAGTAGTTGATATTTTCACTAAGGCCTTGGGTGCGAAGAAGCTTTGTAGATGTAGTATACTTGGAGTTGGAGTTGAGTTTGAATGGGAGTGTTGAGATGTTAAGCTCAACACAATCTAACACTCATGATGTGGCATGGGTGATTGTTCCAACTTTACACTACGTAGGTGTGTTTGGTAGCTGATAACGAGAGATCTTTGCTAGTGATTATATAGCTTGACTACACCTACCTAATGTATTTATCTTGCCAATTCACCTACTTAGCATGTTCACGTTATGAACCGCTCGTACATAGTACTCTAGTACTTATGTTGGTTTTCACTTATCTTTTGGAGACCTCTTTTGAGAGCAACAAGTAGAATAAGATTTCATGCTTCCATCTTTTTGGAGACCTCTTTTGAGAGCAACAAGTAGAATAAGATTTCATGCTTCCATCTTTGTGTGTGTCTTCTCCATTGTTGTCAATGTGCATGTGTGCTTACAAGAGTTCAAGCTCTCTCTCCTCCCTTAATCTTTTCATTATTGTACTTTGTAGTGTGTACTCTTTAGGAGAGAGTTCTTGCCTATCCAAGGTTTTTATAGCATGTTTACATGAATAATGAATTCCATCATGATAATGTAGCATGCACAAACAAGCCTAACCTTCCATATGAGTTATAAGAGCACTGATGCAGGTGCAATATACCATACATTAATGGTCCTCTTTTCAAGTGCCATCTCCACCTCCACACATTTTCTTAAATCATCACTCAATATGGTTCTATGAGAGAGGACTAAGCCAATCCAGACTTTTAAAATAGGAAGATCTCATGTGAGAGTAGTGGTGCCATGTGTATACGAGCCAATCTAAAACCCACATTCTCTTGCATGAGATATTACAAACCATCTATCATTATTTAAGAGAGGAGATCAAGCAATAACTCGCTCATTTTGGGATTGTAATACTAGAAGTAGTTCACCCTCTTTTCATTTATCCACAGTAATGAATTAGCACCTGACTCTTACATGCCAGGTTGGGATATGTGACCATGCTACAATGTAATAAATAACGTGTAGAAAACATAGAAACATAATTAGTAGCAAAATAAATTGTAATGTGAATGAAGAGAATAAGATGTGCAGAGTGAACGAAAAAAGTCGAAAATGAATATTGCCTTCTCGAATATGTGCAAACCATGCCTTTAATCCATGGTTGCCATCCCACACCATTAGTTTCCTTCCCTTGAGATCGTTCTACTGATCCATCAACTCATTCTCAAACTCCTCATTTTTCATAGTTCAAGTCAGAGAAAATCTATGTCAATCACTTCCAATAAATCATCACTCTCCCTGGCATATCCTTTTTTGTCAAAACCATCACAAAGCATCTCCATCTAAGCACTTACACTATAAATGGCTCTGTATCTCACTTCTCCATAAATCCTGGCAAAATATCTTACAAAAATCCAATCTCTATATCCTTTCGCAACAATGTCTAATGTCTCCTTCGTGCCTCCCTATTTGCAGCCCCATTGGCATATTTAGGCTCATTTTTTCTACCCCTTTTAGTGGCATATCCAAGGTTTTTTCAACCACCGAAAGGGGTGGTGAAAATTCCCTTGGATATGCCACTGAAAGGGATGGTGAATATGACCTTAGAGATGCCACTAAAAGGGTTCTTTAAGTACCCAGTACAGAATCATTACATATAGGTATTCGAGCATCTCTTATGGAAGCTTGCTCTTTTTAGCTAGACATTCAGCCACTCTAGGAAAGACCATGACAACTCTTTAATGACAATTTAGGTATCGAAGCATCTCTTATAGTGGTAGCTTGCCCCTTCTTAGCTAGACATTTAGCCACTCTAGGCTAGACCATGGCAATACTTCAACAAAAATTTAGGTATCCAAGAAACTTGGCCCTTCTTAGCTAGAAATTCAACCACTCTAGGCAAGACCACGGCAACATTTCAATGGAAATTTAGGGGTGAACCTAATTTCTTCAAGATTTCGGTGCTCTTTACACATAGGTAAGAGTGTAACATCATGATATAAGGATTAGTAACACTTCCATTGGATGTGGATCCTTGCGTCATACAGCGGTATGCTTGCTATTATAGTTTATGTAGGACATCAAAAACAAGGCATCCAACAAACTTGAGTCATCTCCTTCTAGCACTGTAAAGGCTTAAGTTGTGGCCTACTTCACATTTGTGCATTTGCTTGAAGGATAGGTTCATTAAAGAGCATACATATATCCTCTCTCCTTCTCTCTCAATTATGGCTATAATCAAGCTCTCTCACCCCCTCTCTACACTTGTCTTGGAGAAGTATTCTCATAAACTAAGGCTTTACTCAAGCTCCCTCACCCCCTCTCTACACTTGTCTTGGAGAAGTTTATGAGAAGTATTCTCATAAACTAAGGCTTTACTCAAGCTCCCTCACCCCCTCTCTACACTTGTCTTAGAGAAGTATTCTCATAAATTAAGGCTTTACTCAAGCTCTCTCACCCCCTCTCTACAATATTGAGATATCAAGCTTAACCAATGCTATGGACGAGACCACCTGGGTGATAGTGTCTACACTTATGCCTGTTGCCATATATATATAGGCAGTGATGTGTGTGAATACACTTAGGACCGCCGGGGCACTTTTTCCCTCTTTAGGAGGTTTTTCCCCCCAGCCTGTATATATGCCCATCCTTCTAGGGCTAACTAATCTTTTGTACATTGACACAATCTAATACACTTTGTGTTGTGTGCATTCTTGTTTCTTCTTCTCCAAGCTTTGTGTGCTTTCCTGCAACCCTAATTCCAACAATTGGTATTAGAGCAGGCATCGGCTCCCAGGGCTACGCCGCCAACACCCTCCGACTCACATTCTCTGATTGAGGTGAGCTTTCACGAGCGCTTGCAGGTCCCTATACTCTGTAAATAAGCCCATAGGGCCATGCGTTCTCAGAAATCGCATCTGAGGTCGTTTCAGGCTCCGTTTTTGCATTTCAAGTTCTGCACAGGTGTTTTCGTCATTTTGTGCAGAAATTTCGTCAGTGCAGTTTTCTGCAAAACAGGCATACGTATTCTATTGTGGGCCGTGCTACATAGCACGAGTTGTTTTCTGTTCAGTCTTTGCTTCATTACAGGTAGCTTTTGTATCAGTTTCAGTCAGTGGCCATGGCTGATAACAACAATGATGTATTTCGCATGTTGTCTACTGAAGACAAACTGGATGGAGACAGCAACTACCTACTTTAGGCATACATGATGCAGCATGTTTTGGTTGCAAAAGGAGTGTGGAACATTGTGCAGGGTATGGATGTACGTCCAGGTTCTGTGGATGTAGGATCTGTTGAGGATGTTGCAAGTTCTAGCAGCTCTACTGTTGCTGCTGTTTTACCCACTGCTGAACAAGCTTGTTGGGATGGTAAAGATGCGCAGGCTCATGCCTTGATTGCACTTTCTGTGAAACGTAACATCACCCCACATATTCGTTCAGCTAAAACAGCAAAACAGGCTTGGGATATTCTAGCTGGTTTGTATGCAGGTCATAACGAGGCAAAAATCTCTTACCTGCGTAAAGAGCTAGAATTGAAGATTATGCAGGAAGATGATGACATGAATGTTTTTCAGGCTGAGATTAAAGATCTCAAAGAACAGTTGATTTTTGCAGGTGAGATTATTCGTGATCATTCTCTTATGCAGAGACTGTTCTTGATGCTTTACTTGAGACATATCAGACTTTTGCTTCCACGTGGAGACTTCTTACTGAGGACAGACCTGATGCTGTCAAGTATGATACTTTAGTCAACAAGCTCTTGCAAGAAGCGTAGTCCAGGCAAAACAGGGCCAGGCAGCGTGCAGTTGATCAAGCATTTATTGCTGCCCAGTAGCAGAGAAGAAGTGGTAAGGTAGTCCCTTCCACTGTCTCTTCTCCTATTAGTAGGTCTGCAACTTCTTCTCCTTCCACAGGTAGCAACAATAAGTTTGAGAAGGCTCTTGATAAAGGCAAGAAAAAGACCAGGTGCAACTATTGTAAGGCAAATGATCATGTCATTAAGAATCGCCCTAAGCTAAAGGCTAAAGAGGCAAAGAAGAAAGAATCAAATGCAGCCACAATAGCGGATGCTTCTACAAATGCAGATTCTGCAAATGTTGTGCAGGATACAGAATGGGCGTTTAGCGTGTATTGCCAGTATGACCCATCTATACATGATGCATGTTTGGCAGTTTCTGTTGACTCTAATGTATGGTATTTTGACAGTGGTGCTACAAAGCACATTACCTCGCATCGTGATATGTTCACTTGTCTTGAGGCTGTCTCTAATGGGAATACTGTCACATGTGCCAATAATGCTTCTTACGTAGTGAAGGGCATTGGTAAAATTATGCTTACTACTGCAAATGGCAGCGCTTTCACACTTTCAGATGCTTTGTATGTGCCAAGGATAAAGAAGAATCTATTGTCTGTCTCTGCACTTGCTAGACTTGGACTTGTAGTCAAATTTGTGGATGACAGATGTACTGTTCCTTCTGGTGATACGATTATTGCATCTGGCACCTTGTTTCGTGGGCTGTATAGGCTCAATTCTTATGACAAGTGTGTGGAAGATTCAGCAAATGCAATTTCTAATGAAAAGGCAGTTTCAGATGCAAAACTATGGCATGCTCATTTTGGTCATCTGAACTTTGCTAGTTTGCTGCGTTTGCAGAAATTTGATATGGTTGCTTCATTGCCCCCTCTTGAGGCACCATTGAAACATGTTTGTGAAGACTGTATTTTGGGCAAAATGCAGCGTTCTGCGTTTCCAAAGGATGGTTCTGTGCGGGCCACTCGCAAATTGCAACTTGTACATAGTGATGTATGTGGGCCTATGCAAACTCCATCATTTGGGAAACACTTGTACTTCGTGACTTTCATTGATGATTACTCAAGGCATGCATGGGTATATCCACTGAAGGCAAAGTCCGAAGTGTTTTTGTGCTTCAAACAGTTTTTTCTTATGGTTGAAAATGTATCCAATTGTATTGTGGGCACCCTCCATTCTGATTGAGGGGGGGAGTACATGTCTAAGGAGTTTGATGCATTTCTGGCTAGTCGTGGGATAAAACACCAATGTACAGTGCCGTATACCCCTCAGCAAAATGGTGTTGCTGAGAGGAAAAACAGGTCACTTATGGAGATGGCTCGATGTATGGTCAAGAGCCAAGCTTTGCCACATGCGTTTTGGCTTGAGGCTGTCATGTGTGCTGCATATGTACTTAACAAGTGTCCCACTAAGGCCTTGCAGTCTATTACTCCATATGAAGCTTGGCATGGCAGGAAACCTTCTATTGGTCACTTGCGTGTCTTTGGTTGCTTGGCCTATGCTTTAGTGTCTGTGCAACAACGCAAAAAATTGGATAATAAAGCTGTCAAATGCATTTTTGTTAGTTACAATACTGAGAGCAAGGGTTACAGATTGTATCATCCACAGTCAAAGCGTATCTTGATTAGTCGAGATGTTGTTTTTGTGGAAGATGCTGTGCAGCCTTTGTTATCATGTACCAAAGAGACTGGTGTGAGCTCACGGGATGTATTTGATACATTGTTGCCTCTATTTACAGGTGGGAATTCAAATGTAAGTCCTATTGAGGTAAATATTCAGCTTATGCAGATTTCAAACATCATAGATCAGCCTATTTCTGATGCAGATTTACAGGATATAATTCATGAGGATAGGGCTGAAAATGAGCAGGCTAGAGGCATGCCTAAATGGCTGGTGCAAACCTTGCGTGATAGTAAAATTGATGCACCTATGTCTAGTCGTACTCATTCAGGTTGTCAACATGCCTCTTATGCATCAGATTGTTATGCTTTGGCTGTGTCTAGTATGTGTGAAGAGGAAGAACCTCTTTCATTTCATGAGGCACAAAAATCAGAAAATTGGTTGGCTGCAATGCAAAGTGAATATGATGCTATAATGAAGAATGGTACATGGTCTTTGTGTGATTTGCCTATTGGTAAAAAGGCCATTGGATGTAAGTGGGTTTTTAAGTTGAAACAAAAGCCAGATGGCAGTGTTGATCGCTATAAAGCTAGACTTGTTGCAAAGGGTTATGCTCAAGAAAAGGGTATTGATTTTGATGAGACCTTTGCTCCCACTTGTGGTATGACTACCATTCGTAGCATTTGTGCATTGGCAGCTCATAATGGTTGGAATGTACATCAGTTGGACATAAAGACTGTGTTCTTAAATGGAGATTTGCATGAGGAGGTGTATGTATCGCAACCTCGTGGTTTTGTTCAAAGAGGGCAGGAAAACAAAGTGTGCAGGTTGAAAAAGGCTTTATATGGTTTAAAGCAAGCTCCACGAGCTTGGTATGAAAAGATACATGCATATTTGACTGCACATGGTTTTTAGAATAGTCCAACAGAAAGCACTTTGTATGTTAAACGTGTGGATGATGTATATCTAATCATTGCTCTCTATGTTGATGACATGCTGCTCACAGGACCAAATGAGAGTCATATTGCTGATTTTAAGGCTGATTTGAATGCTTCTTTTGAGATGTCAGATTTGGGGCATTTGCATCATTATTTGGGGATAGAATTTAAGCAGTGTGATGGAGGTATTGCTTTGTGTCAGACAAAGTATATTGAGACATTGTTGCAAAGATTTGGCCTTGAAGACTACAAGCCTATTGCTACTCCAATGGAGACAGGTTTGAAGTTGAGTCTTCATGATGCTGGAGATCACTTTGATGTCACACTCTATCAGACAGCTGTTGGTTGCCTCATTTATGTATGCATTACGAGGCCGGACATTCAGTTTGCAGTCTCACAGCAGGTGAGCAGGTTTATGCATAGCCCAAGGTCTCAGCATTGGAAGGCAGTTAAACGTATCTTTCGCTACTTGAGTGGCACCATACATCTTGGGTTGTTTTATCCCAAGGGGGGATCGTTGCCGCCAGATTTACATGCTTTTTCGGACTCAGATTGGGCTGGTTGCTATGACACAAGAGTGTCCACAAAGTGGTTTTTGTTTCATGCTCAGTAGCTCATGCATATCTTGGTTGAGCAAGAAGCAACCTACTGTGGCCACTTCTAGTTGTGAAGCTGAGTATAGGGCAGCTTTCACAGAGCTACGGTTGAGTGTGTGTGGCTCAGACGGCTTATGGCTGACTTGGGTGTTGGACATGAGTCTGCCACCTCTATCTTCACTGACAGCTAGAGCAGTTGCGAGAAACCCAGTTTTTCATGCTCGCACAAAGCACATTGAGGTGCATTATCACTATGTCAGGGAGAGACTCTCAGTAGGAGAGATCAGCTTGGCCTACGTGCCAACACAGGACAACCTCGCCGATCTTTTCACAAAGGCGCTTCCTCGTGTGAGAAGTTCAAAGCTTTCCGCAAAGCTTTGGGCTTGCTCCCCTTTGTGGACTGATCTACTTCGGGCATGGCACTCCCCTATACATGAGTGCCAGCTCTCGTTCACACCATCACTCCCAGGGGGGATTTGTTGCCATATATATATAGGCAGTGATGTGTGTGAACACACTTAGGACCGCCGGGGCACTTTTTCCCTCTTTAGGAGGTTTTTTCCCCCGGCTTGTATATACGCCCATCCTTCTAGGGCTAACTAATCTTTTGTACATTGACACAATCTAATACACTTTGTGTTGTGTGCATTCTCGCTTCTTCTTCTCCAAGCTTTGTGTGCTTTCATGTAACCCTAATTCCAACAATGCCACTGATATGTGTGGTGAGATTATGGTTGATATACCCTCCAGTGACGATGACAAGCTTTGTGAACCATATTTGGATTACGAGAGTATGGCATAGTTATAATACCAAGTCATATAGCCAGGTTCACATTCTGGACCATGTTGTAGTAGGAGAGTAATTTTCCTTATAGTATGTACTCTTATCTCTTTATGTTAATGGTTTTAGAGAAGAAGATAGAAGAAAATTCAGCTATCCATCCCTCTCTTGTGTCTTGCTCTCTTTTGTGTATGTGTGTTTTCTTATTACAAGGAACTCAAAATCTCCCTCTCCCCAGCATTTTCCTTATTGTATCAGAGCTCCGATGCGTGTAAAAGCTAAGGAGGCAAGTAAGAGGCAAGAATAAGCCAAGAAAGAAAGCGATACATAGGTAAGGGTATCAGAGCTTCAATGCATGTAAGAGCTAAGGAAGCAAGCAAGAGGAAAGAATAGCCAAGAAAGGAAGCCACTACACAAGTAAGGGTATTTCCATCTTTTTTCCTCTTTAATTTTGGAGCAACACCTTTGGTTGTTGTGAGAGCTATATGCAAACAAGGAAGTCATTGTCGTAGATTGAGACATCCTCTTAGGTGAAGGAAGAAGACCATAATGTGTGTAGTTAACTACATTAACTCATTTTTAATGCATTTTAGCACAATTCGAGTGCATTTTGAGCCTTGCTTTTTTAGTTTTATAAGTTCTATGAAGGGTCGATTTTGACTATATATGCCCAATTTCTGGTTTGATGCAAAGTTGCAGTGGAAATTCAATTACAAGACAGTCTGCAAAGAATCTAAGTTTACATTATGAATAAGAAGTTTACTAACCAGATGTGTCTCACTTGAAAGTGTTTGGGTGTATTGTATATGTGCATGTTTTCGATGAAGCAAGAACAAAATTGGATCTAAAGGTAGAGAAATACATCTCCATTAGTGTATTAATATATTAAGCTTAACTAGTGATGTAGACATTATTGATGACCCACCTAGGTGATAGGTTCTGCACTTATGCCATTGGCGTGGTTGGTGATATTATGGCTCATATGCTACCAATGGTGGACGATAGGCTATGTCATAGCCATGCCATATTTGGATTACTATAGTATGGCATAGTTATAGTGCCAGCTCATATAGTTGAGTTCACACTATGGACTGACCATTGTATGTTATAGTGAGAGAGTACCTTTGTTTTTAGTATATAGTCTTATCTCTTTATGTCAATTATTGTAGAGAGTAGAAGAAAATAGAAGAAAATTCAGCAATCCATCTCTCTTGTGTCTTGCTGCTCTCTTGTATGTGTGTGTTTTCTTGTAGGGAACTTAAGGTCTTCCTCTCCCCAGCATTCTCTTTACACACGGCTTGGAGAAGTACTCATACTCTCCCACACCGGTATGATCTCTTACTCTTGCCTCCTAAGTCTCTTTTAGATATCCAAAATCATGGCATGCGGGAGATCCTCAATGATGCTAGCAATTATAAGAAGAACATTATCATGTAGCTTAAAAAAATTTACCATAGTGCACGAGAATATCACTGATAGAAACCCTTCTATTCAGGTGAGGGCCCTATACCTTTACCATAGGCTGAATAAAAGTAGGTTCTTTGTAATGCCACAATAAAGTTTATCAACTTGCTAGGCAGACATTCTATCTTCTAAACATGCCCATACACTTATATCAACATACCCATATCGCATTCTTCCTTGGTGAATGTCTCGCAGAGCAACATACACTCAAAATGTGACCCGTATTGTTGCAAGCTTGCCTATGCCACAACCTCTTAGGTCTAGGCATCACCATCCAAGTCAATTCAACCCTCTTCATGTCGTCCCCCGTATGTGAGCATCTACATAAAAATTGAACATCAAAAGGAAGGTCTCCTCCTAATTCTCATCAAGGCACCTGGGATAGCATGTTTACTTAGCTCTACAACACCCCCAATACCCTAATCAAAGCCAGGGACTCAAAAGCCCTAGTAAAAAGCTTCCATCAGATTTGTTATAATGCCAAGAGTATGTTGCTAAAAGCCAGATATTGTGTTGTGGTCAAGAAGAACTGCCATGCTTTTTTATAAAGCAAATTATGTAACATATTTATGTCTGGTATGTGATGTTAAGGTCCACCATGCCAAAAACCTAGCCTACTACCATGAAAGGGTATGGTTGTGCGAGGTTTATGAGAGCATGCCCCTACAAGTAAAGGTGTTGCTACCTTTACTTGTAAAGCTAATGTTGTAGCTTTATGTGTCTCATGTGATATGGATGTCCATTCTACAAACCTACTCGCTCAACAACATGAAAGACTGCCAGTTGTACCTTGTTTTCAACCCATCAACATGGGGAAACTTAGCCCATCAATGTTGTTAAACCTTGCATAGCCAAGAAATTGTAATCATGCATCATGAAGATACAGAATGAGCCCAAGATCCCTGACACAGTGGTAGGGATGATGACTTATTAATCTACAGCATGTAGCCCCACATGGCCATCTTCTACAGGCCCCCATACACCAACCCTACATACAAAGAAAGAAGGTCTAGCTAAGCCCTTTTTTTAACCCTAGCCTTGAATAGGGAGCATCGAGAGGAGGTAAGAAGGTACCTAAATATTCTCCAAGCTTCTCCACACACGAACTACTCCAAGCTTTCAAATCTACTCCAAGCTTCACAACATATTGAGATTTTTCTACCACATCAATATAAAAATATATAATAAATACAAGCTTCTCCAAGTAATCAGTGAGGTGAGATAATGAGGTCATCAGAAATTGTGAGGTGGGTTCGTGAGATTGGATTGTGAGATTGGATCATGAGGTCGGATTGTGAGATCAGATCATGAGTTGAGTTGTGAAGTGTCCTCATGAAGTGAACTCATGAGGTGGCAATCCATGATGCATAATCCATGAGGTGAGATCGTGAGGTGGGGTTGTGGGGTGGCGATCTTTGAGGTGGAGTCTTGAAGTCAGATTGAGATATCAGATCATGAGGTGACTTGTAAGGTGGGATTGTGAGCTGGGGTCATGGGTGGATCATGAGGTGGAGTCGTGAAGTGAAATTATGATGTGGCAATCCGTGAGGTGACGCTCCATGAGATCGAATCATGAGGTGAGTTGTGAGGCGAGACCATGAAGTGAGATCATGAGGTGGCGATCTTGGTGAGGTGGATCAAGAGGTGGAGTCAGTAATTTGTGAGAGGTGGGGTTCCACTTGAGGTGGAATTGTGAAGTTGGATCATGAGGTGAGTCGTGAAGTGAAATCATGAGGCAAAAATTATTGAGGTAATCTGTGAGGTGGGATCAAGAGGTAAGGTCATGGATTCTGAGGTGAAGTCATAAGGTGAATTCGTAACGTGGAAATCCATAGGTTGGATCATGAGAATGGATCAAGAGGTGAGTTATGAGGTCCGTAAGGTGGCAATCTCTAAGGTGATATGTGGGGTAGGGTCATAGGATGAGTTATGAAGTAAAATCATGAGGTGGCAATCCATGAGGTGGAGTCATGAGTTTAGAGGTGTGAGGTGTGATCCATGTGGTGTTTTGTGAGTTAAGAGGCATGATGTGCAGTCCATGAGGTGGGATCATGGCGCGATCCATGAGGTCAGAGGCAATCCGAGGTGATCCGTGAGGTGCAATCATGAGATGTGATCCATGAGGTCCGAGGTGATCCGTGAGGGTGCAATCATGAGATGTGATCTATAAGGTTAGAGGTGATCCATGAGGTGGGATCATTCAAATAAACGATTCATGAGAAGTGATCTATGAAGTGGGATCATCTAGTGGAGTGATCCGTGAGGTGGGATCATCATGAGGTGCAGTTTGTGAGGTGGTATTGTGAGACGATTTGTGAGGTCGAGAGATAAAGCTCCACAAGTCAGCAATTCGTAAGGTGGGATCATCTCCGTGAGGTGGGATCGTCTCGTGAGATGAGGTGGTATTGTGAGGCGGTTTGTGAGGTCAGGAGATAAGGCTCCATGTGTCAAGGTTGGTCAGTAGTGCCGATTTCATTTAAGGTGTACCATGACTCAATTTGCGGCAGACTGGCTTTCTCATTTGTAGGTAACCCCACTGAATCATGGAGAATTACATTCCGAATAAAATCGGTGCAACACTTGAAAACAGTGGTACGAACTAGTAAGTACTACCCAGCCGCATCGTGGATAATACCTAAAACAGGAAATGGCATGGACAGAAAAAGAGCTTCGTCTATCTGGAAAGTTCAGAATATCCCGCACTTGACACAATGCTTCAACATAGAAACAATCTTCTACACACACCAGCAAGAAGATACTTCTATGGAAGTAGCACAGAAGATGACAATCATGCAAATGAAGAAGATGATGAGGCATGGACTCGTCAAAATCCAATTGTGGTGGATGAGGAGTGCGTTGAAGAAGAAGATTACAGCGACACCTAGTTGTCTACTCGAGAGAAAATAACTAAATTTAAGGAGGCAATCATCATTGGACAAGATGATGTTCCTCTCTCCCTCGCTACTCTCACAGATATGTAGGGTTGCCAAGAGACGATGCTTGCTTTGTGCTCCGGGTTTCCATGTACAAATTACGGTATTTGCAATAGTTGTGTATGTGGTTTTGTGCCTCGGTTAGCCTTGTAAATTGGCTTGTGCATATTATAATGGACTTTGCATGCTTTTCCCTGCTATTTACGCTCTGGGTGGCACATCCTTCTATGCAGTCACTTGCAAATTCTACTATGTTAAAATAATGTTTTTCGATGAACATTGTCTCGGGACACACTTCAGTCTTAGTTCTAATAAAGTGTCTGCAACACGGAGTCAGAAGAAATTAATATGCACAGCAACAAAAAGGTGAATATATATTTACAAAAATTAAAATAAAAGCACTAAAAACTGACTAAACTGAAATTAAAAAAAAAACATTTTGATGCCCAAGAAATAATATGTTTGTATGGGATTTGCTCCTAGGCAGATAGAGGTTGCCTACTAAACGATCTTTAGCTATGGCATCCTGCACGATGTCCTCTACCCTCCCGCACCCCTTACCCTCCTCCTCCCACACACTCAACAACATTTCACTTCCCACATCATCGTCATCATGCTCACCAGCCCCTGCCTTCTGCACCATGTCCCGTCCTCAAGCCCCTCCAGTAGTCCATTATAATCTCCCAGCACGCTCTGTGTCTGCCTCGCATTTTGGGTCGAATCGGCACTCTTTTTCTGTGTTGGGCGCTCAAGGCCCTTCTGCTTGGGCAGTTGGGTCCTTTCCTTTGGGCGCCCAGGCGCCCTCTGGGGCCGCCCAGAGGCCCCCGGACACCGATGTCATGGGCCTTCTGCTCCGCCAGCGCATCGTCTTCCTGGGTTTCAACTTAGATGAGTATGTGGCCGATGCCATTATCAGCCAGCTCCTGCTCCTGGACGCCCAGGACCCCACCCAAGACATCCGCCTCTTCATCAATAGCCCTGGAGGCTCCACAAGGTATTCTTTCTTATTTAGTCTCATTATTCATATCTGCTCTGATACCAAATATCATGGCAGTTTAGCTTGCTCACAATAAATTCCACTCTGTGTTTGCGCCAATTAAAAGTGTTTATAGCTCATTAATCAAAAAGTAGCCTTCAAATCCTGTTTACAATGTCCTGACCTCGCATGTGCCTAACACTCCTATCACATGATATACATTTTTTTTAATGTCGCGGCCCGGCATGTGCATAGCCCTATCACATCGTATACAATGTCGACAAACATCGTCACATGACAAACATGTGCTAGACAGCATCACTTTTTCTATAGCTTGCTTTATATCATATGATATACAGGGTCAACCATGCCTACATAGTGTCAAATGTTCTACAGCTTGTTAAATGGCATTACATACATAAGGTCACAGGGCATGTGATGTAGAGCTTCACATGATCTATAGGATGGGTTATGGGCAAAGCAGCTTTGCATGTTCTATAGCGTGTGCCTATGACATGGAATATTATTTTTCTTTCTCCTTGGTAAAAGACTACTGTTTTTAATGTGCTTGCATTTATTCTGTCACCAGCCTGAGAGTTTTTATTATTATTATGAAGCACCTTAGCCGTGTTGATATACGAGGTCACCAACCAGCATCTCATGTGCTTGGCATGTGACACACAGGATCCCATGTTCTTTAGCATTCTAAATAGTATCAAATGATATATAAGATTGCTGGGCATGCCCTACGCAGCATCACATGATATAGCATGCCAAATAGCATCACATTATCTACTAAACTGCTCTACATGATCTATAGCATGGGTTTGTCAGGCATGGACTGAACAGCTTTACATGAGCTGTAACATATCTTGCGATTTAAAAAAAATCTTATCTTTCCTCATGTTTTAAGATTATATTAAAATTAAAACTTTGGACTGTTGCCGTGTTGTGCAGTGCTGCCATGGCCATATATGATGCCATACAGCTATGCCGTGCTGATGTTTCCACCGTAGCATTTGGCATTGCTGCATCAACTGCTGCTATAGTACTAGCAGGAGGGTCAAAGGGGAAACGGTTTGCCATGCCAAACACTCGAATCATGCTGCACCAACCACTAGCAGGTGCGAGTGGCCAGGCAATCGATGTGGAGATTCAAGCAAAAGAGGCAATGCATCACAGGAAGAATGTGACCCGTATTCTATCAGAAATCACAGGTAGAGCTTTTGAGCAGGTGGAGAAAGACATTGACAGAGATCGCTACATGTCACCAGCAGAGGCTATGGAATATGGGGTCTTAGATGGTGTCATTGACAAGGATATGATCATTCCTCTTTGCCCTTCACCTGAGAGGGCCTTGCGGAGCCCAGGCTATAGAGATGCTGTGAAAAATCCTCGCAAGTTTCTGACTCCTGTTATTCCAGATGATGAGATTAACTAGAGGTCTGTTCTCATATGGAGATTTTCAGATGACTGTTTATGTCGGCTTCTGTACGGAATTGTCTGATCTTAAGAGATTGAATACTTCAAGTCATATCTCATCTAATTCCCTAATTACCTCCTTTTTCTTTTGTGAGGGGAAAAATAGCTTTCATTTGTATCAAGCTAATTTCTTTAGAATATGTCTTCTTTGCTTCTAGAATCTAAAGGCAGGTGCCAATTTTGAGTATTTATAGCCTAATGTTTGATTGAAATGATACAAGATATATATATATATATATACATACACACACACACACACACGTGTGTGTGTGTGTGTGTGTGTGTGTGTGTGTGTGTGTGTGTGTGTGACACGTGTGTGTGTGTGTGGGTGTGTATCAAAAAGCCAGGTTGCAAAGGAAGGCATCTTAGCACATTCAAACTCTTGGACAACATGAAGTATGTACCCCAAAGGAATAGAAGTTAAATGGGCTGGGCACTAGTACCACAGTGATACTGTGGTCTGTTGGCTTAAAACTTGCGTGCATTTTTTTACTCTTCCTGCACAGTATCCATCCACTCTGCAACAGAATTCCATTCCTGTACTTAAATTACTTAGAACATCTTGCTTGAGCATCCTCACCCCAACAAAGGCTCTCTTTTTTTTTTTTGTATTGACTTTGCTAGCCTTGGTCTTGCCCTATAGGGGACACAAACACACAACCAACTGTACAAATGCAGAGGTACGCTGTTGCCAAAAACAAAAAAAGGCACGGATAAGCGCTATATATAGGTTTGACAGTGACCACAAGAATATTTGCAGCTGCCAGGCCACGGCAACACACTGCTGAACTTAATGAGCAAGGACTGATGTGGAAGACTAGCTAAAGATCTAAATTGCTGGTGACAAACTGGAGAAGGGGAATCTGTCATGCTCATCATGGTTGGCCGGTTGCCCAGTTAGCAGAAGTGGGCCCAAGACGTCTAACAGGAAGTACAAGTTCATCAGCAGTTTGTAGAAGGCTTTACATGTTCCTGATCGATCGTCTTGCTCAGTTGTTGGAAGATCTTTCACTTTAAAATTTAAATCACAAGTTTGAGGTTTTGGCTGGAGGTAAGTCCACTTTGTGGGTGGATTTGAATACCTACTTAAAATCAGAAAGCAGCTGCAAGACGGACTTCAATAGGAAGACTTGCCTGTTGATGGACAAAATTGGTGTCAAAGGCCTTAAGTGTATAGTAGTATGCAAGGATGTACACATTTGTACTTGCAAGCATGGAGTCCTCCGATTCAGATGATGAACACCAACTTACCATCATGCCAAACATATCAGGATACCAGTCACCACTTTTAACTATCGATCTCATGTGAATGTGGTGTCAGCTGGAGCTGGCAATGAACTATAGCTATGGCACCGCCGCGGACCCAACAGAGCCTGAGATCACACAGCAAGAATTAGTCCAAGTCTTTTTAGTGTTAAAAAGATAGAAGTACAGATAAGTAATATATTTTTTAGCTTACTGCAACTGCTGGTTCATTCATGCCAATGTGAAATAGATACGCATGTTAAAGCACTTTGTATCGTGGAGGATGAAATGAGGAAGGCTAACTGATGTTTTCGGTTCAATGCAATACGATAATCATGAGGTCTTGAGATTTTTGATAACTTTTCCTTCTTGTAGAGCATTCTATAATTCTTGTTTATGCCGGTAAGGTATTGAGCATTTCATCTTTTACCAAAAGGTGACTTTGATTTAATTATTTTCACTTGTAACCTCTCTCTCTCTCTCTCTCTCTCTCTCTCTCTCTCTCTCTCTCATGTTTAGGGATGATGTAAGCATCTCCTATTAAAGATAGCTATTTATGCATCTTATATCCTTGTGGTAATATAGGTAGTGGTAGCGTGATGGATGTAGGTAACTGCAGTGGTAATACATATAGGTAATACACAGAGATGGCTTGTTGGATAAAGTGCCTAGGAGCTCTCAGTTCAATCATTTTTTCCACAGCTAGCTTGCTGGATAAAGTTTCCCAGAAGCCTAGTTGAATCGTTTTTATTATTTATGTATCTCTCTAGAAGGTTTGCCTTGAAAGATCATTGTACGAGGTATGCCTGGGAGCCCGCCTGTCGAATGTTTTTCCCGGAGTCTACCTTGCTAGAGAACCACCTATTTTTTTAATGCTAGAGAACCACCTATTTTTTTTATGGCATTCACCAGGATGGTGAATTGAGTAGTAGTGGGTGACCTGTGGACAGGAAGCAAGGTCCTCCACACTCCACCAAGAGCCTCCCACTATCACCTCCTTTGACTGTCGTCATCGTCGATGCCCTCCAACATCTCCGGGTCCTCCGACTACCAGTGGCACTTATGACGTGCATGGCCAACTCTGATGGTACTCATGGAGGCAACACCTCTCTCTCTTTCCCAAGGCAAGGCAAGATCCTCTTTGAGTACCTTATCCGTTTTCCCAACAGAAGATCTTCTCTCTACACAACATGAGGGTTGGGACTTTAAGGAGGAGGGAACCCAAGGAGGAGTTCTCTCTCCGCAGTGTAGCACATTCTGGTTGGTAGCACATTCTCTCTTGTAGTGCATTCTCTCTTGGAGCACAGTCTCTCTTGTATCATTCTTTTCTGCATTTTGGTATACAATGTTACGTTCTTGTGGTGTCTATCTCTGTGTGTAAGTGAGGTGAGTGAGTGGTCAGTGGTGAGTGTGGTGTGAGTGAGAGGCTTGTAGGGATACTGCGGTGCTAGGTGGTGGTCAGAGAGCACGGTAGATAGTGTAGAGCATAGGTCTTGCATGTCTAGCCAGTGAGGTCGGCTCATCCTTAGTAGCTATACTTCCTTGAGAGGATCCACGCTCCCTTTCCCCCAACCCTAGTGGTTTGTGTCGATAGTCTGCGAGTTCCCTAGCGAGAACCAATAGAGTCATCCATAGCTATCCAAAACGAAGATTTGCCAAAAGCATCTGAGCCATACACACTCCACAGTCGTCATTCTAAAAGCTGCCCTATACTTAACTTCACAGCTCAAAGTGGCCAATCTCGGGTTGCTTCTTGCTGAGCCATGAATCACTAAGGTAAAAGCAAAATCCACTAGTGGACATTTGCGTATCATAACATCCAAAAGCGTATGAGCCATACACACTCCACAATCACTGTAAAAGCTACCTTATACTCATCTTCACAGCTCGAAGTTGCCAATATCAAATGTTTCTTCGTTGAGCCATGATATACATGAATCACTAAGGTAAAAGCAAACGCCACTAGTGGACACTCCCTGACATAATGATAACGCACCTAAATGTGCTTTATACGAGTATGTAGAAACACTGGGGCTATAATGTACTTTGGTTGTTGTTAGTGAAGATGGAGGTGGACCAAGATCTGTCAAAAGCATCTAAGCTATACACACTCCATAGTCAATGTAAAAGTTACCCTATAGTCAACTTCATAGCTCAAAGTGGCCATTATGGCCACCACTGTGAGCTGCTTCTTGTTTTTATTAAACCATGATATACATGAATCACCAAGGTGAAAGAAAAAGCTACTAGTGGACACTCGTATGTCATAACATTCATCCCAATTAGAATCATTGAAAGTATGCAATTGAACATTACCCCCATTAGCATAGAATAAGCCAAGAGACTGAGTGCCCTATAAGTATATGAATTCTTGCTTCACAGCCTACTAATGCTTACTTTTGGGACTGTGCATGAACCTACTTAACTGGGAGACACCAAATTGAATGTACGGCCTCATATTACGTAGATAGATGAGGCATCTACTAGTAGCTTGCTCTGCTGATAAAGTGATGCATTAATAAACGGTTCACCTGCATCTTGGAGATTAAGCCTAGCACCTATCTCTATTGGTGTAGCAACACACCTATAATCTTCAAGACCAAACTTCGTAAGTATCCTATGTATGTATTTTGAATATAACATCGCAATACCATCGTCAAGCTGCATAAACTATATGCCCAAATAATAGTACAATGAGCCCAAATTTTTCATCTCAAATGGCACATGTAATTCAAATTTTTCATCCCAAATGGCACGTAATTCAACCTTGAAGGTTGAAATCTTCCCCTCATTAGGGCCTGTGCAACATGCCATCAATGTATAAATTGATGACCAAAAAAAAGTTATTACTCCTCTTTACATAGAGGGTACTCTTAGTTAGACTGGTGCAATAAAAACCATTTGTAACCAAGTATATGTTTATCTTCTCATCCATGCTCTGGGAGCCTACTTAAGGCCATATAAAGCTTTTCTTAACATGCGTACTTTAGATTCATGCGTACTTTAGATTCATGCCCCTTCTTAACATGCCTACTTAAGGCCATATAAAGCTTTTCTTAACATGCATACTTTAGATTCATGCCCCTTCTTAATGAAACCATGCAAGTCACCATTTAAGAAGGTAGTCTTGATATGTATATTCCAACCATGGTGCATTGCCAATGCAAGAATACACCTGATCATAGTTATACGAAATGTGGGTGGTACCATCAACTTTATGCTTAAGCTTATAAACCCACCACTTTGCATTAATGGCCTTTTTACCATAAGGCAAATATGCTAAATACCAAGTGTTTTAGGATTGAGTTATTTTTTTAGGATTGAGTCATATTTATCTTACATAGTATGCATCCAATGATCATTTTCATGTGGTTTCTTAAAGGAAACATGTTCCTTTCTATATCTTTATCGATCATGTTCATTCGAGCTAATTGTCATTTTTTCTTTTGATAATTTGGTGAAATATGTCCCAATTGGTTGCACTTGTAGAAAAACAAACAACATGAGCATTGGTGAAATATGTCCCAATTGGTTGCACTTGTAGAAAAACAAACAACATGAGCATTGGTATTCTCTTTATTTGTAGTGGTAGAGACATCACCCTTCTTCGGTTGATTATCACCTTAGATCCTCCATTGTTGTTAGAGTGATGATGACCTTGATTCCTGTCAAAAGGCTTTGAAAAAGAAGAGTGTACATCACGAGAAGGTTCAATTTTCTTTGGGATAACATTCTTTCTTAGTTCAAAGCAAAAGATATGGTAGAAGAAAGTGAATGCGGATGAAACATCTTCACCATGGTTGTGATCTTTAGGTTAAGACTAGCTATAAATTTCCTCTTTTGATCTTTCTCATTCACTCACTCTATGGTTTCTAGCTAAATAAGAGTATTCAAAAATTTATATGTATACATTTGCAATGTTTCTCTCTCAAGATGTCTAAGGTTATCCTATTGTTGCCTCACTCTAATCTTATGTTGTGGAGGCATGAAATTCTTATTAAGTGGTTGCTGCTAGTATGAAAATCATTTGCTCAATGCTCCACCCTCGTGTTGTTTTTGTGGGTGACGAATGTGCTCTATTTTGTAAAGTCCCCCTTTATGAGGAGTAGCCATTGTGGTGAGTACCGAGGCACCCAATAATTCCCAGTTTAGACACTAGATGGTGGGCCAAGTGTGGCTAAATAGTTAGGAGATGGCTTATATAGACTTGGTACTTTGCCAAGTAGGATGCATGCTTATGTAGGTTATGTGACCGCATCTAAGATAGCCCTCTGAGAGCTGTGCATAGGGACTTAGTGAAACTCCCATAAGTTCATCATCATCAAGTTCATTGTGTTCAAGCACTCGTGTGTAAGTAAGCCATCCTCTGTCTAGAGGTCCAAAGTCTATCTAGATCGCCATCACAGCTCTTTACCCATACCACACAGGTGGGTGGACACCATCAATTTGCAATCAAGTTTTGCAAGCAGTAATATTATTTGTAATCAAGTTTTGCAAGTAGTAATATTATTTGCTCTCCACTTCTTTCTATAATTCAGTGCTTTGTATTGTGTTGATCCAGCTTCCACTATTATGTATTCTTACATTGCTAGCAAACTTGATTTGATATTGTTTGAAAATTTTCACTCTCATGAAATAGTCATCAAGTTGGCTTAGGCAAGCTAAAATAATCCATGCATCCTTCTTGCCATCAAAGTTTTTAATTACATGTGTCATCACCGGGTGCCCATCATTTTAGTTACATGTTCATCCAGTGCCCATCATTTTAATTACATGTCCATCCAAGTGCCCATCATTTTAATTACATGTTTTTATCAAAGCTCTATGCAAAAATGGCTTATTTGACAACAAGCCATTGGATTTTTGTCTTCCGTCTTTGTCAATGTGTAGACCTTAAATCCATTTTGTATCTCCATATTTAACCTTATTATTGGCATCTTGGTACCTATCCATGCTGCTCATGTGCTCAATCCTTTTGCCAAGCTGTGCACGGCCTTAAGTAATTTTTGTAATAAGATCAAAAACTTGCGTATAGTTGAATAAAGACATCTTCAAGTAAAAATTTGAGTAGCAATGCAGTGTCAAATTTTTTGACATGTATTTGGTGCACAAGAGTGTCCAAACTCTAAAAGGCCACCATTAGAGTTGATGTGGCACTCAAATTAGGATTTGTCATACATTGGGGTACATTGGGTGATGTAGGGGGTTTCACATGTGAGAGCTAGGGTGAAAATTAAAAATGGGAAGATGAAGTTCTAAACCATTATTATCCAATCACAACAATGGGTAACATATTTGGCATAACAAGATGTATCGACACTCCTCTATTTCATTCCTTGTGGACTCCCGTTGGGCTCCCATCCACCCAATCTATGAATCTTCTAAAACATCAACAACTAGTCACAACAACGGGTAAGCTATTTGGCATAACATTCTTCTATTCAACTAGCTAACAATTGTAGTAACTACTTCATGAGTGGACACAAGTACCTACTTCATGAGTGGACACAAGTACCTACTCACCCACTGGTGGGCACAAGTACCTACTTCATGAGTGGACACAAGTACCTACTCACCCATTGGTGGAAACAGTACTACAAATTTTGCATGCACCATAGCCTTTCCATTGACATCCTTATTGGTACATCTCTGGGGGTAGCTATGGTGGGTGAAGCATGGTCCATGGTACAACCCATTGTGCTTGGATTCCCTTGAAATACGGCCCATTTTACGTCAGAATTCCCTTAAATGATGCAAACACAAAGGGTTTCCACTAAGTCCTACTTTATTTGACAACCAAAACCTCACAACTAGTAGGGCCCCTCAATAACAACCTCTTTGTGTAATGAGCCAAATTTCCCTCTCGAAAAGGCGAAGAAGTTGTTCATAAGCCCCACAAGTTAATTTAATTCTTTCATGCCTCTCCAATGGAAAGGACCAAATTTTTTGTGTGTGTGTTACATTAGGTTCTTGGATGTATAAAGAAGGAGCATCAAAATGAAGAAACTCAAGGAGAGCTAAATTTGGCAACACACCTCAATGATCTTCAAGTAAGTTCATTTGATTTTTTCATGGTGAATGCTTCAATTTCACTCTCTGTTTTGCAGGCAGTATATAGAGTTTAATCTTACCATTAATCTTGGGCCATATGTCAAAATAAGAAATACTAGGAAGTATTAAATAGAAACTCAAGGAAAGCTAAATTTGGCAACACACCTCAATGATTTTTAAGTAAGTTCATTTGAAATTTTGAAGGTGAATGCTTCAATTTCACTCTTTGTCTTGCTTTAAGAGGCAATATATAGAGTTTAATCTTACCACTAATCTTGGCCCATATGTCCAAGCAATGAATACTAGGTAGTATTAAATAGCATAGAAATTTTTGTTTATGAAACATAAATTTAAAATTGTTAATGGACAAGGGATAAATTCTCAACTTATAATTATATATATAATCTATGATATAATTACTTAGAGATAGGCATAAATAATGATAATGTGTTTATGGATTATCCTAACAAGCTATGTCATTTGCCTCCACTTTTAAATGGGATTAATTGCTTCATAGTTCTATGCAGAAATAAGAGCTCATTGAGGTGAATACCAAGAGAAATAGGTTGGCCATGTTGTCATGATCTTCCCAAGATAATTTAACACAATTTGGACCAACTCTTCATCCTTCGTTGCATCACCAAATGGCTGAAAGTTGAATTTTCAAATCCTTGATTTTTTAAAGAAATTTTGGCGAGAAACACCGGTTTGTATACACTACTCACACACCCAACTCCGGTTTCAAAGACGCACAACACTGTAGAGAGCACGGATCGAAACCGCACCAACTGGCTTCATCCGCTCTAACCACTCCTTGATTTTATCATATGCATGAGGGGTCTTTGATGGTAGTAAACGGATGAATGCATTTCCTAGGTTGTATTTCCCTTGCAAATAAAAAATGAGCTGCGATAAAAACCACGAGTCTTGACACTTGGGAAAGAGCTTCGATGGCCAGCGATGGAGCTGATCCTCTCATTGTCTTGTCGAAGGCCTGGTACAATCTAAGGTTGTCCGTGCGATGCCCGGCCAGGGTGCCCACATGGGATGCCATCGTCCTCACTGCCGCGAGCCCCGAGCAGGCGCTCCTCTACCAGTGGCACCTGGACCACGCCAAGCGCAGAGGCACCATCTGCCCTTCCACCATCGCCATCGCCGTGCCCGATCCCGGAGGTTTTCGTATTGGCTCTGGAGGGGCAACTCTCCATGCCCTTCGCTCTTTAGCTCAGCTTCTGCAACCACAGGTTAGCTTGTGCTTGCCATTGCAACAACTCTAATTGCTTCATTCTACATTATATGATTAGCAAGCGGAGCAAGGTGTGCAATGAAACAAGGCTGATAGACCATATGTTTGTCTCCAGACGATGATAATAGCATCAACATCAGCATCTCTACTTGAATCAAGGGGAGAGAGAGAGAGAGAGAGAGAGAGAGAAATATCAAGAGCGAGCCTTCTCCTCAGCTTTTTTTTGGCTGTTGCATCTACTTTAGCCTCTATCTGGATCTGTTGCCTTAGCAATTTGTTTTGTTTCAAGAGTAATTTGATGAAGTCTTCATTGTTTTGCGGAAGCGTTTCTGTAGTGGTGGTGTCTTCTTTGTAGATCTCTCCTTCCATATCTTCTTTGTAGCTTTTTGACAAAGTTTCTCTTGATATTGTGGAGGCATGGGTGGTTTTCTTGACTGCAGTTTTACCTTCCACGGAATGCTCTCACTTTTGGGTAGCCAAGTTGGGTCGCAATCCGCACCTCTGATACCAATGTTGCGTGTAACAAAGCCTTCTTTAAACCTATGAGTTTATGCAATTCCACTTAACTTTGAGAGAGAAGAGAAGAGAGAGAGAATATAGAGTCGACATAGTATTGGGTCCCAATTACCCACTAAAGGGTTCGCTCTGCAAACAAGAGTATTTGCTTATATTTCTTTGGAGAATTTGAAAGAAAGTGAAGCAAATATAAAACATAATGTAGGCCCAGGTACAAGACTTGTAAATGCTGGAAACTGATGTTTATTGCTGAAATCTGAGCACGAGGGAAGCCAGTAGGTGTTGTTCAATGGTGAGAAGTAGTAGCAGATGCTAATGACCTCAATTGAATGCTGAAAAATGAGATGAACCGGGGGAAAGGGAGCTAGCCCTTATATATTCCCCCAGGATGTTGGTCGGCCAGTTGTAGCATGCCGACAACATGGCAATAGCGTAAAATGCTACAAAAAATGTCTAAAAAATACAAAAAAAATGATAGAAAAATCGTGAATAATCTCTGCAAAGACATGCCAATGCAGGGCTCATAAATGGCCAATACAAGCATGAAAAAAGGATGTAGACCCTCTGGAGATGATATAAAAGAACACCGCCTCTTCAGTGCCAGAGGGGCGGTCCAATACCAGCATGCTGAAGTAACACCTCCATAGTAGCTCTCGGAAGTGGTTTGGTGAAGAGAATAGCCACATTGTCCTTGGTAGAATAGGAGGCCAATCGAAGAAGGCCCAACTCGATCCAGTCGCGTACAAAACGATAATGCACTTCAATATGCTTGGATTGTCCCCATATCACAGGATTCTGTGCTAGAGCAATAGCACTTTGAGAATCCGAGAAAATAGTAACCGGGGAAGTGTCGGCATAGCACAAATGCTCCAGAATCTGATGAATCCAAAGTGCCTCAGTAGAGGAGAGAAGGTAGGATTTATACTCAGCGTCGGTGGAAGAAGCAGAAACAGTCCTCTACTTTTGAGACTTCCAAGAAACCAATCTAGAACCAAGCATGAAGCAATATCCAGATGTAGACCTCCAAGTATCGATACAACCTGTCCAATTAGAATCTGTGAAGCCAACTAAATCAGCACCACAAGAGTAGGTGATGCCATAATCTGAAGTACCTCGAAGATAACGAAGAACTCTCAAAGCTGCTTGCCAATGAGACCTTCGAGCAGTTGATGAGAACTGGCTGAGGACACTCATAGCATAGGAGATGTCTGGACGGGTGTTGGCAAGGTAAAGCAATGAGCCAACAATCTGGCGGTACTCTGTGGAATCCACCAAGGGTGTATCATCATCCTTGGATAACTTGGCATTGGAATCCATGGGACGAGAGAGGTGTACAATTTGACAATCCATAAAGTGTGAGTAGCTTCCTCACATACTTGTGTTGAGAAATGAAGATACAGTCATCTTTTTGCCAAATCTCTAGTCCAAGAAAATAATGTAGAAGGCCAAGATCAGTCATCTCAAATGTTTCTGAAAGCTTGGACTGAACTTGTGTGACCAACCCAGTATTTGAGCCAGGAGCATGTGAATAATGTAATGAGCAAGTGATAACATTATGACCGTGTTTGAAGATGCATCTGTTTTCAACTATTTTGGAAGAATGAGGTCATCAACATACAAAACAATGACAGATATCTCCATCAGAAAGAAGCACATAGAGATTGCTGTTAGCATATTCTCTCTCAAAGCCAAGAGATAACAAGAAGGCATCAATCTTCTGATACCAGGCACAGGGTGCTTGTTTGAGACCATAAAGAGCCTTCTGCAGAAGATAAACATGTGTGTCCTGTCCTTGAATCACAAAACCAGGAGGCTGCCCAACATAAACTTTCTCCTCTAAATCTCCATTTAGAAAAGCGGATTTGACATCCATCTGGATCACGGGCCATCTGAAGTGTGCTGCCAGAGCCAAAATAATCCTGATGGTGGTAATAGGTATACCTGGCAGTAGGGGCAAATGTGTCATCAAAGTCTTCACCTGTCTTCTGAGCATATCATCGTGCAACAAGGTGGGCTTTGTACTTGTCCAAAGTACCATCTGCATGAAACTTGACTTTGAAAATCCATTTCACACTAATAACACAATGATGTAAAGGCTGTGGTACTAAAGACCAAGTGTTATTCCTCTCAATAAAGGCCATCTCTGCCTCCATGGCTTGCCACCACTGCGGCTGTGAAAGAGCCTCCTCTGGACTCTCAGGCTCATCAATCTCTTGGAGAGACTCATGAGAGCATAATTCACTGTGTGATGAGATGTGGAAGCCCGAGATGAACGGCGAGGGCCAGGGGTGGCGGTATAGATCTGGTTATGGAGTTGTGCATCACTGAGACCAGAATCTCTAAAGAGTTGATGAACCCACTGAGGTAGGCCAACCTTCCTCTCAAAGCGTGAAGAAGAAGATCTAGCTACAGTAGAGGACTCATCCGATGTTGCTGGAAGTGGAGATGAGGTAAGCACTGGTGAGGGTAATCTTGGTGTCAAAGTAGGACTTGTAGAGGGACTGGGAGCTGCAGAGGCTGATGCAACGGGAACGGGTGACTGTAAAGGAGCAGTTGGCACCGGGGTTGCGGCAGGGGGAGGAGGAGGAGCTGGATGTGGAAGAGGTAAAAGATCACTAGCATCTGTTGGGAATGGATCATCCAAAAAGTTGGAAGATGCATCAGGTGGAGGGGAATCAATGCCAAACAAGCTCTCATCAAATCGAGCATCACGGGAAATGATGACGTCATCAACCTCCGGATCCCAGAAGCGGTACCCTTTGGATCTCAGACTGTAGCCTGTGAAGATCATCCTCTTTGACTTCGGGGTGAGTGTGGTCCTTTTCTTATCTGGGACATGCACATAAGCAACATAGTCGAAAACACGAAGATGAGATATAGAAGGCTTGTGTCCTGTGTAAAGGCCTCCTACGGAGTTGTCATGTGCAAGCATTGCCATGGACATTCTCTGGAGCTAGTCCAGAAGGGCGCAGCCAGAAAAAGATGATTAGAACTAGGATTTGGAGCATGAAGTGCAGATCTGGCTAGTGTGGACTAGGAGAAGGACATGGAATGACCTATCAGCTGCATGGAGAATAGGCGGAGCAGCATTTATGGGTTTTATGTCCTGTCGGTTGGCCGACCAGCAGTCGGCCAGCACTCTGTTTGTCCAAGAGGCCTATATAAAGGCATGATTGCTCATTGTTGTATTCATTCACTCCACTAGGGAGTGGGTCCCAGTAGTAGGACTGTTTTGGTGTTTTTCCACCTTTTCAAGAAGGCAACCTATGGCTGTAGATCTAGGGTACCTTTTTGTACCATATGAATATACTGAATTTCAGCTCTCTCTCTCTCTCTCTCTCTCTCTCTCTCTCTCTCTCTACTCTCCCTTCTGTCTGCGTTTTTGCATCAGCATGTTCTAAGTGGTGTTTAGGGCTGAAAGAAGACTCCCAGAGCTTCCGCGTTCTACATTGGTATCAGAGCATCAGGCTCCGCAAGGCTAAATGCTGTTTCAGTCCCATACGATGGTGTACAGGTCCAAGGTACAAGAAAGTGCACGGGTGCGAAGCCCAAGGCAAGGAACACAAGATCGGGAAGAGCTCCTAGGAAGTTTGTTGGTGGTGTTCCACAAAGCCAGAGGGGATGGCAGTCCTGTGAGCCAGCTAGGTTTCTGGGCAACGGTCCCAAGGGAGAATTATCCTCCAAGGGGTGATGTGAGTGCCAGATTCATTTCTCAGGAATGAAGACCAAGACAGTGTTCAGAGTCAGGGTAGGAACGGATTGGGGACTGGATGGAACAGATGCATAGATTTTATTCAGAGTCAGAGTGGTTTTTGGAGACCGGGCCGGGTTTTCAGTGAAAAGGGTTGCCAGAGACGGATGGATGACAGAGGGACTCAGGGAAAGGAATGGGATGATGACAGTCATCCAAGAACAGGTTGGAATCCCGTAATCAAGTTTAGCAGAGGGGGATTGCATGTGCAAGCATTGCCATGGACATTCTCTGGAGCTAGTCCATAAGGGGGCAGCCAGAAAAAGATGATTAGAACCAGGATTTGGAGCATGAAGTGCAGATCTGGGCCTCTGGCTAGTGTGGACTAGGAGAAGGACATGGAAGGACCCGTCGGCTGCATGGAGAATAGGCGGAGCAGCGTTTATGGGTTTTATGTCCAGTTGGTTGGCCGACCAGCAGTCGGCCAGCACTCTATTTGTCCAAGAGGTCTATATAAAGGCATGATTGCTCATTGTTGTATTCATTCACTCCACTAGGGAGTGGGTCCCAGTAGTAGGACTGTTTTGGTGTTTTTCCACCTTTTCAAGAAGGCAGCCTATGGCTGTAGATCTAGGGTTTCTTTTTGTACCATATGAATATACTAAATTTTCAGCTTTTTCTCTCTCTGTACTCTCCCTTCTGTCTGCGCTTTTACATCAGCATTCCCCTTTGCTAAACATGATGACGGGATTCCAACCTGTTCTTGGATGACTGTCATCATTCCATTCCTTTCCCTGAGTCCCTCTGTCATCCATCCGTCTCTGGCAACCCTTTTCACTGAAAACTCGGCCCGGTCTCCAAAAACCACTCTGACTCTGAATTGAGCCTGATGCTCTGATACCAATGTAACACGCGGAAGCTCTGAGAGTCTTCTTTCAGCCCTAAACACCACTTAGAACATGCTGATGCAAAAACACAGACAGAAGGGAGAGTAGAGAGAGAGAGAAAAAGCTGAAATTCAGTATATTCATATGGTACAAAAAGGTACCCTAGATCTATAGCCATAGGCTGCCTTCTTGAAAAGGTGAAAAAAAACCAAAACAGTCCTACTACTGGGACCCACTCCCTAGTGGAGTGAATGAATACAACAATGAGCAATCATGCCTTTATATAGGCCTCTTGGACAAACAGAGTGCTGGCCGACTGGACATAAAACCCATAAACGCTGCTCCGCCTGTTCTCCATGCAGCTGATAGGTCCTTCCATGTCCTCCTAGTCCACACTAGCCAGATCTGCACTTCATGCTCCAAATCCTGGTTCTAATTATCTTTTTCTGGTTGCGCCCTTCAGGACTAGCTCCAGAGAATGTCCATGGCAATGCTTGCACATGACAGGAGTCATCCCCTCAACTGCTTTTGTGAGAGAGCGGTTAATGAGATAAACTGAGGTAGCTGTAGCTTCACCCCAGAAAGCAGGAGGGAGACCTGCATGATGCAACAAAGCACGAGCCATCTCTTTGACGGTCCGGTTCTTTTGTTCCACAACTCCATTCTGCTGAGGAGTGTAAGGAATTGTAGTCTGTCGGTGAATGCCCTTCGAAGCAAGATGCAGAACTGAGTGTAGAAGTGTCACGTGCACACCAGTCAGGTGTACAGTGACATGGCTTCATTCTAGCATCATTAGCATCACAGATTCATCAGGTATTTTTACCAGCATTTATTCAGGCATTTTTAGGCATCTTTGGGGCAGCCGACTACCATCTATGGTATTTTATGAGTATTTTATGGGGATATGAGCTGGCCGACTGCATTAGTGCTGGCCGACCAGCCCTCTCAGACACATATATATAGGCGCCTCTCCATTCAGTAGTTCATCAGCCACTCAGCCATCAGGAGGCTCATCAGAGTGAAGCGCATCATCCTTTGGATCATCTGGCGTTTCAGCATATCAGCCTCAGCAGCATATTCAGCAAACGCAGCCTCCTCAGGGATCATCATGCGTTTCAGCCCTCATCAACAGCATCAGATAAGTTAACGCATATCCATTCAGTATAGCAAGCTCATCATTCAAGCATTCATCAGTGTGCTCTCCAACGCATCTTCTCCAGGAGGCCTTGGGGGCAGCAGAACCAGCCAACGCATCAGCATCAGCATCTTCATCAGTTAACGCATCTACATCAGCATTCGTCCTCAGCAAACGCATCATCATCAGCCCATCAGATCTGCGTTTCATCCTCAGGACAGCATTCAGCATCATAATCAGCAGTTCATCCCGCATATTCAGCATATAGGCAGCATATTCAGTCTTACAGATCCATTTGGATCTTCATTGTAACATCAATCATTCATTTAATATAGCTGCATTGCATTGACACATACTTGTCTATCTGTTTGTCTCTTAAACATCATTAAGTGCAGTTAAGTGTAGACTAAGGTTGTGATTACTACGGTCTTCATCCCTCACATGTCACATTGGTATCAGAGCGTTACAGGGTAACCAGCCTTAGAGCATGTTCATTCCAGCAGTCATTCAGTCAGTCATCAATTTTATCGCTTCCGCACAGTTAAACCCAGTTCTGAAAATTTTGCAAGCCACCCTTAGGGATTTTCCCTTAGGTCTGCATTAGTAACCCATCCATCTGCATTCTTGCACAGCATATAGGGTTGCACATGGTTTGCATAGCAGTCATCCTAGCAGTCATCCTAGCAGTCAGTCCTGCATACATGTTACCCATGACTCTCAGGGAAGAATGACATCCACCATCAAAGGAGCACATAAGTTTTGGCTTCAACTGGCAGCAGGGAGTTTCTCTTCCACAGAAGACGGAAGTTTGCTCCAACATTCACCTCAGGAGGTTCAGAGCTTCAGGTACGACGGAGATGGTAGGTGAAAGGTTTCCAGGAAACAGGTCAGGGGTGACTCAGGTAGTTGCCATTCAGTTCCCACAGTACATAGCGTCTTGGCTCAAGGATTTTTACTCCTGCAGACGGCCTCAGTCCCAGCAGAAGACAGAAGGGGGCAGTGGTTCGGAGGAGAAGGATCGCAGACGACGAGTCGAAGGTTGCCAGGTATCCACCCAGCAACAGTTTAGCAGCGGGGAATGTCACGTGCACACCAGTCAGGTGTACAGTGACATGGCTTCATTCTAGCATCATTAGCATCACAGATTCATCAGGTATTTTTACCAGCATTTATTCAGGCATTTTTAGGCATCTTTGGGGCAGCCGACTACCATCTATGGTATTTTATCTTTGACGGTCCGGTTCTTTTGTTCCACAACTCCATTCTGCTGAGGAGTGTAAGGAATTGTAGTCTGTCGGTGAATGCCCTTCGAAGCAAGATGCAGAACTGAGTGTAGAAGAGCAAACGCATAAGAGAGAGAGAGAAGCTGTATAAACTCTGCTATATACAAGATCTGGTACAACAATAGGAGGTGGGGGCAAGGGTGGTATAAATACCACCATATGGGACCAGTCGGCCAGCCCAAAATAAGCCGACAGGTTGCCCACATGTCCACGATTGGGTAAAAACCAGTCGGCCAGCACAAAAAGCTCAGTCGGCCAGCATAGTGTGAGTCGGCTAGTACAGACAATCTTCCACGACCAATAAAAATGGGGAAAATACATGGAAAAATGGATAAACGCCTAAATGGGTGGGCACACCACAACAATGACCTTGGTGTGTACTGTATAGATATCACATGCACTTTGCACTGTAGTGCATGGTGACAAACTGGCTCATCATCAGCAATGCACTTGCCTCTCCCTGGCCTCCCCTGTATGCTGGCCGACTGGAGGTAGGAGCAAGTCGTGAGCCTGAAGCTGATGTCGGCTGCCTTTTGTGCTGGCCGACTGGATCATAGGGGCCATATAAAATGGCCCCTAGCCCCCACACACATTGTATTCTTGTATTTCGGGATTCCTAGTGTATATAGTAGAGTTACATGCCTCTCTCTCTCCCTCTCTATTGCTGTGTTTTTTTGCAGTGCACTTGCTCTTGTGTTTTCAGATTTTGTCTTCATCTCCGCTGCATATTCTGACATGGTATCAGAGCTCTAGGCTCTTGGAAGTTCGTGGGAACTGTGTGAGCAAGAGGGGGGCTGTTTTGTTGCTGATTGGTGGACTGTTTTGGACCGTACAGGAAGAGGAGAAGCAAGAGGAAGGTGGGCTGATTTGCTGGACAGCCACTTGCAGGTTTAGTTCTTCATTTTTTCCCGCCCACCCACCCTTTTCAGTTATACGCCCGCAATGGCATATTTACTTGAGATGGCCGAGTGGCACGTGAAGATCGCGACACACCCCACGTTCCCAGTGGACCGTTAGTTGGACGGGAACAACTACGGCATATGGAAGGTAATGATGGAATCTGTTTTAGAGTCTTACGACCTTGCTGATTTCATTGTTGTTGGGGTTCCACGGCCGGAGTTAGAGGAAGGGGAGTTACCCCCGATTCGGAAGGAACGTGAGGCACAGGCACAGTTATGGGATCGTGTCAATGCCAGGGTCCATTCTTTCATTTTCCTCAACTGCACACCACATGTAATCAATCATATCAAGCATATGACGCTGGCCAGAGGTATATGGCAGCATTTGGCTTCTCTCTATAACAGGGTATCAGAACATCGCGAGAAATCACCAAGGATCACGACTCCGGATCCCATAATCTGTAAGCTTTGGAATGAAAGCTATATGCAAGGAATTTGCACTTCTTGGACTTGGGATCAAATTTTGATTTGTTAGAATCAGGGATATGAACATAGGCATCACAAACGAAAACCCTGAAATGAGAGACGGAAGGTTTCTGTCTAGTAAAAGCCTTCTTAGGAGTCGTATGAGAAACCGCCTTTGTAGGAGAACGGTTGATGATGTAAAGAGCAGTGCTCACAGCTTCTCCCTAGAAAGAGAGGGGAAGATCAGAAGAAGAAAGCATGGTATGGGCCATCTCCTGAACAGTCTTGTTCTTGCATTCAACCACACCATTCTGCTGAGGAGTGTGAGGTGTGGAAAATTGATGGCTTATACCTTTCTACTCCTGAAGGCTGCGTTTTCACATTGGTGGCTGCGTTTTCACATTGGTGGCAGCAGCTCTTTCTCTCCTATGCTATCTTCTCCATCATCCGTTGTTGGTCCTGTGCTTTCTTGGTGTTGGCGTTTGGAGCAGATCTCTGGACAGCAGTTGGTGGTCCTCTTCTTCGCGTGTGGAGCGCCACAGACTTGTGGCATCTTCAGCCTGCCTCTTCTTCGATGGATCTACCTCCTTTGTGGGTGTTTTCCGGTAAGTTTTGGTGGACTGTTTGCTATTGTCCAGCCTCTTTCTCTCTCAGTTTTGAGAGGGGGCTTTTTGTTCCTCGTACCTTGTTCGTTGGAGAAGTGTTGGAGATTGGTTGTGGAGTGTTCAGATCATCAGTGGCACAAAGGCTTGCTTACAGAGGTGTGCTATTGCCGTGGATATGGGTTTCCTCTTGGAGGAGGCATCTATCCTTGTTTCTCAAGAGTAGGTAAGGTTCCCTTGTAGTGGATAGGATCGGGCATCTATCCTTGTCTATAGTGCAACAGACAAGATGGTGTCACTGCTACTCTTCTGGAAAGCAGGTTCATTTGGCCAAAGAGTGCAAGACCAAAGGTATAGCTCAGGCCAGGACCAAGTTTTCAAAGACGGGCAATGATCATATACAAGATGATGACTCTGATACTTCTAGTGTCCCCAAGGCTGCAAAAGCCAGGGAGGACCTGGATGCTCAGCTTCTATAGTTATACAGATAGTTCTCTCCCATGTGCTTCTAGCCAGAGGAGGCTTGTGGGTGGGAGAGGGGGCTATTAGTAGCTCCGTTTCTGGTCCATGGGAACCATGAGTCGGAGTTCCAAGCATGTAAAATATCTAGTGAGGCAAGTTCATTTTTTGGAGCTATGGACTGGATGTGTTCTAGAAATTGTGCATCTTAGTGTATTTGGGAAATGCCTATTTATGAGGCTTTATTAATTTTATTCTCCTTTCTAGTAGGTTATGGGCTGTCGGGACTCGGTCAACTCCTAGGGGTAGTCGGCCAACTTCCCAGTATCACTATAAAAGGGGCCCTCCCATATTCACTTGTTAATCATCTAACCTATTCAAGGGCACATGTTCTACACCTTTTGTTGGTTGATATTGCCATTGTAAAAAGCCTCTTGCTACACAGCATGATGTTCATTGTTTGATATCTCTCTCTCCTTTGCTCTCACCCTCTCTCGGGTTGTCACATGACTGGAAGTTGTGGTGGATTATCCCATATGCGAGAGCATGGGAAGTCGAAGAGCCATATATAGGGTGTGGTGGCACCTTATCATAGATATCTCCTCCGGCCGGGTTGTTGGGGGGAGCAACGGTTGGGAGCTGGAACCCAGCCACCACCAATGTTGCTCAGTGCTTTGGAGTGGTGTGCGTGCTGTTGTTGCTGCGTGACTCTGACATGGTATCAGAGCTCGGCCTGTGTGGTCCTGGGCGGTCCTAGCCTCTGTTGTTTGAGGTGCTCGAATTGAAGGAGGGTGTTGGAGGTGGCAATAATTCTCACGTAGCTACTCTCGGGTTGTCGCATGACTGGAAGTTGTGGTGGATTATCCCATATGTGAGAGCATGGGAAGTCGAAGAGCCATATATAGGGTGTGGTGGCACCTTCTCGTAGATATCTCCTCCGGTCGAGTTTTTGGGGGGAGCAACGGCGGCTGGGAGATGGGAGCCTAGCCACCACCGACGTTGCTCAGCGCCTTGGAGTGGTGTGCATGCTGTTGCTGCACGACTCTGACACATTGCCCTTATTTGAAAACTTGGCCCTAACTTGGGCTTTATCTTTGTTCTTGCAATCCTTGGCCAAGTGACCCTTCTTTCCACGAGAGTAGCAGCGACTCCGACCTGTCTTTTGCACTGTAACAAATGCTTGATTCTGTCCAGTAGGAGGGAACCTTACTTCCCTTGAGAAACAAGGATGGATTCCTCCTCCAAGAGGGAACCCATTTCCACGTGTAACATGCGGAAGGTCGGTGGAAGAATCGGCAACTTCAATGCTCCGAATTCGGCAATTGTTCGGAATGAAGATAACGCACAACATAAAAGAAGATGTGCAGAACATAGAGAGAGAGAGAGAGAGAGAGAGAGAGAGAGAGAGAGAGAGAGAGAGAGAGGACACAGTATTGGGTCTCGAATACCCTATGTAGGGCCCCCACCACGAATGGTGTATTTGCTTTATTAGAATGATGTAAATCTGAAATAAAGATTGGTTCTTGACCTGCGCTTCTTCACCTTGGCTGAGCACTTCCCCTTCGCTGTCCTGGCCCTTGGAACGCAGAAACCCTTGTGAATAATGAGATGAAATGACCTGAATTGTGCCTTGGGTGTTTATATCCCTTTCATGAGCAGGTCGGCCTGTTCTAATTTTCCTCCACGACGTGGTCTTGGCCATAAATGCTTTAAAATGACATTTAAGTCATTGATTTCACACTATGTTGCCCTGGCCTTTTTGAGCTGCTGTCCAGCCTTCCAAAGGGAGATTAACAGTTCGGATTGGCACTGCTTCATGTGCAAGACAATGCACACCTGACCTCGGACGTGTAGAGTCGAAACCTGGCTGGCTCGTCCCATAGTGGGCTCACATGGGACCAGTTTCCACTCAGGTCCTGCACCTTTTTGTTTAGATATGTCCATGGGATGCACGTGACATCCTCTCCTACTTAACTTGACGGAAGCTGCATAGCCTCCAAATAGTTTGTCAATAAAGCCGGATAGTCTTCGAAGAATTATGAGTCCCTCGGTCTTGAAACTTCATGAGGAACTGTCTTTGTCTTCGGCTTGAGCCATGCTTGAAGCGGTGCAAAAGGATCTGTTCTGGAACCATCACTTTAGCTTCATCAAGTATGTTTGGTTCCGCTTCGTCTTTCACTTCTGAAGAGATTGGACCTGTATAGGGTTTCAGCCAACTAACATGGAACACATCGTGCATAGTCCAACTCGGAGGTAGCTTCAACTTCACTGGAACCTTGTTGATCTTTCTTTGGATAGGAAACGGTCCGAAGCTCCTGAACGATAACTTTGGGCATTGCTTGTCCACCTGTTTCAGTCTGTGCTTCATAATCTGAAGATAAACCCAATCTCCTTCTGAGTGTCACCAGCCTAGACATTTCCCAGTATGACTCCAGGATGTCCAAATATTGGAAAAGAACAAGATTTGGAATGGAGGATTATCTTGGAATACAAAGGATCACACTCCTAAAATTTAGGAGAGTTGCTATTTTTGGCCCGACTTTGATGGAAATTTTGTTCGCGTCATTACATCTGGAATTGAGTAGATACCAAGAGTTGCCAAAGTACCTATGACAAATGAGCTACTAGTTGGGATATTTTTATAGATAAAGATTATGGATGAACCCATCTCTTAGATTGGGACATGTGGCAAGAAAGTGGATCAAAGTGAGACAAGTGGCCTCACACTTGTCATTATAGCCTTCTCTTGCCATTTTTTTTCATGGGAGGCCCAAATCTATAAATTGGAGCCCTCTCGCTTCATTTGAAGGAGGCTCTCTTGTTGCACACTAGCGTCTACCACCGTTACAGGCTACCCTAATGATGGCTCCTCTCTCTTGAAGGCTTCCCGTGAAGAATACCAATTGTTTGGGACTGTTTTGGAGGCTTCCATCGTGAAGGCAAGGGTATTTAATCATTTTATTATGATTTCTAGCCATTGTACTTCTTGTACCAACCCTTGTACATTGTACTTGTTGTTTCAGCCACTAAATCGGTTGTACCAACCATTGTACTAGCCCTTGTACTTGCTATACCGATTGTACCAACCACTGTACCGGTTGTACTAGCCATTGTACGGATTGTACTAGCCATTGTACTTGCTATACTAGCCACTATGATGTACCAGCCATTGTACTTGTTGTACCAACCATTGTACCTAATGTATCAATACCGGTTGTACTAGCCATTGTACTTGCTATACCAACCATTGTACTTGTTGTACCAACCAGTGTACTTATTGTACCAACCATTGTACCTACTGTACCATCTATTATACTTACTATACCAACCATTGTACCTACTGTACCATCTATTGTACTTGGTGTACCATTTGAATGGAGAGCTAAACTTGTTGTACCAACTCTATTACATGAAGACTTGGGGAAGAACCAGTACCCACACAGAGGTATATGGTTTATATTGTTGGCTCAGCATTTCTACAGCTTGTGGACCGGCTGAATTTTATAGTTGCCTCGTGCTGGGCTGTGTATGATTTGTATATGGATAATCCAGCATCTTCCATGGGGAGAGTAAGGCCCTCAAATCTTGTACATGATATTATTCTCCTTACGTAATAAAATACAAAAAGGGGGGCGGGGGGGGGGGGTCGGCCCATTCTGGCCTCTATGCGGTGTCACATGTGCAAGCTCCACTTCAAGCATTTGTGGATGTTTTGTCTAGCTTTTATGTTTTATGCAAAGTGATGATAGATATGCGTTAAGGTTGTGGCCGATTTTAGTGTTTAATTGCATTAATGGTCAAGTGTTTTGTGAAACCCCGGGGCTCCCCGAAAGCTACATTGGTATTAGAGAATTGGCTCTTTCACACTCTTGTGTGAAGACGATCCTGTTGGGGTATAAACACTCACTATTAGTGTCGTTAAATATGGTCAACCTATCCACTTATGGGTACAGTCATGCATCAAGGCATGTGCAAAAGACAATCTGATTTCTGGATTTTTAGAATCCATTTTGGAATCATGGAATTTGCTTTATTGCCTGTATTCTCTTCTATACAGAATTGGCCATTTATGCCTGATTTATGGATCTTATGTAACATGCAGCTGAAGTATTCGTAATTAAGGATCCTGTCACAAAAATCTCACACCGCCTTCTGGATCCTAAGTGTCGCGAGTTTAGCAATCCACTTTTATGACTTCAAACTTTAAGAAATTTAGAGAGAGAGAGAGAGAGAAACTGTACACCGTATGGGGTCCCAAATTACCCATTGAAGGGTCCCCTATCCTGTTACCGGAATAGTATTTGCTTTATTACTTTGAAGAGTATGACTTTGTACTGACGATAAGCCAAACGCAAGATCTCTGAGGACCAAGAGTCGGGCTGAACTATACAGGGCTGTAGAGGCACCAATAATGACCGATCTTGAGCCTATGCACTCTTCCCAATGGAATGAGGGAAGGTTGCGAATCTGAGGCTAAGATATGGACTATTTGGGACTGTTCTAGGCTTTGTTGATTGCTGAAAATGAATGAATGCATGCGGGTTACCTTCACCGAAGTGCTGTAGCAAAGCGATGATGATATGAATGCTGAAAACTGGTTCTATGCAGAAAACGCAAGGTCTTCTGATGGGCTGAATGCTGTGAATTGTTGCGTTTTGCTGATGGAGGCTGAGTGCTCATGCGTTGATGCTCCCAGATGTTGTAGGATGAAACACTGAAGGCTGAAGTGATCTATATGCTGAATGATCAATCGTTGATGCTCCTTATGCTGAAGGCTCCGGGTGCTGACTCTATTTGATCGAAACGGTTAGATATGGCCTCCATGCTTGTTTTGAGAATCTGGAGTGAATTTGCAAGCTTCGCGGGATCCATAACAAGTTGTCGGAAACCAGGGATAAAGAATGATGGCAAAGGATGATAGCCTTTCACACTGAGAAAGGGTGGGTGGGATAAGCGGGGTGCCACTACACCACAAATGCAAGAAAGAACTAAATAATGACTTTTCCCAAACCCGGACTTGTGCCACTCCTGGAGCCTAGGGACTATACCCTAACCAAGCAGTCAACGCACATAGGTGGCAGAAAAGAAGAAAACAGGTTCACTAGGCTTTGATATCAACAGTAGAACACGTGTGCCTATGTGCCAGGGTTTTCAGAGAGAGAAAGAAGAGTGCGACGGAATCACACATAACACACACAAGTATCCTAAACTACTGTTTGTATTACACAAGAAAGATGTTACATGCAAGGGATTGATCGTAGTAAAACAACCTTAGGCTAAACTAAATTTCACTTAGTGTTACTTAAGAGATTTACAATGGTGTCAATGCAATGCAATGCGGCTATATTAAATTGATGAGTTACAATGAAGATCAATAAATAGATCTATGCTATCCCTAGATCAGTATCTATCTCAAGTAGAGAGAAAGAGAATGAATGCTACTGATGAATGACTGATTCCTTCTCCAATGCTAAGGTCCACCCTTGGAATGCTGGCTTTCCTCTATGTAGGAGGTAGGAAGATGAACTGTATGCTGTTGAATATGTTGATGATGAACTGCTGAATGAAGATGCTAATCTATTGTCTTCCCTTTGCTCCCTAGGAAGGAAACGTTGAGGAGATGAAGATCTATGAGATGCTTAATGAATGAAATGATGCGATGTCCCTTTTATATGGGTAAATGCTGCTGGTCGGGTACTGTACTGCAACCAGCTACTGCTAATATGCCCATGACTGAGATATATGCTGAGTCGGCTGAACCTTTTGCTGTCGGCTGGTGTCTGGGACCTCACAACTGCCATAAATGCTGTCGGCTTATTGACTAGACCCTATTGGTTGTTGACCCCAATCCATGACCATGATGCTTACGTGTTGTAAGTGCTCATGAAGACCTATGTGCTGATGTAGGTGTTGAAACAGTCCCATACATGCTGCACATGATGAGATAAATGCTATAAATGCCTTGGATAATACTTAATGATCTTGTATGCAATTTGCTAAATGCTTATGAATGCCATGTCACTAGTACACCTAATGGGTGTGCATGTGACTTTCCCCTCTGCTAAACCGTTGTTGGGTGGTACACCTGGCAATCTTTCAACTCCTTTGTTGATCCTCCTCCATTGAAACCACTGCCCCCTTCTGACTTCTTTTGTCGGGACTAAGGTCGACTGCAAGAGTTAAATCCTTTGAGCCAAAACCTTTTCCACTGTGGGAACTACATGGCAAATGCTGCTAAATCTGCTTGGAAATACTTGAGTCACCATTGACGTGTCTGTGGAATCCTTTCACACCATCTTCGTCGTTCCTGAACCTTTGAACCTCCTGAGGTGATGTTGGAGCAAACTTCCGTCTTCTTATGTAGAAGAGAACCCTTGCTGCCAGTTGAAGCCCAAAACTCCATTTACTCCTTTGATGATGGATGTCATTCCTCCCAAGAAAACTCATGGGTAAAACCCGTATGCCTTGTAGATGCAAGATGCTTAGACTGACTACTATGCTGATGCAAGCCCTATGCAACCCTACATGCTGTGCAAGAATGCAGATGGATGGGTTGCTTATGTATGCCTAAGGGAAAAACCCTAAGGATGGCCTGCAAGATCTTGAGAACTGGATTTAACTGGGCGGAAGCGACTAACATGCTGACTTACGGAATGATCTTTGGAATGAACATGAACTAAGGTTGCTTATCATGTAAAGCTTTGATACCAATGTGACATGCGAGGGATTGATTGTAGCAAAAAAAACTTAGGCTAAACTAAACTTCACTTAGTGTTACTTAGAGGTAGGCAATGGTGTCAATGCAATGCAATGCGGCTATATTAAATGGATGAGTTACAAATGAAGATCAATAAATAGATCTATGCTGTCCCTAGATGAGTATCTATCTCGGAGAGAGAGAGGATGAATGCTACTGATGAATGATTGATTCCTTCTCCAATGTTGAGGTCCACCCTTGGAATGCTGGCTTTCCTCTATGTAGGAGGTAGGAAGATGAACTGTATGTTGTTGAATATGCTGATGATGAACTGCTGAATGAAGATGCTGATCTGTTGTCTTCCCTTTGCTCCCTAGGAAGGAAACGCTGAGGAGATGAAGATCTATGAGATGCTTAATGACTGAAATATATGGGTAAATGCTGCTGGTCGGGTACTGTACTGCAATCGGCTACTGCTAATATGCCCACGACTGAGATATATGCTGAGTCGGCTGAACCTTTTGCTGTCGGCTGGTGTCTGGGACCTCACGACTGCCATAAATGCCAACAAATGCTGTCGGCTGGTTGACTAGACCCTGTCGGTTGTGACCACAGTCCATGACCATGATGCTTACATGCCCTAAGTGCTCATGAAGACCTATGTGCTGATGTTGGTGTTGAAACAGTCCCATACATGTTGCACATGATGAAATAAATGCTATAAATGCCCTGGATAATACTTGATGATCCTGTATGCTATTTGCTAAATGCTTATGAATGGCATGTCACTGGTACACCTAATGGGTGTGCACGTGACAAAAGAAGTAATACAATTGAATCTTTAGTACAATGGATATGGCTGAGTGAAAACTCCATTTGTAGCCTTGTGATGCAATTGCTCCCCACGGGAGACCAACTACAATCGGAAAACAAATGCACAATCTTAGATCACTTAACCTTGATATCAATGAACAACATAAGCAACCACAAATCTGAAAATGACAATACACAACTTGGCCCAGAAATGGCCAACCCCCCCCTCGATACAAAATGTATTTTTTGGAGTATTTGATGACAACAAGTTTCACGGTGAGAGCCAGATTCTCCAAAACATAGAGTGAATACAAATACCAAAACAATGTATTTGTCGTTGAAGAATTCCGTTGATGAAGACCAATCTTGGGCAATCCTCACCTTTCCTGGGTTGAACACTTGCACGAAATTGGTGTTCCGAGACCGTGCATGAATAGGCACTCCCGTACTAATGCTTGGCAAAGTGCTCAACCACGGTGATAGGATGGCCTATCCTCCTAGAGAAACGCTCCTGGCTTCAATCCTGGTCTCTTGTCCAGTCCTCTAGCACCCTGGCTCTTGCATCCTCAAGAGCTCCACTAGGAGGAAGAGAGAAAGAAAGAACATTTGCAAGAAAACTCTGCAAAACAGAGTAGAGAGAATTGACATGCATAGAAATCTTGTCAGACAATAGAGGAAAAACCTGGTGTTACTGTATGAGTCGTTGCCCTTTCACATGGAGCTGTACGGTACAGCCTACGGGCTGGTATGGATCAGGTACAAGCTGTTTGGGGACATGTACGGGATGTACAAGGCCCGTACGGCTGTATAGGACAGGTTCAAGCTTGTATGGGGCAGGTACGTGCTGTACGGAGCAATAAGCAGGTTGCACAAGGCAGGTACAGGCTGTATACAGCAGGTACACGATGTACAGAGCATGTACCAGCAGTGTGTAAGGCTTGTACGGCTGGTAAGGGGCTCTACGGGCTGAGGTATAGGTTGCTGCCTTCGCTTCTATGCGTGCTAGCCCCAGAGAGAAAAGAGAATTTACATGGCAAGTTTAGTTATAGGTTTTAGTTACACTAGACTTTCTACAAGTGAACTTTGGGCACCCACACTTATTATTGTCTATGGCCAATGGTTTAATGAATGTGAACATATAACCTTATAAATACAAAGGTTAGCATCGGTACACTGGGGGGCGTCCCTGTCCAGTGCAATGGCACGACATAGTAGGCAGTCACACGAAAACAAGTCACGTGAAAACAAGTCCAGCTTACAAAGATGGATGCATGTGCACATGTAATGGATGAAATCTCCCTTTCATGAAACTTGTACAAGACATTCTAGTCGGGCACGAATCTAGGGCGACAGAATGTGAAAATCGTTGCCTTTCTATGGAGTGACAGTCCCATAGGCAAGACGCAATACAAACATGGGTCTTTCCATGGAGTGACAATCCCATGGACAAGATACCGTCCTGGCCATACACGGGTGGCACGATACAAGCTCCCGTCCATATGACACGATCCTGGTCACACACGAGTGGCACGAGACTGGCTCCCGTCCATGTGACACAAAGTAACTGGCCCTTTTACATGAGACCCCGGCCTGGCCTCATGTGAACATGGCACGAATCTGGCCGCTCTATGGAGTGACAGTCCCATAGAAGTGGCACTAGAAATGCAGTTGGATCAAATGGGTGACCAAATGGTGACATGTGACCTATTGTACACTCTTGGCTAGCAATTCACCTATAGAGAAATGCTTTGTGAAGTCCAAGGCTAGGTCCATGACCTGCCATGTCATTACCTGCACATGCCCACGAGCCTATCTTTTGTGTACCACAGGTGAGGTGTGTCACGATGATGAGGGTGGAGCTTTAATTTTTAACATCTTATTTATACTTGGCAAATGTTTACATATAGATGGGTGCAAATGGAATGAGAGATAGCATGATGTGTTTAGTAGCAGTTTGCTATCATAGAAGAGTCAGCAAGAAGCCCTGATCTTAGGGTACAACTAGAGATTGAATATTATGTTCATAATTTTGATTCGTCTTCTTTGATAAAGCTCTTGCTTTAGCCCAGGAGTTTAACCCCAGACCGAGGAAGATTGGCACGAAGAACTAGCAAACCTACTCACAATTTATGGATTTCGTTTAATTTAGCATCTCAGAGTGTTAAGCTAAATACGATAGTCATGCTTTCGCTGCAGCATTTGACAAGCATGCTGGTGGAAGGGAACATCAGGAGGTAACCTATGTTATGATGTATACACTGCCCAAATTCTTAAGAAGGGCACCTGTGATCGAATAAATGCATACCAGCCCTTTCCCTTTTACCCCATACTTGAAGTTGAACCAGTAAAATTAATGTATGCTTGAAATAAAGCATTAAAAAGGGAGATTGTTGTGCTTGGATGCTTGTCCAAAGCACATCCATCAATAATGACAGTAACTTGGTAGATGTCAAGTGACATTTCCAAGCAGCATGGCCCATGGCATCAACACCATTGTGTCTCGGCATTTGGATCTGGGGGGTTACAGGTGATATCCCATTTGGCATTGAGTTACATACTGAAATTAGAAAAGACAATATATGATTGTATATTATGTAGGCCTTTTCATGTCTTGTCTTGTATTGCAGAACTTTCTTGAGCATTTTATCCTCCATTTGAAGTGAAATTTTGTAAATGTCTGTGTGGGTGTGCACGGTGCATGTGGGCATGTGTGTGCACTGTCAAGTAATGCAGACAGTGCCTGACCAAATTACCCGGATTTGATTTGCAGGAAGCTGTACCTGCACCTCCGAGTCAAGATCAAGCAAACAAATCTGAGCGTATTTCAGGCATGAGTGTCTTGCTGGTTCATGCTGGAGGAGACTCTAAACGTGTTCCCTGGGCCAATCCTATGGGAAAGGCATTCTTACCTCTACCTTTTCTAGCTGACGACGATCCAAATGAGCAAGTCCCTTCATTGTTCGATCATATTCTAGCATTATCTTCTCACATAGTTCAGGATTTCAAAAAACAAGGTTTGGGCCTAACTGCCATGCTAGCTAGCAGTGCTTGTAACCTGTTTCATTCAGTAACCACCCTCTTCTCATAGTAACTGTCGTTGGACTGCAACAATTTTCTAAGGGTGGCCTACTTTCACACATTTGCAGGAGGTCTGTTTATTATGACAGGAGATGTGCTGCCATGCTATGATTTTTCCGATTTTTTAACACCAGAAGATGGAGCATGTATTGTGACTGTTCCTGCACCACTTGATGTGGCAGCTAATCATGGGGTCATTCTTACATCTTCGAAGGATAAGGCCACTCATCCAGTTTATTGCCAGGAGCATAAGCTGCAGCAAGTTGTTGATTTACTACAGAAGCCAACTCCTAGCAAACTTCTAGATAGTGGTGCTATAAGATCCGATGGCACAGCACTGCTTGATACAGGGATTTTTGCAGTTCGAGGAAAAGCATGGAGGGACTTACTAGAACTTGCTGTTGAAGAGCCAGACCCTGTTTCAGCACTTCTGCAGAACAGAGAAGAAGTAAGCTTATTACATGCATTTTGGTGCTCTTCATTTATATGTTAAGTCCTAGCAGGCATCACATCAAATGCGTCCATCAGGGTTTCCACCAGACGAGCTGGGCTGTGAGGTTGCTGATCTCTCTTATTATGAATCTCGGCCCTCTTGGGCATGGCTGGGTCCTGCCATGCCTCCATCACTTTGATTTGATGCAGGTTCAAGCGAATTGCAATACTGGTACTGTCACCATTTGGCCACCCAAATGGTTCACTCTTGCTTTCACACTATGTACATATTGGATTGGTGTCCATGGCTTATGGAATATGCCTATGCAGGTGATTGACACGTGTCATGCTGTATAGTTGGATATGATATTCCGCTGGGACTTGATGTTATCATGCACGGAATATCTGGAGGACTTGGCTTTCCGCTGGGACTTGTGCCTTTGTGTACATGCCCGGAAATGCCTGGAGGACTTGGCTTTCCGCTGGGACTTGTGCCTTTGTGTACATGCCCGGAAACGCCTGGAGAATTGGCTTTCCACTGGGTTTGGTATTGCGTATACTTGCCTGGAAACGCCTGGCCTTATATGGTTTCATGAACGGAAATTGCTCATGCCAATGCTGCATTGCATAGCATCTTTATGTGCTTGCCTGCAAATGAAATTGCATGCTGTTTTCATGCCTGCATGACCTATGTGTAGTTCCGGGTAAGGGGACGCCCGCCCGTGAACCGTGCGTGTGAAACTGTCTGCTGACATGGTTGTGTGGCATGTGAACAGGTGGTAAGTATTACCCAATCTAGGCTCAAATAGCCCTTAGGACTTAGCCAATATTTATAAGTGAGTGCGTTCCCACTTCATTAAAGTTTGGGCGTCCAAAAGTCACTTATAAATTATGACCGCTTCCAAGTTCACACTCACTGAAGTCCCGAGGTGGACAAGACTCAATGTCCAGGACCTGATCCTCCCTTTTTACTCATAAATGGGCATCTCCCCATGTCCCTTCACCTGATTGGACCCCAATTCACTTACTTATTAAGAGAAATTCGTGTTTTCTCTTCATGAGGATTTTTGGAGGCTGAAAACTCTGTTTTTCTACCATTTCTCTCCATTTCCAAGCTCTCCATAGCCATACCCAACTTGCTAGGGTGTTTTCCAAGCTTCCAAGAGTGTTTCCAAGTGCTAATCACTCTCCTACTCACTCCCAATGACTGAAATTCAGCAAAACAGCTCTCATTTTTGCTGTAATTTCTGGTCTTTTTGCTGAAAACCCTAATTTCAGCCTTCCTTTCTCAAGTTGAACCATAGGGGAAGCTTTCCCAAGGTTCCCTTCATCCTCTTGAAGACTTTTGTCGCGAAGGATTGCGGCAAATCGAAGATATCAACACTTCTAAAGCTTCCAACGCGAAGGCTTCCGCTTGCAACAACTTCTATGAAGACTGGTAAGGTAATTGGACAATGTATTGTCATTACTTACTCAATAGAAGGGCAGGACTCCTTGTTTAGCCGCCCTGTGTAGTATTTCTCTTGTCCTATGTGCTCTTGAAGATGTTGCTACCTTGCTTGGTAGAACATAGAGCCAATGGTAGAGAATATGGGCACTGAAGTCGGGCCGGACATCAAGGCAGCTCCTTGGTGATCTACATCGACATACCATTGTTTTCTAAATGCTGAATTTCATATGCATTGGCATGGAGGATTTGGCAATGGATGCCCGTGAAGCTATGTATTGAATTTCTCCAATAGTAATACAATTTACTCAAGGGAGGGGTCGGCCGTTCCGGCTCATTGTGTGCCTCTTGTCAATTCAGCAATTTATTTCTTGTACTTGAGCAAGTGTCCTTCAAATCTTAGTGTATTTAAGTGTATTGATTAGCATTGTGTTCAACCAAGTTACATTGGTATCAGAGCATACGGTTCTTTTTCACTTCTATCGTGAGAGACGATCATCGTGAACACTAGCTATCTCTACACTTAGAACATTATGGACAGCCATACAATGAATGTTGGAGATGCTAATACAAGTGGCAGGGACAATGAAATGCATGCCTCCAATGCTTTACAGGATGAGCAAACTCATGTGGTGCACAATAGGGAACATGAATATGTGGGACAGCTGTCTCGTGGCAAAGAGAAGATGCAAGAAGAAGAGTCCATAGTCTTGAGAGCTGAACTTACTCGTATGCAGGCTCTTCTCCATGCACAACAAGAAGAATTGAATCTCTATCGCCGCGAGGACCCATTGGTACATGATCGTTTGAAGGCCAAGAAAGCTGAATCTTATATGGATCATGCAATGGCAATGATTGCTCAAGAGTTGCATATGCAACCAAGGGATGCAGCACGTGCATACTTGGCTCGTACCAAGGATGCCTATGCAGAAAAGGCAACCATCCCACATGTCTTGGAATCCCCACAAGTGCCCGAACAAGAAGTTATGTCTAAGAGGATGAATCTCCATGCTATGGGAGAGGAACAATCAGTGACTTCACGCCATGCAGGAATATCTCATGTAGCCCGTGAAGGATACAATGTTTATGGCAGTGGTCAAAATGTATGTCAAATGCCATTGCCGGCTGAAAATGTACATGCACAACACATGCAACATGGGCTGCAATTTTCTGTTGGTGCAGGTATTCCGCGTATCTCTCATGCCACTCATGCCTTCGAGTGTGCTCGTGAGGGAGAAGCTATGGCTGAAAATGTATCAATGCATGTTGAGGGCCAGCCATGCCTCATGCTTACAGGGCACATGTATCTATGCCTTATGCATCACCTTTTGGTCCAAAAATGATGCCAATTACAGGGACTGTCCCAATGGACAAACATGGGGGAAAACATGTTGAGATGCATACACATGCATCAAAGTCTCGTGACTTCAAAGCCGGAGACAAATCTGTGAAGTTTGACACATATCATGGAGAATATGATGCATCAAAGGCACTTGCTTTTATTGCCCAGTTTGATATTGCTTTCAGTGATGAGGATTTCACTCAGAAATCCATGATCCGGCATGTAAGCATGTTCATGAAAGGCACTGCTGCCCATTGGTGGCTCACGGAGAAGCTCTCACCGAATCCTGTTAGATCATGGAAAGAGTTCAAGGAGAGGTTCTATGCTCAATTCTTGCCTCCCAATGCATTGAATGAGATAACAATGAAGTGGGATTGGGTAAAGCAAAATGAGGGGGAATCGGTAAATGCATATGTACAAAAGTTTTGGAAAGTGCTTTTGGAGGTGTCTCCATTTATGCATGTCACCGAGGCGGAAAGGAAGAGAAGGTTTCAATCGGGATTGCAACCCGTGTACAAAGCGGGATTACAAATGTATCCTGGTCATACCTTACACCAATTAATCGCAGCCGCCACCGCCACCGAGCAATTGGAACTCAAATTGAGTCGATCCAATAAGGCTAAACCTTCATTTCAAGGCAAAGAGAGGGCTGTCCAAAACCTGCAAAATGATGGACAGCCACCTAAAAGGGACCAAAACCAAGCCAAATCAGGTCCAAAAGCTGAAAATAAGTTTGCTAACAAGCGCCCTTATAAGCCGGCAAACTTTGGTCTGAGTGCTGAGAAGAAGGAGCAATATATGCGTGAAGGCAAATGCTTTACTTGTGGCAGCACTGAGCACATGGCAAGAGCATGCCCAAATAAGAAGAACAAAGCTGAAAATGCTAATGTACCGAAGCCTAATGTGCATATGGTTCCGGATGTGCAGGGCAACACTTCACATGATAGCAAAGATAGGGATGTATGTAAAGCTTGGGGACAGCTCAAAGATCAATCTGCTTTGTTCATGTTTGATGATTGTGCATCGGAGAATTTCATATCCACTCAGATGGCAGCTGCTTTGGGTATTGAAGTGGAGGACATGGGCCCTCAAATTGAAGCAGGGGCTGCCTTTGTTGGTAGAGAAGTGCAGGTCATGCCTATTTTTGGCAAGTTGCGCATACACATTCAAGGCTATGTGGATCATGAAGATTTTCTTGTGGCGCCTTTGAATGGCTGTGATGTATTGCTTGGAAAGCCTTGGCATACACGTATTGATCCGTGCAAGGCTTACAAGACTAACAGGATCACCTTCATGCATAAAGGCCGAGAACATGTAATTGATGCTGGTGAAGAGGGTGATACCATTCCCCTTGTATCTCATGTACAAATTAAGAAAGTAATGAAAAAGAGTATTTTTGCGTACTTGATTTTTGTACGAGATCATGTTGAGAAAAATAATGTACATGTAAACACTCTTAGTAATGATAGACTGAAATTTTTGCAAGAGCACAATGATTGTTTTGCTGATGAGTTACCAAATGAGTTACCACCTGTACGACCGGAAGATCATCGCATTGATCTTGTGCCGGGTAGCTCACCACCTAATAGGCCAGCCTATCGTGTAAGTGCATCCCAAAAAGAGGAGATCATGAAGCAAGTGAATGAGCTTCTTGAGAAGGGTTTGGTTCAGCCAAGCTCTTCTCCATATTGTTCACCCGTCCTCTTGGTTCAAAAGAAGGATGGATCCTTTCGTATGTGTGTGGATTATAGAGCTTTGAATAAGCTTACCATCAAGAATCGGTTTCCGATTCCACGCATAGATGACATCCTTGACAAGTTGGATGGATCGGCATGCTTTAGCCGAATTGATCTCAAGAGTGGATATCATCAAGTGCGTGTAGTGCCTCAGGATGTACACAAAACTGCTTTCAGGACAGCATTTGGGCTTTATGAGTATCTTGTTATGCCTTTTGGTCTTACAAATGCCCCGGCTACATTCAATAGAATGATGGATCGCATATTCCGTGGGTACAGGAAATTTACAGGTGTCTTCTTTGATGACATACTAGTCTTCTCGAAGACCGAAGAAGAGCATAAAGCTCATTTGGCTATTGTTTTTGAAGAGCTCCATAAGCATAAACTCTTCATAAATGCAAAGAAGAGTGAGTTCTTCTTGTCAGAGATACATTATCTTGGGCATATTGTGTCCAAAGATGGAGTGCGGATGGATCCTGCAAAGATTGATGCAATTCGGAATTGGCCCGAATTGAGTTCAGTGCATGAGATCCGTAGTTTTCTTGGATTATGCTCTTACTACCGCAGGTTCATTCGGCACTTTGCATGGATTGCTTCTCCTTTGCATGATTTGACAAAGAAGAAGGCCGTGTTCAAATGGACTAATGTAGAGAGAGATGCATTCCTCGCATTGAAAGATGCAACTACTCATGGTCCAGTGTTGATCGTTCCGGATTTGCAAAAGCCTTTTTATGTGGAATGTGATGCATCTGGAAATTGCATAGGGGCTGTCCTTAATCAAGAGGGACATGCCGTGGCTTATGAGAGTCGTAGATTGCATGATGCAGAGCTATCTCTTGGCATTTATGAGAAAGAGCTCTTGGCTGTAATTCATGCACTTACTATATGAAAACATTACCTTCTTGGGGCTGATTTCACTGTGAAGACAGATCACCAGAGTTTGAGATATTTTCTTACTCAAACTAAATTGTCAGAGAAGCATATGAGGATGGCCAATTTCCTCTCTATGTTTCATTTTCAGATCTTGCACACCCCGGGAAAGAAGAATGTAGTGGCCGATGCATTGTCACGAAAGCCGTATGTAGCAGCTATCTCGGTTGCCTCTCATGGGGACTTGTCTACCATGCGTGATTTGTATCATACGGATGCTGATTTTGCCACTATTTGGGCTGATTTGATGGCTAGTCATGCACATGCCTCATATGTGATCAAAGAGGGTTATCTCATGAAAGATAATTGCCTATGTGTGGTGTCTGACATGAGGCAAAAGGTTTTGGATGAGTGCCATGCTCCTCCATATGCTGGTCATAGAGGCATAATGCCTACTACGCACATGATTGAGCGGTATTTCTTTTGGCCAGGTATGCGGAAGGACATAGAGGCACATGTACGTGCATGTATCACCTGTCAAAAGGTCAAATTTGATAGGCAAAAGGCACCAGGTTTGCTTCAGCCATTGCCTATTCCCATGCAGCCATGGGAAAGTATTACAATGGATTTCATTATGGACTTGCCACGTACCCAACAGGGTAATGATGCAATTTGGACAATTGTGGACAGGTTTAGCAAGCAAGCTCATTTCTTGCCGGTCAAAAAGACCATCAAAGCTGAGCATATGGTTAAAATATATCTTGCACAAGTGTTCAAACATCATGGAATGCCGAAGTCCATTGTGGGGGATAGAGATCCCAGGACTACAAGTCTCTTTTGGCGGGCCTTATTTGATAATATGGGCACCAAATTGGACTTCTCATCAGCTTATCACCCTCAAACGGATGGACAAAGTGAGGCTGCAAATTCAGCCATGTTGGATCTCTTGAAATGTTATGTGGCGGATCAGAAGTCTTCTTGGGAGAAGTACTTACCGCTTGTGGAATTTGCATACAACAACACGGTGCATGCATCTACGGGAAAGGCCCCGTTTGAGATTGTTTATGGTAAGGTGGTTTTGCCACCCATCCTTCGCACAAAGGATGAGATATTTGCAGCTGATGAGTATGTAAGAGACTTGGATATTGCTTTTGCTCAGGTGCGGACAGCCATTGCAAGGTCACAAGACAAGCATAAAAAGGCTGTCGACAAGCATAGAAGGCAATTGGATGTTAAAGAGAATGATTGGGTATTGCTGAAATTTGAGAAAGCAAGACTTGCAAAGAGGCCTGGCAAAGAGGGTGCATATCCTAAGCTTGCAACCAGGTACTATGGACCTTTTCGAGTGATCGAGAAGATCAATGAAGTGGCTTTCAGATTGGCATTACCTAGTCATTGGCACATACACAATGCTTTTCATGTGAGTCTCCTTCGCAAGTATGTAGGGCCGGAGCCCAGTGAAATGGTCATTGAGGATCCACCAGATCTTGCAGCCAGAGCAGATTGTGTATCACAAGGAACGCAAGCTTGCTGCAGGCAAAGTTGTGAGGCGTTACCTTGTGAAGTTTAAGAACTATCTTCCCATTGATGCTAAATGGGTAGATGAAGAGTTCTTCAAAGATTGCCCGCATGTGCTTCAGACATATTTGGATGCATTTCAGTTGCGGACAACTGTTTAGAAGCGGGGGGGAATGTCACCATTTGGCCACCCAAATGGTTCACTCTTGCTTTCACACTATGTACATATTGGATTGGTGTCCATGGCTTATGGAATATGCGTATGCAGGTGATTGACATGTGTCATGCTGTATAGTTGGATATGATATTCCGCTGGGACTTGATGTTATCATACCCGGAATATCTGGAGGACTTGGCTTTCCGCTGGGACTTGTGCCTTTGTGTACATGCCCGGAAACGCCTGGAGGACTTGGCTTTCCGCTGGGACTTGTGCCTTTGTGTACATGCCCGGAAACGCCTGGAGGATTGGCTTTCCACTGGGTCTGGTATTGCGTATACTTGCCTGGAAACGCCTGGCCTTATATGGTTTCATGAACGGAAATTGCTCATGCCAATGCTGCATTGCATAGCATCTTTATGTGCTTGCCTGCAAATGAAATTGCATGCTGTTTTCATGCCTGCATGACCTATGTGTAGTTCTGGGTAAGGGGACGCCCGCCCGTGAACCGTGCGTGTGAAACTGTCTGCTGACATGGTTGTGTGGCATGTGAACAGGTGGTAAGTATTACCCAATCTAGGCTCAAATAGCCCTTAGGACTTAGCCAATATTTATAAGTGAGTGCGTTCCCACTTCATTAAAGTTTGGGCGCCCAAAAGTCACTTATAAATTATGACCGCTTCCAAGTTCACACCCACTGAAGTCCCGAGGTGGACAAGACTCAATGTCCAGGACCTGATCCTCCCTTTTTACTCATAAATGGGCATCTCCCCATGTCCCTTCACCTGATTGGACCCCAATTCACTTACTTATTAAGAGAAATTCGTGTTTTCTCTTCATGAGGATTTTTGGAGGCTGAAAACTCTGTTTTTCCACCATTTCTCTCCATTTCCAAGCTCTCCATAGCCATACCCAACTTGCTAGGGTGTTTTCCAAGCTTCCAAGAGTGTTTCCAAGTGCTAATCACTCTCCTACTCACTCCCAATGACTGAAATTCAGCAAAACAGCTCTCATTTTTGCTGTAATTTCTGGTCTTTTTGCTGAAAACCCTAATTTCAGCCTTCCTTTCTCAAGTTGAACCATAGGGGAAGCTTTCCCAAGGTTCCCTTCATCCTCTTGAAGACTTTTGTCGCGAAGGATTGCGGCAAATCGAAGATATCAACACTTCTAAAGCTTCCAACGCGAAGGCTTCTGCTTGCAACAACTTCTATGAAGACTGGTAAGGTAATTGGACAATGTATTGTCATTACTTACTCAATAGAAGGGCAGGACTCCTTGTTTAGCCGCCCTGTGTAGTATTTCTCTTGTCCTATGTGCTCTTGAAGATGTTGCTACCTTGCTTGGTAGAACATAGAGCCAATGGTAGAGAATATGGGCACTGAAGTCGGGCCGGGCATCAAGGCAGCTCCTTGGTGATCTACATCGACATACCATTGTTTTCTAAATGCTGAATTTCATATGCATTGGCATGGAGGATTTGGCAATGGATGCCCGTGAAGCTATGTATTGAATTTCTCCAATAGTAATACAATTTACTCAAGGGAGGGGTCGGCCGTTCTGGCTCATTGTGTGCCTCTTGTCAATTCAGCAATTTATTTCTTGTATTTGAGCAAGTGTCCTTCAAATCTTAGTGTATTTAAGTGTATTGATTAGCATTGTGTTCAACCAAGTTACAGGTACTATCCTTCTCATAGTTAAGAGCAGTCTAGACTACATGGCGTAGGATATTTCTCCCACATGATGACCCCTTGATGCAATGAGTGGTGTCATAGTCCTGTGTGAAGAAGAGCAATACCTTGTGCCAGCATTTGGTGCTGCTGGGAGTCCTTAGGCAGTGCCACTGAGACTTCTCCTCTGTAGCTCTAGGTAAAGTGCAATGCCGGTGTGATCCTCCTTGTAGAGAAGAACCGAGCCCAAATCCATGTGAATCTGTGATGAAGTGAATGCTGCAGTGATCATTTGAGACTGTATGTTGCACTTAACGTGCTGTGCTACCTACCTTGTCAAGCAGCCCCATAGGCAGTGCTGCTGAGATCCCCGCTCTACCTGCACCTCCTGGATGTAGCAAACATACCCATTGTGGTCATGATTCCACCACAAGGCCAGAATGTCGTGTTGACCAAAGAAAAAGGGTGGCTCCAAAGGCATCTTGAGAACTGTTTGTCATGCCTTGCGTTAGTCACTGTTGCTGTCTGTGTGGACTGTGACTCGGTCAGCGAGTCTAGATCTGTTGCCCAACCCCTGCCAAGTAGGTGAAGAAGGGGGGGGGGTGAGATGACCGTGCTATTGGATCATGCCAGCTCCACTTTCATGGCTCCCGCTATAAAACTAAGCATCCTCTTGACATAGGTATGCAGCCAGAAACTCTAAAATTAGCTAATCAAGAGTAACCAACAGATTAGTATAAAATAGGTGTTGACACTAATTCTGAGGTGAGGGCTTCTTCTTTGTTGACCATCCAACCACAGTGTGGCTTCTCTTCAGCACAACTCTTTCCGTAAAGCCCAAGTGGGAATTTCCATGATCTGTAGCTTCTATCACATGCTAAGTCGTACTCCTCCTTGCCCAATGCTTCCATGTGGCTAATTTTATCTCCAAGCTATAAATCCTTTTGGCCCTTGTTCTGGAGAGTCGAAGTGTGATGATGCCATACATCATACTTGTGGAAAAACTGAATGCCCAAGATAACACATTCTCCCACGGGTGGAAGTCTTCTTTTCCGTCCACCCTTGAATGTCCACTTCCACATTCAAGGCCTTGGCTGAAGTCTGAAAGGTTCCGATAGCGAAAGCTGCCGCTGAACTATAAGCCTCGGTTGGAGTGGCTTGTAACGTAGCTCTCTTCACCACTTCAAAAGTAACTAGACCACCTGTTTCAAACAAGATGATCATCTATTGATGGTTGATTAGACCTTAACGTTGTTTCTTTTTTCCGAAGTTTAGGTCCTGCTAATCACTGACTAGATCATAACATTGAAGAACATCTTTTTCTTTTTTCCCAAGTTGAGGTCCTCTCCAGTCTCGACCCCTATTTTGGAGAGTTAGGGGGAGTAGAGAGTCCCACTCTTGCCTGTAGTGTACAACCCTCACATGAGGAGGTATCCATCAGCTGCAGCGAGCTGAGATTGAACCCAAGACCTTTTGCTGATTACAAAGAAAGTAGGTGACTTAGCCTATGAACTTCTTCTAACTCCTCATCTCAAAGTACATAATGTATTTCATGTCAGCCTACTTAAGAAGTATGTACCGAGCCCGAATCATGTGCTTAATGATGAACTCTTAACTTCCTCAACCCAAGGGTAGATGGAACTCCAACCTGAAGAAATCCTTGATGTTCGAGAGAAGGTTCTCATCAGGAATAGAATTCTAAGAGAATTATTAGTCAAATGGAAGTTCTATCCTTTTGAAGACGCCACCTGGGAGAAAGAAGCTGAACTGATGCGGGATTATCCCCAGTTTTTGCGAGATGAGGACATCTCACATTTTTCAAGTGGGTGAGGATGTAATAGAGTTCAATCAACTATCTACACCCGGCGCTCTGAAGGACCTTACCAATGTCTTCAAAGCTTCCCCCTCCTACTTATCTTCAAGTGTCTCCTTCATGACAACACTAGAACTATCAGGAGTGGGTGGAATTATGGGTGGCTGAACTTGTGCTGGAAGGCACGGCCAACTTCATGGCTTTTAAAACGCCTCTGTTCTTGAAAACAGTGATTCAACTTATCCTGAGACATCTCCTGTAGTCGAAACTCAACGCTTCTAGTAGGATTGGGGTCCCGCTTGTGTTATGTGCATACCTCTTGTACTAGGGTGCCATATGGACATTCTACTAAGCCAATACACTTAGGATACCATTTTGATGGCTGTGCATGTTGCGAGCCCTTGTCCAGGGACATGTTGCTGGGGCACCATCTAGTCTAGGGTCTTTCAAGGGTCGGAAGTCATGTGCAAGTCCTGCACAGAGTCATATGTAACCCACTTGCAAGTTGGTAATGATGTACAAGGGTCCAGGCATTTCTTGGACCCATGGTCGGGTTCCTGGAACACTAGATAGTTCTTTTAGGATTAGCAGCGTCTACCTATGCGAAGCCTTTTTTCCGTCCAAGGTCACCATCAAGATACATGATGGCCAAGTATGCTTTATGGGATCACGGGCAAGGCTGTGGGTGCCCAAATACCAAGTTCAAGGGGCTATGGCCAATCTGGAAAAGGGGCTCCCATATGAAAAGGGCTGTGCCCAATCTGGAAAAGGGGCTCCTGTATGAAAAGGGCTATGCCCAATCTGGAAAAGGGGCCCCCATATGAAAAGGGCTCCCAATCTGGAAAAGGGGCTCCCATATCAAAAGGGGAAAAGGTCAATTATTTGATTTTTTTGTCCTCTTTACCCTAATCAGCTGTACCTTCTGGCTTACCAGCACATGAAGGCCATATATATAGGCGCCCTTCAGCCCATCAATCTCATGTGCATCCTCTCAAGCAAAAGTGTGTACTTCAGTCCTCAGGCAAGTCAGTGAAGGAAAACACAAGCATTTGGAGGTCTTGCAAGCTTTGGCGTTTTTTAGCCCACAATGTGAAGAGGAAAATGCTGGTCACCACTTGTCTACAGGCCGCCTATTTGTGGGGGTGTACTCCTCAACCCGGGAAGCCGTAGGTGTCATCAGGAAGGGGAAATCCCTGTGGGAGGACTCCAATTTCAGGTCAGTCTCAGATGGGAGAGCTTTCAGCCATTACATTGTATTCTCTCTTGCAGCAATCAAAGCAAATACTATATATGGAGAGAGAGAAGCAAAGAGCATACACGGTACACCCGATGGGGTCCCGAACACCCCTCCCTCCACTTCTGCTCTTTTCCATAAACAGCGATTAGCGCACACCTTACCACAGTTAAGAAGCTTCTGCTACGCCAGGTGTAAGAGTGGTATCGGCCAGTTTACTTTGAACAAATTATGCACTTTATGCAACATAATCTGCTGCGCTTTAGCATTAATTGCCACTTTTTCTGCTGGCCGACTGTAGGCCCATAGCCGACCTGCTGCCATGCACCCAACATGCTGGTTGCCTGCCATCAAAAGGCATATGTTGCTTTCGGCTGGTCCCACCTGTGGTCCAGGGCTGTAAACAGTCCTCACAAGGGTGCTGACTGAGTCTTATAGCCATGGGCTGGCCTTTGGCTGGCCCGTAGGGCACGCCTCATGCAATTTAGCCTCTTCCTGACTACATGCTTCTGATACAAAACCTACTGCTAAGGTTGACTTCTACATGCACTATCTGATGAATTCTCCAAGTGGGTTAAGAGGACTGACTCTCGATTGACCTCTAAGGCTCGGAGACTGACTTACATAGCTCATGCGTGACTGTCCCTGGACTGAGGGCTCACAATGGGGTTATGGTGTACGACAAATATTCCTACAAAAGGTACTACTTCTGTACAAAATGTTACACTGATGATCATGCCAGTGTGTCACTGTCATAGTTGTCACGGTACGAAAATACGATACCATACGGGAATTTTTGGTACGATATGAAATTTTGGGATACTGTACGATAAACTACGGTTTTTTTTTTAACACTTACAAACTATGGAGCTTCAAGCTTGAATGTGAGGGAAGGTGGGGGGGAAGGAGTCCACAGTGCTTGAGGAACTAGAACATGGAGATGTCTCTCCCAGTTTGATCTCCCAATTGTCTCCAAAAAAGAGCGTGCATGGGTAATGTGATACCAAAGGTATCGGAGTGTAGTGTTTATGACTAAGGGACTGTCCTTGCACAGATACGGGCAGTGCATCTAGGGTGATAGGCTTAGGGACTTCTTTGTAGATCAAAATGGCCCCCGACTATCTAGCCTACCTATACCAAGGATCTCCAAGTGATGTAGCAAGATTCTCTCCTCATCCTACTAATCAAGTGTACACTACGAGTCTACCTTGCCAGATTTTTTGGGTCTCTCAGCAACCCCATATGGAATGCTGAGTGGACACGAAAGTTGCGAAGTATTGCGGGCATTTGGGATCTTCATGAAGCAGGATTTCTATTTTTGTTGAGTATTTGGGAAAAAAATTTCAAGGTGGGAGGGAGAAAAAAAAACTCGTACCGGACGATATCGTACAAAACCATACCGTACGAACCGAATAGGTTCGTACCGGTATGAGAAACAACCATGATCACTATGTAACTCACTGCAGGGTGCACGTGACATTTCCTCCTGCTTAACTTGGCAGCAGGTTCTGGGCTTCCAAGTAGTCCGCTAACAACTAGGGGTACACTTGAAAGAACTCTTCATCTAGCCATACGGCTTCATGGGTTCTTCGGGCTTTAAACATCGTGTAAAACTATCGTATTCTTCGACCGGATCCATCCTTCCATATGTGGAGGAGATTTGCTTTGGCTCTAAGACTTTAGCTACGTCGATCATATCTGGTTGCTCTTCTGATATTTTAAAAGCCTAGACAAATTATTTGGTGCTGCATGTAAACACTCCAAGATTAGTTTCCTAGTGAAGTTCTTTCGGCTTCAAAAGGACCCCACAACTACTATGCGTGCCTAAATTAATGATTTTAAAAGCCTTTTAACACAACTCATAGGAATCAAGAAGGAAATAGAAGATGATGATAAAATTGCTCTGTTGATTAAGAATGTGTCACATCTTGATGAATATTCAACCCTTGTAACAACTCTTTTAAATCTTTTAAATCTTCCAACTCCATCCCTCATCGACATTGAAGCTTCTCTCTTGGAAGAAGAGAAGAGGATTCTAAAGAAGAGTGAGTACCATGTTGATGGTGCTTATTTTATCAAAGGATTAAGCCTCATCCTCGAAAGCCACTCCCTAAACCAAGAAGACCTTCCAGTGCACTTTTTGTGGCAAACAAGGACACCTTGAGGAGTTTTGTTTCGCAAAGAAAAAAGCCCAAAAAGCCTATCTTGTCGAAGAGAAGAAAGAAGAAGACTCTTCATTGTGTAGACCACCCATGAGGCCAACCTTTCTTTGATGACTATGATTATGCATTTTGAGGGTCATGGATTTAGTCCATTTTACTCTCACATCTTTTATTTAAGCTTAGATACTCATTTTATAGCATTGTAAACCAAGAGTTTTTTATTTGATGTACCATCTTTTATATGGGCATCTAGCTTAGTGAGATAGCCTTCTCTGTGTATGGCAAACTCATCTTGGTCATCATAACCATTGTATCTCTAGCTTTGTACCTACCTTAGATTGTGGGAGGGAATTTAAGTTTAGGTCATCTTAGCCTTTTTCATCTTTACCCATGTTGGGTTCATGGGAGGGTGTTAGAAATAGTACCCAAATATTTGCTACATTTCCTAAGGTTGTTTTAGCAATTATAGGAGTCATTTAGTAAAACACGTTCACAAAGCATAAAAGGTGAAGATTGTGAGCATCTACTCTGATTGAGAGAATCAAGGAGCTAATTTCGTGAAGAAGATTGTGGAGGAGAATTTGCAACCTGCAAATCTAATCGGTGATGTACATCGCTTGAACCTTTTGTTTTAGCAATTATAGGAGTCATTTAGTAAAACACGTTCACAAAGCATAAAAGGTGAAGATTGTGAGCATCTACTCTGATTGAGAGAATCAAGGAGCTAATTTCGTGGAGAAGATTGTGGAGGAGAATTTGCAACCTGCAAATCTAATCGGTGATGTACATCGCTTGAACCTTTTGCCTATATAAAGGCACATCTAATACAAAAAGGAAGATATGCATATTTTTGTCTACTGTAATTCTGCTAATCGCGGATCCCTAATCATGCTTCCATTATCACCATGAAGTATTTAGCTTTTGATCCACCGTAGTTTTCAATAGAAATCTATCACCACGGGCTCCCTGAATGAGAACTTGGTTGTGTGAGGGTGAGTAAGGTCCTGAAACTCCACGAATCCACTCCATGGGAAATCCCATCCGGCTCATCGTGTCCTCCAGAAAGCTCCAATCCACCCTATCATAAGCTTTCTCAAAGTCTAGGAGAAGCACAATGAGGTCCTGCTGCCGCATCCTGGCCGAGGTTGTTCCTTCCAGAAGGTAAAGATGTTGTCCAGGATGCTCCGATCTTGAACAAAGCCTGTCTAAGTGTCGTGGATCAAGTCTGGGAGGAAAGGCTGAAGTCTCTTGCTGATGGCCTTGGCCAAGATCTTATAGGCTGTCCCTAGAAGAGTGATGGGTCTCCACTGTCGAATCTCCAATCTGTCACCACCCTCCTTGGGAATCAAGTGAATCAAGCCCTCTGAGAGCCTCGCTGGCATGGCACTCGTAACCATAATCTCATTGAAGGCAGCTCGAAGGCCGCCTTTCATGATGTCCCAATGACGAAGAAAGAAAGAGATTGGAAGCTCATCTGTCCCCGAGCATTTGCCCCTGGGAAGTGCTCTTAGTGTCTCCGCCAACTCCTCAGCAGTGAATGGTGTCACTAAGAAGGAATTGAGGGAAGGGGGAACCACCTCCCTCGTGTGCCGCTAGACCGTCTCGCGTGCATCCACCGCTTGTGGAGATAATGGGGCACTTGTGAGAAGAGACCGAAAGAAGTCCATGGCGATGCCTCGCACATGGGGGATCTGAAACAATAGCTCCATCCTGGTCACGCAACCTGCGAATGCCGTCTCTCCTCCTGTGGGGGCCGGCTATATCAAAGGAATCCCCTGTGACTCTATCATTGGCCTGAGTCCAGAATGAGGCCCTGGCATGATACATGTACTCCAACCTCCTCTCCTCGATGGATCTAATCTCCATATGGGCGGTAGCAAGCTGACTCTTGATCCACTGGCTATCGCGGGACCTCTCTTAAAGCCGCTGTAAAGAGGCTAAACTCCACCTCAGACTCCTCTCTTGCTCCCGGAAGCCCTCCAATCGGCTTTCGGCTGCCTCCTACAAGAATCTATTGATCTCCCCTAGGCCCACATCCAATGTGCACGCAACAAAGCTTGAGGTAAAGTCCGATCCGGTCCATATCTGCCCTATCTTGCTACATATCTCGGGGTCATGAATGAGTTTGTCTAGAATCCTAGAGCTCGCATGCCTGTCATGCCTCCAGGGGTCCTCCAAGGACATAATAATCGGGGCGTGATCAGAAAAGGAAGTGCTTGCTAGGATACCGATCATGCCCTCTCGGCTGCAAGCCCACTGATCAACATAAAACTTGTCTAGTCTAGAGAGGTTGAGGCCAGTGCTCCTATCCGATCTCGAGAAGCTAAGGGTCCCAGGGCTACGCCCAAACTTCGGAAGATGCCAAGGGTCTTGTCCCCTGAGTGCGAGAATCATCTTCTCCCAGGCTGAGTACTCTGCTTCGGAGAAATCCATGATGATAAAATTATGTCTTACTTTATGTCCAAGCACTTTGATCTTAAGATCTGTTAACATTGGCCGTGCCACCTCCAAGTCTGTCCTCTGCTGCCTCTATCATGTTGAAGTCACCACCCAAGCACCAGCCTGAGGGAGGGCCTGCGGGACTGTGCTCCAAAAGAGGGCTCTACTTGCAGCGGTGTTCGGAGCATAAACATTGAGGAAGCCAACACTATCCTCTCCAATCAAAGCGGTAACCCACTGTGCACGCCCCGAGACTACGACTCCACAGCCAGTCACTATCGGCAAAAGTTGCTCACTAATAGAAACACACACACCTCCCTGCGTCCTTGAGGGGCCAAAGGATGGGGACTAGAAAGTGTGACTCTTGCTTGGAAGAATCTTCCCGCATCGGCGGGTGTGCTCCTCTAAAAGGTGATGCTCTTGGAGGAATAAAATGTCTATGGGTCCCCCCACTATGGCTCTCTGAAGCCTGCCTCTGAGGACGCCTCGTCTCTGAAAGCATGGAGGCCCCCCTAAACCCTGAATGTTCCATGAAACAATTTGCATACCAATCTCTGTGTGATGTGGCACTAGCGGAACTGCCCTCCACTTGAAGAGTCTTGGGCGAGGGTTTAGACAGGGAGTAGCAACAATCCGTACAGGGATGAAGGCGCGCTAGGTGGGCACTGATCCTATCCTCCATGTGATGCCACTCTGTCCGAGCGCGAGTGTATGTATATTCCGTACTCCATTGATCACAGTGGAGGTATCTGTAAGAAGGGGGAAGAGGTACCACGACAGAAGTATGCATGAATACAAAGAGCAACACCTCTAGGCTAGACTGTGGAGGCCACCATCTCCCCGTCTTGGCTTCGATGGGCTGAACCTCCAAGCTCCATCCTAGAAAAAGGCCAAAAATGGGTGAGAATGTCGGTGAAGCAAAGATCGTGGAGATGGTGGGAGAGCTCAATTGCTTGTCCCTGGATGGCGGCTGCCACCAACTCAGGATTCCACTCTGTCGCCGGGGCTGCACCGAGGGGGAAAGAGAACATCATTGCGCCATTATCTGGCGTAGAGGGTCTGGAGTGATGAAAAACCACACATACCCGTATAGGGGCTACTGTCTCCTCAAACATATTGGTCCCTTCCGCTGGCAGACATCGGAAGAAACTATAGTCCATAGGCGCCCCAAGATCCTAGGGGCCCCACCTACTGGGGAGGCGGCAATGGTCATCTCAGTCGGCTCAGGAAAGCGGTGAATCAAGCAGTGGACGGAACTCACCCGCTGCCTCCGCTCCGGATCGGGGGCTGTTGGGGGATGATGGGAGTGCTTTGGAGAGACGGAGGGGGGGGGGGGGGGGGGGCAGGCGGCTCAAACAAGAGGCGGGGCAGGCTAGGGGAGCGAAGGGAAAAGAAAAAGGAAAAAAAGAGAAAAAGAAAAAGAAAAAGAAAAAGAGAGAGAAGAAAAAGAAAAAGAAAGGAAAAAAAAAAGAAGACGAGGGCAGGAGGAAATAGAGGTGCGAAGGGGGAGGGGAGGCGGAGGCGGAGGCTAGAAGGGCGGCACAAGAAACACGAATGGGGGGTGGGGGGCGGCGAAGAGGGGGGGGGGGGGGCGGGGCAGTGCAAGAAAACGTGGAAGGGGGGGGGGGTGGGGGGATGCACGAAGAATAATTTTGGGGGGGGGGCATGAGAAAACGCAGGTGAGGGGGGGAGCGTAGATGTGCTCACGACTGTTCATCCGCTTTGAAATTTCTGAAGGTAGGAAGCTGCCACCGAGAACCCCACCATTTGATTTGGCCGGGGCTCCAATCTTCCACTATTGAGAAGTGGAACCAACTTCTTTGCCATCACTCCATGCCACCCTTTAGAAGACTGCGATAGGGGTGTAGATTTCTAAGTTGCCTTTGTGTGAAATCAATCACCGTTTTCGGTTCATGTGGAACATAAGACAAGTCCTCAACCTCAACAAGCTCCTAAGGAGTCACAATGCTATCCTTTGCTCCCAGCATCTCTTTCAGTCTACTACTGACATGAAAGATTGGACTTCTCCTAGGGATTAGTGGCCTAATCCGGCAGGGTTAGCACTAGGTACATAAGAGATACTATCTCCATAAGTGCCGCCATCAATCATGTGCTCATGGCTTTTGTGCATAAAAGTGATCTTCATAGTCTTGTAAGCCTTGCGAGGATCCAGGGGAGCATGCCAAGGCTTCCCAAGCAATACATCACATGCTTGTTAAGGTGCAATTAGAAAATTCTCATTATCCAAAATATCCTTGTATATGTATGTGAAGTTTCACAATGATAGGAGTAACTTTCACATCCTTTTCCACAAAAGGTGAGCATGCATGTATCTTTGTTCCCACATTCAACACTTCTATTACATCAACAAGGCAGGTTGATTTGTTCCTGCTTTGCAAATGATCCTGTCTAGCAGAGCATGGCCTATGTTACCTTGAACATGGGGAATTACATTCACATCTATGTTGAAAATCAGATTTGGCCTTCCCCTTATGCATTTTTGCATCAATGCGATTGTGCAACCGTTCGATGTGCAACTTCTCTCCAAATTGCTGAACTTCTCTCCAAAATGCTGAATTTGTGAGTTGCTGAATGTGGAGCTTCCAAGACCATAGCTACTTGTTGAAGCTGTGAACTCTCAGTGAATTCACCATCACTAAATGCAACTTTAAAGTGGGTAAAAACAGCAAAGCCTTGTCGTGATTAAATTCACCATGAAAATTCTCAAATTTTACCATTGTGTCTCCAGCTTTCAATTCCTTGGCTTCTTGTGGTGGTGAGAATCCTCAGCCTTATTCTTGCCTCTATCTCTTGGTGGCTATGCAATTTCCTCTTTCTATGCCCATTAGTTTCTGAGATTGAGATCCCAACAACGTAGAGGCTTGATAAGAATCGGCTGCTTTCTCTTCAACTCTAACTTGGGATTTGATCCTATTGGCAACAGCTCCTTGAGCCTTCAATTGTGAAGGCATTTGAGATTAAGGATCCCTCTCTTATCTGCAGTCACATCCCCTATCTTGATTAGGTAGGTTCCCTGGGCTATATTTAGCCTGATGCCTCTGTTAAACACTAGACCTTAACCAAGCCTTTAGGTTAACTAGACCCACGCTAGTCCTATTAACTAGTAGCAAGCTAGAGATGTAACAGAGAAATTAGGCAATTGAATGCTGATAGATGCGGGCAAGGCCAGAAACAAAATGGAATTGAAGTGGACAGCAGGAAAGTGAAGGTGAGAGAAGGGCAGGAGGAACAATGATGGAGGAAAGACGAGGGAAAGGGGATAAAGCTTTGCAAGAATAGGCGGAAGCTGCAAGATGCAAATGGTGGAGTAGGGGCTGAGGGGCAGAGCTGTGCGGAAGAAGAAAAGGGGTGGGTGCAAGATGGGTGGCTGGAGGAAAGGAACGGGGTGAGAAGTGGACGGGCAAGGCCTTTGGGAGCACGGTTGGAGAAGCTTGGGGGGTGGGTAAGAGGGTGGAAAGGCTGGGCAGTGGGGAAGCATGAAGAAGAGGTGGGCGGGGACCATGTGTACACATGAAAGTAGGGCAGGGGCATGAGGTGGGGGGTCTTCAGCTCGACCAACACTTGCGAAGTAGTGATTAAAATAATCTTCAATGATCCATGATAATATGAAGGGCTTAGCTTAAGATTTCACATTTGGGTTCTAAAAAAATAAATTTAAGTGGGTTGGGAAAAAAGCCCTGTTTGGCTTACAGAGACTTTTGTAGAAAATTCAATTCTCTTTGACTATAAGGTTTTCCTTCTAGTGAAATACAATACTCCCAGCACAAGATAGTAGTTTAAAAAATAGCACCAAAGAAGAAACAATGCATCTTTTCATGGTAATCATTAAAGAGTTCTAAATTTGGAGTTTTGCTTTGAAAACAATTCCGAGTAATTTTTTAAGCAAACTATTCAGCATGTGTCATGTACCTCTATGAAAATTTTTCATACTTCTTCTCACAATCAAAGCCATTACAACATGTTAAATCTGTGTGTTTTTGAGTTGCAAATTTGCTAGGTACACATTAAAAAAAAAACTCTCACCATGTGTAGACGCAAGCTAATTAAGCACACTCGAGTAACTTCATGTGTTTTGAGGTTTATTTGCCTTCCCGTATCTTAACATTGAGCCATATTTCTGGCTGAAGTCACTTTTTGTGTCTCAATTATAGGGAAACTGTAAATCATGATCTGAATGTACATTTAATCATTAAAACTTATGGTTACAGGTCAGCTTGTATGAAGAAATGGCTGGGGCTTGGGTTCCTGCTTGCCATGAATGGCTTAAAACTCGCCCTCTTGGCATCAAGCTTCTTGAGGCTCTCTCGTCACAATGCCTTTTCAATTATTGTGCTCGTAGGTGAATAACAACATTTCACTTCCATTAGGAAGGCTTAGTTATGCTATAATGAATCTGCATCATTTAGTCTCAGGACTTTGCATAATGTGGCTGTGATCACTGTATGGTTTAAAGACTCAGAGGTCTCTCCTGTTTGAATCAAAATGCCATATTTTATAGAAATTAATTATGAAATTACCTTTGTTCAGAGGAGTTATCCTTCCTTCATTTTGGGACTAGCTTGGAAGTCTTGGCCCACCTTGCCAAGGATCACGGAGGGCGAGTCGGGCGTAGACACATGGTACTCAATGCAGACAATCCCTCCCATGAACTAGCATCTTCAGCAGTGATAATTTCAAGCAGAATTGATGATACAGTGTTTGTGGGGGAGGAAAGCCTTGTTTTTAAGTGCACTTTTGCAGATGGGGTGCATGTTGGCAGCCATTGCATTGTTGTAGGGATTCATTCTGAAAGTTTGCCGGCAGGAATCCATCACCCATTATCATTTTTTGTCCCGGATTGGCATTGTCTTTGGGAAGTACCCTTGCTTGGCAGTGGTGGATCCAAAGTCACCTTGTGTTGCAGTGTGCATGATAATCCCAAACTTGCATTGGCAAAAATGGGAACCTTCTGTGGAAAACCATGGAAGGAGTTTTTTAACGAGCTTGGAATTGAAGAAGATGATGTATGGCCTAACAAGGTCAATATTGAGGAGAAAAACCTATGGAATGCAAATTTATTTCCGGTTGTGGCATCTGGGGAAGGTGTTGTTTTTGCCATGTGGCTGATGGGCGTGTACCGAAGGGAGTCTGATGACCTTCTGAGTGATTGGCAGAGGTGCGAACGCGTGAGTCTGGCAGGGCTACACAGTCGCATTGATTTCCAAAAGCTTTGTGGTGAATTTAATGCTCATCAGTCAAGGATCTCCTTAGGACTAGCTCAAGCTAGTTTAACCTGTGGATCCTTACATCGTGACTTGTGTAAACTGTGTGCCCAAATTGTTGAGGGGCTGGATGCAGGTGCTGAAGCATGCAGAGGCTTGCTGACACTTTGCCCAGAACCAGAAGCAGTCGGTACATTTAAGGTGCCGCTAAGCAGAGTCTATCAAGCCCGGCTAGATCTTTGCAAAGCATTTGAAGATGGTGTATCTGCATCTGCCTATGACAAAAATGTATGGGATGCTGTAGTGACAGAAACTGCCATTGCTGTGGGGCAGAATGAAGGTAAACTGTGAGAACAGCAACAATTCACTCTTAGATCTGTCATTGATGTCACAGAGATAATATTCTTCGTATGAAATACCATCTTGCAGCAGGATTTAAAGCTTTTGTTTTTCTTTGCAGCGATGAAGATTATGTACGAGCAGCCGTGCTCTATGTTTCCAGTCAGCAGAGCTAAGCTGGAGCTACCTGTACGGGTTGACATTGCAGGTGGTTGGAGCGACACGCCTCCTTGGAGCTTAGAGCGGGCAGGGACAGTGTTAAATATGGCTATACTTCTTGAAGGATTTGCACCCATTGGTGCAGAGCTCGAAGTCACTTCTGAGCAGGGGGTTTCGGTTAGCGATGATACAGGCCACTACGTATATATCAACGATTTGACAACGATTCACCCTCCTTTTGAGATCGATGATCCGTTTCGGCTCGTTAAATCGGCCCTCGTGGTCACTGGTCTTGCAAATGCTTCAGCTTTGTGTTGCAGTGGGCTTGCAATAAAGACATGGGCTAATGTTCCCAGGGGGAGTGGTCTAGGAACATCCAGCATCCTGGCTGCTGCTGTTGTGAAAGGTATTCTCCAGATAATGGGTGGAGATGATGCTAATGAGAAAGTAACAAGCCTGGTTTTACTCTTAGAGCAACTTATGGGAACAGGTGGGGGTTGGCAAGATCAGATAGGAGGTCTATATCCAGGCATAAAATGCACTACTTGTTACCCCAGCCGCCCTTTGATGTTGAAGGTTGAACCTGTTCTGATTGCTGCTCCTTTACAAAGACAACTTGAAGAGCGCCTTGTGGTCTTTTTTACTGGACAGGTATACTACATTTCAAAGGCATATGACCCTTAGTTTTTTTGCTTAGTCTAGTAATACTAGATCCATTTCAGCCATGCTCATATGTGTGTTGGCTCGGGGTTTGCTTTAAATTCATGGAAATCCTCTGAGAGAGAGACAGAGAGAAGAAGAAGAAGAAGAATCAAATTTAGAGCTTGGAAAGTATTTGTGGAGGTAAGCTGAAAGAAAAATGGCTAATTCTTGCAGGTTAGATTGGCCCATAATGTTCTTCAGAATGTTGTCCGCCGTTACCTCCAACGAGATGCTATTCTTATTTCCACCATTGAACAGCTCACTCGTCTTGCTACGAAGAGCCAGGAGGCTCTTAGAGTCGGGAACCTTGATGAGTTGGGTAAAATCATGCTGGATGTCTGGCTGCTACACCAAGAGCTGGATCCTTTTTGCAGCAATGATTTTGTAGATATGATTTTCAGGAAAGTGCAAAAGTGGGCTTGTGGTTACAAGCTTGTTGGAGCTGGTGGAGGGGGCTTTGGTGTGCTGATGGCCAAGGACAAAGAGGCAGCCCTCTGTGTGATGGAGGTTCTTCAAGGGCTTTCTGTACAAGTATATAATTGGAAGCTCTTTGAAAGCAAAATATAGTTGCACTTTTATCTAATTAGGGGGATCTACTGGATCTACTCTTTGATTTGAATATGTAGAGGTATGGGTCTTATTATTATGTATGAAAGAGAAGGATGCCATTCTAGGGATATGCATGCAATAATAATAACATGAAAAATAACTTTGTAATGCTATAAACAAACACATTTTTCTGTTAAGTATAATTGATGTTTGGATTTGTCTAGTGGAAGCGCTTTCAATGACGCTAAGTAAGCAAGGAAAAGGTTGCACTTTGTGTGTTTGTGAGTGTTAACCATTTCGTAGGTTAACATGGTTTTACTTGCCCGACCTACCATTAGGTGCTTTGCCATCCTACTTGCCCGAACGGGCTCTTATCTTTTGTAAGATGGCGTTGAAACATATAAAACAGCTTTACCTTGTGCTTAAAGGAAAACTCTAAGGACTTCGTGTACATATTTGCTTAAGACTCGTAATATATAGAGGACATATTATTTTTAAGTTTGATTGTCTAATGTGAAAACTAGTCACTTGTATGTAAGTCATTTTTTATAATAAGCAATACACAACCATTCCCTTGCAATAGAATACGTGTCTTCTCCTCTCTACCCTTGATTGCTTGTATGCTATTGGATTCATGTTTGCTTGTAGGTTTTTTTCTTTAATTAGTTTCTTCTTCCTCCATCTTTTGTGAGAGAGAACTATCGCGGAGAATCATCTCCATTTGCTTGTATCCAAGTGATAAGAGCCCTCTCTTCATCCCATTGACAAGGAGCATTCTAGTGTGACAATAGAGAGGGTGTGCACCCATATTAGGAAGTTGTATTTGTGGCTCGAAGGCAAGGTCGAATGACACATGCTTCGGCAAGACTAGGATAAGCTCTTGACAAAACATATTTGGTATCGTTGTCGGAGACTAGTCTAAGGCATAGCTCTGTCTATTCTAAGCTATTGGGATTACTCAATATTGCTCGGTGTTGATTAGGTCACACTTCGATGAGCCTATGGTTTTGAAATTTGGAATGTATGTAGGTTTTTAATTTTTTATATTGATGTAAAGGTTGTTGCATTAGGGAATTCTATTTTCATCTCTTGAAACCTTGTTTTCTTAGTGATTTGAGTAATTTTGAAGTTCACATGGCTTAAATTTCATTGTAAATAGAGTGGGATAATTATTTTTATTCATGTATTATATATTTTTTTATGCATTGTTTGAATTAGTAGCTTGGAAGTATATAAAAGTAATAAAAAATAAAAAAATAATTTCTTGCATAACAATCGTTTATTAGGATCAAGATCCTTATAATCATTTCTCATTAAGCCCAAAAAACCTCAAAGAACTCTTAAAATTATGCCAAACGAGCTCTCAGGTTGAGAGACGTCAAGACTACAGTCAAACATGTCAGTCAATAAACATGAGCTTTGAGTTTAGATGCGTGACCTGTGAGTCCACATACATGAATCACGAGTCAATAAGACGTGAGTCTAGAGGTAGGTATACTTAATATTGTACCAATCAACTATTAATGTCTTAAAGACGTCTACTTACTCATGTTCTTTAAGTATTTTCTTTTCATATAATTTGTAATTAAAATTCTTGTCTTTTGAGACCTTAAAGTACAATTATTGTTCTAGTACATAATATTTTATATCCCAAGTAGAGGTCTTTCATAAAAATAAAGTATGTGAGTCTACTTCTTACAAAAAAAGGCGTGAGAAGTCTACAATCGTGAGCTTGGAGACATGAACTTAAATACGTGAGCCTAGTGATGTGAGTCTGGAAGTGTGAGTAAACACACGTGAACCTTAAAAAAGAAACCCAAAAAAAACTTTAAACTTGAAAAATTTGTAAAAAAAAAAACTTACTTTTGTAGCTTGAGCAGAATAGACATGTTTCAAATCAATTTCAGACTTGCTTCAAGATTAGAGACTCGTTACACTAGAGTGAAATCCTTGATGCAAACATGATATTGACTAATTGTTGGAAACCATAGTACAATCGACTATAATGCATTGAAAATTACTTCCTCAAATCCACCCAACCTTTGGATCGGCAAACAGAGCGCTTCCCTATAAAGAAAGCAAAACTCCTTCGGATCCATCTCCAACGAGGAGCATTGTGAAGAAATGAGTGAATGAAACGCAGAGGTGAGTGGAGGAACATCGAAATAGGAGCTGCCCACGGTCCTCGAAGCTCTAGATTCGCCAACTCACTCTATAAATAAAGCTACAAACTTTATGAAAAGGGTACTAAATCACTCTATTTTTTGGGCGAACCTCCAGTGAACGAGCGAGAGTTAAGGTTCATTCCCTTAGGAAGTGGTCAAACCATGTTGAATACCACAATCTTTCAAACATTTGGTGTTAACCTTGAGCTGGAATTATCCCACGACCAACAAGTAGCCTCACAACCACAATTATGACAATGGGGACATGTCTCCTCTGATTTTCCATTGGAGACACGTGTTCCTCAAAACACATAACATTAAATGCACATAGTGTATAAACATGAGCTCCACTTTTCACTGGAGCTCATTACATAAGCATCTTCACCCATGAAACCAAGTTTGAGTTCTCATTTGAATGAGGGACATGGAACATGAGGAAAGGTTAAGAGTTAATGTACATGACTACCTCAAACCAAAGGAATCCATAAGAGCATTCACATAATTTGTCCTTGGTCGGTGAGCCTGTAGCCTCTGACAACATATATCAAGTGCCATTGCAAACCGCATAGCCTAACCCCAGATGCAAAAAATCCCAAACCTTCAAACATATAGGGTTTTGTGCAACCACTCCCTTACGTTTCATTGTCACGTGAATATGCAGAAGACATGCTTAGGATGACTTTTGAAATCAGAAGAGGGGTTGCCACAAACATAATCCCTAGAGGCTTAGAATTAATCAAAACAAAGCCAAGCCACATCGTAAGGATGATGACCAAGTTTGATGGAACTAGAGATCCTATTTAGTATCTAGATAAGCTCAGTCAAATTTGTGAGGCCATGGAAATGATTGATGATCCCGCCAAGATTTGTTCATTCGGGCTTTGCCTTGAAGGCATAGAAGGTCAATGGTTTAGGTCTCTAAACCCATATGAAAAGGCCAGCTACTATGAGGTCTTGAGAGACATATTCATTATGGGATTCTTACCACCAGCAGTGGAGCCACATGGAGTCTCATCGCACAGATCTATAACCTCGAGCAAGAGGAGGGTGTGAAATAATACGAAGAGATATGATTTGGTGTGCAATTTGCTGTGATGAAACCATATAAGCATGGAGTCTCCACTGACGAGGCCTAGAAATCTGGGGAGCCTTAACTTGTTAAGCGTATAAGGTGGACTTATTCATACATTCCCCCTTAATGCCATCAGAAGGCTCTAGACCAAGTCGAGGATGAAAACACAATGCACAATCAGTTTATCAAGGGCAATGACATTACAACCATTCAAGACGGTAGCTCCAAACATGTGCCTCCCTTGTAGATAACAAGCGATCTTTTGTCCTTAAACTAGCTCTTCCCAAAGATAAGAAACCTAAATCTTTGAAAGAAAATCAAAGGGTATCCCAACCCCATGTTGGAGAAGGAGAAAAACCCAAGTGCTTGTAAGGGAAGATGCAAGCTGAACCAAAGCTAGTATTTGAGCAAGTGGTGGAGTAGTACAAACCACTGATCTTGCACGAGAGTATCCTAGACCCTATTCTACAGGTAATAATAGAACCGATAAGGGAACCTTAGAGTGTGCCAAAGCTTGTAGCCAAGCCCCATAACCATTCTTAAGAAGTTGCAACAAAAAAAATTCCTCATGATGCATAGATTAAGGTGATGGCTTTTTAGAGAAGAGAGTCACACACCATGATCCTCAAAAGGCTTTACGTGAGAGCACAAGGCTAGTTTACATTGGGAAACCAATCACATCTGCATACGTAAAGGTAACTAATCTTGAAAATAACTTTTAAAACATGGAAGAATCATCCCATAAGTCAAGGAATTCTCACCACAATGAGTTTGACACCACCACTTGGACCACATACAGTGACATCTATAGAGCTTGTAACAAGATTTGGGATGGTGAAGATGACCAAGAATATGAACCCCTACCAGAGCCTGTCAACTTTGAGGGTTGGATTCGTGTTCTGGAGACCATGGATACTCTTCCACAGAAGCTTGGGATAAGTTTTGCATGATTGGATGCTGCTAAAATCACATCCCTATTCGTGCTCAACGCATTTGAAACAAACTAGTGGTGGAACCCACTCACCTTGTGCTAGAGTTCCTTCAGACCACCTAGTTGCATGGCCCGCCTTGGTTGACACTGGAGCATACCCATAATGTGTTGTCTTTGGGAGATCTAGACTTCATTAGGAAACCTGTCCCTCGCACCATCCGTAATAACCATTATCACGATAAACAATTCCCAATCTATGACAGACTGCACACTATCCGCTCGCCGAAGCTCTCGCCCCCCTGCTCGCGCTGACTGCGCGCCATCCCCCCACACTTGCCCTCGCTTCTCTGCTTCTCCCCCCCCCGCCAGCCCTCGCGTTTGCCTCTTCCCCGCCTGGTTATCCTGCGCGCCCCAGCGCAGCAGCGCCCGCCATCCCCAGCTCCTGCTCATCCCCCTTCGCGCCCTCTACTCCTTCTCCAGCGCCTCGCCCCCCCCCTTGCGCCGTCGTCACCTTATCTTTCCCTCCCGCCCCCCTTTTCTTCTGATTTTTTCTGCTAATCCCCCTTTGCGTTGCTTCCGCCACCCCCCAAGGGTTTTTTTTGTCTTCGCTGCCTTACCCCCCCTTTTTTTTTCTGATTTTTCCGTCCCTTGGGGCTTTCTTTTCATTTTTGCCTTCCGCCTTCCCCCTCCGTCCTTTGTGTGCAGCTCGGTTCTTGCAGGACTCTCCGCATTTGCTCCGCCTTCGACATTACTTCAGACTCTGATGGAGGCTCATCTCGCCCCACCTCAGAGGGACTCTTCCGCAGCCCCCTCGCCCACCCCTTGAGGATACCCCCATCAGGCTTTCTCTTTCGCCAGAAGAGGAAGCGAGCCTCGCCGCCGCAGAGGTGGAACGCCTCCAGGCACATTCCACCATCTGCCGTATAGTCGGCACTCGCCCTAGCAGAGGGGAGATCCGGGATTTTCTCCAGGCCCGCCTTCTTGCAGATGTGGGCAAGATCCTGGACGTTCAGCTATACTGGGCCGTGGACACTACCAGATCGAGTTCGAGACAGCCCAGAGCGTGGCCAAGGTCCTAGCCATGAGTCCCCTTGACATCAGGGGTGCTCGGGCATTCTTCAGACCTTGCCAGCATGGCTTTGACCCAGCAGCGGCCGAGCAGGGAGAGCGCCTCTTCCATGGACTCCGCGGTGAGTACCGTCCGCTCCTTTCTAGGCTAGGAACATTGTTGGGTTTGGTGCTAGAGACTGGCCCCGCAGCAGCTTCAGTCGTGGCCAGAGCAGCTGGGCTACCTTCGGTCAGAGTTTTGGTTCCCGACATCTCCTCCCTTCCGAAGGTCATTCAGCTACCTAGGATAGGGGGGCTGGATTGATCAGAGAGTGGAGTTCTCAGGGCTCCCGAACCAGTGCTTTATTTGCAGGCAGGTCGGCCATCTGGCCAAGGCCTGCCCTCCCAGGAGACCCCGACCTTCACCGCAGCAGCAGCAGCAGGCCCCTGATGGCCCGCCCCCACAGATGCGGCTCGGCAGGCAGCCTCCGGGACACCTGCTCAAGCCACAGAGACCTCGGAGTGGCAGCCTAGACAGGGGCGCCGTCGAGGGAGACAGCCACAGCAGCACGCCCAGAGACCGATGCAGCAGCAGCCACAGTCTCAGCATCACTGGGTTCCCGTGAGGAACAACTTTGCTCCTCTCCAAGAGGAGACCCCTACGACGACTGAGGACCAGGAGATGCCAGCACCCTCTCCTTCACCCCCCCACCTTCATCCCCCCCTACCGCCTCGCTTCCACCTTCGCCTCCTCCCGTTCCCGCTCCGGTTTCGGCAGCGGCTCCTTCTCCACCCCCCTCGCCCCCTCTCCTCCCCCCCGCTGGCCCGCCTCAGTTCCCCGGGAGGCCCTGGCAGTCCCCTGGCGTTCACCTACAGTCCCGAGGGCTCTGAGCACCGACCTTGCTCGAGCACCGCAGAGGAGACTTACCATGCCGATTCGGGCTTCACGGGTATCATCTATCCGCAGTCGGCTGAGTTGCCTCGGCACTAGACAGCGCTCGGAGGCTTTTGATTACTCCTTCACACGGCTTTTTGGAGCAGAGGGCCCACATGAGCCAGCCCCCATCAGAGTTCATGTAGTGATACCTCCGGCCCGCGGGGAGGAGGCACTTGATTCAGCGGTGGCCTTCTGGCCCATGCGACCGGGAGTGGACTCTGGAGCTCGCTCTTAGCACTCTGAAGACTCAGGCAGTTGAGTTTTCTCATCATGTGAGCGATCTGGAGGTGACAGATATGATAGGCCAACTATGGGAGTTGGCTCATTTTTTCTTGGATCCCGGGAGTGTGGATGCCTCAGGGATTCGTCATTTGGTCGTTCGCATAGTGGCAGACTTAGCACGCGACCCTGGATATGTATGCATACACGAGGTTGCTCTGTCTGAGAGCGGGAGGCAGTCGCCATGGGACACAGCCACCACTGGCGCTTGATCCGTGATTCTTGCACCACACCGGATGGGCAGATTCGTAGCCGCTCAGATGGGGACTATTCTCCATCCAAGCCGCTTGCAAAGGCCCGCCGTACGGCTGAGACAGCATCCACCTCAGTAGGTCATCCATGAGGATCATCTCATGGAATGTACAGGGCCTTGGCGGAGCACATTATATACGCTATCGTGGTTGCTTGAGGTAGGAGCTTCAGAGATGCCTGGTTGGTGGTAGTATTGATATCTTGATGATGCAGGAGCACCACTTGGGTGAGAGCAGGATCCGGAGATATGGTTCGGTGATGCCTGGTAGATGGGACACTTTTTGGTCTGCAGGGTTTGGCCCTTTGTGTGGACAGGGAGGAGTATGCATGGTCATTGCAGATGTATGGCCGGCAGGCCATTGTGGATCGAGGGATCATTGTGCCTGGTAGAGCACAGTATGTCATTCTGAGGATGCATGATGAGCTCTTGGGCGTGCTCAACGTCTATGCGCCCAACCATGCTAGTACCAGAGCAGAGTTCTGGACCCAGTTTACGGATGCATTGCCAGAGGCCGCACATTGGTGTGTCGGGGGAGACTTCAACATGCTTGAGGACCCACCGGCCGATAGGGTGGGAGGCAGTCATGTTACAGTGCACGGCACGGAGCTTGCAGCTTGGGAGCGATTTCGCATGTCACTGAGGATCACTGATGCATGGCAGCATGGGGCCTTCTCCCGCTCTCAGGACAGTCTTAGTTTCTCTCGGTCGGATCGCCGGCAGGGAGGGACTAATCTATCTCACGGATTGATCGCTTTTATGTGGGCGACTGGTTAGGAGAGCGAGGGGGCTCCGTTGGCATTCTCGCTGGCACCTCATTTTCAGACCATGCGCCAGTTATTTTGACACTTGAGGAGAGGACACGGGAGCCCAGCTTGCAGTTGAGGATCCCAGAGAGGGTACTTACAGATCCTAGTCTCGCTGAGGACATTGAGAGGATTTGGCATGATAGTCAGTGCTCTCACCAGGATGCAGCAGGCCAGTGTGCCCAAGGACTCATCGAGCTTAGCTCTTTTCTGCACGCTGCAGCTTTGACACGGCTGGGGAGAGACTCGCGAGCGGGAGCATCGGCTGAGACGCAGCCTTGCTTTGCTTCAGCGCCTTCAGGAGCAGCAGCCTGCATGTGAGTGGGTGGCATCCCAGCTGAGCCAGGCACGCCAGGAGGTTAGAGAGGCAGAGGAGCAGAGACATGAGTTTAACTATCGTCGCCAGGCTTCCAGTGGATGCAGCTTGGTGATAGAGTGACTAGGGAGTTTTTTGAGATTACTGGACCACCCCGCCATGCTCGAGCAGGAGTCCGTCAGCTTGGGAGGCCGGACAGATCGGTAGCTACTGAGCCCAAGGAGATCAGAGCCATTGCCACTGGGTTCTATAGAGACCTGCTTTTAGTAGAGCCAGCCACTGAGGCTCGGGAGGCTTGCAGACAGATTGTGTGGGCCCATGTGCAGAGGAGGGTCACAGATCGTATGCGTATAGTTCTGGGTGAGCATCTTTCAGGGGTTGAGCTTGCTGAGGCCTTGAGGGTCCTGCCGCGCCATAGTTGCCCAGGGGAGGACGGATTGACGCCGGCCTTTTTTATGCGCTATTGGGACCTTCTGGGGCCAGGCCTCCGCCGTCGCAGGGGCTTTCAGTATGTTTTGGACACTGGGGTGATGCCACAGAGCTTTTCAGAGGGCTTGATCTTTCTTATCCCCAAGGGGGAGGGAGTATTAGATGATATTCGGCATTGGAGACCTATTACGATCCTCAATACTGTCTACAAGGTCTTAGCAAAGGCCTTGAGTTTGAGGATCCTGGGGGAGTTGATTCATGCTACCCAGACAAGATTCGTCAAGGAGCGTAGTATCCTTGACAACATTTTTACCTTCTGGGAGGCAACGGCCCGAGCTAGATTTCTTGGTGAGGGCTTGGTCATGATGCTTCTCGATTTTGAGAAGGCATACGATAGAGTCGATTGGGGTTTCTTAGAGGGCACTATGCTTCGCCTAGGCTTTGAGCCAGGTTGGATCAGAGGGGTGGCGGCTCTGTATTCCATAGCTCGTAGCCAGGTGTTGATTGTAGGAGGACGGGGGCCGAGTTTTGAGCTGACCAGATCAGTCCGTGTCTCAGGGGTGTCCTCTCGCCACGTTTCTTTTTCTCTTCTTTGCTGAGGCTATGAATTTGATGGCAGAGGAGGTTGGTTTGAGAGGACTCCAGCTCCCAGTCCGGGCGAGGACCTGCTCGATGTTGAGTTTGCTGACGACACGGGCTTATTTTTGCATGGCCAGGAGGCCAATCTTCTTCGGGCAGAGCAGTCGCTCCAGGTGTTTAGTGCAGCTTCGGGGGCATTGATCAATTGGCGCAAGACAGTGGCCTTTTGGATCAGTAGCGCTCCCACTCCGGCATGGAGTCCAGACCCAGGTTTTAGATGGATTCCTGCAGGCATAGCAGTGCGATATTTGGGAAGTCAGATTGGACTAGATTTATCACCTGAGCAGCAGATTGCCCCGCTTCTTCTGAGCATTCGGAAGAAGCTTTTGTATTGGAGTACAGCTCGGCTGTCCTTGGCTGGGAGGTTGGTGGTGGCAAATCAGGTGCTTTTGGCGACCATGTGGTACATTACGTCTTGGTGGATCTTCTCGAGCTCTTGCATCAGCCAGGTAGTACAGAGGCTGATCAGGAACTTTCTTTGGTCTGGGATCTTCTCGAGCTCTTGCATCAGCCAGGTACAGAGGCTGATCAGGAACTTTCTTTGGTCTGGGGGCGGGACGGTCAGCCAGCCCGGGCAAAGGTTGCTTGGGCAGTTATTACACTTCCGCTAGCCCAGGGAGGCTTGGGCATTATAGATCTAGTCGACAAGAGTAGAGCCTTATTGGGGAAGCTTATTGTTTGGGGGCTGCTTCCAGGCAGCACTGAGCCTTGGAAAGAGCTTCTTTTGCAGCGGCTGTAGGCTCGGGCTCCCCCAGCAGGATGCACTTGGGCACCAGAGATTCGATGGATCTTCATAGAGATGAGGAGGACAGGCCTCAGTAGAGGATGGGAGGACATATTTGCCTTGAGCATCCTGAGAGCTTGGGAGCTGCTGAGACCGGGGCTCTCTCAGAGACCTAGTCGCCCCCCCTCTTCCTTCACTCCCCACCCTCTCCCTCTCACCCGACCCACCCCCTCGTGCATAGCCCCCACACTCCCCCTCTCACTCGACCCCACCCTGTCCTCTTCCTATCCCTCTCCCTCTCCCTCTCACTCGACCCCCCTCTCCTTTTCTCTTATGCAAACCTCCCACGCCCCCTCTCTCACTCGCGACCCCCACCCCCCTCACGGACTACTCCCCACCCTCTCCCTGTTACTCGCTCCCCCTCTCACCCGACCCCACCCTCTCCCTCTCCAAGGCAAGTATGCAGTTAGAAGTTAGAACCATCCACTTCCCCTCTATCAAGTGCGACAAAGCCTTGGTTGGCCTTAGGCTTGGGTAAGCAGTTGTGGGCATCCTCCAAGGCCACCCGCCACATTCTCCTGGAGAACACCTTGCACTCTACCTTGTTGCGGACCCAATCCCCCTCTCCTTCTCTCTCTGGTGCAAACACCCCCCCCTTGTCCTCTTCTTCCTCCACCACCACGACCGCTGCCTCCTCGCGCACCCCTACCAGCAGTGAGGCATACCCTTGCTTGTTGCATGGGCCGTCACCCACTACTACTAGATGTGGCTTCACCCCCAGTTGCCTTCGAATCCACCCAATGGACCAAGCCTAGCAGTTTATCTTCTATTTCTTGGCTCAAACCACATAATTGAGGAAGGGCGATTTCCACCTGTGCCCCTGCCAACACTGCCTCCCAGTGTAAATTACTAACCTTGGGTTGGGTAGACTCCTCATCCGCCTTTGAAGGTGTGGTGGTTGGGGGAATGACCAAGGTAGGCACCGCTTCCTTCTCCATGGGTGGTGTTTGAATGAATTCCTCCATGGCCCCCTTATAAGCTTGTTCCATAATGGATAGGTAGACTGTACCATCAGGAGGAGGAGTTGGTGTCTTTGTGGCTCCTTGGGACTGGGTGACTACTGCCACTATTGGAGTGTCAGCCTTGGGAGATGGCACCACCGCTTCCACCATGTTAACCAGTGGGGTTTTATGACAATCTCGGGTGTAGTGGTCTCGGCTCTTTGGACAATGTAGGCATGGGGGCAAGCCCTCTGGGTACAGTGCATTGAGCTTGCATGTGGCCACTCCCCCCACAACGGTAACATATAAGGGGTTGGGTTGTTGGGAGGATGATGATTGGTTAGGCCAAGCCCCATACGTGTTGTTAGTGGGGCTGGAGAGGAGGTACTGGAGGAGTTGCTGCATAAACCATCGGGGGTGGGTTTTGATAAGCTTGGGGTGTTTGTGGGACTGGCATGGGTGGGAGGTACAACTGATAGGTTGGGAGAGTGCTTGATTGATATGGGATTTGCATAGGCAGGGGGTTGTATGTTAGGGTTGCACCACCGGGATGAGATGATGTGGCCTAGGGAGATTGAGGGGTTGGTACATAAGTAGCATGGGGGAGGGAAGGGTAAGTAGGGACGCTAAGTAGGAGGGGCCACTAGTGTCAGGGTTAATATAAGCTTGGGATTGGGGGTACCTATTCCTACCGATTGAAGGTTCAAGAAGGGTGTTGGGTTTGGTTGGTGGTTAGGAACCTGGGCGGAAGTTGAAGCACTATTGGTTGGGGTCACCATGTATTCTTCGGCAAAGGGATTGAGTGGGGTGGCACCTTGCTTAAGTTGTTGTTGTTGTTGCATAAGTCAGATTCCCTTGACTCGTAGTAACACTCCTTGTCCTCATGGCACGCATTTGAGCAAAATGAGCAATATTTCTTGGTGGGACAATCACTCGGAAGATGGCCTTGGGAACTACATACCGGGCATCATGGACTCGTCTTGGGATCTTTGGCCTTGACCTAATCAATCTCCTTCCTGAGCGCTGCCATGGCCACGTCCTCTTGCTATGACCTTTTGAAATCTTCAAGCTCCTTCTTGAGCTTGGCAAGCTCATCCATGGAAGCGGATATAGAAGCTACCGCGCCGAGGCTAGAGGAACCGTTGAAGAAGCCTAAGACAAGCCAAGGATAAGTGGGGACCAAGAGGTACTACGCTCTGCCATGAGGCGAGCATTCTCCAATTGTGTAGCTTTGTCTTGGAAGTCTTATAGGGGTTCCTTGGGGTGGAAAGGTCTCTCTCATCTTCATCGTTTGAGTAGGGCGTTTGAGTAGGGAGTGCGCGAAGCACCCACTGTTCCAGCATGTAGTTTCCAAGATCTTGGGGTATCTGAGCGACCAAAAATTTAACTCTTTGTGACAAGTTGGGCCACTGACTCCCCCGCCTTCATGGAGAGTTGGTTGAGCTCTTGAGTAATGAGGTCGAAGTAGTTCCCAAGCCGAAAGGTGGCCAAGAACTGTAGCCTGAGGGTGGCCCAATCTGGGAAGTGGTTGGCGGGGAATTGATTGTACCACCGGTCTGCACTTTCTTCTAGCATTGTCAGGAACAAGACCACGCATGCATCATCTCGGTTGAGCCCTCTTTAGTCACACATAGTGAGGAACCATGGCACATGGTCTTCCACACCTTTAGTGATGGTACCCTTGAAGGTTGGTAGTTTAACTTGCACATGGTTAAGGACAATAGCCAATGGCTCTGGCCTTAGTGGAGCTGCCATAGGGTTAGAGGATAAAGATGTTGAGGGAAGAGTAAGGGAATGAGGGAAAACCCTACGACATCTAGTTCGAAGAGGAGAATGAAGGGGTGAATTACCTCCAAAAGCTCTAGTCTTCGGGGGCATACACAACACTCCTCTCACCATGATCACAAATCACCAAAAAATAAAAATAAAAATTTTTGAGACTATCCTTGACCTCTACGAGAGTCCCATTGCGATCACTAAATTTTGTCTTAGCTATCCGATGACTCTGTTGGTCCTCGCTCTAGGGAACTCGCAGACTATCGACACAAACACTAGGGTTGGGAAAAATGGAGCGTGGATCCTCTCATGGAAGTATACCTGCCAAGGATGAGACAACCTCATTGGCTATACATGCAAGACCTATGCTCTACATTGTCTACTATGCTCTCCGACCACCACCTAGGACTGCAGTATCCCTACAGGCCTCTCACTCACGCCACACACCCACCACTGACCACTCACTCACCTCACTTACACAGGGAGATAGATAAAACACCACAAGAGCGTAACAGTGTATACCAAAATGTGGAAAAGAATGATACACAAGAGACTGTGCTGTAAGAGAGAATGTGCTACATTGCGGAGAGAGTGCTCCCCTTAACTCCTCATTGGGTGCCCTCCTCCTTGAAGTCCCAACCCTCATCATGTTGTGTAGAGGGAAGATCTTCCATCGAAAAAAGGGAGATGGTGCTCAAAGAGGATCTCACCCTGCCTTGGGAAAGGGAGAGGGGTGTTGCTTCCATGAGTACCATCAGAGTTGGCCATGCACGTCTAAAGTGCCACTAATAGCCAGAGGGCACCGACGATGACGGCGGCCGGAGATGTCGGAGGGCATCATAGTGTTGTCTTCATGAGTACCATCAAAGTTGGCCATGTATGTCGTAAGTGCCACTGGTAGTTTGAGGGCACCGACGGTGATGTCCGTTTGAGATGTCGAAGGGCACCGGCGGGACGGCGGTCAGAGGGTCGGAGATGTCTGAGGGCACCGACGGTGAATGGTAGTTAGAGCGGTCGGAGGTGATAGTGGGAGGCTCTTGGTGGAGTCTGGAGGACCTGGCTTCTTGTCCATAATAATAGAATTCCCCCACCTCCATATTCACTAATAGCTGAAGTGCACTAATGGTTGAAAGGGACACAATGTTTCATGCTCGCATAAAGCACATTGAAGTGCAGTATCATTATGTTAGAGATGGGAGGATTTGTCCAGGACAAGGTGGCATGGAGAGTGATCATATAGCCATGCCACAGGCCTAGGCATCTGGCCTAGTAATGGTCATGTAGATCAAGCTACCCACTATGCACTTATATGTAGTGGGGTCCTCCAAAAGCTCACCTATATCTACGAAAAGCTTTGTGTTCTGGTCCAATGGCACTATACCATACTTGGCTAATATGTCCAAGCCATATTACCTATGCAATAACAAAATGCCATCGATTAGCTATGCTTATGCCTCTACCTAATAATGTGGCAAATATGTTCATGGAGGCTCGCTCTCTCATGAGATAAGTTTGAAGATTTTTGTAAAGCTTTAGGCTTATTACCATTTGGGAATTGATTACCCACACGATCCTTGAACATGTTCACATTATTACTACAGGGAGATTTGTAGCCATTTATATAGTAGTGATATGTGGACGTAGGCTAATAATGGATTGGGACACTTTTTTCCTCTTTCAGAGTTTTTTTTTTCCTGAGCATATGTGCGCACTCTTATGAGTGTGTATAGGTGTCACTTCACTTGTACTTCACTCATTCTCATCAACTACTTTGAGTGTTGTGTTTCCATCTATCTCTCCTTGCTTGTTGTGTTTCCATCTATCTCTCCTTGCTTGTTGTGTATATGTGTGTTGCTACTTTGATTTTTAGTCCAACAATAACGATTAGTGAATGTATTCAAACTTAAATCTACACCTTCACGTTACAAAGTGAAAGCTACATCCCAAAATCGGAAATACAATTACACTTAAGGAAATAAAAAATTTGTGTGTGTCTATCTCACCATTCTGAGAAAAAAACATTTCTTGTTGCACCTTTACATGGAGTTGATATGATTTTGGGAATGCCATGGTGTCATAAGCACAATGCACATATTGATTATGACACATATTCTTTGCACTTCATGCATAATGATCAAAGATTTATTTGAAAGGATTACGAGATAGTGGGCATTATGTGCTTCTTAGCCACACACAGGCAAGAGGGGTAATGAGAAAGAGGGAAAAGACATTCCTTGTCATGGTTAATAAGCTTATAGCTCATGAACCTAGCGACAATAGAGAGAGGTCACGGACCTAGTAGTAGAGGTCATTGAAGTTCTTCATTCAGAGCTGCATCTATGTGTGATGTCTTAGATGATTTCTTCCTCTCATATTTCTTTGATTGCTTTCTTGATGAACTACCACCCTACCTTCCTAAATCTAGACCTAAAGATCATAGGATTGACATCATACCTGGTAGTATGCCTCCTTATAGAGAGGAGCACCTGATAGAACTAATTTTTTATAACAAAAGGAGATTCAGAGACAAATATAAGACTTTCTAGAGAGAAAGCTAATTTAACCTAGCATATGGAGCACTTGTCTTTCTTGTGAAAAAGAAGAACAGAACTTATTGTATGTGCATCAACTATAGAGCCACATCAACAAGATCACCATAAAGAATATGTACCCGATTCTTAGAGTCGATGACCTTTTGGATAAGTTGAGAGGTGCTAGTGTTTTTAGCTAGATCGACCTTAAGTCTGGTTTTCATCGAGTAAGAATGGCCAAGGAAGCTAAATACAAAACTATTATTTCATACATAGTTTGGTCACTCGAGTTTTTGATGATGCTATTTGGACTCACCAATGCTCAATGACCTTTTAGCAAAATGATGAATAGAATATTTTTAAAATTTTAAGGCTTTGCTGTCATCTTTTTTGATGATATTTGGTCTTTACTAAGAGTGTCAAGAGGAGCATAAAAAGCATTTGGAGATTGCATTCGATCTTCTTAAGGAAAACGACATCTATCTCAATCCCACGAAGAGTAGCTTTTTCCAAAATGAGTCAATCTTCTTAAGGAAAACAACCTCTATCTCAATCCCGAGAAGAGTAGAAATTGAATACTTAGATTGTCTCTATTGATGGTACCGGAGTTAATCCCAAGAAGATAGAAACTACAGAGTCTTGGCCATAACTAAAGGATATTCATGAGCTTCGTGCTTTTCTTGGTCTTTGAGTTACTATTGCCATTTTGTGAAAATTGTTACATTGCGCCATAACTAAAGGATATTCATGAGCTTCGTGCTTTTCTTGGTCTTTGAGTTACTATTGCCATTTTGTGAAAATTGTTACATTGCGCATTCAATAATTGATCTTTTGAAAAAGTCAAAGCATTTCATATGGACTGATAGGCAAGAAAGAGAATTGAATGCATTAAAATACAAACTCACACATGCTCTTGTTTTGCAATCGCCCGATTTTATGAGACCTTTCTTTATCTTAGTCACATTGATGCTAGTGGCTATGGCATAGGTGTAGTACTTAGGTGGATGGTCATCCTATTGCTTATGAGAGCATGAAGATTAGATCGCTCAAAAGTAAGTATAGTACCGAGGACGACAAAGAACATGCACTTAAAATTTGGAAGCATTGTCTACTAATGGGTACTAAATTTATCATAATGATAGGCAAATTAAATGGTCAGCCTTTATTCAGAGTTTTTAACTTGTTATTCAATACCAACCTAGTAAAGAAATTGTGGTAGCTAATGCTCTAAGTAGAAGGCCTAGTGTTCATAACGTATTTATCATTGAGAGTTCTTCTTTCAAGAGTATGGGAGACACTATGGTAGCAACCGTGAATTTGGCACTACATAGTCTAAAATGATTGGATTCCTCATTTTATAATAATGGATACCTCTTTTTCTAGAAGAGACTATGCATCACCCAAACATTTAAACATCTCGTTATTGACAATTGCACCAACCTCCTTATGTAGGGCATAGAGGAGTTTCATCCACTCTATAGGCCATAGCTCGAGACTTTTATTAGCTTCAATGAGTAATGCATACATCATATATCTTGTAACCTTCAAGAATCATCCTTGAGAGGATACCCATTGGATGCTTGAAAGGTTTTTTATGTAGTTACCCAGACCTCATCACCTCTTATAACTAAACAAACCAATTGAGGTTAGTTGCTCACCCACATGGGAGCGATGTCAACACACTAACCTTCATGACCATTTGGGATACCCGAGAAGTCAGTGTGTTATGTGCATGGCTCATGGGTGATTCCATTATCTCTAGACACATGGCATACACAAGATTGGGGCCAAACTAAGTGTTACGGGTGATATTGTGTGAAACACTACAGTCATTAGGTATACTTTTAGGCCTAAATCATTGTTAGTATGTGATTTATATTTACAGATTTGTGTGGCACTGCCTTGGTGTGTAATTTGGTTTATTCCCAACTTTGTGCAACATTGATGTGATTATCTTTGTGAGTAGGTGAAAGAGAGGCATAGGCAATGCCGAGTGTGCGTTTGTAATGATGATTGACACTATACACGGGACACTTATTGGATGTCCGATGGCATTTTTGATGGTAGTGTGACTGCCATGATTATTTTGTTGGCCATGTGTGCTTGGGTGACACTATTTGTATTAGTGCATGTGTGAACTAGGTTTATTAGTTTTACACATTTTATGCACACTTTATGTGTGAATAACTCTACTTTTGAAAAGTGCAAGCCCAAATTTGTGTGAACAACTCCATTTTTCAAAACTGCAAGCCCAAATTTGTACACGATAATATTTTTAGCTCCAAGCTGTGATTTTTGAATACATATCAAAATACTCATGTCGTGAAGGAAGATACATGCATGAGGGGGAGATTCAACCCAATCTTGTGCAGATGGTGATGTTTAAATTTTGATTATTGTTTATGCTATGGTTTTTGTGTTTGATTTGTTGAAGGCCTATGTCTACGCTTATGTTTGTTAAACACCTATGTCTACGCTTATGTTTGTTGATAAGTTTCTTAAGTGGTACAAAGGTCCTGACAATGGCACATGTACTTAAAATGCTATGCACCTGTGTGATGGCACTAGGGTATGCCCAATGATATGCTTAGGACATATTTGGTGAATTGGAAGCTAGGAGAATAAGGAGTTAGAGACTAGATTATGGAATAAAAGTGAGTTTTGAAACATGTGAACTTGTATTTAAGTTAAAACAATATGCTTTTACATGCCATTTTAGCTTTGGAATAAAGTGAGTTTTGAAGCGTGTGAACATGTATTTAAGTCAAAACCTCTATACTTAGTTTGCCTTTATTTGCCATTTTCAACTTTGAAGCTACCTTGCCCTATTTCTCTCTTGTGTGTGCTTCTCACTCTCCTTATGGTACTGTTGTTTCTTTTTCCATTGTATTTGTGAGTGGCCTCCCCTGGTAGATCCAACTGGATAATCCGGTTGATCTCTTGCCGTGGGAGGTCCAAGAATGGAGAGTCTAGACTATACTAAAAAGATCGGACATGAGAGCCTGCAAAAACAACAGTCAATGAGAGCTTGCAAACAACCCTGAGAGAGAGAGAGAGAGAGAGAGAGAGAGAGAGAGTTGTGCCTACATACAATAGCTTTCTATAGCAATGTGAGGCCGAGAACTGGGCATAGGAGAACGCATGAAGCATGCAAGTGGCAGAGCAGATATGAATGCATTTGACACATGCACCTATGGAAGCTTTGATTGCTAAAAAAGCCCACTTACTTAAACCTCACAAACCTTTGATGTGCAAGTTGAGGAATAATATGCCATGAACAAAGAATTGGGATTGAGCAACACAAAGAGAACACAAAACAAAATTAAAATAAAAGAACAAAATTGGGAGGCCGTGTGATCATTTTGTCTTCCTCCCAACCTGTGATGGATGTGCGGTCCACAGCTTCGCTGGAGGAGGCCCTGGCGAGCAAGGGCAGCGTGGTGGTCTACTTCTGGGCCACATGGTGCGAGCCATGCGCCCACATGGACTTCGTCTTCGCCCACAGCTCTGCACCGACACCCCCCACGCTCGCTTCTTCCGGGTCTGTTCATCACCATTGCTGTAAGGTTTTTACTTATTTCTTAGTTCAAACACACCCTTGGACGTCTTGCTATGCCCTTCCTTAAGAATCACATCAACATGGATTTAGTCTGTCTGCAATCCGTTAACCTCCCTTTCATCTCTCATGTTTTTCTTGCTTGGTAGGTTGAAGCTGAAGAGCAGCCTGAGATTTCCCTCTGTTCCTTGCCTTCTCTTTATCAAGGTATGGTATTGTTAACCTTTTGCTTTTCTGTACGTATGTATGTATGTATGTATGAGTGGTGCGTGCGTGCGTGCGTGCGTGTGTGTAATGTATGTTTGTATGCATGCATGCATGTCTGTATGTATGTATATAATGTATGTGTGTGCGCTCACACACATGCCCGTGTGTTTGTATGCATATGCATGAGAGAGAGGGAGAGAGAGAGAGAGAGAGAGATGAAATGAGTCTTTTTACCTCATCCAAACCAGATCAAGTATGATCAATGTGATGGCACCAAAGTGCAGGGAATGGGACTTGAATTCGGGATCTACTTTTTGGAAGTGAATGCATAAATCGCTGTGCTCGTGTCCCCCCCCCCCCACCCCTCCCTCTCCGAAAACAAAACAGCCCTCCCACCACAGAGAGAAGAAGAAGAAGAAGCTCTTTTAATGTCGTAGGAACAATCCCAAGAGACCAAATATGATCTATCCGAGAGAGAGAGAGAGAGAGAGAGAGCTCTTAATTGCACACATGGTGTAACTTCTTTTGTTGGAATGGGATGTACTCTTTACAGTGCATGTTGGAGGTGTGGTGTTTTCAGCCTAATGGCCTTGATTTAATATGTACATGTTGGTTTTTTGCATGACGTTTGGCTACCTGTGCCCCTGCTTAGGATATGGAAGGGTTGTTGACAAGCTCAATGGAGCTAATTCAGCAGAATTGGCCAACAAAGTAGCAAATGTTGCAGGGCCGTCCACCCCACCCTAGCCAAGGCAGCTGCGCCGGCAAGTCTTGGGATGGCAGCTGGACCAGCTTGAGGCTGTGCAAAAAATGGCAAAAGACCATGAAATATTGGAAAACAGGGCCGCAGTGAAAGACCCCTCAAGGCTTAGAATACAACAGCTCAAAGAGCAGGCGATGACAGCAGTTCTTGCTACTGTGCAGAAGTTTAAACCGACAGCCCATCAAGGCTTCACTACATCTGACGGACTGACAAAGAACATGAAAAGAGGTCGCAGCCCTGGGAGTGAGCAAGTCACTGAGTGTGTAGAAGAGAAGCTAGAGTAGAGACCTTACGGGCTGCATCTTCAATGTGCGCAGAAAGTCCTAGCCGTAGAGCCAAACAATAAAGATAAGGCCTTAATCTTTAGGGTATTTTTGGTGGCATTAAATAAAAAAAAGTTGTAAAAGAGTCCTCTATAAGGGAATGTTTACATGCTAGTTTTTTTTTTTGGGGGTGCTGTAAAGCCTCCACCACTTGAGTGACACGACCTTTGAGCTCCAAAGATGAGCCAAGTTGGCACCCACAACATCTGAGTTCCAAAGATGAGCCAAGTTGGCACCAAGGGGGGGTGTTGAAGTTATGGTGCCAAGATACACAACTTAGAAAGGGGAAAAATATGCGAACATGCCAAGCATTAAACGCAGTTGACTTGACTTTAGAGTTGTGAAGGGGCAACTGACTCTTGGAGATGAGCAAAGGGCAAGATGAATCTAGTCATGGTTGATGTATCATCTCAGGCTATTTAAGAGCCATCAAGCAATGCAATTGTAGTGGTGTTTTATGAGTTCTTGTGCAATGCAATAAGTTTATTATTATCATTTATTAATAAATTTTGTGGCGTATTAATTAGTATCCTAGCATCATCTTTCTTCAAAACCATGGCATTCTATGCTTGCTATGAACCTCCATAGATCCTCATTTCTAAGTGTTGATTGCACATTCAATTGGTAAAAGAGAACCACGACCCTTGATCTTCCTTGTAGAGTTGTTGCTATGTTGTTGATACATGAGGATACCTTGAACCATCATTTACAACATTTTGAGCCTTAGCATACCACATCCTCCTTAGCTTATGTAACTCCACAACTTAAACAAACTCCAAAGCTCATCAAGTTGGAAATCCCCACCACCTCTTAATCTTATTTAAATCTTCACCAACAAAGATGAAGTGCACAACCAAAGCATCACAACCACCTCAACATTCACCTTCAAGAGAGGCCACCACACAAAAGTGGGTGCTGAAAAGTGTTTTTACTTGCGAAGGAGAATGTGAATCTACCACAAAAGTTTGTTGACCTAAACTAAGCAAAAAACCTCTATAAAGGCAAACAACACCAAAGAAAGTTCCATAGAAGCCACACAACCAAAGTTCTCACCCAAGCAAAATTCTTGCTAGATTAAACCACTCATATGGAGAAAAGATCTCGATCTCAATTGTAGATAGTGTAATGCAACATTTAAAACCTAAGTATATAAGGGAATGCAACATTTAAAACACCAAAAAATAATGTTGAAGAATGCAACGGTGATGAAGGAGACTTATGTTGAATTAGAAATTTAAAGAAATTAACATAAGTAGATGAGAACCCCCAAAAAAGGAGAGCCAAAAACTATCCAAAAATGGTCGAAAAATAGTTTGATACAAGGTTCAACCTTAAAAAACTCACTAGTTAACAAGAGTTGAAACTTTCACCTCCAACCCCTCCCATGCGTTGAATGCACAAAATTCCATTGATGTGTGGAGTCACCTCCTTGCTAGTTTTCTTGACACATTCACCAGGCGCGTGAGGATCACCCCCACATCGGTTTTCAATTGTTTGTCAATTTGTTTTTCACTACTACTATTTACCTGTTTAGCATATGCACTCATTTCCTTCTTTCAAATTGAGTTTTGAATGCTTCCCCTACCTAATTTTAAACCATGTCTCATCCCATTAGTCAAACACATGTGTTAAAATCATGTTCTTTTCTCTTCACTCTAATTTTTTTACATTTTTTCACCAAGTCCACATTACCCTCCCTCTTTAGCAACAACCTCCTTCTTGTACAACACTTAAATATACTTATGTATAAACCTAAAAACATAAGAAATTAATCCTTATACAAACAACAATAGGTACACTATAGAGGAAGCACTTTCTTTAATAAGGAAGCACAGATGCTCCACAAGTGGGCAAGGGATTTGATATCGTCCTTCATGGAGAGGTATCTCCTAGTCAAAGATGACAAATCTCCTCTCAGAGATGAGATGCTCTACCAGCTCAAAGATGACAAGTCTCCTCAATGAAGACTGGTGGCCATGTCAATCTTCAGCTAAATCTATTGTCTTGAAAAGAAAACATACATGAAAACATCCTTCTAATCTACAAGTAAATCTACAATGTCCATCACCAAGTATAGTCATCTTCACTAAAAATCTAATATTGGATTTTTTTTCTTGGGTTTTTGGCTCGTGTCTACAGAAATCCTCAAATGAGTGCTCTCTACCTTCACGATAAACTGCCCACTTGCCTTCTTTTTAAGCTGCTCTAATCTTGGCTAATTCTATGTTTTTCAAATTGAGGCAATCCATATCTTTGTGCACTTAAGTTTATTAGTTGATTGCTTTGTTAGGACCCTAATCTTTTTCATTTTGTAACCAAGGGATTACTATATATGAGTATCATGTATGATTACCCTATCTTGAAACAAACGCAAATACTAACTCCCAAATAATATTTGGCATTGTTGTATGTACCACCAAAGTATTCCTCATCATCTCTATCCATGTACCATACGTAAAGCTCACGTAAAGCACCCACATATCTAAAGAGCCTTCGATTGCCTTAATTATGTTTCCTCAAATTTGGGCTATGACCTTTGATTTGATGATGAGAGAGAGAGAGAGAGAGAGAGAGAGAGAGAGAGAGAGGGGTATAAAGTGGACTAGTTTTATTAGTTACAACATTTCTAGCTTTACATAGCTCGACAGTAAAGCAATGCGATGGTACACAGTTTATATAGAGAAGCTACCCAAAGCTTTCTACAATCCTAAAATCCGACTTCCTTTAGTTGCATCAAATGACCATTTGTAATAGTAAACATCGAGTGGAAAAAGCAAAGTCGTTATATTTGCAAGAAAGTAATTCAAACTTATGGCTAATGAGGTAACATTCCCAAATCAGTAGCTCAATGTCACTCAAGCTCTCTTCTACAAGTAACTTGACCAGCTCTGTGTGCAAACTTCACGGCAAGCTTACTACAGCCTAGGAAAGCATTCTTTTGATAGATCTAAAAGAGACCTTTAAAGCTCGAGTAGCTCAAAGCGCATCTAACTCACAGAATTTCTTAGAGCCCCACACAGCTCCATATTAGATATAACACATGGAACTTGTGTACATTCCCCATGTGTTGCAACAGCAGTACTCTAGAGCAATCCATTGAGCCAACTTCTGTTTATAGAATAACAAAGCTCATTCTGACAATTCTTCATTGCTTCCCCTCCAACTGGCTTAGGCGCAACAACATAGTTCACAAGTTGACATCAGTATAAGCATCCTGATGACTAGAGACTTGTGATGCTGGTATCACCGAAGTAGCCTTGGCATCTTCTGGTTATGCCAACTTATAACACGTATCCTGAGTGGTCGATTGAGCTAACACTAGATAATCATGCATCTTATGACCTCGGACTCCTCTCTAGAAGCAGGGCAATAATTGATCATCCATTAGCCTTTCCCTCACTTTGCATCTTGAGTTTAGGTGCTTGAGTCGAGAAACATACTCCCGCATGTATTCATTTTCTTTTTGCTTGATGTTATGGAGCTGAGCCACATGACTCCATCTATCATCACTTCGAGCAAAGCTCAGTAAGAACACATTCTTAAGCCAAGTGAAATTGACTTTATCCTTAGGCTTTAAGGTTCGATACCATTGGTAGGATTTCCCTTCTAACGTTAGAGAAAAGGCATGTATCATGGTTACATTGCTCACTGCCACATGTTTCACATGTTGACTCAAAGATCTCTATGTGTTGGATTGGGTCCCCATCTCCTGAGAACTTTTGCACAAGTTTCGAAATGATGCGTGGCTTCATGTGAGATGGTATGGATTCAAGGGCCTAGTTCCCTAACCATGCCTCTACCCATTTATGCGACCATATTAAAGGGCCATTCCTAGTTCCCTAACCATGCCTATGTCCATTTTTGCAGCCATATACAATAAATCCGCCCTTGTGGCTATATTTAGATGTGTGTGGGGATCTATTATTGGCCTCCGAGGAGCTATCCCCCCTACCCAGACCTCATACTCTACTTGCATAGTTCCATCTATCCAATCTAGGTCTATGGATGGGTCCGGGCAATTATCATCACTTGGCTCATCATTAGCGGCCTCAGCCTACCTTTGTTGAATTAAGAGTTCCATGCTCTGCAAGAATGTGGGATTATTAATTATTTCATGTATCTCCTCCCTTGTGTAGAGCCGATCCTCTTCTCCTGCAGATGCCCTAGATAGATTGTCCACTTCTTCTTGTAGTTTGAGGTTTTCCTCAACCTTGTGTTCCTCGTTTATGGATTCTAAGGCTGGTATCCCTCCTTAGCCATTCCCATCCCCATGTTATCTATGGCCTCTCTAGATGTTTCTATTTATTTTCCACATGGCCGTAACAGATTCAAATTACCAATTTTTCTCTATTCCGCCATCGTTCTTCACGTATCCAGCTCTTGCCTTTTTAAGCTCAGAAGTTGTAATCGACACTCTGCTTCAGCCAACTTTAATGTCAACCTCTAATTCCTTGGATGCGGGGAAGAAGATTTGAATCGTCTTGGCAACATTTTTCTTGTCTCTCCTAACCTTAGGAGTCATCCCATTCCCTGCCCAAAAGATCCCAAAAAGGTTGTGCCTAGGAAAAGGAATGTAATGCAAGTCACCAACACAATCAATGGCTCCTTGTTTTTGTGATTTTTTTTTGAAAAAATAGAAAAAAGAGTGTTACCAACTGCTATCTCATGTAGCGAAATTGGTAACGAGAAGAACATCAAAATAAAATCCAAGTGTAGCTTTCCTCTAGGCAATACCAAGTACTCACACACACTTACACACACACAATTTTCCACAACTACTCTAATTTCTTCCCTTCCACACAAAGCTTATCTACATAATTTTTCACAATGCACTTTCAGAATGCAAAGGCAATAGTGGATCTTGCATAATGGGACCTGGAGCTCTAAGAAGACGGAAGAAACAATGATTTTTTCCCCGGTAGCGGCACCAAAGATGTTATGCCCTACTTTACCTCCCAAGAGAACTCCACACATTCACAATTGGAAGAAGCAATAGACCATAACCATTGTAGGCTACTTACCAATGCTTTGAGCTCATGTCTCTTGAGGCCCTCCAAGCTCCCTTTTGGAAGCTCCAATCCTCGAATCTCCACTACCACTCTGTCACCGCCCGTGGAGTCACTCCCACCACAATGCAAGAAGGCAATTGTCCTCTCACTCTCCCACACACAAGCATGGAAGAGGCATATGCACTAGAGTACTCTCTGTGTCTCTCTCTCTCTCACACACACACATACACAAGACAAGACAAGAGCTCTCATAGCACAAAGGGGGATTGTGTCTTTCCATTATGAGAAATTATCTTATATACAACTGCCCCCCCTTATTCACACTTGGGTATCGAAAACTTACTAACTAAAGCCTTGGTTGGCTAGTATAATGTATAACCTTTATAGTGCTGTTACATAACCTTATTAATATCTTCAAATGGAGGATTATCTTTGTTAATCCAAAGTGGGATTAATAGCTACTTGCCGATTCTTGATTTACTCATCCTCACTCTCAATATGGTACTACGTAATTCTTGGTCAAACAGGGAAGAGATCTTCTATGACATCAACAAAGGCCCCACATTTCATCAATAACTAAAAAATCCATACACTTCCATGGTCATTGATTGTTTATCTTGAGGATATGACAGAAATAGCATTTTGGCATCACAACCCTTCGATGATAAAAACTGGTAACTTCCTCACTCATTAAAGCTTTATGAATAACTTCAGGTCATATGGCATTGCTTGCCAATGACCCAAGGATGGGATCATGTTCAAGAAGAGGGGTATGTTATGGGGTCTAAGGGCTTTACTAAATACATTTTTGACTCATTTTAGCCCTAATTCCACTCATAAATGTAATATAAATATATTGGTTGCCTTCTTTGATAATAGCCAGACACTTATTTAATGGCTACTTTGTAACTTTTTCCATCTTTTATTGTTTGTAAAGTGGGGCTAGATCTATAGGTTTGCCCACTATATGTGCTTTATTATCCAAGGAGGAGAGTTACTAGAGTGTAGAGCTCGAATCTTTGTTTTGGGCACTCTAGGGTAGACACACTTCCCCTACGTGTGGACACACAAAATTTGTATATAGGTAAGTTTCCTATCATAATACAACACTCTCCCATTAGTCTATTGAACTCTTGCTTTTCTTATGCTTATGCATACTCATTCTAAACCCTCTTATGCTTATGCTTATGCATTATTATTCTAAACCCTCTTATTATTTGCTTCTTATACCCATGCTTACTTGCTTGCTTACGTGAGGGACTAAGAATTAGAGGAGAAGATGTTGTGAGAAGGGCTCTTTATCAATGCCTTTTCCTAAACCCTCTTATTATTTTCTTCTACACATGCTTACTTACTTGCTTATGTGAGGGAGTAAGAATTATAGGAGTAGAGAGTGTGAGAAGAACTCTTCATCAACACCTTTTCCTATGTATTCTTATTCTAAACCCTCTAATTATTTGCTTCTACACATGCTTACTTGCTTGCTTATGTGACGGAGTAAGATTTAAGGGAGCAGAGAGTGTGAGAAGGGATCTTCATCAACGCCTTTTCCTTTTACTTTGGTGTGGTGAGTAGCTCTACAACCCATGGAGACTCCCCAAGCTACAACCTTGGAGGGAGAAGTAGCAAACCAAGCTCTCGGGTGGAACTACAAGTTTGGTTTTGGGCAACACCCAACGATATATACAAGCATAATGGTAAGTGGCTTCTAATGCTTATAATTAGGCTTTCCAAACCTCCTCCATTATGAGGTAGAGAAAATGTCACCGGATAAGAGGACAACTACTAAGATGCTTTGCATGTGAGAAAATTGTTCATATAAAGAATGAATGTTTGGTGTTAAGATGAGGGTAATAAGAAATCACTCTAGAAGTGAGTTTGGTTATCACTAAAATCAAAGAACATGCCGAGTCAATTTAGAAGTAGTAATGGAATGACTATCACAAATAGAAGAACAAAAGGGCAAAGACCTTAAACAAAAACAAAACAATGAGTCTGGTTATCACTTAAATTGAATAGCATGCTGAGTCAAATTAAAGAAGCAATGGAAGGACTATCACAAATAGAAGAACAAAAGGGAAAATATCTCGTCACAAAAAATGATGTGAGAAGAAGAACCTTGAAGCAGTATAAAGGTACTAAAAACAAAAGGGAAAAGACCTCAAGTCACAAAAAATAATGTGAGAAGAAGAACCTTGAGGCATTATAAAGCTTCTTAAATGCTCAAAGATAACAGACCATAATGGAGTGCCTAGTAGAGCTCAACAAGAATAAGAGTCATTGGTAAAATAAAGATATAATTCAAGTTTGAAAAATTGGCCTAACTTGATAGAGGGATGAAGAAAGGGGATAGATGAAAGAGTTCACAAAGAAGACATGCCAAAATAAGAAGACATGCCACAATAAGAAACTTAAAAGGAACATGACAAGGTAGTCCAAACAGACAAGGTCAAAGGATCCTAAAGAGAAACAAAGCCACAAATAGGAGAGAAGGGGATAACCAAACCCAAGCGGTACAAAACATGAAAGGTTGGTGATGGGTATCGAGCTCTAAGAGTTGAGGAGCATCTAAACTTGATGATAATTCATTCATTGTCGAGGCACATTGTTAGAGTTGAGCTCTAAGAATTGTTATTATCATTCATTTGCCAAGGCACATTGATTTGGCACTAATCCTTATTAATCACTATCTTGATCAAAAACTTCTTAGGTGGCACTTAATCACCAAGTAATGTAAAACATATCAGAAAAGATTGCAAGAACTTGATCAATCTTACATCACTTCCACAAGATTAACTAATCTTGCTTTTCTTACATCAATTTCAGCACGAATCCAATAGGTGTGCTTTTCTTGCTTGAGTTTTCAACAATATTCATGGTTTCTTGAAGTTTGCAACAATTTCTTTCAATGCAACATAGTCACATTAAAAGAAATGCAACACAGATGCATTCTTGAAGTTTGCAGCCGTTTCTTTTAATGTAACACAGTTACATCAAACATAGATGCATTCTTGAAGTTTGTAGTAGTTTCATTTAATGCAACACAATTGCTTACAAGAAATGATCAAGATCAAGAATCATTCAGTGATATCAAGTCTGCTCAAGATTTGATTTCTTTTCTTAATCTTTGTAAACTTATAAATATACACCAAGATTCCTCTGAACTCCACTTTGCACAACAAAATATACCTAAATCTGCAAAATAGAACTATAAACTACACATAAATCTACTCAAATCTATATGAGAACTATAAGCTACACATAAATATGCTCAAATCAATAATAGGATTGTAATTTATATGCTCTTTTGATAAACTCTACACCAAGATTTACACAACAACCACCAGTATCTCCTAAACTGCCAAGAATCTAAAAAAACTAGGTAAATGTTGAAGGAAACTAGCGTTTATGAAAAGAGTTGATTAGAGAAATCACTAATCAAGAAAATTATGCAGTAAACTCAGAGAATAGGTTTTTGAAAGAAACTTAATCTAGAAATGATTAAGTCTCTACCAAGATCAAAGCCAAAAACTATCAAGATCAAAACCAAATGCTACCAAGATCAAATAAAAGCTTTAATACCAATGCAAGAAAGAGATCTTGGAATAGAGATGGGGCTTTAATACCAATGCAAGAAAGGACTCTAGGGATAGGGTGGAACTAATGGTTCTTCGATTCCTCACAACTATAGAGTAGCCATAGGTTTATAAAGAAAGCCATGAAAGCTTATGTAAGAAGCTAATAGCTCCAAGAAAGGTAAAGTATATATTATGTCAAAAAGGTACTTAGAGTCCTAGGGCTGATGCCTTTTATAGTCCCCAAAGCCCTATATGTCCAAATCCCACATGCTAAATGTGTCCTAAGGCCCCAGGTGGCTAGGCCCATGCCCTATGTGCATGTGTACCCTAAAATCACTTTGTTACAAATAGTTATATGCCTATAAAAAAAAGACCACAACAAGTTCTAGAAAATGGATACCAAATACATAGTATTGAAAACACACAATTTGGATATCAAGTATCCAAATTGTGCTAAAAACTCACAAATCTAAATACTTCGTACTTGCACATTTTCTAAAATGGACAAAGAGACTCCAAAACAAGTAAAGCTCCTTGCTTGTTTAAAAGAACGGATACCAAGTATCTATATTATGTTGAAAACACACACACAAAATTAGATACTTGGTAGAAAACACACACACAAAATTAGATCCTTTGTATTCTTTTTTCTAAAAATGGGGTAGGGAGCTTCCAAAACAAGTAAAAGCTTCATGTTTTAGAGTATGGATATTAAGTTGAAAGAATTTTGTGTTTTTAACACGAATTCATGCCAAGTTGAAAGGCTTGTGTGTTTTTGACATGAATTATGTTAAAAACACAAAAGACTTTCAGTTTGGTATTATTTTTTTGAAACAAGCAAAGATATTTTAGTTGGTATCATTTTTTGAAACCATAGTATCCATTTGTAAAAAAATCTTTCAACATCTCAATATCTAGTTTTATATTCAAAATCAATACCTAGTACGTATTTTTCTCAATATCTAGTTCTATTTTTAAAATCAATGACAACAATCAATACCTTATATGCATTTTTTATTGAACTTGAAATGTTTATATATACTAACCATATTTAAAATAAATAGCCATTATCTATATATATATTTACTAATTTTATGATATTAATTATAAGAAATAAAAAATAAAAAATTATTAGATTTATGATAAAATAAATAAACATTATCAAAAGTTAAAATAAGAGCTTTATTATTTATTTTTATTTAATATTTTTATAAATTGAAGTATTAAAAAAACTTGAGAATAGATACATAGTATCCATTTGTAAAAAAATCTTTCAACATCTCAATATCTAGTTTTATATTCAAAATCAATACCTAGTACGTATTTTTCTCAATATCTAGTTCTATTCTTAAAATCAATGATAACAATCAATACCTTATATGCATTTTTTATTGAACTGGAAATGTTTATATATACTAACCATATTTAAAATCAATAGCCATTATCTATATATGTATTTAAGATTTTTATGATAATAAATATAAGAAATAAAAAATTTAAAAAATATTAGATTTATGATAAAATAAATAAGAATTATCAAAAGTAAAAAATAAGAGCGTTATTATTTTATTTTTATTTAATGTTTTTTTAAAAATAATTTTAATCAATGTAAGTTTAAAATAATAGTTTAATTTGTTTTGCATAGAGAAAATTTATACGTTTTCATTATTGTTGACTAAATTAAGAAGTGTGTCTTTTTTTTAAAAATGTAGAAGACTTAAAAATAAAAGAGTTTGTCATAAAAATCACAATTCTATTTTGGGATTATTTTTTATACTTTAATCAATAGGTTTTTGGATTTATCTTTTTTATTTATAAAGTGTATTCTTAAGGACATTTTCACTTTTAGATTAATTTTCATAAATTCTAAAACATAGAAATTTAGTGTACTTTTAGATATGATTGTACATTTTTTGTACGATGGCCAATGTCCCGAGGCTTTCTAAATGCCCAATCTAACCAAGGTTGCTGATCCTCCAACGGAGGAATATCACCAAATGGTGTAAGGCCTACCCTCACCTTCTCCCATAACTATACATATCCACACATGAAACCCAAAAATATTGATGTGGCGGATTTTTTGAAAAGATAATAAGTGGCCTCTGCATGGCAACAAAGCATCCATAATTCTCACTAGTCCCAATCGATCCATAATTCTCACTAGTCCCAATCGATCCATTCTATTGAATTTTGGCCATTCAAAAAGTTTCTCAGGCCACTCCAGATGTCGTGAAGTAGCCAACACCTCACCTGCCATAGAATTCAACTACGACTGTTGATCTAAAGGCTTCTATTTAGTGTGTGCCAAAACCTCCTTCCATGAGATCATCAAACAAGAAAGGAGAGGTGAAGCCACCTGTTGGGAACCATTCACTACATCCCACCATGTAATATATCAATCCTAGTATTACCATGCACAAGTGCGACCTCCTCTATGACGAGGGCCTTAGCCATTACCACCCATGGCTCTTGAGATACACACATATCTTGCAATAAAGGCCATCTCCTAGCGACCATATATAGTCTGACATCTAATAGGGCTGCCCCTCCACTCCTCTTCGGGAGTCGTAACGTGTTCCAACCCTTAGTCCAACTAATTTAATTAATATGCACACACACAACATGGTATATATTAATTTATTTTTTCAAGGGGAACTCTTGCAATTAAATACTCTAATATTTTAATCAACCATTGACACTTGATTTAATTATTTATTTTCTTTTTTCTAATTAGTATTTATTATTTTACGTTATTGACCTAAATTAATTTTTTTATAGGTGTGCATATTAATGTGCACATGTGTACCCAAGGGTCTTTCCTTTTATATTTGCACATAGACCTTAAAACTTATCTGAAAAAGGTTTTCATATTTTTATTTACAAAATTTTCCCAAAATAATAAACAAAAATATTTTTCCGTAATTAATTAAAATTTATTGCTTAGTAAGAGGGATCTTACAAGAGTGGCCAGTTATCCTTTTCAAGTATATAAAGGTCCCCTAGACCTTGAGAAATCCACAGGCTTTTATCTAGGAAAGGAGAGTTTACTTGTATAGTTTTCAACACCTGCATATCATTTTTACCTCATCCTATGTAAGAGCTTTGGGAACACTGTCGTGCATAGTTGGGAGATCAAGAAAAACTCATGGACTTCTGTAGCTTCTCTATTCATAAATAGACCCTACTCCAACACTAAAGCTAGGCTAATCAGCTCTCATATTAAAAAATTAACATTTCTCTTACTAGCTCTTATAATTAAATTGTATTGGTATCTTGATTCCAATTGATTTAATAACTTAAAAATTCTAGGTCTAATTTAATACACCATATTAGGAAGGTATTTCTATCTTAGGGTAAGTTCTATTAAGGCTGTAGGTGCAGTAAGGCTTTAATAGCCTATAATGATCTTTATTCTCAAGGAAGCATACATTAGGTGGAGGTAAACTAAATTTGAGAACTTTATTAATTTTTTGGAATAAGCTAAGATTTTGCACCATATCCTAACAATTGATTGACTACCTTCAACATATGAAACTTAGGATTACTAAAGAACTATTGGTCTATGAGACCATATAATTTATGTCTATCTAGATTAACACAAGGGATTAGGGTAAGAGAATTGACATGACCTTAGAATTAATTGTCTCTGTGATCATATAATTTATGTCTATCTAGGTTAACCCAAGGGATTAGGTTAATAGAATTGACAAGACCTTAGAATTAGTAGAGATAGCCTAGGTATGAAAGCAAACATATATAGAGAGAGAAAACCCTAGTGCACATACACATGCAGATCTAATAGTAAAATTGGGTTTTATTTAAATTCTCTATTATAAGTAGAGATAGCCTAGGTATGAAGCAAACATATATAGAGAGAGAAAACCCTAGTGCACATACACATGTAGATCTAATAGTAAAATTGGGTTCAATTTAAATTCTCTATTATAAGTGAACTTCATAGGAAGGTGATTAAGCATAGAAAACATACCGAAGCACTCTCCATATCCTGGAAAGTCATGCATTGTCCATATTAAAATTGTCTTCACCTTTATGCTATGTTGTGTAGGCGGTCATGACACATCATGCACTTGGATGCTGCGCCATAGTGTCTCAAGCTCCTCGATCAAAGGTTCAAGGTACACATCCATGTTTTGGACATTGTGCTTATTGTTGTTGGGCACAAGAAGAGCTAGGTTCCGTCGCACAAACCACATCTTGATAGTGTGCGATGCACACTTTGATATTTGAGGGCCACTATTGATTATGCATTGTTTTATGAAGTAGGTGTACCATTGGAGCTATATGGGTACACAGATGTAGATTGGGCAGGTAGCATCTCAAACAGGAGATCTACCAGTGGATTTATGTTTTCATTGGGGAGTGCTGCTGTGACATGGAGCAGCAAGAAGCAGCCCATAGTTGCCTTGTCGAGTATAGAGGAGGTGTGGTGGCAGCATGTGAGGTAGCTTAGTTACCAAAGCTACTTGCTAATTTGGGGTTGCATGTGGAGAGAAAGGTTGTCATATATTGTGACAATCTTAGCAGTATACAGTCGGCCACGAACCCAGTTTTTCATGCGCGGACGAAACACAGTGAGGTACATTACCACTTCATCAAGGAGAGAGTCTTGGCAAGCGACATAGACTTGGCCTACGTGAGCACACAGGATCAGGTCACTGACATCTTCATGAAGGCCTTGGGAGCCGAGAAGCTCCGTAGATTTTGAGATATGCTTGGAGTTCATGAGCTAGAGTTGAGCTTAAGGGGGAGTGTTGAGATGTCAAGCTCAACATGAGCTGACACTCACGAGCCGCCTGCATGACCGTTCGACATTTACATCATTGGCGGGTTTGGCAGCTGGCACTGACATATCTTTACCAGAGATTCTACAGCACTCACTAGTCCACATCTACCCACTCCTCTTAGCGTGTTCACATTATGGACCGCTTGTGAAGAAGAAAAATTTTCAGCCTCTCACTTTGTGTGTTCTCTTCTAGGGTTTGTGTGAGTGTGTGCGTGCTTGCAAGAGCTTAAGCTCTCTTCTCCCTTGCATCTTTACAATTACTAATAACCATAAACGTTATATGGACTCATTGAAAGAGGCTTGTAATACTAGCTCTCTTCTCCCTTGCATCTTTACAATTACTAATAACCATAAACGTTATATGGACTCATTGAAAGAGGCTTGTAATACTAGCACTGCTCCAACCAAAAATGGTTCCACAAGTTTAGTAACTCCAAGGTCGCATGAAGAGTGGATTATGCACACCCTTCGTATAGTGGAGTGCTCAAGGCTTTCACAAATTGATCTTTCTATGGTTTCCAGCTCAAAGAAGTCATCAATCATCTTGTCCATGCCCAAATCTTCACCATTGACTTCATGTGCCATTGATGGAGGCATTTGTTCCTTATGAGGACGAGTATGCGAGCTCACCCCACTTCTAGCATGGAGGTCTCGCCTCTACGTAGTTGTTCACTTGTCCAATCCGTCGCTTTCGCAGCTGGTCGCCTAATGGTAGGCCTCCAACTAGCATGCGCCATAGGAACACCTTCCCTTGATATGGAATCTTAGACCACAAGATAACTTCCTTCCACCAGGCTGCCCTACTCTTCTTGATGTTCCATACCCTATTAGCCTTCTCAATGACCCTATTAGCCTTCTCAATGATCGAGGACTTTTCTTCCACCATCATATGGTATACTTGATTTGCTGTACATTGGACAATGTCTTGAGGCTTTCTAAATGCCTAATCTAACCAAGGGTGTTGATCCTCCAATTGAGGAATATCACCAAACGGTGTAAGTGCTGCCCTCACCTTCTCCCATAATTGTACATATCCACGTGGAACCCGAAAATATTGATGGATTTTTTGAAAAGACAATAAGCATCCCCTACATGGAAAGAAAGCATCCAGAATTCTCACTAGTCCGAATCGAGCCATTCTATTGAATTTTGGCCACTCAACAAGTTTGTCAGGCCACTCCAGAAGTCCTGAAGTAGCCAACACCTCACCTGCCATAGAATACAACTACAACCATTGATCTGAAGGCTTCCATTTAGTGTGTTCCAACACCTCCTTCCACGAGATCATCAAATGAGAAAGGAGAGGTGAAGCCACCACTCGAACCTGTTGGGAACCATTCACTACATCCCACCATGTACCATCAATCTTAGTATTACCATGCACAAGTGCAACCTCCTCTATGAGGGACTTAGCCATTACCACCCATGGCTCTTGAAATATACACATATCTAGCAATAAAGGCCATCTCCTAGCGACCATATTCAATCTTACATCTAATGGGGCTGCCCCTCCACTTCTCTTCGGAGTAGTAACATGTTCCCAAGAAATCCACGTCTGCCCTGGCGTATTTCTTGCTCTTTTCCATAGAATAAATCGAATTGGCTGTTGTAGCTGATGTAAATCTTTTCCTATCAATATATATATATATATATATCTCTTTCTCAAGCACACTACCTCTAGAGCTCTCTCTCTCTCTCTCTCTCTCTCTCTCTCTCGCTTTCCCTCTCTATCGAATCTAAATACCTATTTTCTAAATAATGTTTTAAGAGATCAAAGAAACTTGCAAAGTATGGTTGGTCAGGGTTGTTGCCATATATATATAGGCAGTGATGTGTGTGAACACACTTAGGATCGCCGGGGTACTTTTTCCCTCTTTAGGAGGTTTTTTCCCCCGGCTTGTATATACGCCCATCCTTCTAGGGCTAACTTATCTTTTGTACATTGACACAATCTAATACATTGTGTGTTGTGTGCATTCTTGCTTCTTCCTCTCCAAGCTTTGTGTGCTTTCCTGCAACCCTAATTCCAACAATTGGTATCAGAGCAGGCATCGGCTCCCAGGGCTACGTCGCCAGCACCCTTCGACTCACGTTCTCCGATTAAGGTGAGCTTTCACGATCGCTTGCAGGTCCCTATACTCTACAAATAAGCTCGTAAGGCTTGGAGTTCTCAGAAATCGCATCTGAGGTCGTTTCGGGCTCCGTTTTTGCATTGCAAGTTCTTCATTACAGGCAGCTTTTGCATCACTTTCAGTCAGTGGCCATGGCTGATAACAACAATGATGTATTTCGCATGTTGTCTGCTGAAGACAAACTGGATGGAGGCAGCAACTACCCACTTTGGACATACATGATGCAGCATGTTTTGGTTACAAAAGGACTTAATCTTGGATTAAGGAAAAGCTTCATTTGGATTGAGAATGGGTCATGAGTATGACCCTTTCTTGAGTGAGAGAGAGAAATTACATAAAAACCATTAGAATTTAAACATAAATGGAAATTAACTTCAATAGCATTTATTAAATTGTGTAACTCTTCACTACTCTTCACCAATTAACTTCAATAGCATTTAAAAAAACCATACCAATTAGGCCTCTCAAGCTTGAGAGGGGTGGAGAAGAGAGAATCATTGAGAAATTATAGAAAAGATCAAAATTCAATATACTTACCTTATAATTTGCTTGATTCTTTATTCACGGTAGAGGCCCCCAACCAATCAATTGGTTTAGTATGTTGATGGAGCCACCAATGGGGATTGAAGAAAGAGAGAAGTATCAAAAACTAGTAAATTATTAAAGAATTCACAATTCTTGGCTTAGGTAGAGTAGAGTAACAATGCATAAGACATTATATATTTTGGCTTAGATGGAGTAGAGTAACAAAGCATAAGACACTATATATTTTGGCTTAGGTGGAGTAGAGTAACAAAGCATAAGACACTATATATTTTGGCTTAGGTGGAGTAGAGTAACAAAGCATAAGACACTATATTTTTTTAAACAAGGGAAGGCTTCTATTTATAGGAAAATTTGAGCTCCCAACCAAACAAACCGATTCTAGAATTTTCCAAGTCAGTTTGGTCACTTTTTGACCATTTTTAGGTCAATTAAGCTAACTTTTTGGAACTAGACTTGAATGAGGAGAGAGGAGAGATAAAATATCTCAATTTTTATGAGTTTAAAACTTATTCAAGCATGTGAAATATGCACCTCCTTTAAAGAACTCCCTTCCTTACATATGTGTCATAATGGAATCATTTTAATATTGCTCATAGTTTTTTATTAATAAACCTTGTACATTTTCAACTCTTCATCTTATGTGAAATATGCACCTCCTTTAAAGAACTCCCCTTCCTTACATATGTGTCATAATGGAATCATTTTAATATTGCTCATAGTTTTTTACTAATAAACCTTGTACATTTTCAACTCTTCATCTTATGTGAGCATTTAAGGGACTCCCCTTCCTTACATATGTGTCATAATAAAATCATTATTCCCAAAATATCTCATATTTTTAATATTGCTCATAGTTTTTTACTAATAAACCTTGTACATTTTCAACTCTTCATCTTATGTGAGCATTTAAGGGACTCCCCTTCCTTACATATGTGTCATAATAAAATCATTATTTCCAAAATATCTCATATTTTTAATATTGCTCATAGTTTTTTACTAATAAACCTTGTACATTTTCAACTCTTTATCTTATGTGAGCATTTACTCATTTTTGGGTATCTTCTTTTTACAATTTGGATTTATCTCCCTACACATGGATTGATGCTATTGGCCCATAGGAACCTTAATTGGACCATAATCCAAAGATTTATGAAAATCTAGACCCTTAGACTAAGGTTCTTTATACCTATTTCTAATTAATTCCAATTGCACATTGGAAAATTCGTTTTGAATTTCTGTTTCAGGGAAATTCATCTTAATTATATGAGATATTTTTCTATCCAAAAATATTCAAAATCTGAATATTCTCTCTCTAGAATAATTTTCTCTCTCTAGGTTAAAACAGTTAGAAACAAGGTCTTTATATTTCTGAAGAGGGATTGATTATAGGGGAAGATACTAGACATCAAAAGGGGTTGGGGGAGGAATCTTACACACACAAAGCTTGGAGAGGAAGAAGCAAGAATGCACACAACACACAATGTATTAGATTGTGTCAATGTACAAAAGATAAGTTAGCCCTAGAAGGATGGGCGTATATACAAGCCGGGGGGGAAAACCTCCTAAAGAGGGAAAAAGTGTCCCGGCGGTCCTAAGTGTGTTCACACACATCACTGCCTATATATATATGGCAACAAATCCCCCCTGGGAGTGATGGTGTGAAAACGAGAGCTGGCACTCATGTATAGGGGAGTGCCATGCCCGAAGTAGATCAGTCCACAAAGGGGAGAAAGCCCAAAGCTTTGTGGAACGCTTCGAACTTCTCACGAGGAAGCACCTTTGTGAAAAGATCGGCGAGGTTGTCCTGTGTTGGCACATAGGCCAAGCTGATCTCTCCTACTGAGAGTCTCTCCCTGACATAGTGATAATGCACCTCAATGTGCTTTGTGCGAGCATGAAAAACTTGGTTTCTCGCAACTGCCAATGCACTCTGACTGTCAGTGAAGATAGAGGTGGCAGACTCCTGTCCAACACCCAAGTCAGCCATAAGCCGTCTAAGCCACACACACTCAACCGTAGCTGTGAAAGCTGCCCTGTACTCAGCTTCACAACTAGAAGTGGCCACAGTAGGTTGCTTCTTGCTCAACCAAGATATGCATGCGCTACCGAGCATGAAACAAAAACCACTTGTGGACACTCTTGTGTCATAGCAACCAGCCCAATCTGAGTCCGAAAAAGCATGTAAATTTGGCGGCAACGATCCCCCCTTGGGATAAAACAACCCAAGATGTATGGTGCCACTCAAGTAGTAGCGAAAGATGCATTTAACTGCCTTCCAATGCTGAGACCCTGGGCTATGCATAAACCTGCTCACCTGTGAGACTGCAAACTGAATGTCCGGCCTCGTAATGCATACATAAATGAGGCAACCAACAGCTGTCTGATAGAGTGTGACATCAAAGTGATCTCCAGCATCATGAAGACTCAACTTCAAACCTGTCTCCATTGGAGTAGCAATAGGCTTGCAGTCTTCAAGGCCAAATCTCCGCAACAATGTCTCAATATACTTTGTCTGACACAAAGCAATACCTCCATCACACTACTTAAATTGTATCCCCAATTAATGATGCAAATGCCGCAAATCTGACATCTCAAAAGAGGCATTCAAATCAGCCTTAAAATCAGCAATATGACTTTCATTTGGTCCTGTGAGCAGCATGTCATCGACATAGAGAGCAATGATTAGATGTACATCATCCACACATTTAACATATAAAGTGCTTTCTGTTGGAATATTCTGAAAACCATGTGCAGTCAAATATGCATGTATCTTTTCATTCCAAGCTCGTGGAGCTTGCTTTAAACCATATAAAGCCTTTTTCAACCTGCCATTAGGGAAAAAGGGAGCTCATTTTGGGGCCCTGTAAGAAATTCACTATTTTTTGATTTATTTCTCTCCTAAAAGACCTCAAAAATAATAAAATATGGAAACGTGGCTCAGAACTATCAGTATAAGGACTACCGAACTGTCAGTTCAGAAAAGAATAAGATAATCTTTTGTCTAACTAACATGATTTTGTATTAAATATCTCCTTAGTTTTTTTTTGTTTCCCGAAGATTCCGCATCTCTTTTGCGGGCCTCTCATAAAGAATCCATCACTGAACTTAATGATTGTATGGATACCGCCACACTTCCACGATTCATGTTACAAAAAGACTATAAGATTGACAAGCAAACTTTGCAACCTCAGAAGCACAAAAAATGGCCGATACTAGTGAGTCACAATCTCAGAAGAAGCGATTACACCATCTTCACATCGACTTAGAAGAACAATATGCTCCAGCACAAAAAAGACGAAAGGATATGGTGCTGAATGCTCAACAACGAGAAAATATGAGAAGAGAAGGGCTCCAACATATTGACTTATGGTGTGATGGAAGCATATATCCAAAATGTCTGGTAAAAAACTCTACACCTCCATTTGTCAATCCAACCACACTACTGAGGTTTGCAGGCGATGGACAAAATGGACTTCTTGGTTATATTTCAGCACAGTCTGCATTTGCAGAAACATATAAAACAATGTACCTACAAGAAAAGGGGGCCAGGATTCAAGAAATAGCTATTCGTGCAAAATTGGAGCAGCAGTTGCAGAATGAAATTGAGGAGCATTCAAAGAGTAAAAAAGAGTTGACAAGATCAAGAAGGAAGAGAACCGTGCTTGGAGATAGACAACGAAGCAGGAAGATTAAAAACATTGCAAATTTGAAGGCTGGGACTGGTGGATGCAAGCGAAGAATTCAGGAAGCAAGGCTAGTTTGTAATTTTTCATTTTTTATACTCGAAAATACTCTCAAATGACTATATCTATTTTGTCCATTAACGCAAAACAGGATTGGAAGTGTTGAATAATATAGGCATATTGTGTTGTTACTATAGGAAACTATTGGAGCCTGCAAAAGAAAATATGGATCCCAACCTTCTTCCAGTTATGTCCACATGTTTTCAAACTCAATCAATAGATTTTTATTTTGTGGAACAAGTGACTCTTGGTGTTATGCCTATATGTTTTGAGACTCCATCAAAAGTATTTCTTTTGTGAAACATGTGATCTATATTGACAAGCATCAATACATCCTGAGCTACACACAAAAAATTCAATCAATACTACTTAATTATGCTAGACACACTATTGATCCTTACCAATAAGGTACTGAGTGTCAAACGCTTTTAGAAGCTACTGAGTGTGGGAAGAGTACTGAAGTGTCGTACGGTGATGGGACAAATGCAAAAGGGTACTGATCGTCCGTACGGACAAGGAACTGATGAGGATCAAAGACTTTGTACAAATCAGTTCAACTTCAACATAATGTTTGTGCTATATTTGATGACTAAATCCTATTACTCCCAAGGCCTGCCAGTCGGAACTCTCTTTTTGAACTTGATTGGACTCTTTTTCTTCCTTGTTGGCTTGATGTCGACTGTCTGTTTATCAATGCTTGCCTCTGTTGCTTGTCTGAGAGGGGTATCCTTGTCTTCAGCTATCTCCACGTGTTCTTCTTGTTGGATTGTGTGGCCTGATGCAATCATGGGTGGCTCTCGAAACCTTATGAGCTTGTGCTTTCCATAGCCCTCCAGACATTTGGGCTCCTTAACACCACATGCTAATGCATAAGAAGTGTAAGACAAAAAGTAAGAGGCCCTAGAGGCCTACTTATTCACATAATCCCCAAATATATCTATGGCGGACAACCTCTCTATTAAAATGATCTTTTCCTTTTGCCATGGAAGATCATGTCCACCTAAAACCCTAGACAAACATTTAAAGAAGTAAACAATGGCTTCTCCATTGTTGCTCAACTGCCTATGGTAAATCAAGATCTTAGCACTGCCTAGATCATGAATATAATGAGCTAGGCTTGACATTTTGCCAAACCCAGCCGGCCTGCTTCCACTTGTTCTCTGGAGGAATGTGTCATCCTCAATTTGTAACTGCCACATATCAAAAGATTGGAGTGAGACAATAATACATAACTACAAAACATTTAAACACAAGATAAAGTATTTGATTTGAAGTAATAATATCATACCTTCTCATTTTCATCAGCAACAAGAAGTTCATCTTTCCAAAGATTTATTCCTCTCCCCTCCAGTCCAGCCTCTTCTTTAAGCTTTTCCTTATGAAGTGCTGAGAGATTCATAGCTTCCTGGGTGAGCTGGAAGGCAGCTTCATCTGGCTCTTGGAAATCTTCAGCCTCTTTGAAACAAATAGTAAGGGCCTCTGCAGGATCAAAAGTTGTTTCCAAAGCCAGTAGTGAATGGTCATCCTCTATGCCAACCTCCTTGCCAAGCCTTGAAGCCTGGGCAATAAGGGAAATGGCATAGTCCTCCCTCAAATTGAACATACACTCTATATCATGGAGGAAAACATAATCTTTACCACCAATCAAGACACCTGGAAGCATGGGCACTGCATAGTTGCTGCTCTGAACATCAAAATCTTCAACTGGCTGTGCTGCCCTAAGAGTTTCAGTCCTCAGTTGAACAAGGTCAAGAGCAGCCACTTGCAGCCCCTCATCCTTGAGGTTGATATCTTCTTCCTGCTCTGCCATTTCTGTTGCCACAGGAATATCCTCTTTTACCTCTGCTACAGATATATCTTCTTCTTCAGCCTCCTGCCCTTGCTCTTCTAGAGATTGCTGATGGAAGACAATGTACATAAGGAATGCCATGGTTTCCTCAAGCACTCTACACTTTCTGGTGTGCAAGTTACAGCTGAATTTATATTCCTCAGGCAGGCTGTCAAATCTTCTATTCACATGGTACCTCAGCCTGTCAATGGGGACAATATGATTTATATGCACAAAAACCTTTTCACCTTCTACAATTCTTCCTGCCTCTGTCAGTTGTTTGAAGGTATCCCAATGGTCTAAAAGAAAATCTCTGTGATGCTCCAAAACAGAGCTCATAGTGAACTCCCTGTTGAAAATACTGTGGGGTCTACTCTTTGTTCATAATGATCAAAGGAGAGACATCACATACATTCATTACCTTTATTGCCATTAGGAGCAAATCTGGAGATTTGTCCTCTTCTGGTTCCCTTTGTTTTGAAAGGGAAGACTCACCTTTCTGCTCCAGTCTCTTGCTTTTGCCTGAACAAAAATTTATATATCATGAATTCTATATGCTGACATATGCAATCAGGGAATGTATAGGATATCACCAAACAACTCTCTTCATGAGCACATATGAATCACCTGGTGATTGTTGTGGTCTGAGTATAGCAGCAAAAAAGTCCAGCTTCCTCTTGAAAGGAGGGGCCTGAGAATCAACTGTTCCAAAGCAAAAACATTTCTCATCATCAAGAAAGAAATCCCCAGGGACATAGAAAGCAAAATAATGAGGAAGAAGTGAAAACCAGAATGGACACAAGAATTTGCAAGAAAACGCGATGCAGGGCCATTTGGAAAATGTCAAGTACTCTCCTCGCATTTTGTTGCAAATTCTCCATTTCTATTGACATCCATCTCCAATCAAATGCTAGGAACACCTTACAATGTTCTGGACAGTAAATGATACTAGGAGGAATTCCCCAGGTCAAAAGAGAGCAAAACAAAGAGGAAGAAATAAAAACTAAATCTAATATAAATATTTGTAGGAAAACACGATTTGGACCATTTGGAAAATGTAAAGCACTCTCCTCGCATTTTATTGCAAAATTCTAAGTCCTATTCATATCCATCTCTAATCAAATCCTAGGGTGATGTACCAGACTCCAAGGCAGTAAGATTCAAGAATTCTATAGATGGAAGAAATATATATCAGAAAACATTGAAAAGAATATAGATCTCTGACCTTTCTTTTCCTCTTCCATACTGTTGGAGTTGCCCTGGTGATTCTCTTGCTCTCTTCCAAACTTGAGCTACAGCCTAGGTAACCTGGAGATCTGGCAGTGGTAGTAGTCTTCAGACAGGTTGCAGAGTGGATGGAGTGTGTTGGGTAGGAAGTGATCAGAGGGGGAAGGAAAAGGATGATGGGAGAGTGCTGGCAGGGATGGAAGACGGGGAGGGAAGAGTGTTAATGGATCTAATTATGAAATCATGATTGGCACAATTTCCAAGGCAAAAAGTGACTTTCACACGTGTTAAATTTCAAATTCCAAAAGATTTGGGTGGGACCCACACGTGTGAAAAAACGACTACATTTCACACGTGTGGTATTTAATAGCTACTTTATTTGTATTTTGTAATAATCTATTCACTCCTGTTTAATCTCTCCTAACTCTGCTCTCTTGCCTCTCTACCTCCCTACTCTACACCATCAGCATCCTGACCAATAGCACAGGTTCATCCCCAGCACAGGATACTCATCACCAGCAGAGCACACCTACAGATAGCTTCCAGGTCAGTAAGACACTCTATTTCCTACTCTTCTTGTTTAATAGTATATTAGGGTAAGGTACTGATTGATGTGATGTAGCTTAGATATTATGATAAATATTATATGCATTTCTTAGCTTTTTCCACTGCAGGAGAAGCAGGAAGACTTTTTAATTGGGCTTGTTGAGTGAGAGCTTGATCACTTCTTGCCTTCTATATACTCAATCCATCTTGCACCAAGTTGTAAACAGACTGAAATGACTGAAGGCATGCTCCAGCATGCTGCCTCAAGAATTTGCAGTAAAACGCGAGGAGGGGGCTTTAGGAATCTCAAATAGCCCAAATCGCATTTTGTTGCAAATTTGAAACTGCTGCTTCATCCACCCCTATCATTGTGATTCTGTGTCTTTCTAGGCTATTCAAGGCTGTATACTCCTTGCATAAACTCAATCCATATTGTTTGTAGTTGTAAAGACAGAGAATTCACTGTAGGAATGCAATAGCATGTTGTTTCAAGTATTTGCAAAAAAACGCGATGATGAGCTATTAGAAATTTCAAATTATCATAATCGCGTTTTGTTACAAATTATTAAATTTTGCTTTATCCAATTTGTCATTGCCTTCTTTTATCATTCCATGTTCTAAATGGTTGTAATCTTTTGCCATTTCTTTGTATGCAGCTTTTCAGAGTGATGGCAAGAACCAAGGCAACTGCAAGGAGGGCTGGCAAGGGGCCAGGGCTTGCACAGCAGCAGCAGAGCTGGGGCAGATATCAAGGAATCTAGTGTGCCTCCAAAGGGAAGAGTTGCACATGGCAGGAAGGGGAAGCCAATGAGCATGCTCCAGCAAAAGTCTAAGAGATTAAAACATTATGTAGGTGTGCTAAAGGAGATCAGAAAGCAACAAAAAGCTATAGGCTTTGCAATCCCCTAAGGCACCTTTTCAGAGACTAGTGAGAGAAATATGTAATAGTTGGCACCTTGGTTTCAGGTGGAACAGGACTCCCATTCTTTCCTTATAGGAAATGGCAGAGGATTACTTGGAGAAATACTTTGAAGATGCAATGCTTGTAGCAGCCCATGCTCACAGGGTAACTCTGATGGCCAAGGACTTCAACACTTTGTCCAGAGTGAGATGGAGGTATGACAAGCTGGTCCATCCTGTGGAATGGCAGGACATAAAAATGAGAGACATATTATTAATTCCACCTACAAGGAAATTGAAGGTAGATAAGGTGAAGGTTGTTGAAGTAACCCACTCAAAGAGCACCAGAGGGAAAGCTGCTTATGAGGAGTCACTGAGGCAGCAAATAGAAGAATCCAAATCTGCTATAGATTTGGAGACTGTACAGATGGAGCTACAGATACAGAGAAGGTTGCAGGAGCTGGGCCCTAACATAGTTGTCCATATTGAAGATGAAACTTCAGAGAATAATTTTGACTTGACAAAACCATGCTTGGCAGCATTGGCTCATAAGAATGAGTATTGCTCAGATACTATCATTCTTGCAATGCTCTAGTAAGTGTCTTTTATTTTACATTTGTTTGCAAAACAATCCTTATTGTACCTCCTCCTTTACACCGTACCCTAATTAATTAGCAAGTGATTAAGATGTAATTAGTGAATAATTAGCAAATAGATTAATGTAGGCATGGATACTCAAAAACCAGCAAAGGGCTATGCCTCAATTTATAGAGTTTACATCAAGCATCAAATCCCATTGATTTCTCCATGATTCACTCCCAGAATATCTCCACCTTTTGCCTGATTCTCTCCACCTCTTCTCTTTTCCCTGAATATCTCCCAGAATATCTCCACACTCCTAAATTCCCTCATGCTACCCATTATTCTCTCCCAGTAGATTCTTCTAACCTTTTCATAGGTTCTTTCACAATTACATCTCCTCTTTTACAGCCTCTATCCAAGAGCTTGTTCCCACAGACACCCTATTCACTTGTATATTTCAACACCTCCCCTCAAGTGAATAATCCTAGCACACCTAGACCCTGTATCAAGTTTCCCTCTTACTTGATAGCCCGCGACCAGTGCCTCAAGTCCCTAAACTCCATAGTCCTTGACACTCTCTCTCTCAATGTGTCCAAGGCTACTATAAGTGCTCACACATACATCTACCACGTGGCCTACATCATCGGTGGCTCAGAGGTGGTTTTACTTTATTGGGGCAGGTTACATTGGGTTGTGGGGTCACTATCTCTCTCTCTCTCTCAGAAAAGATGATCCGACTCCACTTCCCTTGGAGCCTCCATGAAGTTTGCCGATGTCGTTCCTTCTTCACTGGGTTTGCTGTAGTAGTCTCTCGCCATGTGTCCTGGCTTTCCACATTTGTGGCAAGTGAAGGTCCTCCCTCCTACTCTGCCTCTTCCTCGTCCTCGTCCTCGAGAGAATCCTCCTCGGGTGAAGAATGCTTTTTCCTCTCCTGCTGTTGAGTCGAGCCCTTTCTTCTCTTTGCCTCTGCTCTCTTGCTCTAGTAGAGCTGCTTCTATCTTGTGTATCTTCAATTCAGGTACATTCTTTAGTGTTGCTACAATGTTTTCATAATCTCCTTTGTCCACACTCTTCAAAAGTACAGCTAATGCTTCATCATCTTCTACCTTTTTGCCAATAGCTGCAGCTGTTGCTTAATGCTTTTATATTTGTTCAAGTGTGTGATTAAAGGTTCACTTTCCTTCATGTCCAATTTGTAGAATTGCATTAATAGATTTATCTTGGAATTTTTTGCTTGTGTACCAAATAATTTATTGAGTTCATCCCATGCATCTTTTGCCCACTGTATCCCTGTGATATGATGAATGATTTCATCATTTAAACTGAGTGCAATAAGTCCCAATGCTTTTTCATTCCTACTCTTCCACTCATTTTCTCCTCTCTCTGGGCATTCATCTCTCCCTTCAACTAATCCCCATAGATTTTTCCTCATCAGCAAATACATGGTTTTTGTCTGCCATGTATAAAACTGTTCCCCATTAAATTTGGCTATTTCCTGTGCTGAATTCATGGTGATGTAAAGGGGGTCTTACCTCTTGATCCAAAATCAAGATTCAAGGGCAGTGTCTACCCTTTTACAACTCAATCTAGTGTTTAATAGATGATTACAATAATTTTATCAGCATAAAATCACCAGAAATTACATTAAATTGAGGGTAACCAATTTGTACGGGATGGTTGGAGTATCAAACCAACTCCGATTTGAAATCTGAAGTTATAGGGATCTGTATCAGATACCTAATGGTTAATTTGAACCCTCAATTGCACCAAAATACAGTGATTAGCACTGATTAGCAAATTAATGCTTTGGTTTGTGTGCAGAAAACAGAGTATGCGGGGAGTCCAGATCTGGTGCCTTCCACTTCAAATGAGCTCAAATGCTTTCAAAGGCATCAATAGCAATGAGTCTAGTAGAGGATTAAGCCAAGAAACACAAGATTTGACCAAATAATGAAAGCTTAATCTCTGTTTTACCAAAGTCACCTGCAGATTTGATGAAGAGCTTTGATCTCAAAGTAGACTTGATGAAATTGAATTCTGTCTTCACCAGCTTGTAGAGCATGCTTGAAAACCCCCGAGGCTAAGAGGAATTAGCTCAATTTGATTTGATAAGCTCAAGATCTGCAGATTACTCCCAGAAACAAGCGCCTACAAAAATGACGATTTCTCCCAAACGCGCTGGCGGTTTGCTACGCCGTTTTGATGAGCATGAAGACCTTAGGGTTGGCTATTATGTGCTAGAAGGGCTTGCCCTAATTTTGAGTGTGCAAGATGGTAGAGATCCTCCACTGGCTGGGGGTGAAGGGGAGAAGTGAAAACTCACTAAAAAATTTGATTTTTTGCTAATCTTCTACTAATCCTAATTAATTAACTAATGGGCTCATAAATCTGATAGATTCTAGGCATGGCTCTGATACCATGTTGAAATTTGAGCAAAATGATGAGCTATGGTGGATCAAACACTAGAATCAACATAATTAACAAAGTGATTAGCAAGTGATTAAGATGTAATTAGTAAATAATTAGCAAATAGATTAATGTAGGCATGGATACTCAAAAACCAGCAAAGGGCTATGCCTCAATTTATAGAGTTTACATCAAGCATCAAATCCCATTGATTTCTCCATAATTCAGTCCCAGAATATCTCCACCTTTTGCCTGATTCTCTCCACCTCTTCTCTTTTCCCTGAATATCTCCCAGAATATCTCCACACTCCTAAATTCCCTCATGCTACCCATTATTCTCTCCTAGTAGATTCTTCTAACCTTTTCACAGGTTCTTTCACAATTACATCTCCTCTTTTACAACCTCTATCCAAGAGCTTGTTCCCACAGACACCCTATTCACTTGTATATTTCAACACTTAACACACCATGTGTGTTTGCATTGTCCAGCAACAACTGATAAAAATGATCAGTAAAAAATATACTGGATTGAGCTAGCTCTGTTGCACATCGACCTTGGTATTGTTGTTCTCCTATCGATCCATGCAAAACATCTATAAATCCCAGAATACAATTGATGTTTTGCCATGTCTCATACGATGAAGGGTATAAATTTGAAATAAAATAACACAAGAATGTCAATAAGCAAAGAAAGAAAGCTTTATCTTAAAAATCCATACACCTCATAAAGAACAAAACCACAATAGAAAAATATACAATTAGGCCTGTGTTGCGGAAGATCATTTGGATAGTCTCGCAAGACAAGTTCTTTATGCATGTACAGATGCTGAATCAAAACTTCTTTCACCGATATCTTCCCTCTGGTGATTTTAAAATCTCGTACTCTTCCCTTCCATGATGCCAAGAAAATGTTTTTTGTCTGGGGTCTCTTTCTTTTGCTAGGTTGCATGAGCACCCATGCTCCTTTCAAAACACTAAACCTTTCCCAAGTTCCTTCTCTACCGAAGAAATAGAAGAAGCAGGTCGACGGGGTAAGGATGTGTGGTATAATTCTGCCTTCATAGCATTATCATCCACCACAGAGCGTCTTCCACAAGAACGGCCATAGTTTTTATTCACCATGGAGACCTTGTGAATCTGTAACCATAGCAAAGTAATGTAAACAAGATAACAAAGCAAAGTTTCAAGAAAGAGAAAGTGGGCAGACAGACAGTTGACAAGAAACATCTTACTCTAAGCCAAACAGGATCAAGGGAGCAGTTTTGGAAAAGAAGAGGCTGCTGCACAATGAGGCAGTGGTGTAGAATGGTAGACCTTTCGAAGGAAAGGCAACACAACATTTCAAAGTTCAAAGGAAGGTGGAAGCGGGAAGGCCCTTGTCAGACAAAATGTCAGACTAGATTCTATCTTCATGTCCAAAGATCTTGTGAGAATAAAAAACTAATCTCCACATTAATGTAGCACGCTTGTACCTACATAAAATATTGTTTCTTTTATCTATTTTCTCTTATTTTTGTGAATTTCCAATGTTACGTTGGCCCTCTGTTCATTGGTTGAGAGCTTATTTTTCCAAACCATAAAAGGCCCCAAAATGAGCTCCCTTTTTCCCTAATGACACTTGGTTTTCCTGCCCTTTTTGAACAAAACCAAGAGGCTGCGATACATACACCTCCTCATGCAAATCTCCATTCAAGAACGTAGTCTTTATGTCCAACTGATGTACATTCCAACCATTATGAGCTGCCAATGCACAAATGCTACGAATGGTAGTCATACGACAAGTGGGAGCAAAGGTCTCATCAAAATCAATGCCCTTTTCTTGAGCATAACCCTTTGCAACAAGTCTAGCCTTATAGTGATCAACACTGCCATCTGGCTTTCGTTTCAACTTAAAAACCCACTTACATCCAATGGCCTTTTTACCAATAGGCAAGTCACATAAAGACCATGTACCATTCTTCATTATAGCATCATATTCACTTTGCATTGCAGCCAACCAATTTTCTGATTTTTTTGCCGAAAGAGGTTCTTCCTCTTCACATATACTAGACACAGCCAAAGCATAACAATCTGATGCATAAGAGGCATGCTGAAAACCTGAACAAGTACGACTAGATATAGGTGCATCAATTTTACTATCACGCAAGGTTTGCACCAGCCATTTAGGCATAGTTCTAGCCTGCTCATTTTCAGCCCTATCCTCAGAAATTACATCCTGTAAATCTGCATCAGAAATAGGCTGATCTATGATGTCGTTTGAAATCTGCATAGGCTGAATATTTGCCTCATTAGGACTTACATTTGAATTCCCACCTGTAAACAGAGGCAACAATGTATCAAATACATCCCGTGAGCTCACACATGTCTCTTTGGTACATGATAACAAAGGCTGCACAGCATCTTCCACAAAAACAACATCTCGACTAATCAAGATACGCTTTGACTGTGGATGATACAATCTGTAACCCTTGCTCTCAGCACTGTAACCAACAAAAATGCATTTGACAGCCTTATCATCCAATTTTCTGCGTTGTTGCATAGGCACTAAAGCATAGGCCAAGCAACCAAAGACACCCAAGTGACCAATAGAAGGCTTCCTGCCATGCCAAGATTCGTATGGAGTAATAGACTGCAAGGCCTTAGTGGGACACCTATTGAGTACATATGCAGCACACATGACAGCCTCAAGCCAAAACGCATGTGGCAAAGCTTGGCTCTCTTGACCATACATCGTGCCATCTCCATAAGTAACCTGTTTTTCCTCTCAGCAACACCATTTTGCTGAGGGGTATACGGCATTGTACATTGGTGTTTTATCCCACGACTAGCCAGAAATGCATCAAACTCTTTAGACAAGTACTCCCCCCCTCGATCAGAACGGAGGGTGCCCACAGTACAATTGGATACATTTTCAACCATAAGAAAAAACTGTTTGAAGCACAAAAACACTTCGGACTTTGCCTTCAGTGGATATACCCATGCATGCCTTGAGTAATCATCAATGAAAGTCACGCAGTACAAGTGTTTACCAAATGACGGAGTTTGCATAGGCCCACATACATCACTATGTACAAGTTGCAATTTGCGAGTGGCCTGCACAGAACCATCCTTTGGAAACGCAGAACGCTGCATTTTGCCCAAAATACAGCCTTCACAAACATGTTTCAATGGTCCCTCAAGAGGGGGCAATGAAGCAACCATATCAAATTTCTGCAAACGCAGCAAACTAGCAAAGTTCAGATGACCAAAACGAGCATGCCATAGTTTTGCATCTGAAACTGCCTTTTCATCAGAAACTGCATTTGCTGAATCTTCCACACACTTGTCATAAGAATTGAGCCTATAGAGTCCACGAAACAAGGTGCCAGATGCAATAATCGTATCACTAGAAGTCAAATCATGAACAGTACATCTGTCATCCACCACAAATTTGACTACAAATCCAAGTCTAGCAAGCACAGAGACAGACAATAGATTCTTCTTTATCCCTGGTACACACAAAGCATCTGAAAGTGTGAAAGCGTTGCCATTTGCAGCAGTAAGTATAATTTTACCAATGCCCTTCACTGGGTAAGAAGCATTATTGGCACATGTGACAGTATTCCCAGTAGAGGCAGCCTCAAGACAAGTGAACATATCATGATGTGAGGTAATGTACTTTGTAGCACCACTGTCAAAATACCATACATTAGAGTCAACAGAAACTTCCAAACATGCATCATGTACAGATGGGTCATACTAGCAATACACCCTAAATGCCCATTCTGTATCCTGCACAACATTTGCAGAATCTGCATTTGTAGAAGCATCCGCTATTGTGGCTGCATTTGACTCTTTCTTCTTTGCCTCTTTCGCCTTTAGCTTAGGGCAATTCTTAATGACATGATCATTTGCCTTACAATAGTTGCACCTGGTCTTTTTCTTGCCTTTATCAAGAGCCTTCTCAGACTTATTATTGCTACCTGTGGAAGGAGAAGAAGTTGCAGACCTACTAATAGGAGAAGAAATAGTGGAAGGGGCTGCCTTACCACTTCTTCTCTGCAATAAATGCTTGATCAACTGCACGCTGCCTGGCCCTGTTTTGCCTGGACTGTGCTCTCATCAATTTTTAATAGAAAGGAGAGAAAAGAGGGCTTATGATGCACACTTTCATCCTTTTACCACACTAAATACAAACTCTTGCTCCATCCTTAGACTTCCTTTATAGACTTGTTGGAATTCAATGTTCCATAATGCTCATGCAGCAATCTTTGAAATCTCAAGCCCTTGGAATGTGACAAGTTGTGCACTCTCTTCATTCCTCAATAGTTTAAAGATTTGTATTCATCAAGCCATAGATAAAGCAATCTCATGCATAAAGACTTCACATAAATCCTTAAAAAAAAAACATCGACTTGATTGCTCAAATCATTCCTTAGTTTTAAGATTCTTATTCATCAAGCCATAGACAAAGAAATCTCATGCATAAAGACTTCACATAAATCCTTAAAAAAAAAAAGCATCCACTTGATTCCTCAAAAGAGGGCGAGCAAAGTGACTGCTTTTACAAAGAGATTTTTTGTGTCTAAAGACACCACAAAAATCCTTTGTTGCCATTGATAAAAGGAGAGCATCACTCACTAATGAACAATGATGAGCATCATTGCATCTATTAAACATTAAAAGATATTTTCATGAAAGTTAAAATTTTCTAGGAAATCCTCAGATGATGATGCAGATGCTCACATCCTGATGTTTGACACTGCTTGGCATGTTAATGTACTTGGCCCGATTGACTAGCACCTCAAAAAGGTTGCCTTTGTTCCCACACTCAAGAAGAGTTCCGCTCTTTGGGTTGCTCAGTATAAGTACCCCCATTTTCCCACTTATGATGCCATATCCGAGATGCATTCCTTCAATGCTTTAGAGAAGACAAGACATTTGTGCATATGCTGGATAAGCTATGCATAATGAACCATAAGAGAATGATAGTGGAAGATTATGCTGCAAAGTTCCGAAAACTTCTCTGCAGGCTAGATCAGTTAATTGGCATGTGGAGGAAATTCTCAATTCTTATTTTATGAAGGGCCTCAGCAAGCAACTCAAACACTCCATTGTTGGTGCCGACCTGACTACCATCGCCCCATGAAGCAACTTGTAGACTCAGCTGTAAGATCAGAGCGGGTGTTGGTAGGCCTTGTCAAAAGCAAGGAAAAGTCGAAGAGTAAAAGGAAGTCTAAGAAATCCTCATTCAGATCTTTGGACGACCAGGATGATTCCAATGATTCCACAACTAGTGAGGAATCATATGAGGAGGAGGAATATTGCAAGACTAGGTCCAAGGGCAAGAAGGCAGGGAAGACAGTCAAGGAAGCCAAGGCTCAATTCGCGAGTGAAGGGGTGAAGCCCACTCCTAACATTCGATCAGACATTTGGTGTGTGAAGTGTTGTAATTATGGACATGAAGCCGACGAATACGGCATGAATGAACTCTGGTGTACCATCTGCAAGATGTCCACACTCACATACAACTGAAGCCTGCAACTACAATGGTAGGAGAGCCTCTCCGCAACCAGTACTCCAACCTCCCGTGGTGGCCACATTCCAACCTACCCATTAGAGTCCGAAGAAGGCCTAAGTGGAGTAGCAAATGACCTACCGGATGTTGAGCTGTTCACACAATTGACACAGTCATCCCCATCCCCCATACATGGTATGATGAAATGCTAATATTTGTTGTTACAAGTCTAATGGAGGATAATCTTCCTAGAGATCAATGGAAGTGGATTGCCATCCGCACAGCAGCTGGCACTTCCAAGTCATAGATGGCCAGCTATACAAGAAAGGGATTGACTAAATCCATCGGAAGTGTATCTGTCCTCATAGAAGCCCACCAAGGAACTAGTGAAGGACACTTCGCCGGGGAAATCACCGAAAGGAAAATCCTCCAAGTAGGACTCTGGTGGCCCGACACTACTTGGTGATGCCTACAAATGGTCCAAATAGGGTGACTTATGCTTACGTCTCGGTCAGCCACCCAACAGATAGAGACAGGATGCCACACAACCCAATCCTCCCCTAGAACCATTCCATAAATGGGGCCTTGACTTTGTTGGCCCATTTAAGCCCCCATCCCATATATTCTGGTGGCTACAGAGACTATAGCACCAAATTGGTAGAAGCCCGTATATCCTAGTGGCTTGTATATCCTGGTGGCTACAAACTATAGCACTAAATGGGTAGAAGCCCATGCTCTCTGGGATAATACAGCACAATCAACTACCAAATTTCTCTACGAGATGATAATCACTTGTTTCGGATGCTTGATTGAGTTGGTTAGTGACCCAAGGAAAGCACTTTGTCAATGATGTCATCAAAGAACTGGTCACCTAACATCTCATCATTCATAAACACTCCATAGTCTACTATCTGCAAGACAATGGTCAAGCTTAGTTGAGTTGGTTAGTGACCCAAGGAAAGCACTTTGTCAATGATGTCATCAAAGAACTGGTCACCCAACATCTCATCATTCATAAACACTCCATAGTCTACTATCTGCAAGACAATGGTCAAGCTTAGTTGACCAACAAAATCCTCAAGCAGATCCTCACAAAGTTGGTCAATAAAAATTGCAATGATTGGGATGAAAATATGTATTTAGCTTTATGGGAATTCTGCATAGCCTACAAGATCTCGATCGGAATGACCTCATTCAAACTAGTATATGGCACAAAGGCAGTCCTACCAATATAATACCTAGTACCAAGTCTCTACATTGCCATTGCTGAAACGTTAAGCCCGGAAGAGTCCGTGCAACATCACCTGGATCAAATCCTTGCACTAGATGAAGCACACTTCAAGATTTTTTTCATCACCACAGTTGTCCAGAAAAGAAGGAAGAAATGGGTCGACCACCACTCCAAGTTTTGCATGTTTAAGGAAGAAGATCTAGTCCTATTATTTCAGTGTTGCATGGATCTGCATCATGCAAAAACTGAAGCTTTGGTGGACATGACCATTCTGGATAGTAGAAAAATTATATGATGGCATCTTCCTTCTCGGCACCCTCAACGTCGAATGTTTCCAGAAGCCAACCAACGGCTACTGCCTGCGACCCTACCATGCAAGCATCGATGCCACTAGATCCCTTCATTAAGGTGACAACACCACCAATCCACTACTTGAGCATCCATCACCATCATGACATTGCCCCTCTCCAAACAGCCACCATGAAAGATTCACCTCAAGTGCTGAGTGACATGACGTAGTCTCATCAAGAATTTTCAACTGATGCACTCCAATGCTACATGATAACTCTTTTTAAATCCCCGCAAGATCCAACTAATCTTGGTGTATCTATCTGTTTGCATGCAACACTCCTTCTCGCTTCAAGCCATAACCCTTCACCTTACAATGACCTTCTACATTCTCTCACCTTCCACATGCTTTGCACACAGATATGAAGAATACCATATATCTGCCCAAGGGCCAACTCCTAACCCTAGAAAACCCAACCCCCATAGCCAAAACTGAAGTACCACCCATCTGTACACCCACACCCCATGAGATACAACAACACACTCCCAAAATCCAACAACCCCTAGTTCCCTCTGTTGGGGTAAAGGCACTGGCCACCCTATGTAACAGTTTGTTAGTCTAGTACTGCTAAGTACACTAAGTATGCTTCGTACTTAGTGCCTAGTGGTCCTAGCCTTATCCATAGATATATATACTACTGTGTGTACTTGGGGAGGTACCACTCATTGTTTATCCCCACCTATTGGTGTCTACAGTGTGTGTGTCTCCTCACTCCGGTTCTCTGTCAACTGGTATTAGAGCTAAGGCTCCCTTCCCCATGATGCTCTCTTCTCCCTCTTCGATGCTGCTGTGAGCGGATCTGTTGAGGAGCTCGTTTGGAGAGCCGACGGGCTGCTGTGGGCGAGTTGTCTGAGCTCAATCGTGGAGCTTGAGGGCTGCTGTTCGCTTCTCTCTCACGCTGGAGGCCTTGACGAGTTCGATCTGCTGGTCGTTTCTCTGTGAGGCTGATCATCGCTTGAGTTGTGGGCTGCCGATTCTGAGCTGGCTGCTCCCTCTGTGGTCGACGACCTGCTCTCCATCGTTTGGCTGCTGCTGGGCGACTCCTTGCTGTCCAGCTTGATCGACGACATGCTGCTGCTGCCATCGTTTGGCTGCTGCTGGTGCATCTCTGGCGGGCTGTTCCATGCTGCTGGTGCAATCTGTGCTGGCTGCTGTGTGGCCGCCATCTGAAGCTTATTTTTTGGGAAAGCTGGGAGTACTTGCAGCAAAGCATCTAGTGCCTGTTTGAACAGAATACCAATGGCTGGGCGAGTTGGGGGCTGATCTACTTCTGGCCGACCTGTCCATTGCGAGTGAGAAGCAGAGCTTGTGATTGAGGCAGATAATTTCGAGTCTCAAGCCTTGGAATATGCAAGAGTTCTTTAGTAAATTGTTCTTGCGTTAGAAAGTATTGCACAATGTGATATACCAGCTGTGAGCAGCTATCTGCTCATTTTTCTCCTTGATGCTGCTCCTGTTTGTGGAGATCCTATTGCTAGTCTGTGTGTTGATCTTGGCTCTACGCATTGATCATCTGATCATTACTGTTGTGGGCTGCTCCTCTCACATTTGCCATTGGCACATTAGCCAGGTACTTTGTATTACTTGCATTGTACTTTCCATTCCTGCCATTTTCATTTCCTTATACCGCGTATTGTGCATATACACGTACAGGTGCAGGTGTTCTACTTGTGGCAGGGCTTACACTCGCACTGAGGCTTAGCTTATGCCGCAAACAGTGTCGAGACAGGTCTTATCACTTGGCCAGTGATTGTACGTCAGTGTTGGCACTGAGTGTATGCATTGGGCAGATCTATGCTTGATACTTGCAGCGTATGCTATGTTGGATGCAACCCAAATGGATATGCAGTCAAATGCCTTGTGAGCAGTAGGCAGCGTGATGCCATTTACTGTGTTAATGCACGGAATGTGCTGTCAATTCAAGGGGCTTTTGATGCCATTGTCCGTGGGACAAATGCTGTAATTTGCTGTTGTGAGTACATTCACTTTTGGGGCAGATTTGTTCAATTTTGTCCAACTTTGACTTTTGTCAAATTGGGGCTTTTGTAGCCTGACCGGCAATCTGTCAAGTGGGAGTATTCTACATGCAGCAGATTATCTTGTGGAGCACAATTATGCACTGAAAGTGCAAAATTTGATTTAGATCTTCTGGTCAAATCTCTGATTATCTTCACGCATTCAGAGGGCTTTTGAGCCACTTCACCTCTAGACTGTATATTCAGTCGGGGGGGAAGTTACTGAAGCAATTGGAGGTCTAAAATCAGGGATCTTCATAAAAAATCAGAAAATTACTTTTTTCTGATAGTCTGGGACTGTCAAACAGCAGGTTTGACCTGTTTTGACCAGCAGAATTCAAAAAAGTGCAGCTGTAAATCATTATATCAGTTCTGGGATTTTTTCTGGAGCGTTTATACGCAGCTGTACTGCATTTTCGCCAGTAAAAACAGCAGAATCAGCTTGCTGTACTGTTTCTGCAGCAAGTGGGAGAAGAATATTCAGGTGGTTTTGTGCCACTAAAACAGTACACAGTTCACTTTTGACTGTACTTCCACTGCGGGAGAATTTTCTTGGAGTGACTAGTGCTTAATTGCACGCCTACAGGGAGTCAGGCAGTTCCATTGAGAAACAAACTCTTCCTTCTTTACCATGAGTTCCAGCAGCGACGTGTCATCCTTGTTCCAGATAAAGAAGCTTGAAGGAGCTAAAAACTACGACATATGGAGGACACAGTGCTACAATGTGTTGATGCAGAAGGACCAGTACAAACCTATAAAGGAGAAGGGTGTTAAGCCCTCTAACATTACTGATGAGCAGTGGGAGAAGATGGACAACTTGGCCATGTCAACCATAATGCTTACAGTTGTTGATTCACTGGTTGTAGGCATCAGAGATGAACCTACTGCGTGGAGAATGTGGCAGCGTCTTGAGGATACATATGCCAAGAAAAGTGCCACGGGCAAAGCTTATTGGTTGAAGAAGCTTGTTGGGCTTCAGATGAAGGAGGGGACACCTATGTCCACTCATATTATTGAGTTCAACAGCATATTCAGCCAGGTGATCAACCAAGGGTTGAAGCTCGATGATGAGCTGAAAGCTACACTCATCCTATGTTCTCTACCTGAGTCATGGGATACATTCAGGACTTCTACTAGCAATTCGAATGCCATACTGTTATTTGCAGATGTGGAGAGCGCTCTTCTACAGGAAGAGTTGAATAGAAAGAATAATGCTATTGGGAAGTCAAATGCCTTGAATACACGCAGCAGGTCAAAGACACGTGGTAAAGACAAAGAAAGAGAAAGGAGCAAGTCCCGCTCGAAGAAAGATCTTGTCTGCAATTATTGTGGCAAGAAGGGACATGTAGAGAAAAAATGTTTTCAGAAAAAGAACGACGAAAGAGCCAAAGAAGGCAAGGCTCAAGGCAAGTCTAAGGGCAAAGAAAAAGAGGAGCTGCATGTTACTTATGTTAGTGACAGTGACAGTGGACGTGAGGTATGCTTCACCTCTTCACTGGAGGCTCATACACTTCATGCTGGTGATGGATCAGATATGCATTCTTGGATTATAGATTCAGGAGCTTCTTTCCATGTTACTCCTTACAGAGATCTGTTTGTCAGATATTCAGCTGGGAAGAAGGGAGTTGTATTTCTTGGTGATAACCATGCATGTTCGATCATTGGTATTGGTGATGTCAGACTTGTGCTTGAGAATGGCCAGCAGATGATGCTCAAAGGGGTTAGGCATGTTCCTGAGGTGAAGAAGAACTTGATTTCCACAGGGTTGTTGGATGACGATGGTTATCATACCACTTTTGGTAATCAGAAATGGAAAATCAGCAAAGGGGCAATGGCTATAGCCAGAGGTCCCAAACTTGACACTTTGTATTCACTTCATGCAGGACATTGTCCGCATTCCGATGTAAATGCCGCCGAGCTGCCAAAGATTTCATTGTGGCATAGCCGGCTTGGCCATATGAGTGTTAAGGGAATGGAGCAACTGGCTCATTTTGGTTACTTGCCGAGTCTAAAATTTTCAGATTTAAAGAAATGTGAATTTTGTCTCTACGGTCGTCAAGTACAGATTCCTCATAAGAGGGCATCAAATCAAAAATTACAGCTCTTGGAGCTTGTCCATACCGATGTATGTGAGATGCCTACTGTATCTTTAGGAGGAGCAAAGTACATTTTGTCATTTATAGATGATGCCACCCGCAAAGTGTGGGTTTACACTCTTAAAAGAAAGAGTGATACCTTTACTGCTTTCACTAAGTTTGTTGCACTGGTTGAAAATGAGACAGGCAAGAACCTGAAAGCTTTGAGGTTTGACAATGGTGGAGAGTATTTGTCCAAAGAGTTCCAGGAATTCTGTGAGGCAAAGGGCATTCAAAGGGTGTTATCTGCACCGTATGATCCTCCACAGAATGGGACCGCTGAGAAAATGTTCAGGACCATTCAAGAAAAGGTCAGATCTATGTTGTCACATGCTGCATTGCCCCACACTTTTTGGGCTGAAGCTGTAAAGACAGCTGTGCACCTTATAAATAGGTCACCGAATAAGAGATTATGTGGTGGTGTGCCTGAAGAGGCATGGACGGGTAAGCCTCCGTCTTACAAACACCTACGGGTCTTTGGTTGTGTCGCGTATGTGCATGTACGCAGGGAGGACAGAACTAAATTGGATCCAAAGTCTCTGAAATGCATTTTCCTAGGGTATGGTGACAAAGGTGAGATGGGCTACAGATTATGGGATCCCACAAATAGAAAATTAATACGCAGCAATGATGTCGTATTTGATGAAACCGTCATGTTCAAGGAACCTGTTGTACAGCAGGGACCTTTAAAAGTAACTATTGATGATGACAGGCATCATGGGCAACACAAACCGGCTGTAAATCAGCCACAACAGCAGCATAATCAGCCATTAAATGATGCTGCAGCAGGTCCAAATGGACAGCCAGATATGGCAGATTACATCCCAATCGATGTACCACAGTTAGTTGACCTTCCTGACATGCAAATGCAGCCAGAATTGGGTAATGAACAGGCTGGACAGCCACCTCCTGATAATGGTCATCAGGTTAGAAGGTCAACAAGACCGACATGGCAGCTAGACAGATTTATTCCTGGCTTTGATTATCTAATGCTCACTGATTGTGGAGAGCCTTCATGCTACAGAGAGGCTAGGCAGAGGGCAGACAAGGTTCAATGGGATCTTGCTATGAAGTCTGAAATGGACAGTCTTCACAAAAATGGCACTTGGGAATTGGTACCCTTGCCTACTGGCAAGAAAGTACTGCCATGCAAATGGGTTTATCGACTTAAAGTCACACCTGGTGAAAAGCCAAGGCATAAAGCCAGACTGGTTGCCAAGGGGTTCAAGCAGGAATATGGTGTTGACTTTGATGAGATATTCTCTCCCGTCGTTAAGATGACAACTCTCAGAACTGTATTAGCATTGGTTGCACATGCAGATATGGACTTGATCCAAATGGATGTGAAGACGGCATTTCTTCATGGTGATTTACATGAAGAGATTTTTATGCAGCAGCCAGAAGGTTTTACAGTGAAGGGAAAGGAGAAGCTTGTGTGCAGACTGAAGAAAAGTCTTTATGGTCTTAAGCAGGCACCCAGAGAATGGTATCATAAGTTTGATACATTCATGCAAACCCAAGGTTATAGGAGAAGTGACATTGATCACTGCTTGTATACCAAGAAAGCTTCAGATGGCAGTTTACTAATCCTCATCTTGTATGTGGATGATATGTTGATTGCTGGAAAATCTCATAAGGAGATAGATGCCTTGAAGAAAAGATTGCACCAGACCTTTGATATGAAGGATCGTGGTGATGCCAACCATATACTGGGCATGCGGATACTTCGGGATAGGGAAAAGCGGTTGCTATACTTGTCTCAGAAGGAATACATTGGCAAGGTCTTGCAGAGATTTCACATGGAGGGGGGGAAGAGTATTGGTACTCCATTGCCTCCTTATGTGAAAATCAGTGCTTTGGACAGCCCTCAGACAGATGCCGAGAGGGCTGAGATGTCAAAGATTCCGTATGCATCAGCGTGTGGCAGTCTCATGTATGCTATGGTTGCAACCAGGCCCGATATTGCGTTTGCAGTGGGAGTGGTTAGTAGATACATGGCTAAACCTGGCAGGAAGCATTGGGATGCAGTGAAAGGTGTCATGAGATACCTAAAGGGTACACAGGACCTGTGTATATGTTTCGGCAGTCAAGATGCAAAAGTGCAGGGTTATACAGACTCTGATTATGCCGGTCACCCTGATACCCGGAAGTCTACTACCGGATATGTTTTCACTTTCACTGGAGGTGCAGTGTCGTGGGTATCTAGAATGCAGCAATGCATTGCTCTGTCTACTACAGAAGCTGAATATATTGCAGCCACTGAGGCATGCAAGGAAGCTATATGGCTATCTCGGCTAGTGGCAGATTTGGGCTACTCTAGTGATACTCCATTGTTGCATTGTGACAGTCAGAGTGCCATACAGTTGGCACGAAATCCTGTTTTTCATGCAAAGACAAAGCACATCGACGTGAAGTATCATTTTATCAGGGAGGTGCTTGAGAACAAGCAACTTCAGCTTGTGAAAGTTCACACTGATGACAATCCGGCAGATCTGTTGACAAAAGGATTGGCTGCTGAGCGGTTTGCATACTGCAGACGGCTAATGGGTATAGGTTAAGGCCAGTCTACTGGTCTTGTACATTATGATGTATATGCTGTTTTTTCTTTTCTTTCTCTTGAGGGCACATTGCCTTTAAGTGGGAGGTTGTTGGGGTAAAGGCACTGGCCACCCTATGTAACAGTTTGTTAGTCTAGTACTGCTAAGTACACTAAGTATGCTTCGTACTTAGTGCCTAGTGGTCCTAGCCTTATCCATAGATATATATACTACTGTGTGTACTTGGGGAGGTACCACTCATTGTTTATCCCCACCTATTGGTGTCTACAGTGTGTGTGTCTCCTCACTCCGGTTCTCTGTCACCCTCTTTTGAATTTGGTTATGCAAGTAGAAGCTACCATTACCTTGATGAAAAGGAAGCTACCACCTAATACGGTGACTGTCTAGGCCCTTGTTGTAGGAGTCTCTATAGTGAAGGGGAGTCATCTGGTGTGGCAATAGTAAAGACCCTTACAACAAAGGGAGAAGCCCAGGGCATCCAGAAAAAGAACCACCTTCTTCACAAGACTGGAGATCAAAGAACGGGTTCCAAAAGCTTGCTCCTGGATATACCAACATCTAGCATGGCAATCATAGCTTTGATGACGAAGACAATTACCTTGGAAGGAGAGGGCAAACAAGCCAGCATTCTGGAAAATGGAGATACAAGAATAATGACACCAGAAGACTCGTTGCAAGAAGACATCATAGTTCTGAAGCTACTAATAGCAATAGTAGCGTGGAGGATCAACCAAACACAAGGGCTCATATTCAAGGATCATAGGCAACTCCTTTGCCTTCCATCTCTTTACTACTAGGGCACATTGTCTCAGAAAATGGCATCTCCAAAGATGATAGCAAGATCAAATTTATTCTTGAGTTTCCACCCCACCACATAACTTTAAAGGAGTATAACGATTTAGGGATTATGTCAGTGGATATTATAGATGATTCATATTTTTATATGCTATTTTTGCTCGACCGCTCTACTAATTATTGATCTCCTTTGAATGGACTGGTGCCAATGGGCATATGAGAAACTCAAAAAGGACCTACCAACAACTGCTCCAATTTTACGAACACCATAAACATTGTTGTGGACAAAAATAGGTAATATTTCCTAAAAACAAGAAACATTTGGCATCTTTTAAAGATTCCATCACCTCTTTTTAAAAAGTGGTCTATGCATGCGTACAACACTACAAAAAAATGATAATATTTTGGGCACTTTATACATTTCGTACAAAAATTGACATGAAAAAAAGACTTCATTTTGCTTACCTTTTGAGATTATAATTAAAAATCTAACAATAAGTTTTCAAAAAGCATGCAAAATAGAGACAATGTTTATTACTTCCATCTTCAATCCATTAAAAAAATGATACAACTATAAAAAGAAGCTATTTTTCAAACATATAGCTTATGGCATAGTTATGGTTTCTCATAATCATTGCTACACTGTCACTAGTTGATGTGCCTTTCCTTGAGAAGGTAGACTAGGCATTCTCTTCTTCCTTATCCACAAATACAATTTCTTTCTTTTATGTGTACACTTGAAGCTTAGACTTCTTGGGTTATCTACCATGTTAGCGTGATTGAGGATGTGCTAAAGAGTGCAACTATAAAAAATTATTTATATAATTATATTAAAAGGTATTATCTTGATATAGTTATTATCTTAATTATAAAACCCTATTTTGGCTCTTGATGAGAGTAGTATTAAAATCCATTTTGAGGCTCTTGAGTATCACAATTTCTTAATTGATAATATATACATTTTTAAAAAGATATAATTACACACTTATTTTCAAAGAAGATGTGTCCTTGATATGACAAAAAGGGATTAAATGGTAATTTTAGTTTTTAAATGAGTTTAGGAATCATGAAAAAGCTCTCTTTAAGAAACAAAAGTTTATACTTTCCAAAATACTTTTTTGTAAAATACCAGGCAGGGACTTAGGTTCGAATCCTACTGGTTACTATACATGGTAAGGATATTTTAGCTACAACATTTGCGGCCAACTTAATGCTGAGTGAGAACTTCTCAGCTAAGAGTTGATGTTTTTCATCAACTTGATACAGAACATCAACTTTTATGAAAATTTGATATTTTGCATCAAGTTGATGTAAAACATCAACTTTATATGCAAAAGATCAACATTTTTAGAATACTTAATGTTTTGTATCAATGTTATGCAAAACATCAACTTTCCACAAAACTTAATGTTTTGCATCAACTTTGGTGCAAAACAAAAACATCAAGTTTTATGGAAAAGTTGATGTTTTTCATCAACTCGATATTATGACGCAGCCTGCCACTCCATGGTCTATCAACAGAACCATTGGATGAGGACTCTCCTAGTCCACTTAATGACTATGATTGCTGACTTGCATTTGGTGCAGCCACATTTCCACTTACATCATCCCCAATAGCATCTTTTTCAGCAGCATAGCGGCTACTCATCTCATCAAATATAACATCTCTACTTGCCCTCAATTCACGTGTAGAAGGGTTATAACATCTATATCCCTTTTGCTCAAGGCAATACCCAATATACACACTTCTTTTGCTTTTGGATCCAGCTTAGTACGCAAATCATCTGGCACAATGTCATGCACATATGCAATGCATCCAAAAAACTTTCAAGTGAGACAAATCAGGTTTGTTGTTGCCAGTAAACTTCACCTCTAGCATTACATCATGTATGGCTGCACTAGGAGTCCCGTTCATGATATAAACTGTTGTAGACACAGCCTCAATCCAATAGTTATGCAGCATATTCTTGTCTACCATCAATGATCGTGCTATCTGTGCAATGTTGTGCCTGTTTTTCCGCTCAGTAGCTCCGTTTTGCTGCGGAGTGTATCTACATGTAAATTGTCTCTAAATGCCATTCTTTCGCAAGAATTCAGAGAACTCATTGGACAAGTATTCTCCCCCTCCATCTGACCTTAGGCACTTCACATGCTTTCCTGTCTGTTCTTCACATTTTCTGCCTTTCGAGATCCTTCTTCTTCCTCTTACTCAAAGAAACTTGATTGACAACTTGAACTTTTTTAGATATGCTAGAGGCCTCTTCATACCAAATTATTGCAAGCCAAGATCCCCAAGCCAAACAAAATAGCTATTCATAAGGGGTTATTTAAAATAAACATCAAATCTTTGTGCTTTCTCTAGGGCTATAATATAATGAACCCCATGAGTTTATGAGAAATAGAGCTTTAGCTTTTATGCAAATCTCTTTCGATGTTTAATAGATGTCAAGATGCTCATCATTGTTCATTAGTGATTGATGCACTCTTTTATCAATGACGGCAATATGTCACAAGGGATTTTTGTGGTGTCTAGTTTGGACATACAAAATCTCTAATTTGTCAGTGTGGTCATAATGCTCGCCCTCTTTTGAGGAACCCAGTGGATGCTTTTAAAAAAAAAGGATTAATGTGAATTCGTTATGCATGAGATTTCTAAAATGAATGGTCAAAGAAGATGTTTTATGGCTATCGCTTGTTGATGAATAAGAATCTTAAAACTATTGAGGAATGAAGCGAGTGCACAACTTGGAGGAGAAGTGATTAAGTAAAAATCGATTGAGTTGAAAGCTAAAGCGTTTGTCACATTCCAAGGGCTTGAGATTTCAAAGATTGTTGCACGAGCCCACCATTGTGGAATATCGTGGAACATTGAATTCCAAGGGCTTGAGATTTCAAAGATTGTTGCACCAGCCCACCATTGTGGAACATTGAATTCCAACAAAGGAAGTCTAAGGATGGAGCAAGAGTTTGTATTTAGTGTGGTAAAAGGGATGAAAGTGTGCGTCACGAGCCCTCTTTTCTCTCTTCTTTCTATTAAAAATTGATGAATGGCGGGTGGTAGTAACCATCTTGGAGAAAACCATGCTTGTTGAAGTCAGCTAGGTGCCATGGATATAAAACAGTACCGGGCCGTGTTGTTTTAGTACGCACAATAAACGCCCCTCTTTGCATTGCAAACACAATCGCCATTACATAATCGCTTCTCAGTCTTCTGATTGTCAGCACCATGACTACGTTGCCTGCTCGCAAAATGGAGCGATCCGACGGTCCTGCCACTGTGCTGGCCATCGGCACTGCCGTCCCACCCAACGTGTTCTACCAGAAGGACTACCCCAACTTCTACTTTAACATTACCAACAGCAACGACAAGACGGAGCTCAAACAGAAGTTCCAGCGCATGTGTAAGTGCATGTTTCTCTTGCACGATCTGTATTAGCACCGGCTATATGGTTTTATCTCCTCACAGTAGCGTAACTGTTCGCATGCGCAGGTGACAAGTCGTGCATCACGAAGCGGCACCTCTACCTCAACGAGGAGATACTCAAGGCCAACCCCAGCATATGCGGATACTGGGAGAAGTCGCTGGACGTGAGGCAGGACATCGTGGTGGTGGAGGTTCCTAAGCTGGCCAAGGAGGCGGCCTCCAAGGCCATCAAGGAGTGGGGCCAACCCAAGTCCAAGATCACGCACCTCGTCTTCTGCACTACCGCCGGGGTTGACATGCCCGGGGCGGACTGGGCGCTCACCAAGCTTCTCGGCTTGCGGAGCTCCGTCAAGAGGCTCATGCTCTACCAGCAAGGCTGCTATGGAGGCGGCACAGTGCTTAGGATCGCCAAGGACCTGGCGGAGAACAACAAGGGCGCCCGTGTGCTCGTGGTGTGCAGCGAGATCACGGCCGTCACATTCCGGGGGCCGAGCGACACCCACCTCGACAGCCTCGTGGGGCAGGCGCTCTTCGGCGACGGCGCCTCCGCCCTCATCGTGGGTTCCGATCCCATCCGCCAAGTGGAAAGACCCTGGTTCGAAGTCCACTGGACTGGATCCGACATCATGCCCGACAGCGACGGCGCCATCGATGGCCATCTCAGAGAAGTCGGCCTGACTTTCCATCTCCTCAAAGACGTGCCTGCCATTATCTCCAAGAACATCGGCTCCATCCTCAAAGACACGTTTGCCAAGGTGTTCCCAGCTGGAGCTGAGGCGGCGGCGCCTCCAAGCTACAACGATATATTCTGGATCGCCCATCCTGGCGGCCCTGCAATCCTCGACCAAGTCGAAGAGAAGCTTCATCTCAACAAGGACAAGATGGCTCCTAGCAGGCATGTGCTCGACCAATACGGCAACATGTCTAGTGCTTGCGTGCTCTTCATCATGGACCATATGCGCAAGAAATCCATGGAGCAGAAGCTGACCACCACGGGAGAGGGCTACGAGTGGGGACTCCTCCTTGGCTTTGGTCCCGGTCTCACTTGCGAGACCATCGTGCTCAAGAGCCTACCCCTCCAACACGATTAGATTCCATTCACTTCTGAGAACTAATTATTCATCAAACCAAAGCTCCATTGTAGCTCCTCATTCACTCTAATTAAAGCATGTGGTTCAAAGTGACATGCAACTCTAACATTATTTCTTTTTATCGTATCAAAACATAAACACGTATCTTCTTCTTATCTCATACTATTTAATATTTCAAATCACACTCTAACAAAGAGTAGATGGGCAATAAAGCGTGGAGAGTTGCGAGAACGTTAGTATGTGCTTTTCTTTCATATAATACAAATCATGAAGAGGAGTTTAGACTTCAAGATTAAGTGCATTTGCAAGTGTTCTCGCCAGAGTGCACATCTTCAACCTTCTTTCTTCACATTCTTTTGTTTTAAATTCTTAATCATATTACTCTCCCATTTGCTAGCTACAACCTGACTTAAAGGCTATGGTCAAGATGGATGGTGAAGGTGGAATGTTATTTCATTGTGCCCATGTAGATCATCACATTGGCTACATGCCAAGAAATGGACATCACTTCTCTTATGGTCAAACTATCAACAATCAATCTTATGCAAGTACCATCAAGTCTATGCAACAATTTATGCTCGTAAACGCACAGTATAAAATTAGACTCTTGCTTGTTCAATGTCTTCTGCACAATTTTATTACCATGTGTGCTTATGAATATATATTGTAGAACTGACTATGGGGATTACTTTAAGTCCTTAGAGAGGGAGGAGTAGCTTTAACATCATAGCCAAGCCAACAAACCATACATGATCCATGTGATGACACCGTCAAGAGGTGTGGGGATGAGACATGAACTTGAGATCTCTCCGATGGGAGCCCATCGCTATACGAGAGAGAGAGAGAGAGAGAGAGAGAGAGATAGAGAGAGAGAGAGAGAGAGAGAGAGAGAGAGAGAGAGAGATTTCTATTAATTTATGTCTAAGATCAAAATGACCTTTGAGACTAAATGCATAAATGAAGACATCCATGGATATCTTATGCTAAATCTATGGTTGGGAAAAAGTAATATCAAACAAACTAAAAAAGAATCTACGCTTGGGAAGAAGGAATATTAAACCAGACCTTAAAAAAAAGTTATAGCATTCATGTAACCATGCAACTAGGAGATACAAAATCTCCAATAATATGAGATCACGAGTTGTTGGATGTTGGCGAGGTTACGCTACTTAAGAAACAAGTGTTGGTGCTTTATCTATGAAAAAAATGGATTAATGCATTTCTATGATGGAAAATAGCCCACTTTTCTTCTTCATGTGTCTCTTGAAGTAATTTATGCTAGGATGAGAGAGAGAGAGAGAGAGAGAGAGAGAGAGAGAGAGAGAGAGAGAGAGAGAGAGAGAGATTTCTATTAATTTAAGTCTAAGATCAAAACAAGCTTTAAGACTAAAGGGTGGTTGTACAATTAGGGTCCTCACTTTGGATCACCTTCTAAGTTTTTTTGTAGCAAAAATAGTCATTTTTTCACTAAAATTGGCTAATCTCACCCACTTGACAAATGAATTTGACATTCAGCTCTTCTAATGAAACATCACACTCTTAGTCATGCACTTAAACATATGGTCTGATCGAAAATCAAAAATTTCAAACACCAAATTTTCTATGCCCACAATATAGTACATATGGCATTTCCCAAACATCGATAGGTAGATAGTACGACCATAAAATGTTATAAACTTCTTTGTTTTAACTCTAATTCAAGGAAGGCATGTATTGGAGATCTTAACTTGATTTATTGAGTAATTTTTGCATGTAATTTTATTTTAAATTAATTATCATATATTTTGAAAGTATACAAAAAGGGTAGTGTTTGTTATAGCACATCTTTATACCAACAATTATGTATTTTTACTTGCTTGAATGATACAAGGATAGATAATTATGAGGACAATGTACCCATATGGTCAAATTTTATTCTTAATGGTTAGATTTTCTGAGATGGTTAGATTTTATTCTCCAGTGTAAACTTACTTAAAAGTCTTAAAGCAGTTGAATAAAATTAGTAAATTAATTATAAAAAAAATTATATGATTATGTAATAATTTCATATGAGTAACTTGTGCTAATCAAGGTGAATTTATGAAAAAAACGTTGGTTTAATTTGAGTAAGAAAAGGTCTATTTTCATGTATTTTATGTGAAAATAGCTCTACTTGAGTAGTTTCTTCCCTTTCAAGCCTAAACCCAAGTCTAACTAGGCTTGGTAAAGTAGGTTAGGTAATCTACCAAACCTAGGTAGATACCCCTAATCTGGCCATGCATGTGGCCACGTGTTTGACATGTCACCTACACATGGCATTCATTCCACCTCAACGTGCCACTTCCATTGTCACCTCACTATTCCACCTCAACATTGATGACATGGCTTGCTACCTCATCATTAATGACTCGGCATGCCACCTCACTATCAATGACATGGAATGCTACCTCATTACATGCCATGTCACATGGACTAACACATCATCAAGGAGGGAGAGATACCACCTCACCTTGAGTTTCTACCCCGTGTCACATGTGTATGTGACATCACCAGAGTTAGCCATGCCACATTATCACCCCCCCATGTATGGGTGCATCCATTCATGGTTTCACATACATGTAAAGTAATATATATTTAATTTATAGACAATCCATGCATATGTATGTAAAATACTAGTCATATGTATGTAAAATACTATTATAAAACTTATTTTATTTAAGTAAATATATACATCAATAAGAAAATATATTATTTCACCTATATGAATTTTTAAAAATTATATATTCATTAATTTATTAAGTGTATATTAACTTTTTGTACGTTTTTTAAATTTTTAATGAATAAATTTTAATTAGAAATATTATATGTAAATTAAATAATATATTACATAGACTGCTTCTTTTCTAATACAACTCTTTAAATTTCTTCTCAAATATATATATATATATATAATTTTATAGTTTAAAAATATATATTTTGTGTCTTCTTCTTAAAAGAGATTTTCTTTATTTTCAGATTTTTTTTATTTTTTAATATTTATTTTTTAAAAACTTATTATATCAAAATCCTCTCCATTTTAAAAATCTAACCAAAGATATCATGTAGTTTTAATAACGAAGATATATCTATTAATCCATAATCATCCAATTGAAAAAAGGGAATTCTTATCTTATGAATTACAATATCCAATACAATACAAGTGTAAGCGAGTGTTGTTTCCTCTTGATATACATTTTTTTTAATTGGGGAAGACTCATGTCTCTGACGTCCAAAACTCAAAAACAAGATCTTTAACCTCATGTGTGATGATGTTACTTTGAGATTGTTGTCTTTGGCATGTTTACAGGTGCAAGACTCCATCGTAGGCGAACATTGACTACGTACAGGTTTCTCTTGTGCATACCTAGAACCTTTGCTAAGAAGATAGATTTGATGTTGCCACCAAGTCCATTGAAATTAAGTACCATCATTAGAGATGCCCTCTTTAAGAAAAGGTCATCTTTTGATCGAGGCACTTTTTGACTTGTGCCAAAGTGTTGCAAATGTTGGCTAGCATAGCTCTTTCACAACCCATTTCTTCAGGTTGAACATCGCTAAAATTTGGATGGAGGAGTTCGGTTTGTCGAGGGCCTTCGCCTGCTTGTACCAAGAGTTAGCAAAAACTCTACAAATTTTCTTTACTCTACAAATTTTCTTTCTTTCCTTCTCATTGATGAAGCTATTCTCTTTAGCCCTTTGCGTCTCCTTGGATTTTTTGTTGATTCTAGTCTTTGTTTTACAACCTAATACTGCCTAATTTTCTTAGTTTCTTCGTGACCAAGAATAACCCTCCCTCCATTTGCTTACATCTTTGCATTGTGAAAATTTTAATCTTTTCCCGTTTCATGCCCATCAATATTCATCCTGAAATGAGGTGAGGGTACTACTAGACCATGCTGACCCTAACCAACCATACTTTGAAAGTTTCTTTGATCTTAAAACATTATTTAGCAAATAGGTATTTAGATTCGACGGGTGTGGCGGTGTGTTTTATAGAGGGGAAGAGAGAGATAGCTCTAGAGGTAGTATGCTTGAGAGAGAGAGAGAGAGGGAGAGCGGTATTGAGACGAGCAAATCTTTGCATCAGCTCTACAACAACCAATTCGATTTATTCTATGGAAAAGAGCAAGAAATACGCCAGGGCAGACGTAGATTTCTTGGGAACCTATTACTACTCCGAAGAGGAGTGGAGGGGCAGCCCTATTGGATGTCCAGTGTACCATATCATGGTGGAAGATAAGAGCTAGATCGCTGAGAAGGCTAATAGGGTATGGAAATGTAGGGCCTGGTGGAAGGAACTAATCTTATAGGGTTGGTGGTCTAAGATTCCATATCAAGGGAAGGTGTTTCTATGGCGCATGCTAGTTGGAGGCCTAGTTGCAAAAGCGACGGATTGCTTCTTTTAATTGTGTGTTTTGTACTACATGCTTGGAAACATTCTTGTATCTTTTTATTTCATGTTTGGTGGCAAAGAAGGTGTGGGTTTTCCTTTCTCGCATATGGATTCTGTTGATAGATAGGCCTGTAAAGGTTAAAGAATGGTTTTTTGGCAAGATTTTGAATAGACCAAATAACCCAGAACATTCAATCTTCTTTCATTTTTTCAAGTGGATAGGTTAATGGCATATCTAGTTAACTAGGAATGCCTTCATATTTGATGTAAAAGTGCATATTACATCTCACATAGGTCGTATAAAAGGGCTACTATTGTGGCTAGTATCTTCCTTGCGGTCAGCTCATTTGGTAGAGAATGACACATCTATATATTGGACGAGGGTACTCCGAGCTACACCTGTGGTTTCAGAGTAATTAGTGAGGGAAAGCTAGTACATCAGATGGCAGCCATGTGGCCATTTGTAAAGTAATTTTTGGTAATATATCTTCTATTATGAAAACAAGAGTGAGAGAGAGAGAGAGAGAGAGAGAGAGAGAGAGAGAGAGAGAGAGAGAAAGATTTCTATTAATTTATGTCTAAGATTAAAACAAGCTTTGAGACTAAAGGGTGGTTGTACAATAAGGGTCCTCACTTTGGATCTTCTTCCAAGTTTTCTTGTAGTAAAAAATAGTCATTTTTCACTAAAATTGGCTAATCTCACCCACTTGGCAAAAGAATTGAACATTGAGATCTTCTAATAAAACATCAAAATCTTAGTCATGCACTTGAACGTATGGTTTGATCGAAAATAAAAAATTTCAAACGCCAAATTTCCTCTGTGTACAAATATAGTACATATGGAATGTCCTAAACTTAGACAAGTAGATAATACGACCATGAAATGTTAATAATATAGTACATATGGCATTTCCCAAACATAGTTAGGTAGATAGATAGGTAGATAGTACGACCATAAAATGTTAATAACTTCTTTGTTTTATCTCTAATTCCACCCCCACTTTGCAAACAAGGAAGGCATGTATTGGAGATCTTAACTTGATTTATTGGGTAATTTTTGCATGTAATTTTATTTGAAATTAATTATCATATATTTTGAAAGTATACAAAAAGGGTATTGTTTTTTTATAGTACATCTTTATACCAATAATTATATATTTTTACTTGCTTAAATGATACAAGGGTAGATAATTATGAGGACAATGTGCCCATATGGTCAAATTTCATTCTTAATGGTTAGATAATTTACTTCAAATTCTTAAAGGAGTTGAACATAAATAGTAAAATAATTATTTAAAAAATTATGCGATTATGTAAAAATTTTAGATGAGCAAGTAGTGCTAATCAAAGTGAATTCATGGAAAAGATGTTGGTTTAATTAGAGTAAGGAAAGGTCTATTTTCATGTATTTTATGTGAAAATATCTAGACTACTTGAGCAGTTTCTTCCCTTTCAAGCCTAAACCCAAGTCTAACTAGGCTTGGTAAAGTAGGTTAGGAAATCTACCAAACCTAGGTAGATACCCCTAAGGTGGCCATGGATGTAGCCATGTGTCTGAAATGTCACCTACACATGGCATTCATTCCACCTCAAGGTGCTCCCTCAATGTGCCACCTCAACATTGATGATATGGCTTGCTATCTCATCATTGATGACTTGGCATGCCACCTCACTATTAATGACATGGAATGCTACATAATTAGATGCCACGTCACATGGACTAACACATCATCAAGGAGGGAGAGCTACCACCTCACCTTGAGTTGCTACCATGTGTCACATGTGTATGCCATGTCAGAAGAGTCAGCCATGCCACATTATCACTCCCCCATGTATGGGTGCATCCATTCATGGTTTCACACACATCATCATATTTAATTTATATAGATAATCCATGCATATGTATGTAAAATGCTATTATGATAATTTATTTAAATAAATAAATACATCAATAAGAAAATATATTATTTCACATACATGAATTTTTTAAAAATTAAAAATTTGTTAATTTATTAAATATATATTAATTTTTTATACATTTTATTTTAAATTTTGAATTAAAAAATTTAATTAAAAAATAATAGATGTAAATTAAATAATATATTACATAGACTTCTTCTTTTCTAATACAAATCTTTAAATTTCTTCTCAAATATATATATATGTATATATATATATATATAACTTTATAGTTTAAAAATATATATTTTGTGTCTTCTTCTTAAAAGAGATTTTCTTTATTTTGAGATTTTCTTTATTTTTAAATATTTATTTTTAAAACAATTATTATATCAAAATCCTCTCCATTTTAAAAATCTAACCAAAGATATCATGTAGTTTTAATAAAGAAGATATATCTATTAATCCATAATCATCCAATTGAAAAAGGGAATTCTTATCTTATGAATTAGAATATCCAATACAATACAAGTGCAAGAGAGTGTTGTTTCCCCTTGCCATACATTTTTTTAATTGGGGAAGACTCGTGTCTCTGACGTCCAAAATTCAAAAACAAGATCTTTAACCTCATGTGTGATGATGTTACTTTGAGATTGTTGTCTTTGGCATGTTTGCCATCCTCTTATAATTGTAGGTGAACATTGACTGCATAGAGGTTTCTCTTGTGCATACCTAGAACCTTTGCTCCCTTTGCTAAGCAGATAGATTTGATGTTGCCACCAAGTCCATTGAAATCATCACCATTAAGTACCATCATTAGAGATTCTCTCTTTAAGAAAAGCTCATCTTTTGATCGAGGCACTTTTTGACTTGTGTCAAAGTGTTGCAAATGTTGGCTAGCACAGCTCTTTCACAACTCATTTCTTCAAGTTGAACATCGCTAAAATTGGGATGGAGGAGTTCTTCAAATATTTGCTTTTAAGTAGCTTTGTTGAGGGCCTTCGCCTGCTTGTACCAAGAGTTAGCAACAACTCTACAAATTTTCTTTCTTTCCTTCTCATTGACAGAGCTATTCTCTTCATCCCTTTCCGTCTCCTTGGATTTTTTGTCGATGCTAGTCTTTGTTTTGCAACCTAATACTGTCTGATTTTCTTAGTTCCTTCTTAACCAAGAATAACCCTCCCTCCATTTGCTTATGCCTCTGCATTGTGAAAATTTTAATCTTATCCCATTTCATGCCCATCAATATTCATCCTGAAATGAGGTGAAAGTACTACTAGACCATTCTAACTCTTACCAACCATACTTTGCAAGTTTCTTTGATCTTTAAACATTATTTAGGAAATAGGTCTTTAGATTCGATGGGTGTGGCGGTGTGTTTTAGAGAGGGAAAGAGAGAGAGAGAGAGAGCTCTAGAGGAGAGGGAGAGAGATATTGACGGGCAAAGCTTTGCATCAGCTACAACAGCCAGTTTGATTTATTCTATGGAAAAGAGCAAGAAATACGGCAGGGGAGATGTGGATTTCTTGGGAACATGTTACTATTCCGAAGAGGAGTGGAGGGGCAGCCCCATTAGATGTAAGATTAAATATGGTCTCTAGGAGATGGCCTTTATTGCAAGATATGTGTGTATCTCAAGAGCCATGGGTGGTAATGGCTAAGTCCCTCGTAGAGGAGGTTGCACTTGTGCATGTGGTAATACCAGGATTGATGGTACATGGTGGGATGTAGTGAATGGTTCCCAACAAGTTCGAGTGGTGGCTTCACCTCTCCTTTCTCATTTGATGATCTCATGGAAGGAGGTGTTGGCACACACTAAATGGAAGCCTTCAGGATCAACGGCTGCAGTTGGATTCTATGGTAGGTGAGGTGTTGGCTACTTCACGACTTCTGGAGTGGCCTTACAAACTTGTTAAGCGGCCAAAATTCAATGGAATGGCTCGATTGGGACTAGTGAGAATTTTGGATGTTTTATTTCCATATAGGGGCCGCTTATTGTCTTTTCAAAAAATCCATCAATTCTTTTGGGTTCCACGTGGATATGTACAGTTATGGGAGAAGGTGAGGGCATCACTTACACCGTTTGGTGATATTCCTTAGTTGGAGAATAAACACCCTTGGCTAGATTAGGCATTTAGAAAGCCTTAGGACATTTTCCAACGTACAGCAAATCAATTATACCATATGATGGTGGAAGATAAGTCACGCATCACTGACAAGGATAAGAGGGTATGGAACATCAAGAAGAGTAGGTCCTAGTGGAAGTAAGTAATTTGGTGGTCTAAGATTCCATATCAAGGGAAGGTGTTCCTATGGCGCATGCCAATTGGAGGCTTAACATTAGGCGACCAGTTTGCGAAAGCGGCAGATTGCTTCTGATAATTGTGTGTTTTGTACTAAATGCTTGTAAACATTCTTGCATCTTTTCATTTCATGTCCAGTGGCAAAGAAGTTGTGGGATTTCCTTTCTCACATATGGAATCCATTGACAGATAGGCCCATAAAGGTTCAAGTTTGGAATTTTTGCAAGCTTTTGAATGGGCTAGAAAAACCAAAACATTCAGTTTGTGGTTAATCTGGTTAACTGGTAATGCCTTTATATTTGATGCAAAAGTTGGTATTACAACTCACATAGGTCGTATAAAAGGGCTACTATTGTGGCAAGTCTTTTCCTTGAACGGTCAGCTGATTTGGTGGAGAATGACACAGCTACATATTGGATGAGGAAATGGAGATAGGGAAGGCTCTGATACCATGTTAAAATCCTGGATATCATGTGCATGTGTAAATTGATTAGTACTAATCCTACATTAGTCTAGTGATAAAAATAATCTAAGGTGGGTGAAATCTAATCATACTCATAATGATAACTTGCTAAACTAATTAATCAAAAGACTTAAGCACAATTACGTTACAAGATTGAGACTTGTACTCATACAGAGGCTTAAGAGCATGTTTCATATTTTATTGCTTGAAATGCCCCCTTTTTATATGGGTGCTTACAACATTAGCTTTGCTAGCTCATGTGGGATAGTTCAGCTTTGCTCAGGTGGCTTCTTGTTGGACTTTTCTCTTGCTTGGCTTAGTCTACTCACTCCCTATCTCTTCCTTGTGCTAAATGGCACCACGTTTATCAACAAGTAGCATCGTAGCTATTAGCGCGGATATAGCCACGCCCATAGCCGCATACTGGGAAAAAAGGGTCCCCTTTTGCAAATTCCAAAGAGTAGTTTTTTGCTCAAGGAATGGATGGTTGATGCACATTGGCATTCTAGATATTGGTTGCAGGCTCCCACCATCCATAGATGATTGTATCACCATGCATAGATGATTGTATCACCACCTTCTTCACCACCTTCTTCTTTGTGAGGATGCCACGCCACCCCCGAGAAGTTGGCATGAGCGATTGTGCCAAAAGATTCCATGTTAATGTGAGACATGCAACGGAGAAATTGTGTGTTTATAGGAAATCACAATAAAACATCTGCAAGATTATAGCCGATTCAAAGATATACGGTGTCGAGATTCTTTGGTGAGTATATATATTCAGTATCGCATGTTCTTACGCACGTGATTTAGGTATTCATAAGGTAGTCTATGTTTTTTAGGATGAGGACAAGGAGGAGACATGTTGTAGAATGAGGGATTCTATGCCTCATTACTCTATGTATGACAAGTGGAAAACTACAAAGAGTATTTAGAGACCTCCATGCTAGAAGTAATTAGAGACCTCCATGCTAGAAGTGGGGTGAGCTCGCGTACTCATCATGAGGAAGAAATGCCTCCATCAATGGCACATGAAGTCAATGGTGAAGTTTTGGGCATGGACGAGATGATTGATGACTTCTTTGAGCTTCAAACCACACTTGACAATGATCAATTTGTGAAAGCCCTGAGCACTCCACTATACAAAGGGTGTGCATACTCCAATCTTCGTGCGACCTTGGAGTTACTAAACTTGTGGAACCATGTATGATCGAATCAATGCTAGTATTACAAGCCTCTTTAAATGAGTCCATAATGTTTATGATTATTAGTAATTAAAAAGATGCAAGGGAGAAGAGAGCTTGAGTAGGTCCTAGTGGAAGTAAGTAATTTGGTGGTCTAAGATTCCATATCAAGGGAAGGTGTTCCTATGGCGCATGCCAAATGGAGGCTTACCATTAGGCGACCGTTTGCGAAAGTGGCAGATTGCTTATGATAATTGTGTGTTTTCTACTACATGCTTGTAAACATTCTTGCATCTTTTCATTTCATGTCCAGTGGCAAAGAAGTTGTGGGATTTCCTTTCTCACGTATGGAATCCATTGTGACAGATAGGCCCATAAAAGTTCAAGTTTGGAATTTTTCTTTTGAATGGGCCAGAAAAACCAAAACATTGAGTTTGTGGCATATGTGGTTAACTGGTAATGCCTTCATATTTGATGAAAAAGTTGGTATTACAACTCACATAGGTTGTATAAAAGGGCTACTATTGTGGCAAGTCTTTTCCTTGAACGGTCAGCTAATTTGGTGGAGAATGACACAGCTATATATTGAATGAGGAAATGGAGATAGGGAAGGCTCTGATACCATGTTAAAATCATGGATATCATGTGCATGTGCATGTGTAAATTGATTAGTACTAATCCTACATTAGTCTAGTGATAAAAATAATCTAAGGTGGGTGAAATCTAATCATACTCATAATGATAACTAGTGATAAAAATAATCTAAGGTGGGTGAAATCTAATCATACTCATAATGATAACTTGCTAAACTAATTAATCAAAAGACTTAAGTGCACAATTACGTTACAAGATTGAGACTTGTACTCATACAAAGGCTTAAGAGCATGTTTCATATTTCATTGCTTGAAATGCCCCCTTTTTATATGGGTGCGTACAACATTAGCTTTGGTAGCTCATGTGGGATAGTTTAGCTTTGCTCATGTGGCTTCTTGCTGGACTTTTCTCTTGCTTGGCTTAGTCTACTCACTCCCTATCTCTTCCTTGTGCTTAATGGCACCACATTTATCAACAAGTAGCATTGTAGCTATTAGCGCGGATATAGCCACGCTCATAACCGCATACTGGGAAAAAAGGGTCCCCTTTTGCAAATTCCAAAGAGTAGTTTTTTTCTCAAGGAATGGATGGTTGATGCACATTCTCATTCTAGATATTGGTTGCAGGCTCCCACCATGCATAGATGATTGTATCACCACCTTCTTCTTCGTGAGGATGCCACGCCACCCCCGAGAAGTTGGCATGAGCAATTGTGCCAAAAGATTCCATGTTAATGTGAGACATGCAAGGGAGAAATCGTGTGTTTATAGGAAATCACAATAAAACATGTGCAAGAGTATAGCCGATTCAAAGATATACGGCATCCAGATTCTTTGGTGAGTATATATATTCTTTATCGCATGTTCTTACGCACGTGATTTAGGTATTCATAAGGTAGTCTATGTTTTTTAGGATGAGGACAAGGAGGAGACATGTTGTAGAATGAGAGATTCTATGCCTCGTTACTCTATGTATGACAAGTGGACAACTACATAGAGTATTTAGAGACCTCCATGCTAGAAGTGGGGTGAGCTCCCGTACTCATCATGAGGAAGAAACGCCTCCATCAATGGCACATGAAGTCAATGGTGAAGTTTTGGGCATGGACGAGATGATTGATGACTTCTTTGAGCTTCAAACCACACTTGACAAAGATCAATTTGTGAAAGCCCTGAGCACTCCACTATACAAAGGGTGTGCATACTCCAATCTTCGTGTGACCTTGGAGTTACTACACTTGTGGAACCATGTATGATTGAATCAATGCTAGTATTACAAGCCTCTTTAAATGAGTCCATAATGTTTATGGTTATTAGTGGCCCTCAAATACGGAATTGTACATCGCACACTGTCAAGATGTGGTTTGCGCGGAATCTGCATAAGCTCGCTCTCTAAGCCAATAGTGTAACTCAAATCTGGCCTGCTAATCGTGACATAGATCGGAACTCCGATCTTCCAGTACATAGTGGGATCCTCCAACACATAACTTGCATCCGCACTGAGATTGCCATTTTGATCTAATGGCACCAAGATTGGCTTAAAATCAGCCATCCCATACTTGGACAACATGTCCAATGCATATCTCCATGACAAAACCAAATATCCTCAGGTGTGCGAATGACCTCAATTTCTAAAAAGTAGCATAGATCTCCCAAATCCTTCATCTCAAACGTCCTTTTGAGAAAACTTTTCACATAATCTCATCCAAGTTGTCACCCCCAATAATAATATCATCTACATAAATGGTGATGATCATAATACCCTTATCACTCTTGCGCACATACAAAGAGTGATCTGCATCTGCCGCCATATAAAAACAAATAGTGACAAGATACTCAGCAATCTTGTCATGCAATGCTCATGGAGCTTGCTTCATCCCATACAAAGCCTTACCAAGCTTACATACATACTCTGGGTGACTTGTATACTCAAAACTTGGTGGTTGATCCATATACACCTCTTCTTGCAAGTCACCATGTACCTCGGGGGGGTCACTATATGTAAAATATCCCTATCGCGTGCGTTCAAGGCCTATATTTTAAATCCCTTATTTGTGAATTTTTTAATCTATATAATATCCCCTTTTCTTTATGAATCTGTAAATTTTTTTGAAAAAATTTTAAATCATACCCTTATGTAAATATATTTCTGTAAGTTTCATAAATTAAAATTATGCTTTTGTTGAACGCACGTGATATTCACATTTTTTTGTGAGACCTCCCCGAGCCATGTACGAACGCATTTTTTGCATCCATCCGATGTAAAAACCAGCCTTTAGCTACAGCCACCTCAATCACAACTCTCACAATTTCCATCTTTGCAACTAGGGCAAATGTCCCCTCATAATCAATCCCATGTGTGTGCACATCCTTTGGCTACAATAATCAATCCCATGTTTTTCTATATTTATGCTAGGATGAGAGAGAGAGAGAGAGAGAGAGAGAGATTTCTATTAATTTATGTCTAAGATCAAAACAAGCTTTGAGACTAAAGGGTGCTTGTACAATTAGAGTCCTAACTTTGGATCACCTTCCAAGTTTTCTCCAGTGGAAATTTACTTTAGTCTTAAAGCAACTGTAAGAGTGATAAGGGTATGGTGATCATCACCATTTATGTAGATGATCTTATTGTTGGGGGTGACAACTTGGATGAGATTGAGCATCTGAAAAGTCTTCTTAAAAGGAAGTTTGAGATGAAGGATTTGGGAGATTTGCACTGCTTTTTGGGAATTGAGGTCATTCCTTTCAAGCCTAAACCCAAGTCTTACTAGGCTTGGTAAAGTAGGTTAGGTAATCTACCAAACCTAGGTAGATACCCCTAAGGTGGCCATGCATGTTGCCACGTGTTTGACATGTCACCTACACATGGCATTCATTCCACCTCAACGTGCCACCTCAATGTGCCACCTCAACATTGATGATATGGCTTGCTATCTCATCATTGATGACTTGGCATGCCACCTCACTATAAATGACAAGGAATGCTACATCATTAGATGCCACATCACATGGACTAACACATCATCAAGGAGGGAGACCTGCCACCTCACCTTAAGTTCCTACCACGTGTCACGTGTATGCCACATCAGCAAAGTCAGTCATGCCACATTATCACTCCCCCATGTATGGATACATCCATTCATGGTTTCACATACATGTAAAGTAATTTATATAGATAATCCATGCATATGTATGTAAAATACTATTATGATACTTAATTTATTTAAATAAATATATACATCAATAAGAAAATATATTATTTCACGTATATGAATTTTATAAAAATTATATATTTGTTAATTTAGTAAATATATATTAATTTTTTATATGTTTTTTTAATTTTTAATTAAAAAATAATAGATGTAAATTAAATAATATATTACATAGACTTCTTTTTTTATAATACAACTCTTTAAATTTCTTCTCAAATATATATATATGTATATATATATATATATAACTTTATGATTTAAAAATATAACTTTATAGTTTAAAAATATAACTTTATAGTTTAAAAATATATATTTTGTGTCTTCTTCTTAAAAGAGATTTTCTTTATTTTTAAATATTTATTTTAAAAAAATTATTATATCAAAATCCTCTCCATTTTAAAAATCTAACCAAAGATATCATGTAGTTTTAATAAAGAAGATATATCTATTAATCCATAATCATCCAATTGAAAAAGGGAATTCTTATCTTATGAATTAAAATATCCAATACAATACAAGTGTAAGAGAGTGTTGTTTCCCCTTGCCATACATTTTTTTTATTGGGGAGGAAGACTCGTGTCTTTGATGTCCAAAATTCAAAAACAAGATCTTTAACCTCATGTGTGATGATGCTACTTTGAGATTGTTGTCTTTGGCATGTTAGCAGGGGCAAGACTCCATCCTCTTCTAATTGTAGGCGAACATTGACTACAGAGAGGTTTCTCTTGTGCATACATGGAACCTTTGCTGCCTTTGCTAAGCAGATAGATTTGATGTTGCCCACCAAGTCCATTGAAATCATCACCATTAAGTACCATCATTAGAGATTCTCTCTTTAATAAAAGCTCATCTTTTGATCGAGCCACATTTTGACTTGTGTCAAACTGTTGCAAATGTTGGCTAGCATAGCTTTTTCACAACCCATTTCTTTAGGTTGAATATCACTAAAATTGGGATGGAGGAGTTCTTCAAATATTTGCTTCTAAGTAGCTTTGTTGAGGCCTTCTCCTACTTGTACCAAGAGTTAGCAACAACTCTACAAATTTTCTTTCTTTCCTTCTCATTGACGGAGCTATTCTCTTCATCCCTTTTCGTCTCCTTGGATTTTTTGTCGATGCTAGTCTTTATTTTGCAACCTAATACTACCTGATTTTCTCAGTTCCTTCTTAACCAAGAATAACCCTCCTTCCATTTGCTTACGCCTCTGCATTGTGAAAATTTTAATCTTGTTTCATTTCATGCCCATTAATATTCATCTTGAAATGAGGTGAAAGTACTACTAGACCATTCTTACCCTTACCGCAAGTTTCTTTGATCTTTAAACATTATTTAGAAAATAGGTCTTTAGATTCGATGGGTGTGGCAGTGTGTTTTAGAGAGGGAAAGAGAGAGGAGAGGGAGAGAGATATTGATGGGCAAAACTTTGCATCAGCTATACAACAGCTAGTTTGATTTATTCTATGGAAAAGAGCAAGGAATATGCCAGGGGAGACGTGGATTTCTTGGGAACATATTACTATTCCGAAGAGGAGTGGAGGGGCAGCCCCATTAGATGTGTAAGATTAAATATGGTCTCTAGGAGATGGCCTTTATTGCAAGACATTTGTGTATCTCAAGAGCCATGGGTGGTAATGGCTAAGTCCCATATAGAGGAGGTTGCACTGGTGCATGGTAATACCAAGATTGATGGTACATGATGGCGGGATGTAGTGAATGGTTCCCAACAAGTTTGAGTGGTGGCTTCACCTCTCCTTTCTCATTTGATGATCTCATCATGGAAGGAGGTGTTGGCACACACTAAATGGAAGCCTTCAGGATCAACGGTTGCAGTTGGATTCTATGGCAAGTGAGGTGTTGGCTACTTTAAGACTTCTGGAGTGGCCTTACAAACTTGTTAACCGGCCAAAATTCAATGGAATGGCTCGATTGGGACTAGTGAGAATTCTGGATGCTTTATTTCCATGTAGGGGCCGCTTATTGTCTTTTCAAAAAATCCATCAATAGTTTTGAGTTCCACGTGGATATGTACAACTATGGGAGAAGGTGAGGGCAAAACTTACACCGTTTGGTGATATTCCTCAGTTGGAGGATCAACACCCTTGGTTAGATTAGGCATTTAGAAAGCCTTAGGACATTTTCCAACATACAGCAAATCAAGTATACCATATGATGGTGGAAGATAAGTCATGCATCACTAAGAAGGCTGTTAGGGTATGGAACATCAAGAAGAGTAGGGCCTAGTGGAAGGAAGTAATCTGGTGGTCTAAGATTCCATATATCAAGGGAAGGTGTTCCTATGGCGCATGCTAGTTGGAGGCTTACCATTAGGCGACCAGTTGCGAAAGCCGCAGATTGCTTCTGATAATTGTGTGTTTTGTACTACATGCTTGCATCTTTTCATTTCATGTCCAGTGGCAAAGAAGGTGTGGGATTTCATTTCTCACGTATGGAATCCATTGACAGATAGGCCTAAATATGGTTAAAGTTTGGAATTTTGGCAAGCTTCCGAATGGGCCAGAAAAACCAAAACATTCAATTTTGTGGCATATCTGGTTAACTAGTAATGCCTTCATATTTGATGTAAAAGTTAGTATTACAACTCACATAGGTCGTATAAAAGGACTACTATTGTGGCAAGACTTGTCCTTGCAAACAACGGTCAGCTGATTTGGTGGAGAATGACACAGTTATATATTGGATGAGGATGTGGGGATAGGGAAGGCTCTGATACCACATAAAAATCATGGATATCATGTGCATGTGTAAAGTGATTAGTATTAATCCTACATTAGTCTGGTGATTAAAATAATCTAAGGTGGGTGAAATCTAAGCATACTCATAATGATAACTTGCTAAACTAATTAATCAAAAGACTTAAGCACAATTAGGTTACAAGATTGAGACTTGTACTCATACAAAGGCTTAAGAGCATGCTTCATATTTCATTGCTTGAAATGCCCCCTTTTTGTATGGGTGGGTACAACATTAGCTTTGCTAGCTCATGTGGGATAGTTCAGCTCTGCTCATGTGGCTTCTTGGTGGACTTTTTTCTTGCTTGGCTTAGTCTACTCACTCCCTATCTCTTCCTTGTGGGCAATGGCACCACATTTATCAACAAGTAGCATCGCACAGCTATTAGCCTGGACATAGCCACGCCCATAGCTGCATATTGGAAAAAGGGTCCCCTTTTACAAATTCCAAAGAGTAGTTTTTTGCTCAAGGAATGGATTGTTGATGCACATTCGCATTCTAGATATTGGTTTGCAGGATCCCACCATGCATAGATGATTGTCACCATCTTCTTCTTCCTAAGGATGCCACGCCACCCCAAAGAAGTTGGCATGAGCGATTGTTCCAAAACATTCCATGATCATGTGAGACATGCAAGGGAGAAATGGTGTGTTTATAGGAAATCACAATAAAACATGTGCAAGATTACAGCCGATTATTCAAAGATATACGGCATCCAAATTCTTTGGTGAGTATATATATTCACTATTGCATGTTCTTACGCACGTGACTTAGGTATTCATAAGGTAGTCTATGTTTTTTAGGACGAGGACAAGGAGGAGACATGTTGTAGAATGAGGGATTCTATGTCTCATTACTCTATGACAAGTGGAAAACTACATAGAGTATTTAGAGACCTCCATGCTAGAAGTGGGGTGAGCTCGCGTACTCATCGTGAGGAAGAAATGCCTCCATCAATGGCACATGAAGTCAATGGTGAAGTTTTGGGCATGGATGAGATGATTGATGACTTCTCTGAGCTTCAAGCCACACTTTACAAAGATCAATTTGTGAAAGCCCTGAGCACTCCACTATACGAAGGGTGTGCATACTCCACTCTTCGTGCGACCTTGGAGTTACTAAACTTGTGGAACCATGTATGATTGGATCAATGCTAGTATTGCAAGCTTCTTTCAATGAGTCCATAACGTTTATGGTTATTAGTAATTGAAAAGATGCAAGGGAGAAGAGAGCTTGAGCTCTTGCAAGCACACACACTCACACAAACCCTAGAAAAGAAGACACAAGGTGAGAGGCTGAAAATTCTTCTTCTTCTTCACACAACAAAATTGGTCTACAAAGAAGATAAAGTGACTAACACACATAATAGAGTATATACAAGCAGTCCATAATGTGAACACACTAAGAGGAGTGGGTAGATGTGGACTAGTCAGTGGTGTAGAATCTCTGGCACGCGAAGATATGTCGATGAAAGTTACCAAATCCGCCAGTGATGTAAATGTCAAACAGTCATGCAGGCGCCTCGTGAGTGTCAGCTCATGTTGAGCTTCAGACAAGGAGCACACACGGGTGAAGGAAACCAGCCAAAAAGAAGACTCACTTTTTCAGAGGTGAGTCAGTTTGTCCTTTGTCCTGTCTCTTTCTTTCCATTTGTTTATGCTATTGTCTCTTTCCTTTATGCGTTTGTTTCCATCCTTCTCCTTCTCTGGTTGCCATCTGGTGAACGATTATGACAGTGGGCGACAATCAGCTTTTTATAAGTACGATTTATCGGAGGTCAGTCGTTTTCAAAAAAAAAATTACAGGCCGCATGTAGAAACGCGTGTATGTCTGCGTGTATGGTGTCTGCACAGTTTTTCACGGGCATATACACGCATTTTTTGACGGGTGTATACACGTGTTTTTGACGGGTTTATACACGCGACTGTGTTTCACCCATGCTTGCTATCCAGGTTCTTCAGAGAGATGATCCCATCTGCATATGGCTTGCCTTCACAAAATCATATGTGCTAGCTTGCATTTGTGCTTTGATGCAATCATGTATATACTTTTATTTTTGCAGATTCTTTATGGATCCAGGTTCTTCATCCGATCCATTTGCGTACAGCAATTGGCTGATGGAGATGCTAAATCATTTTGGGCGCCATCTTGGTCCAGTTGAGCTTACAGAGTACATGTATGCCCATCCCCCTCCTTCCATGCCTGGTATCTATACCCCGCCCGCGCGAGTATCCAGGTCACTCCAGTGCCGTCTATGCCTACGAGTCCGACGAGACGGCATGCAGCTTCTCCTCTTCCACGCCCACCGAGGAGACATACCCCGTCCCCCAGACACAGTCACGCACACCCTCCCAGGCACCGTCACGTCAGGGCTCACAGCCACCATCACGTACTCCCTCAGAGCCACCGTCACGTCAGGGCTCACAGCCACCGTCACGTAGACAATTCCCCAGTCTCGTGACTCCACCCGCACAGCAGTAAAGGAAGAGTGGGAGTGGAGGATGCAGCGGGTGCTTTGGTGGGGGAGGTAGTAGGGCACGCGGTGAGAGAGGAGATAGAGGGAGAAGAGTTAGAGGAGACAGTGAGGATGAGGAGGAGATGAGAGAGGTGGAGGGAGTGATCTGCTATGATGTGACGGATAGGGGCGGGGTAGTGATGGATGCGAGGGGGAAAGAGGTAATGGAGTACATGCGTGGGGTAGTTTCAAACTTGTATAGAAATTATTTTATTAGATTTAAAGATCAAAATAGCCGATTGGTTGGCGAGGTGATAGATGCTGTACATAGTCGGTACCCCAATCCCCCACATGCGACATTCTCGGATGTATAGGGAAGGACGCGAATAAGGGAGATCTTAAGTAATAAAAGATCTCACCTTAAGAAACTCGCGTACGATGATAGGCTAAATGTAGCTGCGGGTGGCTATCCTGCTGAGAAACCTGCCACTGCGCACAAACGTAAGTGGAAGGAGGCAAAGAAACGAGCAGAGGGTGGCGTGAAGAGCAGGCAGCATGTGGAGGCACGACAGATCCAGATGGAGACCATTGGATCTTCGCATTTCGGATCTGGCGGCGTCGAGTCATGGGAGGCAGAGTTCGTAAGTATCTTGCCACTTTATTTGATTGTTTACTTAATTCATTGATTCTATGATTGTTTTAATCTTACAAATTGTGTTGATTATGATACAGTGGCGAGACGGGTTTACGGGGAGGAAGCCCATGGCTCACGATACTTGGTATGCTTGCCGGCATAGCAGACGTGACACGTGGGCCATCTTCAGAGCCAAGGGACGTATTACGGATGCAAAATTTGAGATGGCCATGAGACCATACGGTCGATAGGTACTTGAAAACTCTAAACGAATGATTTTGGTTTATTGAATTACATATATATATACTTATATACTATATATTACTTGAACAGGCACAAGCTGTTGATGATCCACCCGCCGCCACTGCAGAGGGTGGACGTGAGCACTACTCATCGGACATTCCGACCGATGTGTGCTCATCTGATCATGGAGGGAGCACCGAGTCATCATCTGGGTCTGAGTAGTACTCAGACTTATAGTATCACATTCCATATTGAGGATGTGTTTGTATATATATTTTTGTAACTGAAGCCATGGGCTACTTCGACATATGGACTCCCTTGTATATATGTGTACACATAAAATTTTGATAGTAATATTGAATCGTGAATCGATAGTATTGCATTCATGTCTGTCTTGAATCGTGTATTGACAATGTATGCATTCATGTCGTTCTTGTCTTAAATCTTCCTCGTGGATTGTCCAATGCACCAAAAAAAAAATCCAGAGAGTGTTATTGGGTGCTGGAATGCTGGAACAGCATTCAAGTACCAAATAGCACTTTCTGGATTTTTTTTTTTGCTCTCTGTTCGCGTGTATAGACGCGTCAAATCTGCATAAAGTCGCGTGTATATACACGGATACTCTGTAAAATGCACGTGTATAGACGCGTCAACTCTGGAAAAGTCACGTGTATATACGCGGATAATCTGTGAAATACGCGTGTATAAGCGCAGCTAAAATGACAAAACGCGCATATACAAACAGTTTTTATGGTTGAAAATGTATCCAATTTTACTGTGGGCACCCTCCGTTTTGATCGAGGGGGGGAGTAAATTCTCTGGCATCCCCGAATAACGTGGGCTATCATACTCCCGCTTGAAGCACTTTACGAGCTGTAACTTCTCCAGCTATATATTTGTTAATTTATTAAATGTATATTAACTTTTTGTACGTTTTTTAAGATTTTAATTAATAAATTTTAATTAGAGATAATATATGTAAATTAAATAATATATTATATAAACTTCTTCTTTTCTAATACAAGTCTTTAAATTTCTTCTCAAATATATATATATATATATATAATTTTATAGTTTAAAAATATATATTTTGTGTCTTCTTCTTAAAAGAGATTTTCTTTATTTTTAGATTTTTTTTATTTTTAAATATTTATTTTAAAAAAACTTATTATATCAAAATCCTCTCCATTTTAAAAATCTAACCAAAGATATCATTTAGTTTTAATAACGAAGATATATCTATTAATCCATAATCATCCAATTGAAAAAAGGAAATTCTTATCTACCTAGGTTTGGTACATTACCTAACCTACTTTACCAAGCCTAGTTAGACTTGGGTTTAGGCTTGAAAGGAAAGAAACTACTCAAGTAGAGCATGTGAAGTGCATAAGGTCAGATGGAGGGGGAGAATACTTCTCCAATGAGTCCTCTGAATTCTTGTGAAAGAATGGCATTCAGAGACAATTTACATGTAGATACATTCCGCATCAAAATGGACTTGTTGAGCGAAAAAACAGGCACATTGTAGAGATAGCATGAGCATTGACAGAGAAGAATATGCCGCATAGTTACTGGGCTGAGGTTGTGTCTACAATAGTTTATATCATGAACGGGACTCCTACTCTAGCCATACATGATGTAACACCTGAGGAGAAGTTTACTGGCAACAACTTGACTTAAAGGCTATGGTCAAGATGGATGGTGAAGGTGGAATGTTATTTCATTGTGCCCATGTAGATCATCACATTGGCTACATACCAAGAAATGGACATCACTTCTCTTATGGTCAAACTATCAACAATCAATCTTATGCAAGTACCATCAAGTCTATGCAACAATTTATGCTCGTAAACGCACAGTATAAAATTAGACTCTTACTTGTTCAATGTCTTCTTCACAATTTTATTACCATGTGTGCTTATGAATATATATTGTAGAACTGACTATGGGGATTACTTTAAGTCCTTAGAGAGGGAGGAGTAGCTTTAACATCATAGCCAAGCCAACAAACCATACATGATCCATGTGATGACATCGTCAAGGTGTGGGGATGAGACATGAACTTGAGATCTCTCCGATGGGAGCCCATCGCTATACGAGAGAGAGAGAGAGAGAGATTTCTATTAATTTATGTCTAAGATCAAAATGACCTTTGAGACTAAATGCATAAATGAAGACATCCATGGATATCTTATGCTAAATCTATGGTTGGGAAAAAGTAATATCAAACAAACTAAAAAAGAATCTACGCTTGGGAAGAAGGAATATTAAACCAGACCTTAAAAAAAAGTTATAGCATTCATGTAACCATCCAACTAGGAGATACAAAATCTCCAATAATATGAGATCACGGGTTGTTGGATGTTGGCGAGGTTACGCTACTTAAGAAACAAGTGTTGGTGCTTTATCTATGAAAAAATGGATTAATGCATTCCTATGATGGAAAATAGCCCACTTTTCTTCTTCATGTGTCTCTTAAAGTAATTTATGCTATGATGAGAGAGAGAGAGAGAGAGAGAGAGAGAGAGAGAGATTTCTATTAATTTAAGTCTAAGATCAAAACAAGCTTTAAGACTAAAGGGTGGTTGTACAATTAGGGTCCTCACTTTGGATCACCTTCTAAGTTTTTTTGTAGCAAAAATAGTCATTTTTTCACTAAAATTGGCTAATCTCACCCACTTGACAAAGGAATTTGACATTCAGCTCTTCTAATGAAACATCACACTCTTAGTCGTGCACTTAAACATATGGTCTGATCGAAAATCAAAAATTTCAAACACCAAATTTTCTATGCCCACAATATAGTACATATGGCATTTCCCAAACATCGATAGGTAGATAGTACGACCATAAAATGTTATAAACTTCTTTGTTTTAACTCTAATTCAAGGAAGGCATGTATTGGAGATCTTAACTTGATTTATTGAGTAATTTTTGCATGTAATTTTATTTTAAATTAATTATCATATATTTTGAAAGTATACAAAAAGGGTAGTGTTTTTTATAGCACATCTTTATACCAACAATTATGTATTTTTACTTGCTTGAATGATACAAGGATAGATAATTATGAGGACAATGTACCCATATGGTCAAATTTTATTCTTAATGGCTAGATTTTCTGAGATCTCCAATGTAAACTTACTTAAAGGTCTTAAAGCAGTTGAATAAAATTAGTAAATTAATTATAAAAAAAATTATATGATTATGTAATAATTTCATATGAGTAACTTGTGCTAAGCAAGGTGAATTTATGAAAAAAACGTTGGTTTAATTTGAGTAAGAAAAGGTCTATTTTTATGTATTTTATGTGAAAATAGCTCTACTTGAGTAGTTTCTTCCCTTTCAAGCCTAAACCCAAGTCTAACTAGGCTTGGTAAAGTAGGTTAGGTAATCTACCAAACCTAGGTAGATACCCCTAATCTGGCCATGCATGTGGCCACGTGTCTGACATGTCACCTACACATGGCATTCATTCCACCTCAACGTGCCACTTCCATGTGCCACCTCACTATTCCACCTCAACATTGATGACATGGCTTGCTACCTCATCATTAATGACTCGGCATGCCACCTCACTATCAATGACATGGAATGCTACCTCATTACATGCCATGTCACATGGAGTAACACATCATCAAGGAGGGAGAGATACCACCTCACCTTGAGTTTCTACCCCGTGTCACATGTGTATGTGACGTCACCAGAGTTAGCCATGCCACATTATCACCCCCCCATGTATGGGTGCATCCATTCATGGTTTCACATACATGTAAAGTAATATATATTTAATTTATAGACAATCCATGCATATGTATGTAAAATACTAGTCATATGTATGTAAAATACTATTATAAAACTTATTTTATTTAAGTAAATATATACATCAATAAGAAAATATATTATTTCACCTATATGAATTTTTAAAAATTATATATTCATTAATTTATTAAGTGTATATTAACTTTTTGTACGTTTTTTAAATTTTTAATGAATAAATTTTAATTAGAAATATTATATGTAAATTAAATAATATATTACATAGACTGCTTCTTTTCTAATACAACTCTTTAAATTTCTTCTCAAATATATATATATATATATATATAATGTTATAGTTTAAAAATATATATTTTGTGTCTTCTTCTTAAAAGAGATTTTCTTTATTTTCAGATTTTTTTTATTTTTTAATATTTATTTTTTAAAAACTTATTATATCAAAATCCTCTCCATTTTAAAAATCTAACCAAAGATATCATGTAGTTTTAATAACGAAGATATATCTATTAATCCATAATCATCCAATTGAAAAAAGGGAATTCTTATCTTATGAATTAGAATATCCAATACAATACAAGTTTAAGCGAGTGTTGTTTCCTCTTGATATACATTTTTTTTATTGGGGAAGACTCATGTCTCTGATGTCCAAAACTCAAAAACAAGATCTTTCACCTCATGTGTGATGATGTTACTTTGAGATTGTTGTCTTTGGCATGTTTACAGGTGCAAGACTCCATCGTCTTCTAATTGTAGGCGAACATTGACTACATACAGGTTTCTCTTGTGCATACCTAGAACCTTTGCTAAGAAGATAGATTTGATGTTGCCACCAAGTCCATTGAAATCATCACCATTAAGTACCATCATTAGAGATGCCCTCTTTAAGAAAAGGTCATCTTTTGATCGAGGCACTTTTTGACTTGTGCCAAAGTGTTGCAAATGTTGGCTAGCATAGCTCTTTCACAACCCATTTCTTCAGGTTGAACATCGCTAAAATTTGGATGGAGGAGTTCTTCAAATATTTGCTTTGTCGAGGGCCTTCGCCTGCTTGTACCAAGAGTTAGCAAAAACTCTACAAATTTTCTTTACTCTACAAATTTTCTTTCTTTCCTTCTCATTGATGAAGCTATTCTCTTTAGCCCTTTGCGTCTCCTTGGAATTTTTTGTTGATTCTAGTCTTTGTTTTACAACCTAATACTGCCTAATTTTCTTAGTTTCTTGGTGACCAAGAATAACCCTCCCTCCATTTACTTACATCTTTGCATTGTGAAAATTTTAATCTTTTCCCGTTTCATGTCCATCAATATTCATCCTGAAATGAGGTGAGGGTACTACTAGACCATGCTGACCCTAACCAACCATACTTTGAAAGTTTCTTTGATCTTAAAACATTATTTAGCAAATAGGTATTTAGATTCGACGGGTGTGGCGGTGTGTTTTATAGAGGGGAAGAGAGAGATAGCTCTAGAGGTAGTATGCTTGAGAGAGAGAGAGAGAGGGAGAGAGGTATTGAGACGAGCAAATCTTTGCATCAGCTACAACAACCAATTCGATTTATTCTATGGAAAAGAGCAAGAAATACGCTAGGGCAGATGTAGATTTCTTGGGAACCTGTTACTACTCCGAAGAGGAGTGGAGGGGCAGCCCTATTAGATGTCCAGTGTACCATATCATGGTGGAAGATAAGAGCTAGATCGCTGAGAAGGCTAATAGGGTATGGAAATGTAGGGCCTGGTGGAAGGAACTAATCTTATAGGGTTGGTGGTCTAAGATTCCATATCAAGGGAAGGTGTTTCTATGGCGCATGCTAGTTGGAGGCCTAATTGCGAAAGCGACGGATTGCTTCTTTTAATTGTGTGTTTTGTACTACATGATTGGAAACATTCCTGTATCTTTTTATTTCATGTTTGGTGGCAAAGAAGGTGTGGGTTTTCCTTTCTCGCATATGGATTCTGTTGATAGATAGGCCTATAAAGGTTAAAGAATGGTTTTTTGGCAAGATTTTGAATAGACCAAATAACCTACAACATTCAATCTTCTTTCATTTTTTCAAGTGGATAGGTTAATGGCATATCTAGTTAACTAGGAATGCCTTCATATTTGATGTAAAAGTGCATATTACATCTCACATAGGTCGTATAAAAGGGCTACTATTGTGGCTAGTATCTTCCTTGCGGTCAGCTCATTTGGTAGAGAATGACACATCTATATATTGGACGAGGGTACTCCGAGCTACACCTGTGGTTTCAGAGTAATTAGTGAGGGAAAGCTAGTACATCACATGGCAGCCATGTGGCCATTTGTAAAGTAATTTTTGGTAATATATCTTCTATTATGAAAACAAGAGCGAGAGAGAGAGAGAGAGAGAGAGAGAGAGAGAGAGAGAGAGAGAGAGAGAGAGAGAGAGAGAGAGAGACAAAGATAGATTTCTATTAATTTATGTCTAAGATTAAAACAAGCTTTGAGACTAAAGGGTGGTTGTACAATAAGGGTCCTCACTTTGGATCTTCTTCCAAGTTTTCTTGTAGTAAAAAATAGTCATTTTTCACTAAAATTGGCTAATCTCACCCACTTGGCAAAAGAATTTAACATTGAGATCTTCTAATAAAACATCAAAATCTTAGTCATGCACTTGAACGTATGGTTTGATCGAAAATAAAAAATTTCAAACGCCAAATTTCCTCTGTGTACAAATATAGTACATATGGAATGTCCTAAACTTAGACAGGTAGATAATACGACCATGAAATATTAATAATTTATGCATATGGCATTTCCCAAACATAGATAGGTAGATAGTACGACCATAAATAGGTAGATAGATAGATAGATAGGTAGATAGTACGACCATAAAATGTTAATAACTTCTTTGTTTTATCTCTAATTCCACCCCCACTTTGCAAACAAGGAAGGCATGTATTGGAGATCTTAACTTGATTTATTGGGTAATTTTTGCATGTAATTTTATTTGAAATTAATTATCATATATTTTGAAAGTATACAAAAAGGGTATTGTTTTTTTATAGTACATCTTTATACCAACAATTATATATTTTTACCTGCTTAAATGATACAAGGATAGATACTTATGAGGACAATGTGCCCATATGGTCAAATTTCATTCTTAATGGTTAGATAATTTACTTCAAATTCTTAAAGGAGTTGAACATAAATAGTAAAATAATTATTTAAAAAATTATGCGATTATGTAATAATTTTAGATGAGCAAGTAGTGCTAATCAAAGTGAATTCATGGAAAAGATGTTGGTTTAATTAGAGTAAGGAAAGGTCTATTTTCATGTATTTTATGTGAAAATATCTAGACTACTTGAGCAGTTTCTTCCCTTTCAAGCCTAAACCCAAGTCTAACTAGGCTTGGTAAAGTAGGTTAGGAAATCTACCAAACCTAGGTAGATACCCCTAAGGTGGCCATGGATGTAGCCATGTGTCTGAAATGTCACCTACACATGGCATTCATTCCACCTCAAGGTGCTCCCTCAATGTGCCACCTCAACATTGATGATATGGCTTGCTATCTCATCATTGATGACTTGGCATGCCACCTCACTATTAATGACATGGAATGCTACATAATTAGATGCCACGTCACATGGACTAACACATCATCAAGGAGGGAGAGCTACCACCTCACCTTGAGTTGCTACCATGTGTCACATGTGTATGCCATGTCAGAAGAGTCAGCCATGCCACATTATCACTCCCCCATGTATGGGTGCATCCATTCATGGTTTCACACACATCATCACATGTAAAGTAAGTTATATTTAATTTATATAGATAATCCATGCATATGTATGTAAAATGCTATTATGATAATTTATTTAAATAAATAAATACATCAATAAGAAAATATATTATTTCACATACATGAATTTTTTAAAAATTAAATATTTGTTAATTTATTAAATATATATTAATTTTTTATACGTTTTATTTTAAATTTTGAATTAAAAAATTTAATTAAAAAATAATAGATGTAAATTAAATAATATATTACATAGACTTCTTCTTTTCTAATACAAATCTTTAAATTTCTTCTCAAATATATATATATGTATATATATATATATAACTTTATAGTTTAAAATATATATATTTTGTGTCTTCTTCTTAAAAGAGATTTTCTTTATTTTGAGATTTTCTTTATTTTTAAATATTTATTTTTAAATATTTATTTTTAAAATAATTATTATATCAAAATCCTCTCCATTTTAAAAATCTAACCAAAGATATCATGTAGTTTTAATAAAGAAGATATATCTATTAATCCATAATCATCCAATTGAAAAAGGGAATTCTTATCTTATGAATTAGAATATCCAATACAATACAAGTGCAAGAGAGTGTTGTTTCCCCTTGCCATACATTTTTTTAATTGGGGAAGACTCGTGTCTCTGACGTCCAAAATTCAAAAACAAGATCTTTAACCTCATGTGTGATGATGTTACTTTGAGATTGTTGTCTTTGGCATGTTTGCCATCCTCTTATAATTGTAGGTGAACATTGACTGCATAGAGGTTTCTCTTGTGCATACCTAGAACTTTTGCTCCCTTTGCTAAGCAGATAGATTTGATGTTGCCACCAAGTCCATTGAAATCATCACCATTAAGTACCATCATTAGAGATTCTCTCTTTAAGAAAAGCTCATCTTTTGATCGAGGCACTTTTTGACTTGTGTCAAAGTGTTGCAAATGTTGGCTAGCACAGCTCTTTCACAACTCATTTCTTCAAGTTGAACATCGCTAAAATTGGGATGGAGGAGTTCTTCAAATATTTGCTTTTAAGTAGCTTTGTTGAGGGCCTTCGCCTGCTTGTACCAAGAGTTAGCAACAACTCTACAAATTTACTTTCTTTCCTTCTCATTGACAGAGCTATTCTCTTCATCCCTTTCCGTCTCCTTGGATTTTTTGTCGATGCTAGTCTTTGTTTTGCAACCTAATACTGTCTGATTTTCTTAGTTCCTTCTTAACCAAGAATAACCCTCCCTCCATTTGCTTATGCCTCTGCATTATGAAAATTTTAATCTTATCCCATTTCATGCCCATCAATATTCATCTTGAAATGAGGTGAAAGTACTACTAGACCATTCTGACTCTTACCAACCATACTTTGCAAGTTTCTTTGATCTTTAAACATTATTTAGGAAATAGGTCTTTAGATTCGAGGGGTGTGGCGGTGTGTTTTAGAGAGGGAAAGAGAGAGAGAGAGAGAGAGCTCTAGAGGAGAGGGAGAGAGATATTGACGGGCAAAGCTTTGCATCAGCTACAACAGCCAGTTTGATTTATTCTATGGAAAAGAGCAAGAAATACGGCAGGGGAGATGTGGATTTCTTGGGAACATGTTACTATTCCGAAGAGGAGTGGAGGGGCAGCCCCATTAGATGTAAGATTAAATATGGTCTCTAGGAGATGGCCTTTATTGCAAGATATGTGTGTATCTCAAGAGCCATGGGTGGTAATGGCTAAGTCCCTCGTAGAGGAGGTTGCACTTGTGCATGTGGTAATACCAGGATTGATGGTACATGGTGGGATGTAGTGAATGGTTCCCAACAAGTTCGAGTGGTGGCTTCACCTCTCCTTTCTCATTTGATGATCTCATGGCTCGGGGGGGTCACTATATGTAAATCCTCTATATCACGTGCGTTCAAGGCCTATTTAAAAAGTCCCTTATCTGTGAAATTTTTAGTGAATATAATGTATCCTTTCCTATTCAAATCTGTAATTTTTTTTTAAAATACAATAAATAAATCCCCTCTGTAAATATATTTCTGTAAGTTTTAAATATTTAAAATGTCCTTCTGTTGAACCCACGTGATACTTACTCATTTATACGAGTGACCCCCCCGAGTCTCATGGAAGGAGGTGTTGGCACACACTACATGGAAGCCTTCAAGATCAATGGCTGCAGTTGGATTCTATGGTAGGTGAGGTGTTGGCTACTTCACGACTTCTGGAGTGGCCTTACAAACTTGTTAAGCAGCCAAAATTCAATGGAATGGCTCGATTGGGACTAGTGAGAATTTTGGATGTTTTATTTCCATATAGGGGCCGCTTATTGTCTTTTCAAAAAATCCATCAATTCTTTTGGGTTCCACGTGGATATGTACAGTTATGGGAGAAGGTGAGGGCATCACTTACACCGTTTGGTGATATTCCTTAGTTGGAGAATAAACACCCTTGGCTAGATTAGGCATTTAGAAAGCCTTAGGACATTTTCCAACGTACAGCAAATCAATTATACCATATGATGGTGGAAGATAAGTCATACATCACTGACAAGGATAATAGGGTATGGAACATCAAGAAGAGTAGGTCCTAGTGGAAGTAAGTAATTTGGTGGTCTAAGATTCCATATCAAGGGAAGGTGTTCCTATGGCGCATGCCAATTGGAGGCTTAACATTAGGCGACCAGTTTGCGAAAGCGGCAGATTGCTTCTGATAATTGTGTGTTTTGTACTAAATGCTTGTAAACATTCTTGCATCTTTTCATTTCATGTCCAGTGGCAAAGAAGTTGTGGGATTTCCTTTCTCACATATGGAATCCATTGACAGATAGGCCCATAAAGGTTCAACTTTGGAATTTTCGCAAGCTTTTGAATGGGCTAGAAAAACCAAAACATTCAGTTTGTGGCATATCTGGTTAACTGGTAATGCCTTTATATTTGATGCAAAAGTTGGTATTACAACTCACATAGGTCGTATAAAAGGGCTACTATTGTGGCAAGTCTTTTCCTTGAACGGTCAGCTGATTTGGTGGAGAATGACACAGCTACATATTGGATGAGGAAATGGAGATAGGGAAGGCTCTGATACCATGTTAAAATCCTGGATATCATGTGCATGTGTAAATTGATTAGTACTAATCCTACATTAGTCTAGTGATAAAAATAATCTAAGGTGGGTGAAATCTAATCATACTCATAATGATAACTTGCTAAACTAATTAATCAAAAGACTTAAGCACAATTACGTTACAAGATTGAGACTTGTACTCTAAGGTGGGTGAAATCTAATCATACTCATAATGATAACTTGCTAAACTAATCATACTCATAATGATAACTTGCTAAACTAATTAATCAAAAGACTTAAGCACAATTACGTTACAAGATTGAGACTTGTACTCATACAGAGGCTTAAGAGCATGTTTCATATTTTATTGCTTGAAATGCCCCCTTTTTATATGGGTGCTTACAACATTAGCTTTGCTAGCTCATGTGGGATAGTTCAGCTTTGCTCAGGTGGCTTCTTGTTGGACTTTTCTCTTGCTTGGCTTAGTCTACTCACTCCCTATCTCTTCCTTGTGCTAAATGGCACCACGTTTATCAACAAGTAGCATCATAGCTATTAGCGCGGATATAGCCACGCCCATAGCCGCATACTGGGAAAAAAGGGTCCCCTTTTGCAAATTCCAAAGAGTAGTTTTTTGCTCAAGGAATGGATGGTTGATGCACATTGGCATTCTAGATATTGGTTGCAGGCTCCCACCATCCATAGATGATTGTATCACCATGCATAGATGATTGTATCACCACCTTCTTCTTTGTGAGGATGCCACGCCACCCCCGAGAAGTTGGCATGAGCGATTGTGCCAAAAGATTCCATGTTAATGTGAGACATGCAACGGAGAAATCGTGTGTTTATAGGAAATCACAATAAAACATCTGCAAGATTATAGCCGATTCAAAGATATACGACGTCCAGATTCTTTGGTGAGTATATATATTCAGTATCGCATGTTCTTACGCACGTGATTTAGGTATTCATAAGGTAGTCTATGTTTTTTAGGATGAGGACAAGGAGGAGACATGTTGTAGAATGAGGGATTCTATGCCTCATTACTCTATGTATGACAAGTGGAAAACTACAAAGAGTATTTAGAGACCTCCATGCTAGAAGTAATTAGAGACCTCCATGCTAGAAGTGGGGTGAGCTCGCGTACTCATCATGAGGAAGAAATGCCTCCATCAATGGTACATGAAATCAATGGTGAAGTTTTGGGCATGGACGAGATGATTGATGACTTCTTTGAGCTTCAAACCACACTTGACAATGATCAATTTGTGAAAGCCCTGAGCACTCCACTATACAAAGGGTGTGCATACTCCAATCTTCGTGCGACCTTGGAGTTACTAAACTTGTGGAACCATGTATGATCGAATCAATGCTAGTATTACAAGCCTCTTTAAATGAGTCCATAATGTTTATGATTATTAGTAATTAAAAAGATGCAAGGGAGAAGAGAGCTTGAGTAGGTCCTAGTGGAAGTAAGTAATTTGGTGGTCTAAGATTCCATATCAAGGGAAGGTGTTCCTATGGCGCATGCCAAATGGAGGCTTACCATTAGGCGACCGTTTGCGAAAGTGGCAGATTGCTTATGATAATTGTGTGTTTTCTACTACATGCTTGTAAACATTCTTGCATCTTTTCATTTCATGTCCAGTGGCAAAGAAGTTGTGGGATTTCCTTTCTCACGTATGGAATCCGTTGTGACAGATAGGCCCATAAAAGTTCAAGTTTGGAATTTTTCTTTTGAATGGGCCAGAAAAACCAAAACATTCAGTTTGTGGCATATGTGGTTAACTGGTAATGCCTTCATATTTGATGCAAAAGTTGGTATTACAACTCACATAGGTTGTATAAAAGGGCTACTATTGTGGCAAGTCTTTTCCTTGAACGGTCAGCTAATTTGGTGGAGAATGACACAGCTATATATTGAATGAGGAAATGGAGATAGGGAAGGCTCTGATACCATGTTAAAATCATGGATATCATGTGCATGTGCATGTGTAAATTGATTAGTACTAATCCTACATTAGTCTAGTGATAAAAATAATCTAAGGTGGGTGAAATCTAATCATACTCATAATGATAACTAGTGATAAAAATAATCTAAGGTGGGTGAAATCTAATCATACTCATAATGATAACTTGCTAAACTAATTAATCAAAAGACTTAAGTGCACAATTACGTTACAAGATTGAGACTTGTACTCATACAAAGGCTTAAGAGCATGTTTCATATTTCATTGCTTGAAATGCCCCCTTTTTATATGGGTGCGTACAACATTAGCTTTGGTAGCTCGTGTGGGATAGTTCAGCTTTGCTCATGTAGCTTCTTGCTGGACTTTTCTCTTGCTTGGCTTAGTCTACTCACTCCCTATCTCTTCCTTGTGCTTAATGGCACCACATTTATCAACAAGTAGCATTGTAGCTATTAGCGCGGATATAGCCACGCTCATAGCCGCATACTGGGAAAAAAGGGTCCCCTTTTGCAAATTCCAAAGAGTAGTTTTTTTCTCAAGGAATGGATGGTTGATGCACATTCGCATTCTAGATATTGGTTGCAGGCTCCCACCATGCATAGATGATTGTATCACCATGCATAGATGATTGTATCACCACCTTCTTCTTCGTGAGGATGCCACGCCACCCCCGAGAAGTTGGCATGAGCAATTGTGCCAAAAGATTCCATGTTAATGTGAGACATGCAAGGGAGAAATCGTGTGTTTATAGGAAATCACAATAAAACATGTGCAAGAGTATAGCCGATTCAAAGATATACGGCATCCAGATTCTTTGGTGAGTATATATATTCTTTATCGCATGTTCTTACGCACGTGATTTAGGTATTCATAAGGTAGTCTATGTTTTTTAGGATGAGGACAAGGAGGAGACATGTTGTAGAATGAGAGATTCTATGCCTCGTTACTCTATGTATGACAAGTGGACAACTACATAGAGTATTTAGAGACCTCCATGCTAGAAGTGGGGTGAGCTCCCGTACTCATCATGAGGAAGAAACGCCTCCATCAATGGCACATGAAGTCAATGGTGAAGGTTTGGGCATGGACGAGATGATTGATGACTTCTTTGAGCTTCAAACCACACTTGACAAAGATCAATTTGTGAAAGCCCTGAGCACTCCACTATACAAAGGGTGTGCATACTCCAATCTTCGTGTGACCTTGGAGTTACTACACTTGTGGAACCATGTATGATTGAATCAATGCTAGTATTACAAGCCTCTTTAAATGAGTCCATAATGTTTATGGTTATTAGTAATTAAAAAGATGCAAGGGAGAAGAGAGCTTGAGCTCTTGCAAGCACACACACACTCACACAAACCCTAGAAAAGAAGACACAAGGTGAGAGGCTGAAAATTCTTCTTCTTCTTCACACAACAAAATTGGTCTCTACAAAGAAGATAAAGTGACTAACACACATAATAGAGTATATACAAGCGGTCCATAATGTGAACACGCTAAGAGGAGTGGGTAGATGTGGACTAGTCAGTGCTGTAGAATCTCTGGTGCGTGAAGATATGTCGGTGAAAGTTACCAAACCCGCCAGTGATGTAAATGTGAAAACAGTCATGCAGGCACCTCGTGAGTGTCATCTCATGTTGAGCTTGACATCTTAACACTCCCTCTCAACCTCAACTCAAGCTCATGAACTCCAAGCATATCTCAAAATCTACGGAGCTTCTCAGCTCCCAAGGCCTTCATGAAGATTCCAACAACCTGATCCTGTGTGCTGACGTAGGCCAAGTCTATGTCACTTGCGTAACCAAGCTACCTCACATGCTGCCACTACAGCTCCTCTATACTCTACATAAGTACTCAACAAGGCAACTATGGGTTGCTTCATGTCACAACATCACTCCCCAATGAAAATATAAATCCACTTGTAGATCTCTTGTCTGAGATGCTACCTGCCCAATCTACATCTGTGTACCCATATAGCTCCAATGGTACACCTCCTACTACTACATACATAAAACAATGCATAATCAACAGTGGCTCTCAAATACGGAATTGTACATCGCACACTGTCAAGATGTGGTTTACGCGGAATCTGCATAAACTCGCTCTCTAAGCCAATAGTGTAACTCAAAGCCAATAGATTATGGATCGTGACATAGATCGGAACTCCGATCTTCCAGTACATAGTGGGATCCTCCAACACATAACTTGCATCCACACTAAGATTGCCATTTTGATCTAATGGCACCAAGATTGGCTTAAAATCAGCCATCCCATACTTGGACAACATGTCCAATGCATACTATCTCCATGACAAAACCAAATATCCTCAGGTGTGCGAATGACCTCAATTTCTAAAAAGTAGCATAGATCTCCCAAATCCTTCATCTCAAACGTCCTTTTGAGAAAACTTTTCACATAATCTCATCCAAGTTGTCACCCCCAATAATAATATCATCTACATAAATGGTGATGATCACAATACCCTTATCACTCTTGCGCACATACAAAGAGTGATCTGCATCTGCCGCCATATGAAAACAAATAGTGACAAGATACTCAGCAATCTTGTCATGCAATGCTCATGGAGCTTGCTTCATCCCATACAAAGCCTTACCAAGCTTACATACATACTCTGGGTGACTTGTATACTCAAAACCTGGTGGTTGATCCATATACACCTCTTCTTGCAAGTCACCATGTAAGAACGCATTTTTTGCATCCATCCGATATAAAAACCAGCCTTTAGCTGCAGCCACCTCAATCACAACTCTCACAGTTTCCATCTTTGCAACTAGGGCAAATGTCCCCTCATAATCAATCCCATGTGTGTGCATATCCTTTGGCTACAATAATCAATCCCATGTTTTTCTATATTTATGCTAGGATGAGAGAGAGAGAGAGAGAGAGAGAGAGAGAGAGAGAGAGAGAGAGAGAGATTTCTATTAATTTATGTCTAAGATCAAAACAAGCTTTGAGACTAAAGGGTGCTTGTACAATTAGAGTCCTAACTTTGGATCACCTTCCAAGTTTTCTCCAGTGGAAATTTACTTTAGTCTTAAAGCAACTGTAAGAGTGATAAGGGTATGGTGATCATCACCATTTATGTAGATGATCTTATTGTTGGGGGTGACAACTTGGATGAGATTGAGCATCTGAAAAGTCTTCTTAAGGGTATGGTGATCATCACCATTTATGTAGATGATCTTATTGTTGGGGGTGACAACTTGGATGAGATTGAGCATCTGAAAAGTCTTCTTAAAAGGAAGTTTGAGATGAAGGATTTGGGAGATTTGCACTGCTTTTTGGGAATTGAGGTCATTCCTTTCAAGCCTAAACCCAAGTCTTACTAGGCTTGGTAAAGTAGGTTAGGTAATCTACCAAACCTAGGTAGATACCCCTAAGGTCATTGAGGTCATTCCTTTCAAGCCTAAACCCAAGTCTTACTAGGCTTAGTAAAGTAGGTTAGGTAATCTACCAAACCTAGGTAGATACCCCTAAGGTGGCCATGCATGTCGCCACGTGTTTGACATGTCACCTACACATGGCATTCATTCCACCTCAACGTGCCACCTCAATGTGCCACCTCACTATGCCACCTCAACATTGATGATATGGCTTGCTATCTCATCATTGATGACTTGGCATGCCACCTCACTATTAATGACAAGGAATGCTACATCATTAGATGCCACATCACATGGACTAACACATCATCAAGGAGGGAGAGCTGCCACCTCACCTTAAGTTCCTACCACGTGTCACGTGTATGCCACGTCAGCAGAGTCAGTCATGCCACATTATCACTCCCCCATGTATGGATGCATCCATTCATGGTTTCACATACATGTAAAGTAATTTATATAGATAATCCATGCATATGTATGTAAAATACTATTATGATACTTAATTTATTTAAATAAATATATACATCAATAAGAAAATATATTATTTCACGTATATGAATTTTATAAAAAATATATATTTGTTAATTTAGTAAATATATATTAGTTTTTTATATGTTTTTTTAATTTTTAATTAAAAAATAATAGATGTAGATTAAATAATATATTACATAGACTTCTTTTTTTATAATACAACTCTTTAAATTTCTTCTCAAATATATATATATGTATATATATATATATATAACTTTATGGTTTAAAAATATAACTTTATAGTTTAAAAATATATATTTTGTGTCTTCTTCTTAAAAGAGATTTTCTTTATTTTTAAATATTTATTTTAAAAAATTATTATATCAAAATCCTCTCCATTTTAAAAATCTAACCAAAGATATCATGTAGTTTTAATAAAGAAGATATATCTATTAATCCATAATCATCCAATTGAAAAAGGGAATTCTTATCTTATGAATTAGAATATCCAATACAATACAAGTGTAAGAGAGTGTTGTTTCCCCTTGCCATACATTTTTTTTATTGGGGAGGAAGACTCGTGTCTTTGACGTCCAAAATTCAAAAACAAGATCTTTAACCTCATGTGTGATGATGCTACTTTGAGATTGTTGTCTTTGGCATGTTAGCAGGGGCAAGACTCCATCCTCTTCTAATTGTAGGCGAACATTGACTACAGAGAGGTTTCTCTTGTGCATACATGGAACCTTTGCTGCCTTTGCTAAGCAGATAGATTTGATGTTGCCCACCAAGTCCATTGAAATCATCACCATTAAGTACCATCATTAGAGATTCTCTCTTTAAGAAAAGCTCATCTTTTGATCGAGCCACTTTTTGACTTGTGTCAAAGTGTTGCAAATGTTGGCTAGCATAGCTTTTTCACAACCCATTTCTTCAGGTTGAATATCACTAAAATTGGGATGGAGGAGTTCTTCAAATATTTGCTTCTAAGTAGCTTTGTTGAGGCCTTCGCCTGCTTGTACCAAGAGTTAGCAACAACTTTACAAATTTTCTTTCTTTCCTTCTCATTGACGGAGCTATTCTCTTCATCCCTTTCCATCTCCTTGGATTTTTTGTCGATGCTAGTCTTTATTTTGCAACCTAATACTACCTGATTTTCTTAGTTCCTTCTTAACCAAGAATAACCCTCCTTCCATTTGCTTACACCTCTGCATTGTGAAAATTTTAATCTTGTTCCATTTCATGCCCATTAATATTCATCTTGAAATGAGGTGAAAGTACTACTAGACCATTCTTACCCTTACCGCAAGTTTCTTTGATCTTTAAACATTATTTAGAAAATAGGTCTTTAGATTCGATGGGTGTGGTAGTGTGTTTTAGAGAGGGAAAAAGAGAGGAGAGGGAGAGAAATATTGATGGGCAAAACTTTGCATCAGCTATACAACAGCCAGTTCGATTTATTCTATGGAAAAGAGCAAGAAATATGCCAGGGGAGACGTGGATTTCTTGGGAACATATTACTATTCTGAAGAGAAGTGGAGGGGCAGCCCCATTAGATGTGTAAGATTAAATATGGTCTCTAGGAGATGGCCTTTATTGCAAGACATTTGTGTATCTCAAGAGCCATGGGTGGTAATGGCTAAGTCCCTCATAGAGGAGGTTGCACTGGTGCATGGTAATACCAGGATTGATGGTACATGATGGCGGGATGTAGTGAATGGTTCCCAACAAGTTCGAGTGGTGGCTTCACCTCTCCTTTCTCATTTGATGATCTCATGGAAGGAGGTGTTGGCACACACTAAATGGAAGCCTTCAGGATCAACGGTTGCAGTTGGATTCTATGGCAAGTGAGGTGTTGGCTACTTCAAGACTTCTGGAGTGGCCTTACAAACTTGTTAACTGGCCAAAATTCAATGGAATGGCTCGATTGGGACTAGTGAGAATTCTGGATGCTTTATTTCCATGTAGGGGCCGCTTATTGTCTTTTCAAAAAATCCATCAATATTTTTGAGTTCCACGTGAATATGTACAACTATGGGAGAAGGTGAGGGCAAAACTTACACCGTTTGGTGATATTCCTCAGTTGGAGGATCAACACCCTTGGTTAGATTAGGCATTTAGAAAGCCTTAGGACATTTTCCAACATACAGCAAATCAAGTATACCATATGATGGTGGAAGATAAGTCATGCATCACTAAGAAGGCTGTTAGGGTATGGAACATCAAGAAGAGTAGGGCCTATTGGAAGGAAGTAATCTGGTGGTCTAAGATTCCATATATCAAGGGAAGGTGTTCCTATGGCGCATGCTAGTTGGAGGCTTACCATTAGGCGACCAGTTGCGAAAGCCGCAGATTGCTTCTGATAATTGTGTGTTTTGTACTACATGCTTGTAAACATGCTTGCATCTTTTCATTTCATGTCCAGTGGCAAAGAAGGTGTGGGATTTCATTTCTCACGTATGGAATCCATTGACAGATAGGCCTAAATATGGTTAAAGTTTGGAATTTTGGCAAGCTCTTGAATGGGCCAGAAAAACCAAAACATTCAATTTTGTGGCATATCTGGTTAACTAGTAATGCCTTCATATTTGATGTAAAAGTTGGTATTACAACTCACATAGGTCGTATAAAAGGACTACTATTGTGGCAAGACTTGTCCTTGCAAACAACGGTCAGCTGATTTGGTGGAGAATGACACAGTTATATATTGGATGAGGATGTGGGGATAGGGAAGGCTCTGATACCACATAAAAATCATGGATATCATGTGCATGTGTAAAGTGATTAGTACTAATCCTACATTAGTCTGGTGATTAAAATAATCTAAGGTGGGTGAAATCTAAGCATACTCATAATGATAACTTGCTAAACTAATTAATCAAAAGACTTAAGCATAATTAGGTTACAAGATTGAGACTTGTACTCATACAAAGGCTTAAGAGAATGCTTCATATTTCATTGCTTGAAATGCCCTCTTTTTGTATGGGTGGGTACAACATTAGCTTTGCTAGCTCATGTGGGATAGTTCAGCTCTGCTCATGTGGCTTCTTGGTGGACTTTTTTCTTGCTTGGCTTAGTCTACTATCTCCCTATCTCTTCCTTGTGGGCAATGGCACCACATTTATCAACAAGTAGCATCGCACAGCTATTAGCCTGGACATAGCCATGCCCATAGCTGCATATTGGAAAAAGGGTCCCCTTTTACAAATTCCAAAGAGTAGTTTTTTGCTCAAGGAATGGATTGTTGATGCACATTCGCATTCTAGATATTGGTTTGCAGGCTCCCACCATGCATAGATGATTGTCACCATCTTCTTCTTCCTAAGGATGCCACGCCACCCCAAAGAAGTTGGCATGAGCGATTGTGCCAAAACATTCCATGATTATGTGAGACATGCAAGGGAGAAATGGTGTGTTTATAGGAAATCACAATAAAACATGTGCAAGATTACAGCCGATTATTCAAAGATATACGGCATCCAAATTCTTTGGTGAGTATATATATTCACTATTGCATGTTCTTACGCACGTGACTTAGGTATTCATAAGGTAGTCTATGTTTTTTAGGACGAGGACAAGGAGGAGACATGTTGTAGAATGAGGGATTCTATGCCTCATTACTCTATGACAAGTGGAAAACTACATAGAGTATTTAGAGACCTCCATGCTAGAAGTGGGGTGAGCTCGCGTACTCATCGTGAGGAAGAAATGCCTCCATCAATGGCACATGAAGTCAATGGTGAAGTTTTGGGCATGGATGAGATGATTGATGACTTCTCTGAGCTTCAAGCCACACTTTACAAAGATCAATTTGTGAAAGCCCTTAGCACTCCACTATACGAAGGGTGTGCATACTCCACTCTTCGTGCGACCTTGGAGTTACTAAACTTGTGGAACCATGTATGATTGGATCAATGCTAGTATTGCAAGCTTCTTTCAATGAGTCCATAATGTTTATGGTTATTAGTAATTGAAAAGATGCAAGGGAGAAGAGAGCTTGAGCTCTTGCAAGCACACACACTCACACAAACCCTAGAAAAGAAGACACAAGGTGAGAGGCTGAAAATTCTTCTTCTTCTTCACACAACAAAATTGGTCTACAAAGAAGATAAAGTGACTAACACACATAATAGAGTATATACAAGCAGTCCATAATGTGAACATACTAAGAGGAGTGGGTAGATGTGGACTAGTCAGTGGTGTAGAATCTCTGGCACGCGAAGATATGTCAGTGAAAGTTACCAAACCCGCCAGTGATGTAAATGTCAAACAGTCATGCAGGCGCCTCGTGAGTGTCAGCTCATGTTGAGCTTGACATCTCAACACTCCCTCTCAAGCTTATCTCCAGCTCATGAACTCCAAGCATATCTAAAAATCTGCAGAGCTACTTAGCTCCCAAGGCCTTCGTGAAGATTTCAATGATAGATCCTGTGTGTGCTGACGTAGGCCAAGTCTATGTCGCCTACGTAACCAAGCTACCTCACATGCTGCCACCGCAGCTCCTCTATACTCTACCTATGTACTCGACAAGCAACTATGGGCTGCTCCATGTCACAACAGCACTCCCCAATGAAAATATAAATCCACTTGTAGATCTCTTGTCTGAGATGCTACCTGCCCAATCTGCATGTGTGTACCCATATAGCTCCAATGGAACACCTGCTGCATACATAAAACAATGCATAATCAACAGTGGCCCTCAAATACCAAAGCGTACATCGTACATTGTCAAGATGTGGTTTGTGCAGAACCTGCAAAAAGTCGCTCTCTAAGCCAATAGTGTAACTCAAATCTGGCCTACTGATTGTGACACATAGATCAAACTCCGATCTTCCTATACATAGTGGGATCCTCCAACACATAACCTGCATCCGCACTAAGATTGCCGCATCTGCCATATGAAAACAAATAGTGACAAGATACTCAACAATCTTGTCATGCCTTGCTCGTGGAGCTTGCTTCATCCCATACAAAGCCTTACAAAGCTTACATACATATACTGGGTGACTTGTATACTCAAAACATGGTGGCTGATCCATATACACCTCTTCTTGCAAGTCAGCATGTAAGAACACATTTTTTGCATCCATCCGATGTAAAAACCAGCCTTTAGCTGTAGCCACTGCAATCACAACTCTCAGTTTCCATCTTTGCAACTAGGAAAAATGTTCCCTCATAATCAATCCCATGTGTTTGTGCATATCCTTTGGCTACCATAATCAATCCCATGTTTTTCCTATATTTATGCTAGGATGAGAGAGAGAGAGAGAGAGAGAGAGAGAGAGAAAGAGAGAGAGAGAGAGATTTCTATTAATTTATGTCTAAGATCAAAACAGGCTTTGAGACTAAAGGGTGCTTGTACAATTAGAGTCCTCACTTTGGATCACCTTCCAAGTTTTCTCCAGTGGAAATTTACTTTAAAGTCTTAAAGCACTGAACATAATTAGTAAATTAATTATTTAAAGAATTTTTGCATTTATGTAATAATTTTATATTAGTAAGTAGTGCTAATCAAGACAAATCTATGGAAAAAACGTTGGTTTAATTTGAGTAAGAAAAGGTTTAATTTCATGAAAATAGCTCTATTTGAGTAGTTTCTTCCCTTTCAAGCCTAAACCCAAGTCTAACTAGGCTTGGTAAAGTAGGTTAGGTAATGTACCAAACCTAGGTGGAAACCCCTAAGGTGGCCATGCATGTGGCCACGTGTCTGACATGTCACTGACACATGGCATTCATTCCACCTCAATGTTCCACCTCAACATTGATGACATGGCTTGCTACCTCATCATTGATGACTTGGCATGCCACCTCCCTATTAATGACATGGAATGCCACCTCATAAGATGCCACATCACATGGACGAACACATCATCAAGGAGGGAGAGCTGCCACCTCACCTTGAGTTGCTACCACGTGTCACACATGTATGCCATGTCAGTAGAGTCGGCCATGCCACATTATCACCCCCCATGTATGGGTGCATCCATTCATGGTTCCACATACATGTAAAGTAATATATATTTAATTTATAGATAATCCATGCATATGTATGTAAAATACTATTATGATACTAAATTTATTTAAATAAATATATACATTAATAAGAAAATATATTTTTACCTATATGAATTTTTGAAAACTATATATTTGTTAATTTATTAAATATACATTACATTTTCTATACATTTTTAAAAAATTTTAAATAATAATGTTTAATTAAAATTTATATATATATATTAAATAAAATATATATATTAAATAATATATTACATAGACTTCTTCTTTTCAAATATAACGCTTTAAATTTATTCTCAAATATATATATATATATAATTTTATAGTTTAAAAAAACATATTTTGTGTATTCTTCCTAAAAGATATTTTTCTTTATTTTTTATATTTTCTTTATTTTTAAATACTTTTTTTAAATTTATTATATAAGAATCCTCTCCATTTTAAAAATCTAACCAAAGATATCATGTAGTTTTAATAAAAAAGATATATCTATTCATCCATAATCATCCAATTGAAAAAGGGAATTCTTATCTTATGAATTAGAATATCCAATACAATACAAGTGTAAGAGAGTGTTGTTTCGTCTTGCCATACATTTTTTTTTATTGGGGGACACTCGTGTCTCTGACGTCCAAAATTCAAAAACAAGATCTTTAACCTCATGTGTGATGATGTTACTTTGAGATTGTTGTCTTTGGCATGTTTGCAGGGGCAAGACTCCATCCTCTTCTAATTGTAGGCGAGCATTGACTACATAGAGGTTTCTCTAGTGCATACCTAGAACCTTTGCTGCCTTTGCTAAGTTAATAGTTTTGTTGTTGCCACCAAGTCCATTGAAATCATCACCATTAAGTACCATCATTAGATATGCCTTCTTTAAGAAAAGCTCATCTTTTGATCGAGGTAATTTTTTAGTTGTGTCAAAGTGTTGCAAATGTTGGCTAGTACAGCTTTTTCACAACCCATTTCTTCAAGTTGAACATCGCTAAATTTGGGATGGAGGAGTTCTTCAAATATTTGCTTGTGAGAGTAGCTTTCTCGCGGGCCTTTGTTTGCTTGTACCAAGAGTTAGCTATAACTCTACAAATTTTCTTTCTTTCCTTCTCATTGACGGAGCTATTCTCTTCATCCCTTTGCTTCTCCTTGATTTTTTTGTGGATGCTAGTCTTTGTTTTGCAACCCAATACTGCGTGATTTTCTTAGTTCCTTCTTGACCAAGAATAACCCTTCCTCCATTTGCTTACGCCTTTTCATTGTTAAAATTTTAATCTTGTCCCATTTCATGTCCATTAGTATTCATCGTGAAATAAGGTGAAAGTACTACTAGACCATTCTGACCCTGACCAACCATACTTTGAAAGTTTCTTTGATCTTAAAAACTTATTTAGAAAATAGGTATTAGATTCTATGGGTGTGGCGGTGTGTTTTGGAGAGGGAAAGAGAGAGAGAGAGCTCTAGAGGTAGTGTGCTTGAGAAAGAGAGATAGAGAGAAAGAGATATTGACGGGCAAAGCTTTGCATCATCTTCAATAGCCAATTCGATTTATTCTATGGAAAAGAGCAAGAAATATGCCAAGGAGACATGGATTTCTTGGGAACATGTTAGTACTCCAAAGAGAAGTGGAGGGGCAACCCCATTAGATGTAAGATTAAATACGGTCGCTCTAGGAGATGGCCTTTATTGCAAGATATGTGTGTATATCAAGAGCCATGGGTGGTAATGGCTAAGTCCCTCATAGAGGAGGTTGCACTTGCACATGATGGTAATACCAGGATTGATGGTACATGGTGAGATGTAGTGAATGGTTCCCAACATGTTCAAGTGGTGACCTCACCTCTCCTTTCTCATTTGATGATCTCATGGAAGGAGTTGTTGATGGAAGCTTTTAGATCAATTGTTGTAGTTGGATTCTATGGCAGGTGAGGTGTTGGCTACTTCATGACTTTTGGAGTGGCCTGACAAACTTGTTGAGTTTCACGTGGATATGTACAGTTATGGGAGGAGGTGAGGACAGCACTTACATCATTTGGTGATATTCCTCAATAGTTGGAGGATTAACACCATTGGTTAGATTAGAGAGCCTCAGGACATTGTCCAACGTACAACAAATCAAGTATACCATATGATGGTGGAAGAAAAGTCGTGGATCAGTGAGGCTAATAGAGTATGGAACATCAAGAAGAGAGTAGGGTCTGGTGGAAGGAAGTTATCTGGTGGTCTAAGATTCTATATCAAGGTAAGGTGTTCCTATGGCGCATGCTAGTTGGAGGCTTGCCATTAGGTGACTAGTTGCAAAAGTGACAGATTGCTTTTCATAATTTTGTGTTTTGTACTACATGCTTGTAAACATACTCGCATATTTTGATTTCATGTCCAGTGTGTCAAAGAAGGTGTGGGATTTCCTTTCTCGTGTATGGAATCCATTGACAGATAGGCTCGTAAAAGGTTAAAGTTTGAAATTTTGGCAAGCTTCTGAATGGGCAAGAAAATTCCAGAACATTCCGTTTTCTTTCATTTTTTCAGGTGGACAAATTTGTGGCATACCTGGTTAATTCATATTTGATGCAAAAGTTGGTATTACAACTCACATAGGTCGTATAAAAGGGCTACTATTGTGGCAAGTCTCTTCCTTGTGAAGCTCATTTGGTGGAGAATGACACGGCTATATATTGGATGAGGATGTGAAGATAGGGAAGGCTCTGATACCATGTTAAAATCATGGATATCATGTGCATGTGTAAAGTGATTAGTACTAATCCTACATTAGTTTGATGATTAAACTAATCTAAGGTGGGTGACATCTAAGTATACTCATAATGATAACTTGCTAAAGTAATTAATTAGAAGACTTAAGCACAATTAGGTTACAAGATTGAGACGTGTACTCATATAGAGGCTTAAGAGCTTGCTTCATATTTCATTTCTTGAAATGCCCCCTTTTTATATGGGTGGGTACAACAGTAACTTTGCTAGCTCATGTGGGATAGTTCAGCTTTGCTCATGTGGATTCTTGCTGGACTTTTCTCTTGCTTGGCTTAGTCAACTCACTCCCTATCTCTTCCTTGTGCTCAATAGCACCACATTTCTCACCAAGTAGCATCGTAGCTATTAGCGTGGATATAGCTACGCCCATAGACGCGTACTGGGAAAAAAAGGGTCCCCTTTTGCAGATTCCAAAGAGTAGTTTTTTCTCAAGGAATGGATTGTTGATGCACATTCGCATTCTAGATATTGGTTTGCAGGCTCCCACCATGCATATGTGATTATCACCACCTTCTTCTTTTAACGATGACACGCCACCCCCGTGAGAAGTTGGCATGAGTGATTGTTTCAAAAGATTCCATGTTCATGTGAGAGATGCAAGGGAGAAATCATGTGTTTATAGGAGATCACTCCACATGCATCCCCAAATTAGCAAGTATCTTACGTAACCAAGCTACCTCACATGCTACCACTACAGCTCCTCTGTACTTGACAAGGCAACTGTGGGGTGCTTCTTGCTACTCCATGTCACAGCAACACTCCCCAATGGAAACATAAATCCATTGGTAGATCTCGTGTCTGAGATGCTACCTGCCCAATCTACATCTGTGTACCCATATAGCTCCAATGGTACACCTGCACCATAAAACAATGCATAATCAACAGTGGGCCTCAAATACCAAAGCATGGATCACACACTCTCAAGATGTGAATTGCAAAGAACCTGCATAAACTGACTCTCTAAGCCAATAGTGTAACTCAAATCTAGCCTGCTGATAGTGACATAGATTAAACTCCCCACCACGATCTTCCGTGCATAGTGGGATCCTCCAACACACAACCTGCATCCGCACTAAGCTTGCCATTTTGATCTAATGGCACCGAGATTGGCTTACAATCAGCCATCCCATACTTGGACAACATGTCCAATGCATACTGTCTGTGTGTGACAGCCAAATACCCTCAAGTGTGCGAATGACCTCAATTCCCAAAAATTAGCGCGCAAATCTCCCAAATCCTTTATCTCAAACTTCCTTTTGATGAGAAGACTTTTTAGATGCTCAATCTCATCCAAGTTTTCACCCCTAACAATAAGATCATCTATGAGCCACTAGAATCTCCATCAACAAGAGAATGCCTTGTAGAAATATCAGGCATACCAAGGGGTGCAACCACTTTCTCTTTGCCTCTATGTGATGTACCAACTACATTTTCAGGATTGGTATTATGACAATGCAGCCTACCACTCCATGGTCTATCAATATAACCATGGGATGAGGACTCTCCTAGTCCACTCAATGACTGTGATTGCTGACTTTCATTCTGTGCAACCACATTTCCACTTACATCATCCCCAACATCTTTTTCAACAGCATACCAGCTACTCATCTCATCAAATACAACATCCCTGCTTACCCTCAATTCATGTGTAGGAGGGTTATAACATCTATATCCCTTTTGATTAAGGGAATACGCAATAAATATAGATTTTTCTGCTTTTGGATCCAGCTTAGTACACAACTCATCTGGCACATGCACATATACAATACATCCAAAAGCTTTCAAGCGAGACAAATCAAGTTTCTTGCCAGTAAACTTCTCCTCAGGTGTTACATCATGTATGGCTAGAGTAGGAGTCCCGTTCATGATATAAACTATTGTAGACACAACCTCAGCCCAGTAACTATGTGGCATATTCTTCTCTGTCAATGCTCATGCTATCTCTACAATGTGCCTGTTTTTTCGCTCAACAAGTCCATTTTGATGCGGAATGTATCTACATGTAAATTGTCTCTGAATGCCATTCTTTCACAAGAATTCAGAGGACTCATTGGAGAAGTATTCTCCCCCTCCATCTGACCTTAGGCACTTCACATGCTCTACTTGAGTAGTTTCTTTCCTTTCAAGCCTAAACCCAAGTCTAACTAGGCTTGGTAAAGTAGGTTAGGTAATGTACCAAACCTAGGTAGATAAGAATTTCCTTTTTTCAATTGGATGATTATGGATTAATAGATATATCTTTGTTATTAAAACTAAATGATATCTTTGGTTAGATTTTTAAAATGGAGAGGATTTTGATATAATAAGTTTTTTTAAAATAAATATTTAAAAATAAAAAAATTTTAAAAATAAAGAAAATCTCTTTTAAGAAGAAGACACAAAATATATATTTTTAAACTATAAAATTATATATATATATATATATATATATATATATATATTTGAGAAGAAATTTAAAGACTTGTATTAGAAAAGAAGAAGTTTATGTAATATATTATTTAATTTACATATATTATCTCTAATTAAAATTTATTAATTAAAATCTTGAAAAACGTACAGAAAGTTAATATACATTTAATAAATTAACAAATATATAATTTTTAAAAATTCATATAGGTGAAATAATATATTTTCTTATTGATGTATATATTTATTTAAATAAACTAAGTATTATAATAGTATTTTACATACATATGCATGGATTATCTATAAATTAAATATATATTACTTTACATGTATGTGAAACCATGAATGGATGAACCCATACATGGGGGGTGATAATGTGGCATGGCTGACTCTGGTGACGTGGCATACACATGTGACATGGGGTAGCAACTCAAGGTGAGGTGGTATCTCTCCCTCCTTGATGATGTGTTAGTCCATGTGACATGGCATGTAATGAGGTAGCATTCCATGTCATTGATAGTGAGGTGGCATGCCGAGTCATTAATGATGAGGTAGCAAGCCATGCCATCAATGTTGAGGTGGAATAGTGAGGTGGCACATGGAAGTGGCACGTTGAGGTGGAATGAATGCCGTGTGTAGGTGACATGTGAGACACGTGGCCACATGCATGGCCAGATTAGGGGTATCTACCTAGGTTTGGTAGATTACCTAACCTACTTTACCAAGCCTAGTTAGACTTGGGTTTAGGCTTGAAAGGGAAGAAACTACTCAAGTAGAGCTATTTTCACATAAAATGCATGAAAATAGACCTTTTCTTACTCAAATTAAACCAACATTTTTTTCATAAATTCACCTTGATTAGCACTAGTTACTCATATAAAATTAATCACACAAATTTTTTTTAATAATTATTTTACTAATTCTGTTCAGCTGCTTTAAGACTTTTAAGTAACCTTGCACTGGAAATCTCGAAAAATCTAACCATTAAGAATAAAATTTAACCATATGGGCACATTGTCCTCATAATATCTATCCTTATATCATTCAAGCAAGTAAAAATATATAATTTTTAGTATAAAGATGTGCTATAAAATAACACTACCCTTTTTGTATACTTTCAAAATATATGATAATTAATTTAAAATAAAACTACTCAATAAATCAAGTTAAGATCTCCAATACATGCCTTCCTTGTGTGCAAAGTGGGGGTGGAATTAGAGTTAAAACAAAGAAGTTAATAACATTTTATGGTCATACTATCTACCTATCTATGTTTGGAAAATGCCATATGTACTATATTTGTGGGCATAGAAAATTTGGTGTTTGAAATTTTTGATTTTCGATCAGACCATATGTTTAAGTGCACGACTAAGAGTGTGATGTTTCATTAGAAGAGCTCAATGTCAAATTCCTTTGCCAAGTGGGTGAGATTAGCCAATTTTAGTGAAAAATGACTATTTTTGCTACAAAAAAGCTTGGAAGGTGATCCAAAGTGAGGACCCTAATTGTACAACCACCCTTTAGTCTTAAAGCTTGTTTTGATCTTAGACATAAATTAATAGAAATATCTTTCTCTCTCTCTCTCTCTCTCTCTCTCTCTCTCTCTCTCTCTCTCTCTCTCTCTCTCTCTCTCTCTCCCATCCTAGCATAAATATAGACAAAACACGTCAAATTTACTTTAAGAGACACATGAAGAAGAAAAGTGGACTATTTTCCATCATAGAAATGCATTAATCCATTTTTTTCATAGATAAAGCACCAACACTTGTTTCTTAAGTAGCGTAGCGTCGCCAACATCCAACAACCCGTGATCTCATATTATTGGAAATTTTGTATCTCCTAGTTGCATGGTTACATGAATGCTATAACTTTTTTTTAAAGTCTGCTTTAATATTCCTTCTTCCCAAGCATAGATTCTTTTTTAGTTTGTTTGATATTACTTTTTCCCAACCATAGATTTAGCATAAGATCTCCATGGACATCTTCATTTATGCATTTAGTCTCAAAGGTCATTTTGATCTTAGACATAAATTAATAGAAATCTCTCTCTCTCTCTCTCTCTCTCTCTCTCTCTCTCTCTCTCTCTCTCTCTCTCTCTCTCTCTCTCTCTCTCTCTCTCTCTCGTATAGCGATGGGCTCCCATTGGAGAGATCTCAAGTTCATGTCTCATCCCCACACCTTGACGGTGTCATCACATGGATCATGTATGGTTTGTTGGCTTGGCTATGATGTTAAAGCTACTCCTCCCTCTCTAAGGACTTAAAGTAATCCCCATAGTCAGTTCTACAATATATATTCATAAGCACACATGGTAAGAAAATTGTGAAGAAGACATTGAACAAGGAAGAATCTAATTTTATACTATGCGTTTACGAGCATAAATTGTTGCCATAGACTTGACGGTACTTGCATAAGATTGATTGTTGATAGTTTGACCATAAGAGAAGTGATGTCCATTTCTTGGCATGTAGCCAATGTGATGATCTACATGGGCACAATGAAATAACATTCCACCTTCACCATCCATCTTGACCATAGCCTTTAAGTCAAGTTGTAGCTAGCAAATGGGAGAGTAATATGATTTAGAATTTAAAACAAAAGAATGTGAAGAAAGAAGGTTGAAGATGTGCACTCTGGCGAGAACACTTGCAAATGCACTTAATCTTGAAGTCTAAACTCCTCTTCATGATTTATATTATATGAAAGAAAAGCACATACTAACGTTCTCACAACTCTCCACGCTTTATTGCCCATCTACTCTTTGTTAGAGTGTGATTTGAAATATTAAATAGTATGAGATAAGAAGAAGATACGTGTTTATGTTTTGATACGATAAAAAGAAATAATGTTGAGAGATTGAGAGTTGCATGTCACTTTGAAATAATTAGAGTGAATGAGGAGCTACAATGGATCTTTGGTTTGATTAGTAATTAGTTCTCGGTGGGATAAGTAGAAGTGTGAATCAGGGATTTTATATTCACGTGATCACAAGATTTTTTTTGTTAATAACACTTGTGAACATGTTATTCACATGTTCACATGTTTTCATGTTCTCAAAATAGCAGGTTACCAGTGACCTGGTAACCTGCCGAAGCTCGCCGGGCTTTTTGTTTTCCCGACGGGCCCGCCGGGAAAATCCATTTTCCCGGCGGGAAAAAAAGTTTAAAAAAATGGTCAAAATATATTCATGTTCACAGTCATTCCTACCATTTTTGGGCCTTCTGGACTCATTTATGATGTCAAAAGTTCAAAATTCTTTGTACAAAAAAAGTTATCTCTAAATTTATCACCTTAAGCTCGATTACCATCAATTAGATCTTATTATACTTCCAATTGAGTCTAATTGACATCAATTAATATCCAATTAAGTCTAATTGGTATCAATTAAGTCTAATTGGGTGTCAATTAATCGATTGGGCTCAATTGACATCAATTGACACCCCATTGGACTCAATTGGGCTTAATTGGACTTAATTGGATTCAATCAATTGACACCCAATTGGACACAATTGGGCTTAATTGGACTCAATTGACATCGATTAACACCCAATTGATGTCAATTGAGCTCAATTGACATCAATCCTAGTCAATTGATATCCAATTGATGCCAATTGAGCCGAATTGATACCAATTACACTCAATTGGTACCCAATTGATGTCAATTGAGTCCTCAATTAACATCAATTAACACCCAATTGAGTCCAATTGACATCAACTAATACCCAATTGAGTCAAATTGATATCAATTAAGTATAATTGGGTGTCAATTAATCAATTCGACTCAACTGATATCAATTGACATCCAATTGGACTCAATTGACATCAATTGGGTGCCAATTGAGTCCAAGTGACACCCAATTGATATCAATTGTATCCAATTGGGCTTAATTGACATCAATTCACACCTAATTGATGTCAATTGAGTCCAATCCGGTTCAATTCACACCCAATTGATGTCAATTGGGCTCAATTGACATCCAATTGATGTTAATTGGACTCAATTGACATCAATTAACACCCAATTGATGTCAATTGAGCTCAATTGACATCAATCGTAGTCAATTAACACCCAATTGATGCCAATTGAGCCGAATTGAGCTTAATTGATATTAATTGCACTCAATTGGCACCCAATTGATATCAATTGAGTCCGATTAGACTCAATTAACATCAATTAATACCCAATTAAGTCTAATTGATATCAATTAATACTTAATTGAGTCAAATTGATATCAATTAAGTCTAATTGGATGTCAATTGATCAATTGGGCTCAATTGGTACCAATTGACATCTAATTAGACTCAATTGACATCTATTGGGTGCCAATTGAGTCCAAGTGACACCCAATTGATATCCATTACATCCAATTGGGCTCAATTGACATCAATTCACACCTAATTAATGTCAATTGAGTCCAATCACGTTCAATTCACACCCAATTGATGTCAATTGGGCTCAATTGACACCCAATTAACTCAGCCCAATTGATATCAATTGAGTCTAATTCAAACCCAATTGAGTCTAATTATATCTAATTGGACTCAAGTGACATCAATTAACACCCAATTGATGTCAATTAAACTCAATTAACATCAATTAACACCCAATTGCTGTCAATTCAGCTCAATTGACATCAATCGTAGTTAATTGACACCCAATTAATGTTAATTGAGCTAAATTGGGCTTAATTGACATCAATTGCACTCAATTGGTACCTAATTGATGTCAATTGAGACTCAATTAACATCAATTAACATCCAATTGAGTTCAATTGACATCAATTAATACCCAATTGAGTCAAATTGATATCAATTAAGTCTAATTGGGTGTCAATTGATATCAATTGACATCCAAGTGGACTCAATTGACATCAATTGGGTGCCAATTGAGTCCAATTGACACCAAATTGATATCAATTGCATCCAAGTGGGGTCAATTGACATCAATTCACACCTAATTGATGTTAATTGAGTCCAATTAGGTTCAATTTACACCCAATTGATGTGAATTAGGTTCAATTGACACCCAATTGATATCAATTTGGCTTAATTGATACCTAATTGATATTAATTGGACTCGATTGACATTAATTAACACCCAATTGATGTCAATTGAGCTCAATTGACATCAATTGTAGTCAATTGATACCCAATTGATGTCAATTAAGCCAAATTGGACTTAATGGACATCAATTACACTCAATTAGCACCTAATTGATGTCAATTGAGTCTAATTGAGCTTAATTAATATCAATTAGCATCCAATTGAGTTTAATTGATATCAATTAACACCTAATTGAGTCAAATTGATATCAATTAAGTCTAATTGGGTGTCAATTGATCAATTGGGCTTAATTGATATCAATTGACATTCACTTGGACTCAATTGACATCAATTGGGTGCCAATTGAGTCTAATTGACACCCAAGTGATATCAATTGCATCGAATTGGGCTCAATTAACATCAATTCACACCTAATTGATATCAATTGAGCCCAATTGATATTAATTGAGTCTAATTCACACCCAATTGAGTCCAATTGCATCTAATTGGACTCGATTGACATCAATAAACACCCAATTGATGTCAATTAAACTCAATTAATATCAATAAACACCCAATTGATATTAATTGACTCCAATTGGGTTTAATTGACACCCAATTGATGTCAATTAAGTCTAAATAGATACAATTAGGCTCAATTGACACCTAATTGATGTCAATTGAGTCCAATTGGATTCAATTGAGTCCAATTGGGTTAAATTGGATGCAATTAGGCTTAATTGATATCAATTGAATTAAATTAGATGCAATTTGCCCAATTGATATCAATTGAGTTCAATTGGATGCAATTAGGCTCAATTGACACCTAATTGATGTCAATTGAGTTCAATTCATACCCAATTATTGTTAATTGTGTCCAATTGAGCTCAATTAACACCCAATTGATGTCAATTGGGCTCAATTAACATCAATTAACACCCTTTTGAGTCCAATTGATGTCAATTGAGTCCAATTGGGTGTCAATTGAGTCCAATTGAGCCCAATTGATCAATTAATACCCAATTAGACTTAATTGATGTCAATTGGACTCAATTCATTCAATTTAGCATCAATTATAATCAATTGACACCCAATTGATATTAATTGACATCAATTAGGTGATTGATGTCAATTGAGCCCATGTGACATCAATTGTGTGTCAATTGAATCCAATTGATGTCAATTGAGCCCAATCGACATCAATTGTGTGTCAATTGATACACAATTAGCTTCAATTGGGCTCAATTGACATCAATTGACACCCAATTGATGTCAATTAGGCTCCATTGATACCCAATTAGACTCAATTTGACTCAATTGACATCAATTGATACCCAATTAGACTCAATTTGGCTTAATTACGTCTAATTAGACTCAATTAGACTCAATTTGGCTCAATTGATATCAATTGACACCCAATTATACTCAATTTGACTCAATTGACACCCAATTAGACTCAATTTTACTCAATTGAATTGACACCCAATTGATGTGAACTGATGTGAATTGAGCTCAATTGCATCGAATTAGGCTCAATTGACATCAATTGACACCCAATTAATATCAATTGATATGAATTGATGTCAATTGAGCTCAATTGCATGGAATTAGGTTTAACTGACACCCAATTAATATCAATTGAGTGCAATTGAGCCCAATTCAGCTTAGTTGCAATCAATTGACACCCAATTGATGTCAGTTGCATCCAATTTGGCTCAATTGAAACCCAACTGATGTCAATTGAGTCCAATTGATGTTAATTGGCACCCAATTGATGTCAATAAGGTTCAATTGATGTTAATTGACCCCCAATTGATGTCATTTACGTCCAATTGAGCTCAATTGACACCCAAATTATCCAATTGAAGTCAATTAGACTTAATTGACTTCAATTGTGTTAATTGGATATTAATTGATATTAATTAACACCCAATTGCTATCAATTGAGTCTAATTCGGCTCAATTGACACTCAATTTACATCCAATTGGGCGTGAATTGAGCTCAATTGTATCATATTAGGCTCAATTGACATCAATTGACACACAATCGATCACACAATTGAGTGCAATTGAGCCCAATTGATATCAATTGTGATCAATTGACACCCGATTGATGTTAATTGCATCCTATTGGGCTCAATTGAGCACAATAGGATGCAATTAACACCCAATTGAGTGTCAATTGAGTGCAATTGAGCCCAATTGAGCTCAATTGATATCAATTGACACCCAATTGATGTCAACTGAGCTTAATTGAGCTTAATTGATATCAATTGACACCCAATTGATGTCAACTGAGCTCAATTGAGCTTAATTGATATCAATTGACACCCAATTGATGTCAACTGAGCTCAATTGAGCTTAATTGACATTAATTGTAATAAATTAACACCCAATTGAAGTCAATTGGGCTTAATTAATATCAATTAACATCCAATTATTATCAATTGAGTCTAATTCGACTCAATTGATACTTAGTTTACACCCAATTTATGCAAATTGGGTGTAAATTGGGCTCAATTGCGTCGAATTAGGCACAATTGACATCAATTGACACCCAATTAATATCAATTGAGTGTAAATCAAGTGTAATTGAGTCCAATTGGGCTCAATTGAGTGCAATGATGTCATGGACAATTGAGTCAATTGATGTAAGTATAGTTAGATTTAATTGGTGTGTCAATTGAACTTAAGGCCAGCAAATTATACAAAACTTTTTTTGTGCCAAGAATTTTAAACTTTTGACATCATAAATGAGTCTAGAAGGCCCAAAAATGGTAAGAATGACTGTGAACATGATTATTTTATTATTTTATTTTTTTTATTTTTTTTTATTTTTTTTTATTTTTTTTATTTTTTTATTTTTCTAATTTGTCCACCGGGAAAATGGGTTTTTCCGGCGGGCCCTCCGGGAAATGACATTTTCCCGGCGGGATTACTGGCAGAGAAGGTTTTTGCAGGTCATAAAAAATGCCCGTGAATATACATTGTGATCACAAGAATTTTTATGTTAACAACAGGTTTTGTTAACGTGATCACGAAATTGTGAAGACGTTAATGAAATCCCTGGTGTGAATGGAATCTAATCGTGTTGGAGGGGTAGGCTCTTGAGCACGATGGTCTCGCAAGTGAGACCGGGACCAAAGCCCAAGGAGGAGTCCCCACTCGTAGCCCTCTCCCGTGGTGGTCAGCTTCTGCTCCATGGATTTCTTGCGCATATGGTCCATGATGAAGAGCACGCAAGCACTAGACATGTTGCCGTATTGGTCGAGCACATGCTTGCTAGGAGCCATCTTGTCCTTGTTGATTGTTGATAGTTTGACCATAAGAGAAGTGATGTCCATTTCTTGGTATGTAGCCAATGTGATGATCTACATGAGAGAAGTGATGTCCATTTCTTGGCATGTAGCCAATGTGATGATCTACATGGGCACAATGAAATAACATTCCACCTTCACCATCCATCTTGACCATAGCCTTTAAGTCAAGTTGTAGCTAGCAAATGGGAGAGTAATATGATTAAGAATTTAAAACAAAAGAATGTGAAGAAAGAAGGTTGAAGATGTGCACTCTGGCGAGAACACTTGCAAATGCACTTAATCTTGAAGTCTAAACTCCTCTTCAGGATTTGTATTATATGGAAGAAAAGCACATACTAACGTTCTCGCAACTCTCCACGCTTTATTGCCCATCTACTCTTTGTTAGAGTGTGATTTGAAATATTAAATAGTATGAGATAAGAAGAAGATACGTGTTTATGTTTTGATACGATAAAAAGAAATAACGTTAGAGTTAAAAAGTATGAGATAAGAAGAAGATACGTTGTCGTGAAGTGTGCGGTACAGCCAGGAAAGTACGAGACTTCTAGCTGTGAGAGTGAATGTCAAATCTAACAAGGAAACTCACACACAAAATTTCCCAAGGAGTATTGAACATCACTATTTCCAATGACAAGTACATGTGTCGATTCACCTCAATACATCCTTGAATTCATCCTGATGATTGCACAAAATTGCATACCAAGTGTTTGTTCCTTTACTCACTGACTTCTTTCTCGAAATCCTTTGAACCATTCACATGTAGGCATAACAAAGCCTTCAAATTTTTCCAATATACATGTGACCAGTTACATCCTTTACATCCAGTGCCATCAAAACCATCATATCAAGATGCTCTTTATCACCTGAAAACCTGCCTTAATATTCTAACATTTCACAAGCAAAAGATAGCATACGGCATAGCTATTTCATGTTCATAATTTCCAAAACTCAATCAAGCAGAAACAAGGCCATCTTCCCGTGATTTTACAAAACTCCAAGTTTCCCAAAATATTAACTTGTTCACCAAGTTTTTCATATATTCCAAATCCTTTAAGGACTTATGTGTCATATGCTTCTTCTAAAGTAAACGAAGTGGTTTTAAAAAAAAAGCTTATCTGAATGATGCCACGAGTTTACACTTTGTTTTTTATTTTTGTTAACCCAAAAAAGTTACTTCAGCGCTGATAACGCGATGGAGAAAAGCGTGATGCAACAGTCGCTTCTGCGCTGACTGTGAACTTCGATTTTCCAAAAAGCATATCATCATGTAGTATTCGATTTTCCCTTCATTTCTAACACCTAAAAGCTATACACAGAAGATGTAGCCTTTAAATGAAAATGCCTGGTCGTCAACGCTTCTGTCCCTGGTTTTTTTTCTGCAGACCTCTTCTGATAAGCACCGCCCCCAATTCTCTGGTTTTTTCTCTTCATTCCCGCGAGGAAGTCGGCGCCATCCACCTTTTGCAGCTATCCATCTGGAAATTTCCATTTAAAAAGCTGCGCTCGAATCTCCTTTTCCCATTATCTAGCAAATTGCATTAAAAAGAAATACATTTCTTTTTTACTCCACGTAAGTTGCCACCCACACTCTAATGCTTTCCATTGTTTTCTTTTTTTTTAATGCCACACAATCTGCCCCCTTAGTGTAATACTCCTAGCCTTAGCATTAAGGTAAGGTTCTCAATGCAAGGTAGTTCATTTAATTTTCTTCCCCGGCATTCAATAAATTCTTCGGCACTGTAATGTCCATTGAATCTCTATTACTCTTGATGCCTCCGTAGTATATAAATCATCATATTGGCCATGTGATTTATAGACTCCCCAATTGTTCATTCAAGTATTTTCCCATGTCTTCATAAATACATTCCTTTGTGCATTGGTGGGATGCCCTCATGTTTGCATTCCATAAGAGGTATTCACTGATTTGACCCAATCGATACCATTTAAAAGCTACCACACATTATGCACATGGGAAGCCATTAACATCATTAACTTATCCCTTTGGCGTGCCACTCATACCATCATATATAACTGGATGTTTCTAACTTACCCATGGGCTCTGAGTAACAGCAGAACCATCACCCTCCACACTCATATACAGAAACTCCTAGATCTGGCTCAGCCTCAGCTTGTCTTATTGAACCTCATTTACAATATGAACATATGTACATGGCATCATATAATGACTCGTCATGGCACATAACCTCATGCATCTGGATGTGTATTTGATGGCCTCACATGCACGGTTTCACACCATAGACGTGCCATGGCACGACATCCACCCCCTCTAAACCTGCACATCCTCTGGTATATGCCAAATCATCATCAAGATCTACATATAGCTGGATGTCATCTTCATCTTCTACATTGTCAGGAAGATCATCCTCTTCCTCTTCAACCATTTCCATACTACCACTGTCAAGCCTCTCATCCTGAGTCTCCTGTGAATCAAAAGGATCACTATCATGCCTTCTTTTAAATATCTTGATTCTTTTGCCTGCCACAAGATTCTTTATTTCTGTTCCATCAAGCTCACACAGAGTATACGTGGCATTTCCATGCACATGCTTGACAATGTAAGGGCCAAACCATCTTTTTGCAAATTTTCTTTGAACGGTGAATTGGTTATCAAGGCTACTATCATACATTAGAACCCAATCACCTTCTTCAATAGATTTTGGCCGGAGTCTGTGTCTACTATCAAATCTTTCTTTATTTTTCAACCTTGCATCTTTCAAGCGAGCTTTAGCAAGCTCTATATCTCCAGGCCTCCTCTCTAACTGTCTTATTCGCAATGCAAGGAGGTCATCTCTGCTCAATCCTTCCACCCAGGGCAATACATTCCAAGTTAGAATTACTTCTTCAACTGGCATCACTGGCTTCTGACCATACATTAATTCTGCAGGCATGTATCCTGTCACTGAGCTATGAGTTGTACGGTCAGCCCACAAGGCATATGGTAGCAGCTTTGGCCACTCTCTCATTCTTTCTCTACATGCCTTAGCCAAAGCTTTAATGATTGGAGGATGTCCTCGCTCACTTTTTCCATTGCCCTCAGGATTGTAAGCACATGTTAGGGACAGTTTGATACCAATTCTAGAGAAGAATTCCCTTGCTTCTTCAACATCTAGCTCACCCCTATCAGCTGTTATTTTCCCAACACAACCATATCGGCAGATCACATCTTCCAAGAGAAATTTGCATACTGTTTCCGTACTCTTTGTTCTAAGAGCACGCCCTTCTACCTGATTTGTCAAATCTTCTCTTGCAAGTGCTATATACCGCATCTGCCAAATTCCCAAAGGCATTGTAACTAGATCCACTACCCATTTGTAGTGCATGGCAGGTGGGTAGGTTGGTTGCAAGCCATCACGATGCCGCACATTTGAGTACATTTGGCATACTATGCATGTTTCCACATATTGGGAAATATCCTTGTACATTCCTCTCCACCAATATTTTTCCTTTATTTTGGTAAAGGTGGCCCACACACTTCTATGCCCAACCCAGAGACTCTCATGGAATTCTTTCACAAGCTTTCCTTGAGTCTCTTTATCACATATGACTCTCTGTGGCATAGCACTCCTCTGCTTAGGATGCTTCCAGAGATACCCATCCTTTAGGAAATAACCATATGCTTTTCTGCGGATCCTCTTAAATTCTGAGTCAGACCAATTTTCTTGCCTTGTCAGAGTACTCAAATATTGACCAATAAGCAACCAATCTCCTTCATATATTTCCTCAATAAAAGACTCAAGTGCATTTGATAGACAAATATGATCCCCTTTTGCATATGCTGTAGTATAGAACTTTGTACCCACATCATCAATGTCACTAATCATCTCTTTCTCATCTTCATACCTGGCTCTTGATAGCATATCTGCAACTGGATTATCTTTTCCCGCAATATGCTCAAACTCAGGATTTAGTGACTTGATATAAGCAATCCACCTAAGCATAGCAATATCTGGAGTTGTACAACTTGCTATCATCCCAAGAAGTGGCAAGCAATTAGTTTCCACAAGTACAGATGCCCCAATAAGATATTCTTTTTCACATTTTAGAGCAGTGACTATCCCCCATAATTCTCTCTTGATCTGTGGATACTTTCGTTGCCGAAAGCTTAATACCTTTGCTCCAAATCTAATTACATACCTATGATCATCCTCATCATCTTGCCCTACTGCCCATCCTATCCCAGTAGGACTAGTATCAACTGTAACAATCACAGGCCTGCCACACTCATAATCTGCCTTTCTCAAAGTGGGTGATGATTGGAGCAAATATTTCAGCTTTCGCATAGCTTTAATATGTACTGCACTCCACAGAAATTTTTGATTTTTCCTCAAAAGTTGATAAAGAGGATCTGCTACATGTGCATAATGTGGGATCCAAATAACATAAAAGACACATGCTCCAAGAAATCTCCTCAGCTCTGTAACATTAATGCATGTTTCCTTCATTCTTTGTATTGCATCTATCTTGGCTGGACAAGGACGGCGTCCACTAGTACTACAAAGATGTCCCACTATTAGCACTTCACCAACTCCAAACACTGATTTCAGCCCAGATAAAGTAAGATTCACTTCTTCAAGCCTGGATAGAATCATGTCACAATCCTTTATATGATTTGCCACAAACTTGCGGCACCCCTTTGAATCCAAATCCCCATCTTTGTCTTTCTCATCACAGCCCTTTATTGGCACATCATCCAAAAATGGCATAGTTTTTTGTGGTATGAAGTCTCGTAAGACTTTATTCATTCCATTCATCATATGTGCCACTGAGTTAGTGGCTCCCTGTGGTAAGGTACACATCCTTACTAATCCCAAAGGAGTTCTCATTGTGGTCAAGTCCCTGCTTTGCATATCCAGCTAGAACTGATCATATCCCGAATACAGATCACCCATAGAGTATATAGCTTTCCCTGCAAATGCTTCTGCAAACTCATCCACAATTGGACCTGCTCCCACATTCCTGATTGTGACTTTGTTTACAGGTTGCATGTCTTGAATAAAGCGCAATGTCCCATTTTTCTTTGGTACAGTAAACCATCTGTTGGAATATGGGGCACATGAAGGCTCCAAGATTCCCATCCTGATCTTTTCCTTTAGTAATTCCATCAACTTTGGCAAGAGAGCCTTTGGTACTGGAATTGGCCGCAGGTTCCAGGGCACATGTGGAACAGTAAAGATCACCATTGGTGCTGTTACACTTGGATCAACACAGCCTATCTCATGCGGCTGAAAAGCAAAAGCTTTCCCATGTTTTACAAGCATCTCCTCAAAGCATTCCCTTTCAACTGGCAACAGAAAATCCTTCTCACCAATCTTCAGCTCTTTTAGAGTTTCTTGAGTAAATTTATGCCCAATTTTCTTCGGATCTCTAAGATTTGGCTGCATAGAAGCTTTATCTATCTTCTCCTTGCTTCCTGGTGGCAAGGGCAAGGCAACTGGTTTCACCTTCTTTGCAACCGTTTTGTACTTTGTATCAACATGAGCATCCATCTCACAATTCATGTTTTTACATTCCACCCCCTCAAATTCCTGGATTATATCATACATCTCCACAGATGACACCTTTATCATTTCATTTCCACCCTGTAAGCATGCTCTTCCCATATCAAAAAGCACATCCATAGTATCTACAAATGACACCTCATCAAGCACCCCTGAAATAAACTCATTCTTTCCCAAAAGACCACACTGCTCAAAACCTTTTTGTTCATTTTGTATATGTTTTCGCATGCCATGCTTCAAATCCTTGCTTTTTACAAAAACCAGTGACCCATAGCTGGAGAATCCCTGAAAATTTGCTGAAAAGCTATTTACATTGATTGAGTCCTGCGAGAACTCATTTCCCCTTGTACCATTGGAATCCCACTTTACAATGGCACCTGGCCAAAATCCCTCATCTCCCTGTAATTCATGAACTCTCTGTTTATCTTTGGGAGTGACTGTGCCCGAAGAGACTCACGATTCCTTTCATGATTAATGCAAACTGTCAAAAACTGAACACCTTTTTTGCCATCTTTACTCCTTATTCTTGCATATGCTGAACCATCATCCAAAACCTTCGTTTCCATCCTTACAGCTGTAATGTAGGGTTGCCCAAGGATAAGGGGATACGACGACATCTCCTGAACAAAGAAATTCTGATCATCCTTCACATCCCCTATAGTTACCCTTACATTTGGACATGCTGCATAAAGCTCTCCAGATGAGTTATTAGCTGCTTTAATCATCCACCCATGATCCACATCCATTGGCCACTTACATTTGTTGTAGATATTTTTAGCCATAAGATTTATTTCAGACCCATGATCAATTAGAGCGACATATGGCTCTTCCAAATCACCTATCTTGACAAGGGTTTCAGTGGTTGCTCTTGCCCAATGGCTCCTGGAGTAATGACTCTTTGTAAGAACTTCTTTTTCATCATCCTCTTCCACAAAGCGCACTTGTCGTGCCCCATCAGCAGAGTGATTACATTCCACCACACTTTCTCTCTCTTCCTTTTTCTGTACCTGTACTCCATGAGTCTTGGAAGTGCTTGCCTCCCCTTGTGATGGAATAGATTCAATTATGGACTGTCTTTTCCTTCGTATAATATCAATTATCTCATCATGAAATTCTTTCTTTGCAATCCCCAAGACTTCCCCTAGTGTGAATTCTACCCTGCTGTTTAGAATCCTTTCTTCAAGCACCTTTTTGAGATCTGTTGCAGCTTCAATATCAGATTGAAGCTTGTAGAGTGGACTTTTCCCTTTGCCCTTCTCCTTCATTTTTGCTGGCACTTCTTCCATTGAAACATCCTGTGGAGGTCTGCTATGCTGTGGAGGCATATGTGATGGCCCAGGATCCTTCTTTTCACTTCCACGTGTAACTCTTTTTGATGGCCCTCCTTCCTCACTTTCCCTTTTACGCTTCTCCTCTACCTGTGCCTCATTATTTTGGCATTTGGCAATATAGGCATGAATAGATAAAGAATCCACAGGCTCCTCCCAGCCAGTCTCAAGACGTATACAATCACCTGCCTCATGCAAAGCCTGCTTTGACACTTTCTTTGACGCAATTAATTCCATTGTTGATGGCCAAAAATCCTCATTTTCATAATCCTCATCATTCTCAAATCCCTGCTTTAGTTGACCAACCTTTAATCCATAGGTTGCTGCCTCAACCATAGAAATGGCATGACTAGCAGCCATATCCTCTACCAGCTTTTTCATCCCTCCTTTCCCAAAGTTTGTACTCAATGGAAGACCAGTCTCTGTAAGATGGATTTTCCCATCTTTGAAAAACACAAGTTGATTTTTAAGAGCTTCTTTATAGCTAGCACAATCCTTCTTTGCATGCTCTGGGTCATCACACCATATGCATCTATATGTAAACCCTTCTTTGCTTTGAGGCCTTTGCATAGAAGCCTGCCCCAATGGTAGACCTTTTTCTTCAATCCTGGACATCTTCAATTTTAAGTCACGCATACCCTTGATAAGCTCATCCATCGGCCCATCTATCTTTGGAATTGTAGCAGCTGGTTTGGATAGATTCTCAGGGGTAACAGCAGTTATTGGGGTTGCAGAGCCCATCACCATTTTATCCCTCCTCCGCTGCCGCTTTGCTAACATAGTGACTGCATCCTCAACATCATTCCAATCACTCTTTAATCCCTGCTCTGTATCCTTATCCTCAAGGAGGATTTCCAATTTCTCTTGGAGATCTTTCCCAGCTGCTTGTAAGAAGAGCTTTGTTTTTTCTCTGTCCAAAGTTGCACGCTCTATCCTTGACAACTGGGCATAGCGCTTCTCAAACTCTCTTAGCAATTCTGTGGCAGAAATTCCCACTTTAGGTTTTGTGACCCATTCCAAGAAAGTTCGTTTGGTCACTCGCTCAGAATCCTCCATGAAATATTCATCCTTTAAAGCAAGCTTGAACCGCCCCCAATTCTCTGGTTTTTTCTCTTCATTCCCGCGAGGAAGTCGGCGCCATCCACCTTTTGCAGCTATCCATCCGGAAATTTCCATTTAAAAAGCTGCGCTCGAATCTCCTTTTCCCATTATCTAGCAAATTCCATTAAAAAGAAATACATTTCTTTTTTACTCCACGTAAGCTGCCACCCACACTCTAATGCTTTCCATTGTTTTCTTTTTTTTTAATGCCACACAATCTGCCCCCTTAGTGTAATACTCCTAGCCTTAGCATTAAGGTAAGGTTCTCAATGCAAGGTAGTTCATTTAATTTTCTTCCCCGGCATTCAATAAATTCTTCGGCACTGTAATGTCCATTGAATCTCTATTACTCTTGATGCCTCCGTAGTATATAAATCATCATATTGGCCATGTGATTTATAGACTCCCCAATTGTTCATTCAAGTATTTTCCCATGTCTTCATAAATACATTCCTTTGTGCATTGGTGGGATGCCCTCATGTTTGCATTCCATAAGAGGTATTCACTGATTTGACCCAATCGATACCATTTAAAAGCTACCACACATTATGCACATGGGAAGCCATTAACATCATTAACTTATCCCTTTGGCGTGCCACTCATACCATCATATATAACTGGATGTTTCTAACTTACCCATGGGCTCTGAGTAACAGCAGAACCATCACCCTCCACACTCATATACAGAAACTCCTAGATCTGGCTCAGCCTCAGCTTGTCTTATTGAACCTCATTTACAATATGAACATATGTACATGGCATCATATAATGACTCGTCATGGCACATAACCTCATGCATCTGGATGTGTATTTGATGGCCTCACATGCACGGTTTCACACCATAGACGTGCCATGGCAAGCACTAGACATGTTGCCGTATTGGTCGAGCACATGCCTGCTAGGAGCCATCTTGTCCTTGTTGATTGTTGATAGTTTGACCATAAGAGAAGTGATGTCCATTTCTTGGTATGTAGCCAATGTGATGATCTACATGAGAGAAGTGATGTCCATTTCTTGGCATGTAGCCAATGTGATGATCTACATGGGCACAATGAAATAACATTCCACCTTCACCATCCATCTTGACCATAGCCTTTAAGTCAGGTTGTAGCTAGCAAATGGGAGAGTAATATGATTAAGAATTTAAAACAAAAGAGTGTGAAGAAAGAAGGTTGAAGATGTGCACTCTGGCGAGAACACTTGCAAATGCACTTAATCTTGAAGTCTAAACTCCTCTTCATGATTTGTATTATATGGAAGAAAAGCACATACTAACGTTCTCGCAACTCTCCACGCTTTATTGCCCATCTACTCTTTGTTAGAGTGTGATTTGAAATATTAAATAGTATGAGATAAGAAGAAGATACGTGTTTATGTTTTGATACGATAAAAAGAAATAATGTTAGAGTTGCATGTCACTTTGAACCACATGCTTTAATTAGAGTGAATGAGGAGCTACAATGGAGCTTTGGTTTGATGAATAATTAGTTCTCAGAAGTGTGAATGGAATCTAATCGTGTTGGAGGGGTAGGCTCTTGAGCACGATGGTCTCGCAAGTGAGACCGGGACCAAAGCCAAGGAGGAGTCCCCACTCGTAGCCCTCTCCCGTGGTGGTCAGCTTCTGCTCCATGGATTTCTTGCGCATATGGTCCATGATGAAGAGCACGCAAGCACTAGACATGTTGCCGTATTGGTCGAGCACATGCCTGCTAGGAGCCATCTTGTCCTTGTTGAGATGAAGCTTCTCTTCGACTTGGTCGAGGATTGCAGGGCCGCCAGGATGGGCGATCCAGAATATATCGTTGTAGCTTGGAGGCGCCGCCGCCTCAGCTCCAGCTGGGAACACCTTGGCAAACGTGTCTTTGAGGATGGAGCCGATGTTCTTGGAGATAATGGCAGGCACGTCTTTGAGGAGATGGAAAGTCAGGCCGACTTCTCTGAGATGGCCATCGATGGCGCCGTCGCTGTCGGGCATGATGTCGGATCCAGTCCAGTGGACTTCGAACCAGGGTCTTTCCACTTGGCGGATGGGATCGGAACCCACGATGAGGGCGGAGGCGCCGTCGCCGAAGAGCGCCTGCCCCACGAGGCTGTCGAGGTGGGTGTCGCTCGGCCCCCGGAATGTGACGGCCGTGATCTCGCTGCACACCACGAGCACACGGGCGCCCTTGTTGTTCTCCGCCAGGTCCTTGGCGATCCTAAGCACTGTGCCGCCTCCATAGCAGCCTTGCTGGTAGAGCATGAGCCTCTTGACGGAGCTCCGCAAGCCGAGAAGCTTGGTGAGCGCCCAGTCCGCCCCGGGCATGTCAACCCCGGCGGTAGTGCAGAAGACGAGGTGCGTGATCTTGGACTTGGGTTGGCCCCACTCCTTGATGGCCTTGGAGGCCGCCTCCTTGGCCAGCTTAGGAACCTCCACCACCACGATGTCCTGCCTCACGTCCAGCGACTTCTCCCAGTATCCGCATATGCTGGGGTTGGCCTTGAGTATCTCCTCGTTGAGGTAGAGGTGCCGCTTCGTGATGCACGACTTGTCACCTGCGCATGCGAACAGTTACGCTACTGTGAGGAGATAAAACCATATAGCCGGTGCTAATACAGATCGTGCAAGAGAAACATGCACTTACACATGCGCTGGAACTTCTGTTTGAGCTCCGTCTTGTCGTTGCTGTTGGTAATGTTAAAGTAGAAGTCGGGGTAGTCCTTCTGGTAGAACACGTTGGGTGGGACGGCAGTGCCGATGGCCAGCACAGTGGCAGGACCGTCGGATCGCTCCATTTTGCGAGCAGGCAACGTAGTCATGGTGGTGACAATCAGAAGACTGAGAAGCGATTATGTAATGGCGATTGTGTTTGCAATGCAAAGAGGGGCGTTTATTGTGCGTACTAAAACAACACGGCCCGGTACTGTTTTATATCCATGGCACCTAGCTGACTTCAACAAGCATGGTTTTCTCCAAGATGGTTACTACCACCCGCCATTCATCAATTTTTAATAGAAAGAAGAGAGAAAAGAGGGCTCGTGACGCACACTTTCATCCCTTTTACCACACTAAATACAAACTCTTGCTCCATCCTTAGACTTCCTTTGTTGGAATTCAATGTTCCACAATGGTGGGCTGGTGCAACAATCTTTGAAATCTCAAGCCCTTGGAATTCAATGTTCCACGATATTCCACAATGGTGGGCTCGTGCAACAATCTTTGAAATCTCAAGCCCTTGGAATGTGACAAACGCTTTAGCTTTCAACTCAATCGATTTTTACTTAATCACTTCTCCTCCAAGTTGTGCACTCGCTTCATTCCTCAATAGTTTTAAGATTCTTATTCATCAACAAGCGATAGCCATAAAACATCTTCTTTGACCATTCATTTTAGAAATCTCATGCATAACGAATTCACATTAATCCTTTTTTTTTAAAAGCATCCACTGGGTTCCTCAAAAGAGGGCGAGCATTATGACCACACTGACAAATTAGAGATTTTGTATGTCCAAACTAGACACCACAAAAATCCCTTGTGACATATTGCCGTCATTGATAAAAGAGTGCATCAATCACTAATGAACAATGATGAGCATCTTGACATCTATTAAACATCGAAAGAGATTTGCATAAAAGCTAAAGCTCTATTTCTCATAAACTCATGGGGTTCATTATATTATAGCCCTAGAGAAAGCACAAAGATTTGATGTTTATTTTAAATAACCCCTTATGAATAGCTATTTTGTTTGGCTTGGGGATCTTGGCTTGCAATAATTTGGTATGAAGAGGCCTCTAGCATATCTAAAAAAGTTCAAGTTGTCAATCAAGTTTCTTTGAGTAAGAGGAAGAAGAAGGATCTCGAAAGGCAGAAAATGTGAAGAACAGACAGGAAAGCATGTGAAGTGCCTAAGGTCAGATGGAGGGGGAGAATACTTGTCCAATGAGTTCTCTGAATTCTTGCGAAAGAATGGCATTTAGAGACAATTTACATGTAGATACACTCCGCAGCAAAATGGAGCTACTGAGCGGAAAAACAGGCACAACATTGCACAGATAGCACGATCATTGATGGTAGACAAGAATATGCTGCATAACTATTGGATTGAGGCTGTGTCTACAACAGTTTATATCATGAACGGGACTCCTAGTGCAGCCATACATGATGTAATGTAGAGGTGAAGTTTACTGGCAACAACAAACCTGATTTGTCTCACTTGAAAGTTTTTTGGATGCATTGCATATGTGCATGTAACACCATATTAGTGAATTTGGGAATTTTTCAATTCCCATTTTTGAATACTTAAAAAAGGGGATATGGATAACATGTTTGTGAGTTTCTCAAAACCCTATCATATGACCTATTGTTGGAAAGCGCTTGAAAAATGGAATCTAAAGAGCTATAAAGCGCTCATTTTGGATTAGTTGTGTTCAAGTTATGGTTAATCCAAACTTTTGACCACGTGTCCCAAACTTGTGGAAAATTCCCATATTCCCCAATATGGTGCTATGTGCCAGATGATTTGCGTACTAAGCTGGATCCAAAAGCAAAAAAAGTGTGTATATTGGGTATTGCCTTGAGCAAAAGGGATATAGATGTTATAACCCTTCTACACGTGAATTGAGGGCAAGTAGGGATGTTATATTTGATGAGATGAGTAGCCGCTATGCTGCTGAAAAAGATGCTATTGGGGCTGATGTAAGTGGAAATGTGGCTGCACCAAATGCAAGTCAGCAATCATAGTCATTAAGTGGACTAGGAGAGTCCTCATCCAATGGTTCTGTTGATAGACCATGGAGTGGCAGGTTGTGTCATAATATCGAGTTGATGAAAAACATCAACTTTTCCATAAAACTTGATGTTTTTGTTTTGCACCAAAGTTGATGCAAAACATTAAGTTTTGTGGGAAGTTGATGTTTTGCATAACATTGATACAAAACATTAAGTATTCTAAAAATGTTGATCTTTTGCATATAAAGTTGATGTTTTACATCAACTTGATGCAAAATATCAAATTTTCATAAAAGTTGATGTTCTGTATCAAGTTGATGAAAAACATCAACTCTTAGCTGAGAAGTTCTCACTCAGCATTAAGTTGGCCGCAAATGTTGTAGCTAAAATATCCTTACCATGTATAGTAACCAGTAGGATTCGAACCTAAGTCCCTACCTGGTATTTTACAAAAAAGTATTTTGGAAAGTATAAACTTTTGTTTCTTAAAGAGAGCTTTTTCATGATTCCTAAACTCATTTAATAACTAAAATTACCATTTAATCCCTTTTTGTCATATCAAGGACACATCTTCTTTGAAAATAAGTGTGTAATTATATCTTTTTAAAAATGTATATATTATCAATTAAGAAATTGTGATACTCAAGAGCCTCAAAATGGATTTTAATACTACTCTCATCAAGAGCCAAAATAGGGTTTTATAATTAAGATAATAACTGTATCAAGATAATACCTTTTAATATAATTATATAAATAATTTTTTATAGTTGCACTCTTTAGCACATCCTCAATCACGCTAACATGGTAGATAACCCAAGAAGTCTAAGCTTCAAGTGTACACATAAAAGAAAGAAATTGTATTATTGTGGATAAGGAAGAAGAGGATGCCTAGTCTACCTTCTCAAGGAAAGGCACATCAACTAGTGACAGTGTAGCAATGATTATGAGAAACCATAACTATGCCATAAGCTATATGTTTGAAAAATAGCTTCTTTTTATAGTTGTATCATTTTTTTAATGGATTGAAGATGGAAGTAATAAACATTGTCTCTATTTTGCATGCTTTTTGAAAACTTATTGCTAGATTTTTAATTATAATCTCAAAAGGTAAGCAAAATGAAGTCTTTTTTTTCATGTCAATTTTTGTACGAAATGTATAAAGTGCCCAAAATATTATCATTTTTTTGTAGTGTTGTACGCATGCATAGACCACTTTTTAAAAAGAGGTGATGGAATCTTTAAAAGATGCCAAATGTTTCTTGTTTTTAGGAAATATTACCTATTTTTGTCCACAACAATGTTTATGGTGTTCGTAAAATTGGAGCAGTTGTTGGTAGGTCCTTTTTGAGTTTCTCATATGCCCATTGGCACCAGTCCATTCAAAGGAGATCAATAATTAGTAGAGCGGTCGAGCAAAAATAGCATATAAAAATATGAATCATCTATAATATCCACTGACATAATCCCTAAATCGTTATACTTCTTTAAAGTTATGTGGTGGGGTGGAAACTCAAGAATAAATTTGATCTTGCTATCATCTTTGGAGATGCCATTTTCTGAGACAATGTGCCCTAGTAGTAAAGAGATGGAAGGCAAAGGAGTTGCCTATGATCCTTGAATATGAGCCCTTGTGTTTGGTTGATCCTCCACGCTACTATTGCTATTAGTAGCTTCAGAACTATGATGTCTTCTTGCAACGAGTCTTCTGGTGTCATTATTCTTGTATCTCCATTTTCCAGAATGCTGGCTTGTTTGCCCTCTCCTTCCAAGGTAATTGTCTTTGTCATCAAAGCTATGATTGCCATGCTAGATGTTGGTATATCCAGGAGCAAGCTTTTAGAACCCGTTCTTTGATCTCCAGTCTTGTGAAGAAGGTGGTTCTTTTTCTGGATGCCCTGGGCTTCTCCCTTTGTTGTAAGGGTCTTTACTATTGCCACACCAGATGACTCCCCTTCACTATAGAGACTCCTACAACAAGGGCCTAGACAGTCACCGTATTGTTAAAAAATATGGCAAACACCTTCACTAAAATGATGTGTAGGGCACATACCTTGTAACTAGCACTATGCACTAAAGTCATAGATTATGGGCAAATGGATACAAAGGTTATTATGCAACCTTACCATGATGTAAAAGAGTCATTTAGGAGCTCAACATCAGCCAAAGGGGTCGTGATCTCTTGATTAGGTAGCATTGGTGTGATTAGCAAGATTCTAGGGTTGGTGGTCACTTTTAGGTGCTTGAATCTAGGAGGGAAGGTGGAGATGATTTAGATGATGATTAACACCTAATCTTGAGCTTAATCCTCATGTACTTCAGCCTATATAAAGAGGCTCTCATCTAGTGAAATCAACATATTTTATTGCCCCTCACTTATGTTGTCATTATGCTCATCATTATGCTAATTACTTCTTGATTAGTAGCTTAACTTCATCTTCTTCATTTCTATTCAACTATGCAATGGAGCTAGTGTTTGATCCTCCTTAGGATGGTTTTTTAACATGGTATCAGAGCTAGTACTAGCCCATTCATCTAGAATCAAGCCCCATCTTATTTGCTTAGCAAGAGATTAGTGAAAATTAGGGTTTCATTAGCTTTTATGGGTTTCCTAGAAAATAGGATCTAGAATAGCAGCTGAGTGGAGGCCTTGGTGCTCACAAACCACGTAACCATTGCCAAAATCCTTCTGTGGGCACTTCACCAGCAATGTTGCTAAGGGGCATGGCACCTCAATTGCACCATTCATAGCTCCACGTCGCCGGCAACTTCGTTTTCCCCAAAACAGGCACGTTTTTGATAGGCGACCACCAAAAGTATTGTGGTCTAATTCCTCTGAGGTGTGGCTTCATTGGAACCTAAACTTACTTCTCCTAAGAGGGTTTTGCAAATGATTGAGTGTGCTTCACACACCAAGCAAAAAACCAGGGTGCTGTCCAGAACTGCCATAGCCAGAAAAGGTACTTTGGTAAATTTGAGATTACTCATTGATTAAGTTGCTTAAGCAAGTGTTTGTGGGCTCTAAAATCATCTAGACATACTGCTATTCAATGCCCTTGAAGCTTTTTAGCTTATTCTTTGTGCAACTCCTTCAAATATTGACTCCAAGTGAGCTCATTTCTCTGCATAGTGAGCAGAATATTCAACTCCACTAATCAATGATTAATCTATCCTAATCCTTATCATTTGGTGCAATAAGTGGTTCATACATGTCATTAGGGACTTGCTACATCCCCTTATTACTTCACACTTAATTTGCCCCTTGATTAGGTGTCTCCCTTGCTTCCCACAAATCAATATATTTTCTGGTTTTATCTTTTGGAAAGCATATGCTAAATAACTTGATTTAGCACTATTCCTTGGTCTTAATCTCTCTTGTAAAAGGGTAGACACTGCCTCAATCATCAGAGGTAAGACCCCCTTCATTCCATATCATAATGGCTACCAAGGATTCTCCATCAATGCGCTTTAAAGGTCATGGTTTTCACACATGGCAAACCCGCATCAAGTTAATGCTCATGAAGAAGGGGCTCTTCAACATAGTAAATGGGAATGAGAAGAAGCCAAGGACTCTTGCTGATGTTCCTTGTTGGGAAGTAAGAGATGACAAAGCTCGTGCCATCATCACATTGGAGCTTTGATGACACTTACATTCATCATGTGGATGGATGCGAAACTTCCAAGGAAGTTTGGGACCAACTCACAACTATATTTGGGGCTCGATCTAAAAGTTCAAAGTTTGGTTTGCTCATTGAATTTTTTAAGCTAGAAATGAAGTCTGGCACATCCCTAGCCTCACATTTGAACTACATGAAAGGCCTATTAACACAACTTGCAGGAATAGGTCTTAAGATGGATGAAGATGTCTCCATTGGTGTATTACTTAAATCTTTACCTGAAGAATATGACCATGTGGTCACAACCTTGACCAATATGCCAATATCAAAGCTTGTGGACATTGAAGCATCTCTTCTTGAGGAGGAGAGAAAACTAAAGACCAAGCAAATGTAGTCTCCATCGTCATCAACCTTGTCTACTGAAAATGCTTATTATGCAGGATCTAGTAGGTATGGCAAGAACAAAGGCAACTACAACAAGGGCTACAACAACAACAATCTCATTTGTGACTTTTGTCACAAACCTGGCCATGTAGAGAAGAATTGTTTTGCCAAGAAGAAGATGCAACGAGTCTACATCATGGAAGAAGTGCAGCAGGAAGAAGACCAAGAAGAAGAAAAGATGAAGACAAGGGCCACCATCATGAGGCCCTATCTATGATTAGATCAAATCATTTATTCTAAAGTGCTAAAAGCAAGGGCATGCCCTATACACATGGGTGTCCTCTTCACTCATACATGTAGCCACGTCTTGTCACACTCTTCTAAAGTCGTCCCATACCTCTTTTGTATGCATGACTAAAGCCTCTGAGTTCACATTGGCATAACCTATGTATGGCATTGCTAGTCAGACCACGCTCATGCATGCTATCACTGAGCATTGGGTGGTTAATTAGGCTCATGAGAGTCAGCATGACCAACTGCATCATTGAGTGGATTCAGTGTTTGAGGAGGGGTGTTAAAAAATATGGCAAACACCTTCACTAAAATGATGTGTAGGGCACATACCTTGTAACTAGCACTATGCACTAAAGTCATAGATTATGGGCAAATGGATACAAAGGTTATTATGCAACCTTACCATGATGTAAAAGAGTCATTTAGGAGCTCAACATCAGCCAAAGGGGTCGTGATCTCTTGATTAGGTAGCATTGGTGTGATTAGCAAGATTCTAGGGTTGGTGGTCACTTTTAGGTGCTTGAATCTAGGAGGGAAGGTGGAGATGATTTAGATGATGATTAACACCTAATCTTGAGCTTAATCCTCATGTACTTCAGCCTATATAAAGAGGCTCTCATCTATTGAAATCAACACATTTTATTGTCCCTCACTTATGTTGTCATTATGCTCATCATTATGCTAATAACTTCTTGATTAGTAGCTTAACTTCATCTTCTTCATTTCTATTCAACTATGCAATGGAGCTAGTGTTTGATCCTCCTTAGGATGGTTTTTTAACACGTATTAGGTGGTAGCTTCCTTTTCATCAAGGTAATGGTAGCTTCTACTTGCATAACCAAATTCAAAAGAGGGAACTAGGGGTTGTTGGATTTTGGGAGTGTGTTGTTGTATCTCATGGGGTGTGGGTGTACAGATGGGTGGTACTTCAGTTTTGGCTATGGGGGTTGGGTTTTCTAGGGTTAGGAGTTGGCCCTTGGGCAGATATATGGTATTCTTCATAGCTGTGTGCAAAGCATGTGGAAGGTGAGAGAGAATGTAGAAGGTCATTGTAAGGTGAAGGGTTATGGCTTGGAGCGAGAAGGAGTGTTGCATGCAAACAGATAGATACACCAAGATTAGTTGGATCTTGCGGGGATTTAAAAAGAGTTATCATGTAGCATTGGAGTGCATCAGTTGAAAATTCTTGATGAGACTACGTCATGTCACTCAGCACTTGAGGTGAATCTTTCATGGTGGCTGTTTGGAGAGGGGCAATGTCATGATGGTGATGGATGCTCAAGTAGTGGATTGGTGGTGTTGTCACCTTAATGAAGGGATCTAGAGGCATCGATGCTTGCATGGTAGGGTCGCAGGCAGTAGCCGTTGGTTGGCTTCTGGAAATGTTCGACGTTGAGGGTTCCGAGAAGGAAGATGCCATCATATAATTTTTCTACTATCCAGAATGGTCATGTCCACCAAAGCTTCAGTTTTTGCGTGATGCAGATCCATGCAACACTGAAATAATAGGACTAGATCTTCTTCCTTAAACATGCAAAACTTGGAGTGGTGGTCGACCCATTTCTTCCTTCTTTTCTGGACAACTGTGGTGATGAAAAAAATCTTGAAGTGTGCTTCATCTAGTGCAAGGATTTGATCCAGGTGATGTTGCACGGACTCTTCCGGGCTTAACGTTTCAGCAATGGCAATGTAGAGACTTGGTACTAGGTATTATATTGGTAGGACTGCCTTTGTGCCATATACTAGTTTGAATGAGGTCATTCCGATCGAGATCTTGTAGGCTATGCAGAATTCCCATAAAGCTAAATACATATTTTCATCCCAATCATTGCAATTTTTATTGACCAACTTTGTGAGGATCTGCTTGAGGATTTTGTTGGTCAACTAAGCTTGACTTGTCGTGCAGATAGTAGACTATGGAGTGTTTATGAATGATGAGATGTTGGGTGACCAGTTCTTTGATAACATCATTGACAAAGTGCTTTCCTTGGGTCACTAACCAACTCAACTAAGCTTGACCATTGTCTTGCAGATAGTAGACTATGGAGTGTTTATGAATGATGAGATGTTGGGTGACCAGTTCTTTGATGACATCATTGACAAAGTGCTTTCCTTGGGTCACTAACCAACTCAATCAAGCATCCGAAACAAGTGATTATCATCTCGTAGAGAAATTTGGTAGTTGATTGTGCTGTATTATCCCAGAGAGCATGGGCTTCTACCCATTTAGTGCTATAGTTTGTAGCCACCAGGATATACGGGCTTCTACCGATTTGGTGCTATAGTCTCTGTAGCCACCAGAATATATGGGATGGGGGCGTAAATGGGCCAACAAAGTCAAGGCCCCATTTATGGAATGGTTCTAGGGGAGGATTGGGTTGTGTGGCATCCTGTCTCTATCTGTTGGGTGGCTGACCGAGACGTAAGCATAAGTCACCCTATTTGGACCATTTGTAGGCATCACCAAGTAGTGTCGGGCCACCAGAGTCCTACTTGGAGGATTTTCCTTCCGGTGATTTCCCCAGCGAAGTGTCCTTCACTAGTTCCTTGGTGGGCTTCTATGAGGACAGATACACTTTCGATGGATTTAGTCAATCCCTTTCTTGTATAGCTGGCCATCTATGACTTGGAAGTGCCAGCCGCTGTGCGGATGGCAATCCACTTCCATTGATCTCTAGAAAGATTATCCTCCATTAGACTTGTAACAACAAATATTAGCATTTCATCATACCATGTATGGGGGATGGGGATGACTGTGTCAATTGTGTGAATAGCTCAACATCCGGTAGGTCATTTGCTACTCCACTTAGGCCTCTAATGGGTAGGTTGGAATGTGGCCACCACGGGAGGTTGGAGTACTGGTTGCGGAGAGGCTCTCCTACCATTGTAGTTGCAGGCTTCAGTTGTATGTGAGTGTGGACATCTTGCAGATGGTACACCAGAGTTCATTCATGCCGTATTCATCGGCTTCATGTCCATAATTACGACACTTCACACACCAAATGTCTGATCGAATGTTAGGAGTGGGCTTCACCCCTTCACTCGCGAATTGAGCCCTGGCTAAAGCTAGTTCCTTGACTGTCTTCCCTGCCTTCTTGCCCTTGGACCTAGTCTTGCAATATTCCTCCTCCTCATATGATTCCTCACTAGTTGTGGAATCATTGGAATCATCCTGGTCGTCCAAAGATCTGAATGAGGATTTCTTAGACTTCCTTTTACTCTTCGACTTTTCCTTGCTTTTGACAAGGCCTACCAACACCCGCTCTGATCTTACAGCTGAGTCTACAAGTTGCTTCATGGGGTGATGGTAGTCAGGTCGGCACCAACAATGGAGTGTTTGAGTTGCTTGCTGAGGCCCTTCATAAAATAAGAATTGAGAATTTCCTCCACATGCCAATTAACTGATCTAGCCTGCAGAGAAGTTTTCGGAACTTTGCAGCATAATCTTCCACTATCATTCTCTTATGGTTCATTCTGCATAGCTTATCCAGCATATGCACAAATGTCTTGTCTTCTCTAAAGCATTGAAGGAATGCATCTCGGATATGGCATCATAAGTGGGAAAATGGGGGTACTTATACTGAGCAACCCAAAGAGCGGAACTCTTCTTGAGTGTGGGAGCAAAGGCAACCTTTTTGAGGTGCTCTCACTTACCCTTATGCGGACATTCACATTAAGGGGGAGTGTAGGAATTAATGCTATAATGCCCGCATGTGTGTGAACGCATGTGAGCAATGAACGGACACACGAAGAGGCACAACTCAATAACTATAAATAAATGTATTCTCTCATTAATAATCAACAATGATTCACAACTGTGAGCGCGTCTCCTTCTCCCTCTCGCTCTCGCTCTCGTGTATGCTGCAGCCATGGCAACACCAGCATGGCTGTAGCCTCCTCCCTCGACTTCTACAGTAATGTTAAAGTAGAAGTCGGGGTAGTCCTTCTGGTAGAACACGTTGGGTGGGACGGCAGTGTCGATGGCCAGCACAGTGGCAGGACCGTCGGATCGCTCCATTTTGCGAGCAGGCAACGTAGTCATGGTGCTGACAATCAGAAGACTGAGAAGCGATTATGTAATGGCGATTGTGTTTGCAATGCAAAGAGGGGCGTTTATTGTGCGTACTAAAACAACACGGCCCGGTACTGTTTTATATCCATGGCACCTAGCTGACTTCAACAAGCATGGTTTTCTCCAAGATGGTTACTACCACCCGCCATTCATCAATTTTTAATAGAAAGAAGAGAGAAAAGAGGGCTCGTGACGCACACTTTCATCCCTTTTACCACACTAAATACAAACTCTTGCTCCATCCTTAGACTTCCTTTGTTGGAATTCAATGTTCCACAATGGTGGGCTGGTGCAACAATCTTTGAAATCTCAAGCCCTTGGAATTCAATGTTCCATAATATTCCACAATGGTGGGCTCGTGCAACAATCTTTGAAATCTCAAGCCCTTGGAATGTGACAAACGCTTTAGCTTTCAACTCAATCGATTTTTACTTAATCACTTCTCCTCCAAGTTGTGCACTCGCTTCATTCCTCAATAGTTTTAAGATTCTTATTCATCAAGCGATAGCCACCTTGTCTTTTCCCCACCAAAGAATGCCCTGCAAGCTAAGTTTCCACTTGCTCCTAATATCTTTTATCCTTTTTAATTTCCACTTGACCTTTAAGTAACCCAAACTCTGACAAAACCTCTTCTACTTTCTTGTATGACTCTTGAGCGTCACTCTCTAGTTGCATCCTATAGGCAAAACACATATACTTGTATATCAACTTAAATCAATCATCCTTACCATGGCATGTAAAGTGCAAACGTGAAGCCTTGTTAAGGGTATCCTTAGAATAGGATCCCACTTTGGATCCAAGTAGATCGTTTTTCCCTCGTGTATTATATGTTGGTCACAAGTTGGGGAACCCTTCTTTTTGTCTTTGGAATCCAATTTTTCTTTCCATCATTGGGCCTGTTTATCGATTCCATGCAATACATGCATGGAAATTCTACATTGGATCCACTTGACACACATGAAACATGCACTTTAGAGTTTTCAAATCTCCTGTGACTCTAGGGGAGAATTGAACTCAATTTTGGGCCTTTTTTTCTCTAGAGAGAGAAAGGGTCTAGACCAATAGAAAGAGACCTCCATAATGGAGCTTTTGATAATGAGATGTTTTTCATATATTCTTTATATGAATATATTATTAATAGAGAAAAACTAATTGCATTTGCAAAATACTTAGACCACGCTTTATATTGACAGCTCATTAATGTACATGAAAACTAGAATATTATCAGCTCATTTATTAAAGGTAGTTTTTTCCTCAAAAAATTCTTTAAATTTCCTAGCTCATTCACTACAAAGGATCGGGCTCATAGCCGCGCTCCTAGCCGCTAATATCTTATGAATTAGAATATCCATAACAATACAAGTGTAAGAGAGTGTTGTTTCGTCTTGCCATACATTTTTTTTATTGGGGACACTCGTGTCTCTGACATCCAAAATTCAAAAACAAGATCTTTAACCTCATGTGTGATGATGTTACTTTGAGATTGTTGTCTTTGTGTTAGAACCCTAAGATCTCTCTAGACAATTGTTATGCATAAACATGCATAAATTAGGCATAAACTCAACCACCCAACCACCCCCGAGCCCAAGGGATGCACACAAGAGTAATAATGAAATACATCATACCTCTACCTTGATGTCCCATACCATCAAGAGGTATAACTCTAATCCAATAGAATGTAGCTATAGTGTGAAATGGTAGATGAATAGATATGGACCTCTACACAAGAGACCATAGCATAAGCCTCCAAGCCTCCAAACTCCCAAGATTCCAAGCTCCCTTGAGTGTGCCCCATGCCCCTATTATATAGGAGGGCCCTCAAGTGACTCTTGACTTTCCATTCCTCATGTGTGACCCTTGGATGCCTGACCCTAACCTTAATCCTTAAGGTTAGTCCTAACCCATGCTCCACTAGAGCTTGTTCCCATGCTCCCATGCTCACAAGCCTAATGTGGGTTAGCCTCCTAGTATATGCACACATAATGTGTATATAACATAGCACACATAATGTACATATAACATACTTCCCCTCTCTTAAAACATTGCACTCTTGCAATGAAAAGAAGGAGAATTGTGCTGAACAATCTCAACTGACTTCCAAGTCGAATCCTCAATTTTCCTATCTTTCCACCTAATTTTAACCTCAGGGATTAGTCAACTAGAAAGTTTCCTTTCCTTGAATTCAAGTACCTTATCAGGTTCATGTGGAACATAGGATAATTCATCGACTTCAACGAGTTCTTTGAGGAGTAACTGTGTTATCCTCACCTCCCAGTTTCCCTTTCAATCTATTGATATAAAAGACTGGATGAACTCTAACATGTGTTATCCTCTATTGATATAAAAGACTGGATGAACTCTAACATGTGGAGGTAGTTTTAAGTTCAAACGCAACCGTGCCAATCCGATGTATAACTCGAAATGGACCACAATATCTAGGAGATAAATTCGAGAATTTTCCCATTGACAAAGTTTGAGAATCTTTAGGAACATTAAAATAAACCAACACTCCTGGTTCAAAAGACCGAGATGAGCGTCTCCTATCAGCATAAAACCGTGCCCTATCATGAGCACTCTTGATAGAATCCCAAGCTTCGGTCAGCATTTCCTGCATAACTCGCAAGAAATCCCTCGATGCATCAAGCTCGATGTCCTTAAGACCGATATCAATAGGTGTCCTAGGTTGATACCCATTCATAAGTATGCACGGACTAAAAAATAATAGCCGTAAATTTAAAACTATTATAGGCAAATTCCATCATTGGAAGATATTTTTTCCAATATAATGATTTTCTAGAGACATATACATGAAGCATATCCTCTACAATCTGATTCATACACTCTGTTTGCCTGGATGATCAGAGCAATTCACATTCAAAGTAACTTTCTCGTTGTAAACCTTTCGAAATAAAGTAGGAAATAGGGATTTAATATTCACGTGATCACAAGATTTTTTGTGATAATAACACATGTGAAGAAGTTATTCACATGTTCTCATGTTACCGTTCACAAAATAACAGGTCACTTGCCATTTGGGAACCCCTTAAAAGATTGGCTACACATGGGAATAAGCTATTCACATGTTCTCATGTTACCATCTTCACATAATAGCAGGTCAGTGGCCACCTAATAGCAAGTCAGTGGCCACCTAAGAAGATTTTTTATGCCCGACAAAGATAATTTTTTTAGGCCCTTATGAAAGCTTTGTGAATATAACATGTGATCACAAGATTTTTTGTGTTATTAACATGTTCACATGTTTTCATTTACGTTAGTGAAATCGCTGGTAGGAAAGCATGGCATTATAACAGCAGAAACCAGGGATTCATCGACGCCCCGACATACCCACATCTGCATATGGAATAATCGACATCTCGAGTTACCCATATCAACATAGAGAGTCATCAATGTCTCGATGAGTTACATATGTCCATCCGTAAACCTATCACGTTGATTGTGTAAATCACCTAAAGTACGGAACTAGAGAAAGAAATGCCAACAAAGGAAGAATCCAAATTTCCTTATCCGAACACAACAAGATAAACTTGTTTGAACTCTAAAGAAAGAGATTTCAACAAGTGAAAATGCCGATGAGATTACCCTCATCAAAACATGCAGGTTATAGATAAAAGAAATTTATCTAGAGAATGTTCACAATATAACTTCTAGTGAATTTTAAAAAATAAGATTGTCTTTGAATGTTGAGGTCAACATGCTAAGTGATGTAAGCAAAGCAACAATCTTGAGCCCAAATTATCCCATAAGATAATATATGTGAGGGATCACTAGCGTCCCATACCACCATGATACCACCCATACATACCTTAACAATTTGAAACTCCCTAGTATGCCGTCTAGGAAAATATGAATAAAATCCTGTATAAAAGGAATAAGATGGCCTTTTGATATTTTAAAAATACCAATTTTTAGGATTTCTAAAAATAATTTCTAGAAATTTCCTAATTTTTTTTTAGAATCCCATCGTTCACGAAATTACCAATTCCGCTCGACAATTCTCAAATCCAATGAAAATTTTTAATTTTAATGGATTTTTCTAATTTTTTGGGTCAAAAAATATAATTTTAAAGAAATTTGAATGGTCACGAGCGCCCAAATGGACACACCACATGCCAAACACCAACCCCACATTTTTCCGAAATTTAAAATAACCTTTGTCTAATTTTCAAGAATTTTTTAAAATTTTTCAAATTACCCTGAACGCATTTAGAATACGAACGGTCAAAAAATTTCGGACTTCCAATGGTTTTCCCGGAATACGGAAAGCCAAAAGTTTTGGGAAAATGAAAAGACAAAAAAAATCGGAATGTGAAAGGTCAAAAGTTTCCGGAATACGGAAGGTCAAAAGTTTTTTCGGAATTCGGAAAGCCAAAAGGTTTCGGGAAAACGGAAAGCCAAAGGTTTTTCGGAAGATGAAAAGCCAAAAATTTTCAAGAAGAAATTTTCAGGAATTTTCAGAGATTTTTTTTTCTCAAATCCCATATTTTTCAGTATTTTCCAGGCTTTTTTCAAGCTTTTTTCTAAAATATTATCAAAAAGTTTTTTTTTAATTAAAAAAACTCATTTTAAAAAAAATAAAAATGAAAATAAGCTTTTTGCTTATTTACTGGATTTTGATTTTTTAGGGGGGGGCGTTTTTTTCCGCCAGCTAGTGCTGTGCGCAGCCCCCCCCTCCCCGTCGCCTACGCGTAGAAGAGTGATGTGAGAGAGAGGGAGTGAAAACTCCCTCCTCTCCTTCTTCTCCCCTCTTTCCTCTCCCTCTTCTTCCTTCCAATCTCTTTCTCCACCCATCTCTGTTAATCAAAGATTAACTTAATCTTTTGATTAACTTTTTAATTAAACATATCTTAATCATAAGTATCATTAATTATGATTAATGTTTTAAAAAAAACATTTTAAAGAGATTTTCTCACGGAATAGAGAAGGAAAAATCAGATTTGAGAGGCGGAGAGAGTCTCAAGCTCACGGGAGAGCATCTCATGCATCAACACGTTGTCCCCTACTGAATTTTAGTAGAAAATTGACAGAAATTTGATCGCATTCTCGTGGAAAAAATCCGCAAAAATGTATAAAAATACATTTTTAATCATAAAAATGCTCAAAAAATTTCTAAAAAATTAGAAAAAAATTCTTAAATTTCTAGAAATTCAGGGAATCCATTCTAACAAAAATATCCACCATAAACCATATGGTATTTTTATAAAACAAATCCATTAATGCTTGATTTTAACCAATAAAAAATAAAAAAAATAGCATTAACTCACGGTATTCCCCGCAACGTCGATTTGTCCATTGAATTGAAGTAACACATGTTCCAATCACCATATCGATGATCCACGTGCAATTCATCAACACAAATCAACAAATAACCTTTTTATTAGTAAATATTAAAATTTACTAAAAAAAATCAACAACAATTAAATAGAGATTGCTCTGATACCACTGTTAAAACCCTAAGATCCCTCTAAATAATTGTTATGCATAAACATGCATAAATCAGGCATAAACTCAACCACCCAACCACCCCCGAGTCCAAGGGATGCACACATGAGTAATAATGAAATACATCATACCTCTACCTTAATGTCCCATACCATCAAGAGGTATAACTCCAATCCAATAGCATGTAGCTATAGTGTGAAATGGTAGATGAATAGATATGGACCTCTACACAACAGACCATAGCATAAGCCTCCAAGGCTCCAAGCTCCCAAGCCTCCAAGCTCCCTTGAGTGTGCCCCATGCCCATATTATATAGGAGGGCCCTCAAGTGACTCTTGACTTTCCATTCCTCATGTGTGACCCTTGGATGCCTGACCCTAACCTTAATCCTTAAGGTTAGTCCTAACCCATGCTCCACTAGAGCTTGTTCCCATGCTTCCATGCTCACAAGCCTAATGTGGGTTAGCCTCCTAGTATATGCACACTTAATGTGTATATAACATAGCACACATAATGTACATATAACACTTTGGCATGTTTGCAGATCCTCTTCTAATTGTAGGCGAGCATTGACTACATAGAGGTTTCTCTTGTGCATACCTAGAACCTTTGCTGCCTTTGCTAAGCTAATAGTTTTGTTGTTGCCACCAAGTCCATTGAAATCATCACCATTAAGTACCATCAATAGATATGCCCTCTTTAAGAAAAGCTCATCTTTTGATCGAGGTAATTTCTTAGTTGTGTCAAAGTGTTGCAAATGTTGGCTAGTACAGCTTTTTCACAACCCATTTCTTCAAGTTGAACATCGCTAAATTTGGGATGGAGGAGTTCTTCAAATATTTGCTTGTGAGAGTAGCTTTCTCGAGGGCCTTCGTTTGCTTGTACCAAGAGTTAGCTACAACTCTACAAATTTTCTTTCTTTCCTTATCATTGACGGAGCTATTCGCTTCATCCCTTTGCTTCTCCTTGATTTTTTTGTGGATGCTAGTCTTTGTTTTGCAACCCAATACTGCGTGATTTTCTTAGTTCCTTCTTGAGCAAGAATAACCCTCCCTCCATTTTCTTACGCTTTTTCATTGTGAAAATTTAATCTTGTCCCATTTCATGTCCATTAGTATTCATCCTGAAATAAGGTGAAAGTACTACTAGACCATTCTAACCCTGACCAACCATACTTTGAAAGTTTCTTTGATCTTAAAAACTTATTTAGAAAATAGGTATTAGATTCTATGGGTGTGGCGGTGTGTTTTGGAGAGGGAAAGAGAGAGAGAGAGCTCTAGAGTTAGTGTGCTTGAGAAAGAGAGATAGAGAGAGAGAGAGATATTGATGGGCAAAGCTTTGCATCATCTACAACAGCCAATTCAATTTATTCTATGGAAAAGAGCAAGAAATATGCCAAGGAGACATGGATTTCTTGGGAACATGTTACTACTCCAAAGAGTAGTGGAGGGGCAACCCCATTAGATGTAAGATTAAATATGGTCGCTCTAGGAGATGGCCTTTATTGCAAGATATGTGTGTATATCAAGAGCCGTGGGTGGTAATGGCTAAGTCCCTCATAGAGGAGGTTGCACTTATGCATGGTAATACCAGGATTGATGGTACATGGTGAGATGTAGTGAACGGTTCCTAACATGTTCAAGTGGTGACCTCACCTCTCCTTTCTCATTTGATGATCTCATGGAAGGAGGTGTTGGCACACACTAAATGGAACCTTTTAGATCAACAGTTGTAGTTGGATTCTATGGTAGGTGAGGTGTTGGCTACTTCATGACTTCTGGAGTGGCCTGACAAACTTGTTGAGTTTCACGTGGATATGTAGAGTTATGGGAGGAGGTGAGGACAGCACTTACACCGTTTGGTGATATTCCTCAGCAGCTGGAGGATTAACACCCTTGGTTAGATTAGGCATTTAGAAAGCCTCAGGACATTGTCCAACGTACAACAAATCAAGTATACCATATGATGGTGGAAGATAAGTCCTCGATCAGTGAGAAGGCTAATAGAGTATGGAACATCAAGAAGAGAGTAGGGTCTAGTGGAAGGAAGTTATCTGGTGGTCTAAGATTCTATATCAAGGGAAGGTGTTCCTATGGCGCATGCTAGTTGGAGGCCTGCCATTAGGTGACTAGTTGCGAAAGTGATAGATTGCTTTTCATAATTTTGTGTTTTGTACTACATGCTTGTAAACATGCTCGCATATTTTTATTTTATGTCCAGTGTGTCAAAGAAGGTGTGGGATTTCCTTTCTCTTGTATGGAATCCATTGAGAGATAGGCCCGTAAAGGTTAAAGTTTGAAATTTTGGCAAGCTTCTGAATGGGCAAGAAAATTCTAGAACATTCCGTTTTCTTTCAGTTTTTCAGGTGGAAAAGTTTGTAGTATACCTGGTTAATTCATATTTGATGCAAAAGTTGGTATAAAGCCGATTGAAAGATATATGATGTCCAAATTCTTTGGTGAGTATGTATATTCAGTATCACATGTTCTTACGCAGGTGATTTAGGTATTCATAAGTTAGTCTATGTTTTTTAGGATGAGGAAAAGGAGGCCCAACATGTTGTAGAATGAGGGATTCTATGCCTCATTACTCTATGACAAGTGGACAACTATGTAGAGGCTTTAGAGACCTCCATGCTAGAAGTGGGGTGAGCTCCATCAATGGCACATGAAGTAAATGGTGAAGATTTGGGCATGGATGAGATGATTGATGACTTCTTTGAGCTCAAAACCACACTTAACAAAGATCAATTTTTGAAAGCCCTGAGCACTCCACTATACAAAGGGTGTGCATCCTCCACTCTTCATGCGACCTTGGAGTTACTAAACTTATGGAACCATGTATTGTTGGAGCAATGCTAGTATTACAAGCCTCTTTCAATGAGTCCGTAACCTTTATGGTTATTAGTAATTGAAAAGATGCAGGGGAGAAGAGAGCTTGAGCGCTTGCAAGCACACACACTCACACAAACCCTAAAAGAGAACACACAAGGTGAGAGGCTGAAAATTCTTCTTCTACTTGACACAACAAAAGAGTTCTACAAAGAAGATAAAGTGACTAACACAAATTATAGAGTATATACAAACGGTCCATAATGTGAACACGCTAAGAGGAGTGGGTAGATGTGGACTAGTGAGTTCTGTAGAATCTTTGACGAAGATATGTCGATGCGAGCTACCAAACTCGCCAGTGATGTAAATGTCAAACGGTCATGCAGGCGCCTTGTGAGTATCAGCTCTCATGTTAAGCTTGACATCTCAACACTCCCTCTTGAGCTCAACTCCAACTCATGAACTCCAAGCATATCTCAAAATCTGTGGAGCCTCTCAGCTCCTCTCAAGACCTTTGTGAAGATGTCAACGACCTGATTCTGTGTGTGGTGTCGTAGGCCAAGTCTATGTCGCCTGCCAAGACTCTCTCCCACATGAAGTGGTAATGTACCTAAATGTGTTTTGTCCGCGAATGAAAAACTAGGTTTTTGGCCAACTGTATACTCCTAAGATTGTGACAATATATGACAACCTTTATGTCCACATGCAACCCCGAATCAGCAAGTAGCTTGCGTAACCAAGCTACCTCACATGCCACCGCATCTCCTCTGTACTCTGCCTCTATGCTCGACAAGGCAACTATGGGATGCTTCTTACTGCTCCATGTCACAGCAGCACTCCCTAATGAAAACATAAATCCACTAGTAGATCTCCTGTCTGAGATGCAGCATGCTACCTACCCAATCTCCATCTGTGTACCCATATAGCTCCAATGTTACACCTGCTGCATATTAAACAATGCATAATCAATAGTGGCCCCCTCAAATACCAAAGCGTACGTCACACACTCTGAAGATGTGGTTTGCGCGGAACTTACATAAACCAGTTCGCTCTCTAAGCCAACAATGTAACTCAAATCTAGCTTGTTGATCATGACATAGATCTGAAAACTCCCCAAGATCTTCTTGTACATAGTGGGATCCTCCAACACATAACCTACATCCGCATTAAGCTTGCCATTTTGATCAAATGGCACCGAGATTGTCTTAAAATCAGCCATCCCATACTTGGACAACATGTCCAATGCATAATGTCACTGTGACAGCCAAATACCCTCAAGTGTGCGAATGACCTCATGTCCAATGCATAATGTCGCTGTGACAGCCAAATACCCTCGTGTGCGAATGACCTCAATTCCCAAAAAGCAGTGCAAATCTCCGAAATCCTTCATCTCAAACTTCCTTTTAAGAAGACTTTTTACATGCTCAATCTCATCCAAGTTGTCACCCCCAACAACAAGATCATCTACATAAATGGTGATGATCACAATACCCTTATCACTCTTACACACATACAAAGAGTGATCTGCACAGCAGCTGTCATATGAAAACCAATAGTGACAAGATACTCAGCAATCTTGTCATGCCATGCTTGTGGAGCTTGCTTCAGCCCCCATACAAAGCCTTATGAATATTACATACATCCTCTCGATGGCCTATATCCTCAAAACCTGGTGTGCTGATCCATATACACCTCTTCTTGCTAGTCACCATGCAAGAACACATTTTTTCCATCCATCTCATGTAAAAACTAGCCTTTAGCTGGAGCCATCGCAATCACAACTCTCACAATTTCCATCTTTGCAATTGGGGCAAATGTCTCCTCATCATAATCAATCCCATGTGTCTACGCATATCCTTTGGCTACCAATCTAACCTTCTACCTTCTTATGCTACCATCACTGTTATATTTCACCTTATACACTTACATACAGCCAATAGCTTTCTTGCCTTTAGGGAATGGCACCAAATCCCAAGTGTCATTTCCATACAATGCATCCATATCCTCATCCATAGCTTTCTCCCAACACACATTTCCAATAGCCTCATCAAAACATGTGGGTTCTACAACCTACACAACTTTTAACATATAAGCATAGCGATGTGCCACATAATCATTATAAGTCAACCTTTGCACAAAGTTTTTAACTCTTCCACATCTTTGTAACATTGCATTGATGGCTTTCATAGCCTTCTTCACACACTGGGTTTCCTCATTACTGGAATCCCAAGCTTCTCATCAAGGCTTATCTCTGAGCCACTAGAATCTCCATCAAGAAGAGAATGCCCTGCAAAAATATTAGGCATACCAAGGGGCTCAACCACTTTCTCTTTGCCTTTATGTGATGTACCAACTACATTTTCAGGACTGGTATTATGATGCAGCCTACCACTCCATGGTCTATCAACAGAATCATTGGATGAGGACTCTCCTAGTCTACTCAATGACTGTGATTGCTGACTTGAATTTGGTGCAACCGCATTTCCACTTACATCTGCCCCAATAGCATCTTTTTCAATAGCATATACCAGCATCTTTTTCAGCAGCATATACCAGCTACTCATCTCATCAAATACAACATCCCTACTTACCCTCAATTCACGTGTAAAAGGGTTATAACATCTATATCCCTTTTGCTCAAGGCAATACCCAATAAACACACATCTTTTTGCTTTTGGATCCAGCTTAGTATGCAACTCACCTGGCACATGCACATATGTAATACATCCAAAAAACTTTCAAGTGAGACAAATTAGGTTTATTGCCAGTAAATTTCTCCTCTAGCGTTACATCATGTATGGCTGCACTAGGAGTCTCGTTCATGATATAAACTGTTGTAGACACAGCCTCAATCCAATAGTTATGCAGCATATTCTTGTCTACCATCAATGATCGTGCTATCTGTGCAATGTTGTGCCTGTTTTTCCGCTCAGTAGCTCCATTTTGCTGCGGAGTGTATCTACATGTAAATTGTCTCTAAATGCCATTCTTTCGCAAGAATTCAGAGAACTCATTGGACAAGTATTCTCCCCCTCCATCTGACGTTAGGCACTTCACATGCTTTCTAGTCTGTTCTTTACATTTTATGCCCTTCGAGATCCTTCTTCTTCCTCTTACTCAAAGAAACTTGATTGACAACTTGAACTTTTTTAGATATGCTAGAGGCCTCTTCATACTAAATTATTGCAAGCCAAGATCCACTAGCCAAACAAAATAGCTATTCATAAGGGGCTATTTAAAATAAACATCAAATCTTTGTGCTTTCTCTAGGGCTATAATATAATGAGCCCCATGAGTTTATGAGAAATAGAGCTTTAACTTTTATGCAAATCTCTTTCAATGTTTAATAGATGTCAAGATGCTCATCATTGTTCATTAGTGATTGATGCACTCTTTTATCAATGATGGCAATATGTCACAAGGGATTTTTGTGGTGTCTTTGGACATACAAAATCTCTAATTTGTCAGTGTGGTCATAATGCTCGCCCTCTTTTGAGGAACCGAGTGGATGCTTTAAAAAAAAAGGATTAATGTGAATTCTTTATGCATGAGATTTCTAAAATGAATGGTCAAAGAAGATGTGTTATGGCTATCACTTGTTGATGAATAAGAATCTTAAAACTATTGAGGAATGAAGCGAGCGCATGTTGCATGACAAATGAAGATTAATACAAGGATGCAACAAAAAGATACTTAGGGCTCTTGTAAAGAGTTCCACTTTGTAGATGAATGTGGGAGAGGGCTTGACAATAATCCCACATAGGAACTTTTGGGAGTTCTAGAATTTTTGTATAAAAGGTGGCTCATTTGAGAGCATGGACACATTGGGCAAACTCATGTTTGAGCTCTCTTGAGACTAGCTCTCCCTCTTCTTCCATAGAGGTGCAAGCTCTTCTCACTCCCCATCAACATTGTTGTAAGTTCTATTCTTTTGTTAATTCAATGCAATGAGTAGATATTTGTCTCTCTTCTCATGTCAATTCTCTAGTATGCATGTTTCTTATTGATAGCTTCAAGAGTTGTGTGCATGCTAGGGAAATGAGTATTTGAGAATGAAGAATGCTTTGATCTTGTGTAAGCAATAGCTAGGCTTTCTTCTTGTTTGGATGTATGGATGAGTGGAATGTGGAGTTGAGTGAGCAATAGCAAGATTGAGCTTGAGTGTGTGTTGAGTCTATGTCAATAGTAGTAGTTTTCTTAGCATTCTCTCCATCAAATGGATAAGCTTTTGTGCACCGGTACGGGTTGAATCCCTAGCTCCGAAAGGGATGCAAATCCCATTGGATTGAGCTAAGTGTGGATCATACTACTCTTGCTACAAGTGAGAGAGTTTTCCGTCTCTCCATTGGCGCCGCTGCCGGGGAGAAGACTCAAATCCGGTTGAGAGTGTGTGGAAACCACCACTATTTCCTCTTTTGGTTGCAAAACCATTGAGTGATTAGGTTAAGTTCGGGTGTGCGATCCCGGTGTGAGTAGATAAGGTTAGGATAAGAAAAAAACTATTGAGCGGTTGAGGTTTCTCCCGCATTGTTTTTTAAGTTTTATTGATTTTATTCCTTTTCAAGTACCGTCATTATGCTTACATTCATTGTTTTTTGCCATTTCATGCTTTCATGCTCTTCGTTAACACGTGATTAGTAAAAAAAGAAAAAAAAAAAGAAAAGAGGTGCGTTGCTAAGCTCTTCCATAGCTTATGCAAGCTCCATAGACTCCCAAGCGTGAAGCCCACTCAAGGAAGAGAGGAGAGAGGGAAAGAGAAGGGAGAAAGGAAAAAAAAGGAGGAGAGTGGTTGCAAATTTTATTTTTTATTTTTGTTATATATATATTTTTTTAAAAAAAACACACAAAAGGCATAGGCTGTTGCATCGTGGAGAATGGCCGCGTGGAAGTATTGAGTGGCCGTTGAAAGAGCCTTGAAGGCGGCCTTAAGAAAAAAATATAAATCTATATATATATAGATATATATTTCTATTTTACAGTTGCTTTGAGAGGTGCATCGTGGAGGGGGTCGCGAGGCTAACAAGTGAGGCGTAGGCGAGCGAAGGCGAAGGCGCCCAGCTGCAAGAAGGCCGGGCAGCAAAGGCTGGTCAGTGGAGGGCGCCTGGGTGAAGTGGCCGAAGGAGAAAGAAGAAGGTGTTGAAGAGGCCTCAGCTGCAGACGGCGGCTGGAAGGTGACTGTGTGGAAGCGAAGGAGTAGAGGGCGGCTGTTGGCGTGGGGAGGCACAGCACTTGTGAAGGCACCAGCAGGCGAGTTGAAGAGGAGAGGAGAGTGCGTAGAGGCAAGAAGCCGCCTCAGAGCGTGGACAGCAGCCGAAGGCGGCTGAAGCACCGGCAGAAAAAGGGCAGCAGGCGGAAGGCCTAGCAGTGCCTGGCTGCAGCAGCTGACGTGGCCAAAGGTGGCGTCGAAGCGGCTGGCACTGAAGCGCGAGCAGAGCGAAGAAAAATTAAAAAAAAAAAAAAAACGAGTACACTAAAGGCGTGGAAGAAGTCGGCCTGTGTGGAGTCGTGAAGGCGATGCAGCAACTCGAAGTGATGGCGTGAAGGCTGTGTAAAGAAGGCCGCGTGGAAAACAGCTGTAGCAGGCGACCAGAAGCACGAGGAGGCGTTGACGGCGACCCACGTGGATGCAGCGACACCTCCGGAGAGCAGCGAGCGGCGAGGCGGATAAGGTAGGTGGAATTTTATTTATTTATTTTTATTATTTTTATTATTTTCATTAATTTTTTTATGTTTATTTTATATTTTTAAATAAAAAAACAAAAAAATAATATTTTTTTTAAAAAAAAAAAGAAAAAGAGATTAAAAAAGAATAGAAAAAGAAGAAAAAAAACACTTAAATTTAGAAAAAGAAATTTAAAAAACAAAAAAAAACAAAACAAAACAAAACAAAACAAAACAAAACAAAAGGAAAAAAAGAAAAAGAAAAAGAAGAAAAAAAAACAATTTTTATTTTGAAATCATTGTTCATCATTTAAATTTTTGCATAATTAAAGAAGCTTGCATTTTTTATTTTTATTTTTTAGAAGTATGTAAATGATGCATAATTAGTAAACTCATATTTTTTGGCACGAAATTTATTTAAAAAAAATAAAATAAAATAAAAATAAAAACAAACAAACAAACAAACAATAAAAACCAAAAAAAGGAGAAAAAAACAAAAGAAGACAAAAGAAAATTTTTGATTTTTTAGGAGTCTATTATTTTTTGCATATTCTGTAATTCTTCATATTTTTAATTTTTTGCATAATTAGTGTAACCTGCATTTTTTTTAATTTTTGTAACTTTGTGCATAATTAGTATTTTTTTAGTGTGATTCATAATTTTGTGTATATTATTTTAAAAAAAAGTAAAAATCATAAAATCATTAAAAAAAACAATAAAAAAATAGGATAGATAGTTACGCCACACATATTCTTTTTTAGTTGTCTTTAGTGGTTAGGTAGGGTAAAAAATATATATATATATACATATATATATATATTTTTATCAAAAAAAACAAAACACAAAAACCAAAACCAAAACAAACAAAAACAAAACAAAACAAAAACACATAAAAAAACCAAAACAAAATTTTGACCTTATGCACTTGCGGTCGGGACCTCTTGTAGATTCTGCCATAGGGCCTAGGGCACCTTCTAGAGTACCTACGCAGGAAAGTGGGACCCAATCGGTAGGAAATTTGGCAGATATTGCTGAAACCCTTTCTGAATCCCAATCCGATGCCCTTTCCTCCAAAACAACTAGTTCATTGTCCATGGACAATCTAGGGCCGACAAATAGTCATCCCGTAGCCCCAAATAAAACACCCACAAGATCCTTTAATCCATTTGAAGCCGACACCATGGGGTTAACACTCAATGTGAGACTCCAATATGTCTACACAAATGCTCAAGGAGCTGAGATCTTTAGGGATCCACAACAACGGTATCTCGTTAAGATCGCAGACTTTTTCTCAGAACTTGATAGAGCACCTTTAGTCAATGACCAGGGTAACATGTATATGGGTGGAGATGGTGTTCGCTACGAAGTCACCTACCATCCAGAAAAGGTAGACAAATTAGGGGAGCTCTCTAAAACCGAGTTCTTAGACTTATCAGAACTTTCCAGAGCAAGGGAGTCTAGAGATGACTGGCTCATCGAGCCGGACATGCCTGGACCATCCAATGCCCAATCCTCAAAGCCATCCATAGATGATTTACTTCTTGTAGATCTCAATTTGGAAAGGGATAGGAAAGGCAAGTGTAAAATGGATCAGAAAGCTGAGAACCAATGGGAGTTTGTACGACAAATTCCTGTGACAAAGGTCTTACAGGATGACCCACTTCAAGAGGTCTATAAGGACTCGTTAGAGGGATATTATGCCACAACTAAATTGCCACAGCTAGATCTTCCTCTAGCTCATGTGGTGGTAGTTGAGAAGCGTGCAGGACACATGAACAGAATAATTGATAAATGGGCCAATGAATACCGAACCTTAGATTGGAAAGAAATTCGGGAACTCACGTGGAAAGGACAACCATTATTTATGGAAGTGTTCTCAACAAATACAGCCAAACCAGGAGAGACAGCCTTTCTTGGAGAAACTGTTGCTCCTCCCCTACGAGAGTTCACTAGAGAGGGACCTTCAACATCCAAGTGGACCACTGCTAGTAGCCCAACTCTAGCACCAAGATATCGTCCTACACCAAATGTGCGACCACAGGTCACACCACACCAACATCTTTCTCACTATAACAATCGGAGGATAGGGGAGCCAACTCGGCCTCCTATAAATGCACCTCCTGAAATGAGGGTGACAAGATCTTTGGAGGGGTTTGGTGAGGCTGGTAATAGGGTACCCACACCAATTTTGGAAACATGTGGACCATCTTTCCAAAGAGAGGAACAATTCCCACTGAGAGTGAGAGGCCGTAGGCCCTATGAGGAGTATTCACGACAAGTAAGGCCATTGACTCTTCAGAAACTGGTAAAGAAGTATGAAGGGTCGGGGGATCCATACGATCATGTAGCAGCATTTAGGCAAGCAGTTCGAGCTGAGCAAGTGGCTGATAAGCATACTCAAATTGAAGGATTTGGGCTCACTCTTGAAGGAAAATCCCTGGCTTGGTTTCAGGCATTAGAGGCTTCAGACAAAACTTCTTTACGATTTTTGGAAAATAGATTCATTGCTGCCTTTTCCTTGATGGGAATTCAACATGACACGGTAGCACACATCTACTCTTTCAAGCAAGGCGAGAACGAGAGTGTTAGAGACTGTGTAAATAGAATGAAGCAGTACATTAATCGTTGCCCAGAGGATGAGAAGCCCGCCCAAAGTCGATTAATTTCTCTCTTCTTAAAAGGACTCAAAAATTCGACACTGCATACACATCTCTATGCGAAGAAACATACAAATTTCAATGAGTGTTGCCATGATGCTATGGATTTCACCGATAACTTCAAGTTCCAGGATGGTTCTGGCCCTGAGGTGAAACCTAGAGATCAATGGGGTGATGACCAAAGATCAGGGTCCAGCGCGCTAGTAAATCCAGACCAGATAGCTAACCTAGTACTAAGGAGATTGGGACAAACCTATCGTCCACCCATGCAGCCACAACAACAGCAGCAAAGAATGAGGAGTGTGCTTCCTACAGGTCCTCATCTTTGTGGAGCATGTGGCGGTGACCATAAAACAGAGGACTGTAATACCTTTTCTCCTCTAGTCACAAACCAACCCACAAAGAAGTGGTGCCAAGCCTGTGCTTGGAACTTTACTCATACCACACAGGAATGTACTCGCATTGCGAGAATGAGACAGGAACGTGAGCAGCCGAGGGGTGGAGTGGCTCCACAAATGTATCAACAGTATACGAATTTTGAACGTAAGCCACCGATGACACAAGAACAAGCACGACCTGTTCTTGGTGCTCAACCTCCTGCTCCTGGGACGGCTCCTGTAAGGGTTGTGGACTATGATAATTCAAATATGTGTAGAGAATTGGTAAACCCAGGCTATGTGGAGGAAGAATATGTATCATATTTATCCAAAGAAAATATTTTTGAAAGTCCCGCATACCCAAGCCCAGCACTGGACGTTCAACCAGGGGAACAAAGCTCTTTAATGTTGCTAGGCGGCTACCAACCTAGGACTCCAGGCCCCTCAGGTCAATGGCAGCCAAGGAAAGTAGAGGCCAAACCAATGGGCCCCTGTTATGAGTGCGGCGAACCCCATTGGGCTCGTGATTGTCCACATCGCTCTAGGCAAGCATCTCGATCCAATACAACAGTACAACAGTTTCCACCAATTGAAAGATATTGTCTAGGGTGTTGTGTAGAACACTTCCCAAAGGAGTGTTTGCTGAAACCACAAGAGGAAGGCACCTCTCAACCAAAGGTCTCACTCAACCTTGTAGGCACAGTTCCATCGCCACCTTCATCTGAGAATGAGGATGTCATGCCACTTAGAGTCATGACTAGATCACAGACACGAAATGTCGAAATACAAACTGATGAGACACCTCGAACTAGGGATGCAAAGACAAATCTAGTGGACAAGACCCTACAGTCCAGTAGAAAAAAGACCACTCGGCGGAAGAAGAACCGAAGCAAACAAACTAAAAGTACATCCACTAGTTCTCAGGAAGCCTCTAAACAAAACATGAAGGATAAAACTTTTACATCCCAAGAAGTGCATGAGGAACATCAACCTCAACCTGGGCCTAGTGCTAAACAAGATGAGGCTAGTACGACTGAGGATAGCTCTGGGGGTTCTGTTTTTGTGGATAAAGTGAATGAGACTCTAGAGGCCATCATTGATGCTCATAGAAGTCGCATTGCAGCTTTATCTGAGCTACCCAAGAAGCTTCAAGAATACCCAAACCCTCGTGAGGAGAAGATCAATCTAGCTGTACATCAGCAACTCATTAGGGAAGCTCAGTCAATACTTGAGGGACCACCATCACCTATTCCTCGGGGCCCAACCTCTCTTAAGCCTACATTAGAAACCATACCAGAAGTGTCATCAAGTCGGGAAATGAAAAGTGAGCTCATTTCACAAGCTCATAGCGAAAGGTCTGCACCAATTGACACCCAATTGAAAGATGAAATTCTGCCACCACCTAGCCTTGTCTTCCCATGCAATGATGAAGTTATTGATGCTAATGAGGACATGGCAAATGAAATGTGGGCCACAGTAAATGAGAAAATTAATGAGAACATGTCTTCTGTTAGTTCGCCTCCATTCTCTGAGGTGGATTTTACCAGGGGCACGGAAAACAAATTTAGACACCCAAGCATTCAGGAGGAAGTTCAAACAATTGTTTCTCCTAGAAGTAAGCATACAATGAAAACCTTACCATCATATCTGGGAGAATATGAGAACTGTTCTCAAACCTTGAGGATACCCTCCATGCATAAAAGGTTGACAAAGGAGAAAGATATGAGTATGGTGCAAGCTATTTTGTCAGCACCAGTGGCTTGTACCTTACCTTTGCTTGAGTTGATAAAGCTTAAACCTGAGTTGTGGAATGATATTGCCACATGTTTGTCAGAGCAGGTATTGCTACAAAAGGGTCACCATGAGTGTACTATACACCCTGAGACAAAGCATGTTATGCCAGTTCCTATCAACAAAGTAGGAAAATTTTGTGAAGACGATCAGGGAAATGCTACCCTCCCATTAGAAGTGCGAAAGGTATCTTCAACTGCAATACTTGATAGTGGCGCAGGAGTGGGCATTGTGACAAGGTCCATTTGGGAAAAATGGGGCAAACCAGCTATTAGGAGTACAAGGATGCGCTTGCAGCTAGCAGATGGAAGCTTAGTGTTGAAATTTGAGCATAATGATGAGCTATGGTGGATCAAACACTAGAATCAACATCATTAACAAAGTGATTAGCAAGTGATTAAGATGTAATTAGTGAATAATTAGCAAATAGATTAATGTAGGCATGGATACTCAAAAACCAGCAAATTCTCATTAGGGCTATGCCTCAATTTATAGAGTTTACATCAAGCATCAAATCCCATTGATTTCTCCATGATTCACTCCCAGAATATCTCCACCTCTTGCTTGATTCTCTCCACCTCTTCTCCCAGAATATCTCCACACTCCTAAATTCCCTCATGCTACCCTTTATTCTCTCCCAGTAGATTCTTCTCACCTTTTCACAGGTTCTTTCACAATTACATCTCCTCTTTTACAGCCTCTATCCAAGAGCTTGTTCCCACACACACCATATTTACTTGTATATTTCAACACCTCCCCTCAAGTGAATACTCCTAGTACACCTAGACCCTATACCAAGTTTGCCTCCCCTTACTTGGTAGTCCGTGACCAGTGTCTACTCCTCCCCTCAAGTTATCTCAGCACACCTGGACCCTATATCAAGTTTGTTTCTTACTTGACAGTCCGCGACCAGTGCCTCAAGTCCCTAAACTCCATAGTCCTTGACACTCTCTCTCTCTATGTGTCTAAGGCTACTATAAGTGCCCGCGACCTTGACTAAAGTGCTCACACATTCATCTACCACGTGGCCTACATCATCGGTGGCTCAGAGGTGGTTTTACTTTATTGGGGCAGGTTACATTGGGTTGTGGGGTCTCTCTCTCTCTCTCTCTCTCAGAGATTTTCACATGGCTCCTCACTCTTTGGAGCCTCACATCTTCTCTTGTCTTCAGTCTTCTTGTCGTGGTAGCTTCTCTCCACGCGTCCGTCTCTTCTTTCAGTCTTCTCGGGGCAGCTTCTCTTCTTGTGGCAGCTTCTCTTCTCGTGTCCATGTCTTCCTTCAGATCTTCTTGGTGTGGATCCTCTTCTTGGGAGGAGATATTCTTCTTTTTTCATGGCTGCGGCCATGAGCTCGTCCGTCAGGTCATTTTGCTTCATGTGAGCAACATGTTTCAATGTTTTGCTGATAGTTCCTTTGGGCTTTTTATGTTTATTTTGTATCATTATGTAATGCAAACCCAAATTTATGCGGGAGGTCTTACCTCTTGTCTTAATCTGGACAAGGGCAGTGTCTGTTCCCATTTTTACACTGATGCAATGTGCCCAATACATAATGCGTATAGCATTCATTCTCATGCACATTCCAAATGCAACTCTGGCTGTGAATAATCTTGAATTTGAGTGAGATTTACAGGCATTTACCAAGGGTTAAATGCAAAATGATGATTTTCATAAATTTATCAGCATAATTTTTCCAGAAATTACATTAAATCAAGGGTAACCAATTTGTACGGGATGGTTGGAGTATCAAACCAACTCCGAATTGCAATCTGAAGCTTTGGGGATCTGTATTAGATACCTAATGGTTAATTTCAACCCTCAATTGCACCAAAGTATAGTGATTAGCACTGATTAGCAAATTAATGCTCTGTTTTGTGTGCAAAAAACAGAGTATGCGGGGAGTCCAGATCTGGTGCCTTCCACTTCAAATGAGCTCAAATGCTTTCAAAGACATCAATAGCAATGAGTCTAGTAGAGGATTAAGCCAAGAAACACAAGATTTGACCAAATATTGAAAGCTTAATCTCTGTTTTACCAAAGTCACCTGCAGATTTGATGAAGAGCTTGGATCTCACTGTAGACTTGATGAAATTGAATTCTGTCTTCACCAGCTTGTAGAGCATGCTTGAAAACCCCCGGGGTTAAGAGGAATTAGACCCATTTGATTTGATGAAGTAGAAATCATTGATTTACTGCAGAAAAACGTAGCTTTTTAATCAGCAAAAATCGAGAGCTTGCGTGGGCGGTTTGCACTTCTGATTTGATGGGCTGGAGCTCCTATGGGTTAGCTATCTTGGGCTAGAAGGGTTTAGGCAATGGTTGAGTGTGCAAGGAGAGGGAGCTCCTCCACTGGCTGGGGGTACAGAGGCTAATTGAAAAAAGAGGAAAAATTATAATTTTCTACTAATCCTAATTAGCAAAATAATTAGCAAGATAATGGGCTCACAATTTAGCATGGCTCTGATACCATGTTGAAATTTGAGCATAATGATGAGCTATGGTGGATCAAACACTAGAATCAACATCATTAACAAAGTGATTAGCAAGTGATTAAGATGTAATTAGTGAATAATTAGCAAATAGATTAATGTAGGCATGGATACTCAAAAACCAGCAAATTCTCATTAGGGCTATGCCTCAATTTATAGAGTTTACATCAAGCATCAAATCCCATTGATTTCTCCATGATTCACTCCCAGAATATCTCCACCTCTTGCTTGATTCTCTCCACCTCTTCTCCCAGAATATCTCCACACTCCTAAATTCCCTCATGCTACCCTTTATTCTCTCCCAGTAGATTCTTCTCACCTTTTCACAGGTTCTTTCACAATTACATCTCCTCTTTTACAGCCTCTATCCAAGAGCTTGTTCCCACACACACCATATTCACTTGTATATTTCAACACTTAGAACATCCCCTTGGGCTGCTTGAGAACATATTGGTCACCACATGTGGGATTGAATATGAGCACACCTTTGCAGTAGTGGATTTTGGACAACATCCGAACTACGAAGTGATATTGGGTAGACCATTCATGCGACAATTTCAAATGATTCAAGATTGGGGATACAATTACTTGTACCTCCGACATGATTCTGTCATCACAAGGGTCAACCTAAGGAATCACTCATATCGTGATGTAACAAGATCTCCAATAGATGAGTTTGATTCTGCTTCATCTGAGGGCTCAAGAGTTACATTATCAGATGGACGAGAAGATCTATGGATGTGCGGAGCCTCATGTAGGGATTTCAACACTGAGAGACTTAAGGGTAATCGAAGTGTATCAGACGAGGCATACATTCCACAACCCTTCCCTGAGCATTTAATTGATCCATTAGAATGGAGTCATGTCCTTGCAACATTATCGACATGTGCTTTACCGAAGCCAATTCAATTTTGTGACTCAGATGGATATGATATTATTCCTATACGAATGGTACAACCACGTGCCCTTCTAGATGATGTGTACTATAGGAATGCTTCCACAACAGCATTGCATGTAGAGGAAGTCTCTGCTAATCCAAGAGTTTTATCATGTAAAAAGGGTAATGTTCCTACCTTACCCAACCCACACTCAAAATCTGCTCTTGAAGCTCCAAAACAAATGATGTGGATTATTGATGAGTACTCAAGTGAGGGCCATGGCTGGCATGTTCCAACTAGTCTAGTTGCTGCTCAAAGAAGGCCAGGCAAAAAGGAATTATCAATTTGGCTACCCAAAGATGCGTACAAACTTGTACCATCTAGTCCAGTTGCTAAGCCTCTTAAGAAGCACATCATTTCCAAGCCTAAACCTCGAATTGTCAATCGATGGGTCCCAAAACATGTGCTCAAAGCACAAGGCTATTATGAGGGTGCAACAGCAATTTGGCTTCCAAAATGCCATGCTTTGCTAGGGGTAAAAGAGTGTTTCAAAAAGATTCCAAAAGCCACCCTTGATTTTCCATATCAGTGGGTGCAAAAGAAATCAACACAAACTCTTCAAGAAAGGAAAGGTGACTGTGATAGCACCTACAAATCTACTTGTGTTGATCTTCCTAAAACATGTATTGAAACACCGGCTGTCCCGATTTCTCCTTATTACCCAATTCCATCATCAACTGGTGTACCTAAGACACATCCAACTTCAAAGGAGTCTCATTTGAGCATAGATTCTAGCATTTCAAAGCCTAAATCCTCTTATCTTGCTCAAATTCCAAGACAATTGATAAAATTCCCACCCAAGAAGGACATACCTAAAACCAAAGATAAGGCATTAAAACTACAAATGAAGCTCTTTGGTAGATCAATGTTTGAATAGTGTGGTTCCTTATGCCTTTTGAGAATTATGTTCTTTTTGAGATGATCTCCACTACCAGCGCAAGGGTAAGTTCAGTGACTCCATAATAAGATCGACAAGCCAGGGCACTTTTATCCCACTGGGTTTTTCCCCTCGGCTATATTTGGTGTTTGGCACCAATGTCAATTTTATTTTTTTTCTTTTCTTTTCGTGTTTGTTAATAAAAATTTTGCAGAGATCTTCGCTAAAACAAGAGCATCAAACACGCCCCACTAGTCCACCTATCGTGCACACAAATTAGGAAGGGGGGAGACATGCTACGCTTACAAAGATCAAGGAGGAGTAATCTACACAAAATCAGCAATTCATCAATGCAAACGAACAACATCAAAAGGGCACTACAACAGGTGTATTCAAATCTTAATCTTTATTTCTTTATGTGCTCTTATCTTTCGAATATATGGTTTGCATGTTCACACAATGTTGGCTGATTTAAGTTTTTGATTAGTTGTTAAAATATGGTGAGTGAATTCTAGAGTCTTGGAAGACTTAGTAAAAGATATTTCTATCTAAAGACAGTGTAGGATATATACCAATGGAATATGCCAAGTTCTTATGCTTTCAAGGTATATTAGTTATCCCTAGTGGTGGCTACCTCTTAGATATGAGCTAGGTGCTAGGAGTAATAAAAATTTATAAAAAAAATTATACCCTAAAAATATATATATATCCAAAGTAAATTGAGACATGACGTGTCTACAGCCATGAGAAATGCTTGGTAGGACCTGGGGTTGTCTTAGCACCTTGGGGCCGATGCCTTGGTTTCCATGGGGTGAACACTGATGTCTAAAAACTTCAGAAGAAGAACTTTGAGGAATCTATCGCCTTGATAGATGTTGGTAGGACTCTGGGGTACACTATGGGCCCTTGAGACCGATGCTTTCATCTTCAAGGGGTACTCCTTAGGTCATAAAAGAAAGAAAAAGGGTCTGTCGCCCTTGAGATACTTAGCGGTCTTTAGATTCTCTTGGCGGAGGTCTCTTGGCCATTGCTTGGGTCTCTTTGGGATAGAACCTTAATCTTTATTACCTTCTACACACATATCAAAAAAAAAAGAGAAAAAAAAAGAGAAAAAAAATGAGTTCCAATCACCTTTGCTCATATTTAGGAGTAGGTTTGCCACTTAGGAATAACTTACATACTTGTAGGACATTGAGACTGCGGTCAAAACTGGCGGTGTACAAAGCACACTTGCCTTTGCATAGCATTATCTACCACTTAAGTCTCACTTTGATTAGTCTTTACTCACCTATTTTAGGACTCATTAAAACTTTAATCAGCCTTGCACTTGTATACTCACGTGTGAAATCATCATTGCTGATTTTTCTTTTCTTTTCTTTTCTTTTCTTTTTTTTCAATAAAATACTTTAATGTATCAATTGTTTTTTGTTGCAGCTCTTGCTCCTACCGCGCTCGAGGACGTGCGCAAAATAGGAAGGGGGGAGTGTTGCATGACAAATGAAGATTAATACAAGGATGCAACAAAAAAGATACTTAGGGCTCTTGTAAAGAGTTCCACTTTGTAGATGAATGTGGGAGAGGGCTTGACAATAATCCCACATGGGAACTTTTGGGAGTTCTAGAATTTTTGTATAAAAGGTGGCTCATTTGAGAGCATGGACACATTGGGCAAACTCATGTTTGAGCTCTCTTGAGACTAGCTCTCCCTCTTCTTCCATAGAGGTGTAAGCTCTTCTCACTCCCCATCAACATTGTTGTAAGTTCTATTCTTTTGTTAATTCAATGCAATGAGTAGATATTTGTCTCTCTTCTCATGTCAATTCTCTAGTATGCATGTTTCTTATTGATAGCTTCAAGAGTTGTGTGCATGCTAGGGAAATGAGTATTTGAGAATGAAGAATGCTTTGATCTTGTGTAAGCAATAGCTAGGCTTTCTTCTTGTTTGGATGTATGGATGAGTGGAATGTGGAGTTGAGTGAGCAATAGCAAGATTGAGCTTGAGTGTGTGTTGAGTCTATGTCAATAGTAGTAGTTTTCTTAGCATTCTCTCCATCAAATGGATAAGCTTTTGTGCACCGGTACGGGTTGAATCCCTAGCTCCGAAAGGGATGCAAATCCCATTGGATTGAGCTAAGTGTGGATCATACTACTCTTGCTACAAGTGAGAGAGTTTTCCGTCTCTCCAGCGCACAACTTGGAGGAGAAGTGATTAAGTAAAAATTGATTGAGTGAAAGCTAAAGCGTTTGTCACATTCCAAGGGCTTGAGATTTTAAAGATTGTTGCACGAGCCCACCATTGTGGAATATTGTGGAACATTGAATTCCAAGGGCTTGAGATTTCAAAGATTGTTGCACCAGCCCACCATTGTAGAACATCGAATTCCAACAAAGGAAGGCTAAGGATGGAGCAAGAGTTTGTATTTAGTGTGGTAAAAGGGATGAAAGTGTGCGTCACGAGCCCTGTTTTCTCTCTTCTTTCTATTAAAAATTGATGAATGGCGGGTGGTAGTAACCATCTTGGAGAAAACCATGCTTGTTGAAGTCAGCTAGGTGCCATGGCGGCACACCTATATAAAACAATACCAGGCCGTGTTGTTTTAGTACGCACAATAAACGCACACCCTCCCAGACACACTCACGCACACCCTCCCAAGCACTGTCACGTCAGGGCTCACAGCCACCATCACGTACTCCCTCACAGCCACAGTCATGTAGACAATCCCCCAGTCATGACTCCACACGCAGTACAGAGGAGAGCAAACGCCGCAGTAGGAAGAGTGGGAGTGGAGGATGCGGCGGGTGTTTTGGTGGGGAAGGTAGTAGGGCATCTTTGGTTAGATTTTTAAAATGGAGAGGATTTTTATATAATAAAATTTTAAAAAAAATAAATATTTAAAAATAAAGAAAATATAAAAAATAAAGAAAAATATCTTTTAGGAAGAATACACAAAATATGTATTTTTAAACTTCTATGTAATATATTATTTAATATATATATTTTATTTAATATATATATAATTTTTAATTAAAATTATTATTTAAAGTTTTTTAAAAATTATATAGAAAATGTAATGTATATTTAATAAATTAACAAATATATAGTTTTCAAAAATTTATATAGGTGAAAATATATTTTCTTATTAATGTATATATTTAGTATATAATAGTATATACTTATATAGGTGAAATATATTTTCTTATTAATGTATATATTTATTTAAATAATTTAGTATCATAATAGTATTTTACATACATATGCATGGATTATCTATAAATTAAATATATATTACTTTACATGTATATGAAACCATGAATGGATGCACCCATACATGGGGGGTGATAATGTGGCATGGCCGACTCTACTGACATGGCATACATGTGTGACACATGGTAGTAACTCAAGGTGAGGTGGCAGCTCTCCCTCCTTGATGATGTGTTCGTCCATGTGATGTGGCATCTTATGAGGTGGCATTCCATGTCATTAATAGGGAGGCAGCATGCCAAGTCATCAATGATGAGGTAGCAAGCCATGTCATCAATGTTGAGGTGGCACATTGAGGTGGAATGAATGCCATGTGTAAGTGACATATCAGACACATGGCCACATGCATGGCCACCTTGGGGGTTTCCACTTAGGTTTGGTACATTACCTAACCTACTTTACATCAAGCCTAGTTAGACTTGGGTTTAGGCTTGAAAGAGAAGAAACTACTCAAGTAGAGCTATTTTCATGAAAATAGACCTTTTCTTACTCAAATTAAACCAACGTTTTTTCCATAGATTTGCCTTGATTAGCACTACTTACTAATATAAAATTATTACATAAATGCATAAATTCTTTAAATAATTAATTTACTAATTATGTTCAATGCTTTAAGACTTTAAAGTAAATTTTCACTGGAGAAAACTTGGAAGGTGATCCAAAGTGAGGACTCTAATTGTACAAGCACCCTTTAGTCTCAAAGCTTGTTTTGATCTTAGACATAAATTAATAGAAATCTCTCTCTCTCTCTCTCTCTCTCTCTCTCTCTCTCTCTCTCTCTCTCTCTCTCTTTCTCTCTCATCCTAGCATAAATATAGAAAAAACATGCCACAACTTCGTGGGGTGCAGGGCTATTGTCATCCCTTTCCCACTCATCTCTGACAATAGATCCCGAAGCTCCAGCATCATCTCGTCGACGCTTTGCGTGCTCTCGTCGCGCGTAGGGCACCATGTTAGGGTGTGGTACTGCATCCTGCTTCAATTAGAGTTTATATATTACAACTCTATTAATTTAATTTGGATACCATGAGTCATTTGAATACCATCAATTTACATCTAAAACCTGTTTGATTCCATTCTCCATACATGGAGATGTGATTCAAGGTAATTCGACGTGCTTGTACAATGCATCCTTGACATCGATTACACATACATTTGATCCGTTGTCCCAACCACACATCGCGATTACGATGACGCATTGTCTCATCTTCCCCAGAATTGCTTGAAGAGGTTGATGACATCCTATGTACAAACCAGAAAACACAAAATCATAATATGTTTTTAATGAAAGTATAAAAATCGCGTGTACTGACACGGCTATTTCCTAAAAATTGCGTGTATTAACGCGGCTATTTCCTAAAAATTACGTGTATTAACGCGAGTAATTCTTGCAAAACGCGTGTATAAACGCAGCTAAATTAATATACACGCGAACATACACGCGTTTATAAACGCGACGGTCTGTTTAAACTAAAAATAGCCCGCCTTCCCCAAATATAGATTTTGAACTAACATATCAACACTGCTTTCGTTTTCGCCTCTTCCAACAGAAACGAAACCTAAGTGCAAGGAGGGAGCAGAGAAGGAGCACACACGGGAGGAAACCGAGCAAGAAAGAAGACTCACTTTTTCAGAGGTGAGTCAGTTTGTCCTTTGCCTTGTCTCCTTCCTCAGATTTGTTTACGCTATTTTCTCTTTGCTTTTTGGGTTTGTCTCCGTCCTTTTGCTTCTGTGCACACGATTGGGCGAATGATTCTGGCAGGGGCGACAGTGGACCTTTTATAAGGACACTTTGTCGGAGGTCGATCCCTTTGAATTTTTTTTTTTGCGCAGGTCGCGTGTAGAAACGCGTGTAAAAGCGCGTGTATCCTGTCTGTAGAATCTGTTCATGCGGATATACATGCGTTTCTGGACAGGTGTATACACGCATTTTTTGACGGGTGTATACACGCGTTTTTGCACGGGTGTATACACGAGACTGCGTTTCCTGTTTCTATGATTTGCAGGCAACACAACTGACTTGAATGATGATATTTGTGTGAGTCAAGAGATATCCCATGATGTATATGAGGATTATTTTTGCAGGTTCTTTATGGATATTCCAGGTTCTTCATCCGATCCATTTGCGTACAACAAGATGCTGAATCATTTTGGGCGCCATCGTGGTCCAGTTGAGCTTACAAAGTATATGTATGCCCATCCCCCTCCTTCCCTGCCTGGTGTCTATACCCCTATCGCGAGTATCCAGGGCACTCCAGTGCCGTCTATGCCTACGAGTCCGACGAGACGGCATGCAGCTTCTCCTCTTCCACGTCCACCGAGGAGACATACCTCGTCCCAGACACACTCACGCACACCCTCACAGCCACCATCACGTGCTGTCTCAGAGCCACTGTCACGTCAGGGCTCACAGCCACCGTCACGTAGACAATCCCCCAGTCGTGACTCCACCCGCAGCAGTAGGAAGAGTGGGAGTGGAGGATGCGGCGGGTGCTTTGGGGGAGGTGGGGGAGGTGGGGGAGGTAGTAGCGCACGCGGTGAGAGAGGAGATAGAGGGAGAAGAGTTAGAGGAGACAGTTCGGAAGAGGAGGAGATGAGAGAGGTGGAGAGAGTGATCTGCTATGATGTGACGAATAGGGGCGGGATAGTGATGGGATGCGAAGGGGAGGGAGGTAATGGAGTACATGCCTGGGGTAGTATCAAACTCATATAGAAATTGTTTTATTAAATTTAAAGATCAAAATAGCCGATTAGTTGGGGAGGTGATAGAGGCTGTACATAGTCGGTACCCCAATCCCCCACATGCTACATTCTCGGATGTATGGGGAAGGACGCGAATAAGGGAGATCTTAAGTAATAAAAGATCTCACCTTAAAAAACTCGCGTACGATGACCGGCTAAATGTAGCTGCGGGTGGCTATCCTGCCGAGAAACCTGCCACTGCGCACAAACGCGAGTGGAAGGAGGCAAAGAAACGAGCAGAGGGTGGCGTGAAGAGCAGGCAGCATGTGGAGGCACGACGGATCGAGATGGAGACCATTGGATCTTCGCATTTCGGATCTGGCGGCGTCGAGTCATGGGAGGCAGAGTTCGTAAGTATCTTGCCACTTTATTTGATTGTTTACTTAATTCATTAATTCTATGATTGTTTTAATCTTACAAATTGTGTTGATTATGATACAGCGACGGGTTACGGGGAGGAAGCCCACAACCCACGATACTGTGTATGCTCGCCGGCATAGCAGACGTGACACGTGGGCCATCTTCAGAGCCGAGGGACGTATTACGGACGCGCAGTTTGAGATGGCCATGAGACCATACGGTCAATTGGTACTTGAAAATTCTAAACGAATGATTTTGGTTTATTGAATTACATATATATATACTTATATACTATATATTACTTGAACAGGCACAAGCTGCTCATGATCCACCCGCCGCCATTGCAGAGGGTGGACGTGAGCACTACTCATCGGACATTCCGACCGATGTGAGCTCATCTGAGCATGGAGGGAGCACCGAGTCATCATCTAGGTCTGAGTAGTACTCAGACTTATAGTATCACATTCTATATTGAGGATGTGGTTGTATATATTTTTTTGTAAACTGAAGCCATGGGCTACTTCGAGATATGGACTCCCTTTTATATATGTGTGAAATTTTGATAGTAATATTGAATCGTGAATCGATAGTATTACATTCATGTCTGTCTTGAATCGTGTATTGACAATGTATGCATTCATGTCGTTCTTGTCTTAATCTCCCTCGTGCATATGTTCTTCGTGGATGGTCTAATGCACAAAAAAAATAATCCAGAGAGTGTTATTGGGTGCTGGAATGCTGGAACAGTATTCAGGCACCAAATAGCACTCTCTGGATTTTTTTTTTGCTCTCTGTTCGCGTGTATAAACGCATCAGAACTGCTAAAAATCGCGTGTATATACGCGGATAATCTGTAAAATACACGTGTATAAACGCGTCAAAACTGCCAATTACGCGTGTATAAGCGCATCTAAATTAAAGAAACGCGTGTATAGACGCATGTATCAACGCGTCTGAGTACATCTGAACTGAACAGAACGCGTGTATACACCCGAGTATAAGCGCGTCTGGGAGGTCCTATACATGCGCTTTTACACGCATGTCTGTGGCCGCGATGATACACGCGCCGATACACGGGCCCACTACTTTTTTTCACAAGTCATTTTTAGCGGCTAGGAGCGCGGGTATGAGCCCGATCCCTTGTAGTGCATCACTGTTATATTTCACCTTATACACTTACATACAACCACCAATAGCTTTCTTGCCTTTAGGGAATGGCACCAAATCCCAAGTGTGATTTTTATACAATGCATCCATATCCTCATCCATAGCTTTCTCCCAACACACATTTCCAATAGCCTCATCAAAACATGTGGGTTCTACAACCTACACAACTTTTAACATATAAGCATAGTGATGTGCCACATAATCATCATAAGTCAACCTCTGCACAAGGTTTTTGACTCTTCCACATCTTTGTAACGTTGCATTGATGGCTTCCATAGCCTTCTTCACACTGGGTGTCCTCATTACTGGAATCCCAAGCTTCTCATCAAGGCTCATCTCCGAGCCACTAGAATCTCCATCAACAAGAGAATGCCCTACAGAAATATTAGGCATACCAAGGGGCTCAACCACTTTCTCTTTGCCTTTATGTGATGTACCAACTACATTTTCAGGACTGGTATTATGACGTAGCCTACCATCCATGGTCTATCAACAGAATCACTGGATGAGGACTCTCCTAGTCTACTCATCAATGACTGTGATTGCTGACTTGCATTTGGTGCAACCACATTTCCACTTACATCCGCCCTAATAGCATCTTTTTCAGCAGCATACCAGCTACTCATCTCATCAAATACAACATTGCTACTTACCCTCAATTCACGTGTAGAAGGGTTATAACATCTATATCGCTTTTGCTCAAGGCAATATCCAATAAACACACATTTTTTTGCTTTTGGATCTAGCTTAGTATGCAACTCACCTGGCACATGCACATATGTAATACATCCAAAAAACTTTCAAGTGAGACAAATCAGGTTTGTTGCCAGTAAATTTCTCCTCTAGCGTTACATCATGTATGGCTGCACTAGGAGTCCCGTTCATGCTATAAACTGTTGTAGACACAGCCTCAGCCCAATAGCTATGCGGCCTATTCTTCTCTGTCATCAATGATCGTGCTATCTCTGCAATGTGCCTGTTTTTTCGCTCAGCAGTTCCATTTTGCTATGGAGCGTATCTACATGTAAATTGCCTTTAAATGCCATTCTGAACTCATTGGAGAAGTATTCTCCCCCTCCATTTGACCTTAGGCACTTCACAAGCTTTCCTGTCTGTTCTTCACAATTTCTACCCTTTGAGATCCTTCTTCTTCCTCTTACTCAAAGAAACTTGATTGACAACTTGAACTTTTTTAGATATGCTAGAGGCCTCTTCGTACCAAATTATTGCAAGCCAAGATCCCCTAGCCAAACACAATAGCTATTCATAAGGGGTTATTTAAAATAAACATCAAATCTTTGTGCTTTCTAGGGTATAATATAATGAGCCCCATGAGTTTATGAGAAATAGAGCTTTAACTTTTATGCAAATCTCTTTCAATGTTTAATAGATGTCAAGATGCTCATCATTGTTCATTAGTGATTGATGCACTCTTTTATCAATGGCAATATGTCACAAGGGATTTTTGTGGTGTCTTTGGACATACAAAATCTCTAATTTGTCAGTGTGGTCATAATGCTCGCCCTCTTTTGAGGACCCACCAGTGGATGCTTTTAAAAAAAAGGATTAATGTGAATTCTTTATGCATGAGATTTCTAAAATGAATGGTCAAAGAAGATGTGTTAGCTAAAGCGTTTGTCACATTCCAAGGCTTGAGATTTCAAAGATTGTTGCATGAGCCCACTATTGTGGAACATTGAATTCCAACAAAGGAGGAAGAGTTTGTATTTAGTGTAGTAAAAGGGATGAAAGTGTGCGTCACGAGCCCTCTTTTCCTTGGAAAGTTTCTTTGATCTTGAAACATTATTTAGAAAATAGGAATTTAGATTCGACGAGTGTGGTGGTGTGTTCTAGAGAGGGGAAGAGAGATCTAGAGGTAGTATGCTTGAGAGAGAGAGAGAGAGAGGGAGAGAGATATTGACAAGCAAATCTTTGCAGCAGCTACAATAACCAATTCGATTTATTCTATGGAAAAGAGTAAGAAATACGCCAGGGCAGACGTAGATTTCTTGGGAACATGTTACTACTCCGAAGAGGAGTGGAGGGGCAGCCCCATTAGATGTAAGATTAAATATGGTCTCTAGGAGATGGCCTTTATTTCCAAGATATGTGTGTATCTCAAGCCACGGGTGGTAATGGCTAATTCCCTCATAGAGGAGGTTGCACTTCTACATGGTAATACCACGATTGATGGTACATGGTGGGATGTAGTGAATGGTTCCCAACAGGTGTTTGAGTGGTGGCTTCACCTCTCCATTCTCATTTGATGATCTCATGGAAGAAGATGTTGGCACACACTAAATGGAAGCCTTCAGATCAATGGTTGCAATTGGATTCTATGGCAGGTGAGGTGTTGGCTACTCCACGACTTCTGGAGTGGCCTAACAAATTTGTTAATAAGCAGCCAAAGTTCAATAGAATGGCTCAATTTGGACTAGTTAGAATTCTGGATGCTTTATTTCCATGTAGGGGCCGCTTATTGTCTTTTCAAAAAATCCATCAATATTTTCGAGTTCCACGTGGATATGTATAGTTATGGGAGAAGGTGAGGGCATCACTTACACCATTTGGTGATATTCCTCAGTTGGAGGATCAACACCCTTGGTTAGATTAGGCATTTAGAAAGCCTTAGGACATTGTCCACCAATAATGTACAACAAATCAAGTATACCATATGATGGTGGAAGATAAGTCATGGATCATTGAAAAGGCTAATAGGGTATGGAACACCAAGAAGAGTAGGGCCTAGTGGAAGGAAGTAATCTGGTGGTCTAAGATTCCATATCAAGGGAAGGTGTTCCTATGGCGCATGCTAGTTGGAGGCTTACCATCAGGCGACCAGTGTGAAAGTGGCGGATTGCTTCTGATAATTATGTGTTTTATACTACATGCTTGTAAACATGCTTGCATCTTTTCATTTCATGTCCAGTGGCAAAGAAGGTATGGGATTTCCTTTCTCGCGTATGGAATTTGTTGACAGATAGACCCATAAAGGTTAAAGTTTGGAATTTTGGCAAGCTTTTGAATGGGCCACAAAATCCAAAACATTTAGATTTCTTTCATTTTTTTAGCTGGACAAGTTTGTGGCATATCTCGTTAACTAGTAATGCCTTCATATTTGATGCAAAAGTTGGCATTACAACTCACATAGGTCGTATAAAAGCGCTAGTATTGTGGCAAGTCTCTTCCTTGCAAGGGTCAGCTCATTTGGTGGACAATGACATAGCTATATATTGGATGAGGACGTGGATATAGGGAAGGCTTTGATACCATGTTAAAATCATGGATATCATGTGCATGTGTAAAGTGATTAGTACTAATCCTACATTAGTCTGGTGATTCAAAGAATCTAAGGTGGGTGACATCTAAACATACTCATAATGATAACTTGCTAAACTAATTAATCAAAAGGCTTAAGCACAATTAGGTTACAAGATTAAGACTTGTACTCATACAGAGGCTTAAGAGCATGCTTCATATTTCATTGCTTGAAATGCCCCCTTTTTATATGGGTGGGTACAACATTAGCTTTGCTAGCTCATGTGGGATAGTTCAGCTTTACTCATGTGGCTTCTTGCTAGACTTTGCTCTTGCTTGGCTTATTCTACTCACTCCCTATCTCTTCCTTGTGCTCAATGGCACCACATTTCTCAACAAGTAGCATCGCAACTTTCTATTAGAGCGAATATAGCGACGTCGATAGCCGCATATTGGAAAAAAAGAGTCCCCATTTGCAGATTCCAAAGAGTAGTTTTTTGCTCAAGGAATGGATTGTTGATGCACATTCGCATTCTAGATATTGTTTTGCAGGCTCCCACCATGCATAGATGATTTTGTCACCACCTTCTTCTTCTTCCGAGGATGCCACGCCACCCCCATGAGATATTGGCATGAGTGATTATGCCAAAATATTCCATGTTCATGTGAGACATGCAAGGGAGAAATCGTGTGTTTATAGGAAATCACAATAAAACATGTGCAAGATTATAGTCGATTCAAAGATATACGGCATCCAAATTCTTTAGTAAGTATACATATATTCACTATTGCAAGTATTTTATGCATGTGATTTCAGCATTCATAAGGTAGTCTATGTTTTTTTAAGGAGGAGGACAAGGAGGAGACATGTTGTAGAATGAGGGATTCTATGCCTCATTACTCTATGACAAGTGGACAACTATGTCGAGGCTTTAGAGACCTCCATGCTAGAAGTACGGTGAGCTCGCGTACTCATCGTGATGAGGAAGAAATGCCTCCATCAATGGCGCATGAAGTCAATGGTGAAGATTTGGGCATGGATGAGATGATTGATGACTTCTTTGAGGTCGAAATCACACTTGACAAAGATCAATTTGTCAAAGGCCTGAGCACTCCACTATACGAAGGGTGTGCATACTCCACTCTTCGTGTGACCTTGGAGTTACTAAACTTGTGGAACCATGTATGATTGGAGCAATGCCAGTATTACAAGCCTCTTTCAATGAGTCCATAACATTTATGGTTATTAGTAATTGAAAAGATACAAGGGAGAAGAGAGCTTAAGCTCTTGCAATAACACACACACTCACACAAACCCTAGAAAAGAAGACACAAGGTGAGAGGTTGAAAATTCTTCTTCTTCTTCACACAACAAAAGAGTTCTACAAAGAAGATAAAGTGACTAACACATATAATAGAGTATATACAAGCGGTCCATAATGTTAACACACTAATAGGAGTGCGTAGATGTGGACTAGTGAGTGCTGTAGAATCTCTGTCGAAGATATGTTAGTGCCAATTACCAAACCCGCCAGTGATGTAAATGTCAAATAGTCATGTAAGTGCTTCTTGAGTGTCAGCTCATGTTGAGTTTGACATCTCAAAACTCCCCCTCAAGCTCAACTCCAGTTCATGAACTCCAAGCATATCTCAAAATCTGTGGAGCTTCTCAGCTTTCCGAAGGCCTTCGTGAAGATGCTAGCGACCTTATCCTATGTGCTGAGGGCACTCCCTAATGAAAACATAAATCCACCGGTAGATCTCTTGTCTAAGATGCTACGTGCCCAATCTGCATCTGTGTATCCATATAACTCCAATGGTACACCTGCTGCATAAAACAATGCATAATCAACAGTGGCCCTCAAATACCGAAGCGTGCCTCGCACACTGTCAAGATGTGGTTTACGGGGAACTTGCATAAACTCGCTTTCTAAGCCAATAGTGTAACTCAAATCTGGCCTGCTAATTGTGACATAGATCAAACTCCCCCAACGATTTTCCTGTACATAGTGGGATCCTCCAACACATAACCTGCATCCGCACTAAGCTTGCCATTTTGATCTAATGGAACCAAGATTGGCTTACAATCAGCCATCCCATACTTGGACAACATGTCCAATGTATACTGTCTCTATGATAACTAAATATCCTCAGGTGTGTGAATGACCTCAATTTTCAAAAAGTAGCATAGATCTCCCAAATTCTTCATCTCAAACTTCCTTTTGAGAAATTTAAACTGTTCACATGCTTAATCTCATCCAAGTTGTCACCCCCAACAAATAAGATTATCTACATAAATGGTGATGATCTCAATACCCTTATATCTCTTGCGCACATACAAAGAGTGATCTGCATCTACCATATGAAAACAAATAGTGATAAGATACTTAGCAATCTTGTCATGCCATGCTCGTGGAGCTTTCTTCCCTTACAAAGCCTTACGAAGCTTACATACATACTCTGGGTGACCTATATCCGCAAAACCTTGTGGGTGGCAGATCCATATACACCTCTTCTTGTAAGTCACCATCATACAAGAACGCATTTTTTGCATCCATTCGATGCAAAAACCAGTCTTTAGCTACAGCCACCGCAATCACAACTCTCACAGTTTCCATCTTTTCAACTAGGATAAATGTCCCTTCATAATCAATCTTATGTGTCTATGCATATCCTTTGGCTACCAATCTAGCCTTGTAGGTGCTTATGCTACCATCACTATTATGTTTCACCTTATACACCCACTTTACAGCCAAAAGCTTTCTTACCTTTAGGAAATGGCACCAAATCCCAAGTCTCATTTCCGTACAATGCATCCATCTCCTCATCCATAGCTTTCTCCCAACACACATTTCCAATAGCCTCATCAAAACATGTGGGTTCTACAACCTACACAACTTTCACCATATAAACATCATTAGTCAACCTCTGTAGAGGGTTTTTGACTCTTTCAGATCTTCGTAACTTTGGATTGATGGCTTCCATAGCCTTCTTCACACCAAGTGTTCTCATTGCTTGAATCCCAAGCTCCTCATCAAGGCTCATCTCCGAGCCACTAGAATCTCCATCAACAAGAGAATGCCCTGCAGAAATATGAGGCATACCAAGGGGCTCAACCACTTTCTCTTTGCCTTTATGTGATGTACCACAACTACATTTTCAGGACTAGTATTATGATGTAGCCTGTCACTCCATGGTCTGTCAAGAGAACCATTGGATAAGGACTCTCCTAGTCCACTCAATGACTGTGATTGCTGACTTACATTCTGTGCAACCACATTTCCACTTAAATCATCTCCAACAACATCTTTTTCAGTAGCATACCAGCTACTCATCTCATCCAATACAACATCCCTACTTACCCTCAATTCACGTTTAGCAGGGTTATAACATCTATATCCCTTTTGCTTAAGGGAATAAGCAATAAACACACCATTTTTTGCTTTTGGATCCAATTTAGTACGCAACTCATCTGGCACATGCATATATGCAATATATCCAAAAACTTTTAAGTGAGACAAATCAGGTTTCTTGCCAGTAAACTTCTCCTCTAGCATTACATCATATATGGCTATAGTAGGAGTCTCGTTCATGATATAAACTGTTGTAGACATAGCCTTATCCCAATAGTTATGCGGCATATTCTTCTCTGCCATCAATGCTTGTGCTATCTCTGCAATGTGTCTGTTTTTTCACTCAGCAACTCCATTTTGTTGTGCAGAGTGTATCTACATGTAGATTGTCTCTGAATGCCATTCTTTCGGAAGAATTCAAAGAACTCATTGGAGAAGTACTCTCCCCTTCCATGTAACCTTACGCACTTCACATGCTTTTCAGCCATCACTCCGAAATTCTAAAAATGAGTGAACATTTCACTCTTCTCCTTCATGAAATACACCCACACTTTCCTTGTGTGGTTATCAATGAATGTTACATAGTACTTGTAGCCACCCATAGACATAGTCTTCACAGGACCCCATACATCTGAATGCACAACATCTAGTATATTCTTGCTCACATTTTGGTCATGTGGAAATACATGTTTTGTTTGCTTTCATCGACATGCTTCACAAACTTACTTCATACCTTCAACTTTAAACTTAGGCACCCATGTCACAATTTCTTTAGTCTACATAGACTTCATTCTTTGCACATTTACATGCCCAATTCTCTTATGCCAAATGTCTATATCTACAACAACTCTTGAACCATTTGCACACATTGCAGCACTCACTCTTCAGGAATATTTACATTCAATGTAAAAATTATGCCCACTCTATTGCCTTTTGCAACCAACCTACACTTACCTTTAAAGTCTTCTACATAACATTCATCATAGTCACAACCGGACCTGCAAACCTTGCTCAATCATCTGGCCAACAGAAATTAGATTCTTTGTAATGTTCGAAACATGAAGTACATCTACAAGGTACTTCACTTTACCATCCTGCATAGACAATGGCACATCTCCAACATGCGCAATCGGATGATCAGTGTCATCCCCTGTTTAAACAAAACCTAGTCTTTCAAGACTCTTTGTTTCTTTGAACCACTCACCATGACTTGTCATGTGGTTTGAAGCACCTGAATCAATATACCATACATCATCCTTACATGCTTCTACATCATTTCCAGACACAACATTAACTACATGTTGTATAACAAACAACCTCTATATGTCCTCATTATTTCTGCTAGAGGACGCATAGTTGTTTTGTTGCACTTTTTTATTTTGCATGTCACTCTGCTTCTTATAGCAATTTGCTTGCACATGTCCAGGCTTACCATAATAAAAACACCCTCGTGTATCATTATGCTACCTTTGCCAATTACCACTACCACGTTGACTCCCCCTACCTCTAAACTTGCCTCTTCCACCCTCGTGTATCATTATGCTACCTTTGCCAATTACCACTACCACGTTGACTCCCCCTACCTCTAAACTTGCCTCTTCCACCCGTGTATCATTACGCTACCTTTGCCAATTACCACTACCACGTTGACTCCCCCTACCCAATTGGCTATTGTAGATGATGCAAAGCTTTTCCCGTCAATCTCTCTCTCTCTCTCTCTCTCTCTCTCTCTCTCTCTCTCAAGCACACTACCTCTAGAGCTCTCTCTCTCTTTCCCTCTCCAAAACACACCGCCACACCCATATAGAATCTAAATACCTATTTTCTAAATAATTTTTTAAGATCAAAGAAACTTGCAAAGTATGGTTGGTTAGGGTCAGAATGGTCTAGTAGTACTTTTACCTCATTTTAAGATGAATAGTAATGGACATGAAATGGGACAAGATTAAAATTTTCACAATGAAGAGGCATAAGCAAGTGGAGGGAGGGTTATTCTTGGTCAAGAAGGAACTAAGAAAATCATGCAGTATTGGGTTGCAAAACAAAGACTAGCATCCACAATAAAATCAAGAAGCAAAGGGTTGAAGAGAATAGCTCCATCAATGAGAAGGAAAGAAAGAAAATTTGTAGAGTTGTAGCTAACTCTTGGTACAAGCAAACGAAGGCCCTCAAGAAAGCTACTCACAAGCAAATATTTGAAGATCTCCTCCATCCCAAATTTAGCGATGTTCAACTTGAAGAAATGGGTTGTGAAAGAGCTGTACTAGCCAAGATTTGCAACACTTTGACATAAGTAAAAAAGTACCTCGATCAAAAGATGAGCTTCTCTTAAAGAGAACATATGTAATGATGGTACTTAATGGTGATGATTTCAATGGACTTGATGGCAACAACAAATCTATTAGCTTAGCAAAGGCAGCAAAGGTTCTAGGTATGCACAAGAGAAACCTCTATGTAGTCAATGCTCGCCTACAATTAGAAGAGGATGGAGTCCTGCCCCTGCAAACATGCCAAAGACAACAATCTCAAAGTAACATCATCACACATGAGGTTAAAGATCTTGTTTTTGAATTTTGGACGTCAGAGACATGAGTGTCTCCCAATTAAAAAAATGTATGGCAAGAGGAAACAACACTCTCTTACACTTGTATTGTATTGGATATTCTAATTCATAAGATAAGAATTCCCTTTTTCAATTGGATGATTATGGATTAATAGATATATCTTTTTTACTTAAAATGGAAAGGATTTTTATATAATATTTTTTTAAAATAAATAATTAAAAACTAAGAAAATATAAAAATAAAGAAAATCTCTTTTAGGAAGAAGACACAAAATATATATTTTTAAACTATAAAATTATATATATAAATATATATATATATTTGAGAATAAATTTAAAGAGTTGTATTAGAAAAGAAGAAGTCTATGTAATATATTATTTGATTTTTAAATATTATTTTATATAAAATTATTACATAATTACATAAATTTTTTAAATAATTAATTTACTAATTATGTTCAGTTGCTTTAAGACTTTAAAGTAAATTTGCACTAGAGAAAACTTGGAAGGTGATCCAAAGTGAGGACTCTAACTGTACAAGCACCCTTTAGTCTCAAAGCTTGTTTTGATCTTAGACATGAATTAATAGAAATCTCTCTCTCTCTCTCTCTCTCTCTCTCTCTCTCTCTCTCTCTCTCTCTTTCTCTCTCTCTCTCTCTCATCCTAGCATAAATATAGAAAAAACATGGGATTGATTATGGTAGCCAAAGGATATGCACAGACACATGGGATTGATTGTGAGGCCTAGTTGCAAAGATCGAAACTGTGAGAGTTGTGATTGTGGAGGTTGCAGCTAAAGGCTGGTTTTTCCATCGGGTGGATGCAAAAAATGCGTTCTTACATGGTGACTTGCAAGAAGAGGTGTATATGGATCAGCCACCACCAACTTTTGAGTTACAAGTCACCCAGAGTATGTATGTAAGCTTTGTAAGGCTTTGTATATGGGATGAAGCAAGCTCCACGAGCATGGCATGACAAGATTGCTGAGTATCTTGTCACTATTTGTTTTCATATGGCAGATGCAGATCACTCTTTGTATGTGCGCAACAAGAGTGATAAGGGTATTGTGATCATCACCATTTATGTAGATGATCTTATTGTTGGGGGTGACAACTTGGATGAGATTGAGCATGTGAAAAGTTTTCTCAAAAGGGCATTTGTTGAGATGAAGGATTTGGGAGATCTATGCTACTTTTTGGAAATTGAGGTCATTCGCACACTTGAGGGTATTTGGTTGTCACAAAGACAGTATGCATTAGACATGTTGTCCAAGTATGGGATGGCTGATTATAAGCCAATATTGGTGCCATTAGATCAAAATGGCAATCTGTGTGTGGATGCAGGTTATGTGTTGGTGGAGGATCCCACTATGTACAGGAAGATCGGAGTTTGATCTATGTCACAATCAGCAGGCCAGATTTGAGTTATAGTATTGGCTTAGAGAGCGAGTTTATGCAGGTTCTCCACAAACCACATCTTGACAGTGTGCGATGTACGCTGCGGTATTTGAAAGCCACTATTGATTATACATTGTTTTATGTAGGCAGCAGGTGTACCATTGGAGCTATATGGGTACACAGATGCAGATTGGGCAGGTAGCATCTCAGACAAGAGATCTACAAGTGGATTTATGTTTTCATTGGGGAGTGCTGTTCTGACATGAAGCAGCCCATAGTTGCCTTGTCAAGTACACAGGTAGAGTATAGAGGAACTACGATGGTAGCATGTGAGGTAGCTTGGTTATGCAGGTGACATAGACTTGGCCTACATCAGCACACAGGATCAGGTCGTTGGAATCTTCATCACAAAGGCCTTGGGAGAGCTGAGAAGCTCCGTAAATTTTGAGATATGCTTAGAGTTCATGAGCTGGAGTTAAGCTTGAGAGGGAGTGTTGAGATGTCAAGCTCAACATGAGCTGACATTCACAAGGCGCCTGCATGACTATTTGACATTTACATCACTGGCGAGTTTGGTAACTTTCACCGACATATCTTCGCACTCCAGAGATTCTACAGCACTGACTAGTCGACATCTACCCACTCCCCTTAGCATGTTCACATTATGGACCGCTTGTATATACTCTATTATGTGTGTTAGTCACTTTATCTTCTTTGTAGACCAATTTTGTTGTGTGAAGAAGAAGAAGAATTTTCAGCCTCTCACCTTGTGTCTTCTTTTCTAGGGCTTGTTTGAGTGTGTGTGTACTTGCAAGAGCTCAAGCTCTCTTCTCCCTTGCATCTTTTCAATTACTAATAACCATAAATATTATGGACTCATTGAAAGAGGCTTGTAATACTAGCATTGATCCAATCATACATGGTTTCACAAGTTTAGTAACTCCAAGGTCGCACAAAGATTGGAGTATACACACCCTTCGTATAGTGGAGTGCTCAGGGCTTTCACAAATTGATCTTTGTCAAGTGTGGTTTGAAGCTCAAAGAAGTCATCAATCATCTCGTCCATGCCCAAAACTTCACCATTGACTTCATGTGCCATTGATGGAGGCATTTCTTCCTCATGAAGATGATGAGAACGCGAGCTCACTCCACTTCTAGCATGGAGGTCTCTAAATACTCTATGATGTAGTTGTCCACTTGTCATAAAGTAATGAGGCATAGAATCCCTCATATTCTACAACATGTCTCCTCCTTGTCCTCATCCTAAAAAACATAGACTACCTTATGAATACCTAAATCATGTGCGTAAGAACATGCGATACTGAATATATATACTCACCAAAGAATTTGGACGCCGTATATCTTTGAATCGGCTGTAATCTTGCACATGTTTTATTGCGATTTCCTATAAACACACGATTTCTCCCTTGCATGTCTCACATGAACATGGAATCTTTTGGCACAATCGCTCATGCCAACTTCTCGGGGGGGTGGCGTGGCATCCTTAGGAAGAAGAAGGTTCTGACAATCATCTATGCATGGTGGGAGCCTGCAAACCAATATCTAGAATGCGAATGTGCATCAACAATCCATTCCTTGAGCAAAAAACTACTCTTTGGAATCAGCAAAAGGGGACCTTTTTTTCCCAGTATGCGGCTATGGGCGTGGCTATATCCACACTAATAGCTGCGATGCTACCTGTTGATAAATGTGGTTCCATTAAGTACAAGGAAGAGATAGGGAGTGAGTAGACTAAGCCAAGCAAGAGAAAAGTCCAGCAAGAAGCCACAAAGCTAAACTATCCCACACATGAGCTAGCAAAGCTAATGTTGTACCCATCCATATAAAAAGGGGGCATTTCAAGCAATGAAATATGAAGCATGCTCTTAAGCCTCTGTTATGAGCACAAGTCTCAATCTTGTAACCTAATTGTGCTTAAGTCTTTTGATTAATTAGTTTAGCAAGTTATCATTATGAGTATGCTTAGATTTCACCCATGTTAGATTATTTTAATCACCAGACTAATGTAGGATTAGTACTAACATGCACATGATATCCATGATTTTCACATGGTATCAGAGCCTTCCCTATCTCCACATCCTCATCCAATATATAGCTATGTCATTCTCCACCAAATTAGCTGACCGTTGCAAGGAAAAGACTTGCCACAATAGTAGCCCTTTTATACGACCTATGTGAGTTGTAATACCAACTTTTGCATCAAATATGAAGGCATTACTAGTTAACCAGATATGCCACAAACTGAATGTTTTGGTTTTTTTGGCCCATTCAAAAGCTTGCCAAAATTCCAAACTTTAACCTTTATGGGTTTATCTGGCAACGGATTCCATACGTGAGAAAGGAAATCCCACACCTTCTTTTTGCCACTGGACATGAAATGAAAAGATGCAAGAATGTTTACAAGCATGTAGTACAAAACACACAATTATCAGAAGCAATCTGCCGCTTTCGCAAAACTGGTCTCCTAATGGTAAGCCTACAACTAGCATGCACCATAGGAACACCTTCCCTTGATATGGAATCTTAGACCACCAAAGCAGATTACTTCCTTCCACTAGGCCCTACTCTTCTTAACGTTGCATACCCTATTAGCCTTCTCAGTGTTGCATGACTTATCTTCCACCATCATATGGTATACTTGATTTGTTGTACGTTGGAAAATGTCCTAAGGCTTTCTAAATGCCTAATCTAACCAAGGGTGTTGATCCTCCAACTGAGGAATAACACCAAACAGTGGAAGTGCTGCCCTCACCTTCTCCCATAACTATACATATCCACGTGGAACCTAAAAATATTGTCGAAAAGACAATAAGCGGCCCCTACATGGAAATAAAGCATCCAAAATTCTCACTAGTCCCAATCGAGCCATTCCATTAAATTTTGGCCGCTTAACAAGTTTGTAAGGCCCTGCAGAAGTCGTGAAGTAGACAACACCTCACCTGCCATAGACTACAACTACAACCGTCGATCCTGAAGGATTCCATTTAGTGTGTGCCAACATCTTCTTCCATGAGATCATCAAATGAGAAAGGAGAGGTGAAGCCACCACTCAAACTTGTTGGGAATCATTCACTACATCCCACCATGTACCATCAATCCTAGTATTACCATGCACAAGTGCAATCTCCTCTATGAGGGACTTAGCCATTACCACCGATGGCTCTTGAGATACACACATATCTTGCAATAAAGGCCATCTCCTAGTGACCATATTTAATCTTACATCTAATGAGGCTGCCCCTCCACTCCTCTTGGGAATAGTAATATGTTCCCAAGAAATCCACGTCTCCCCTGGCGTATTTCCTGCTCTTTTCCATAGAATAAATCAAACTGGCTGTTGTAGCTAATGCAAAGCTTTTCCCATCAATATCTCTCTCCCTCTCCTCTAGAGCTCTCTGTCTCTCTTTCCCTCTCTAAAACACACCACCACACCCATCGAATCTAAAGACCTATTTTCTAAATAATGTTTAAAGATCAAAGAAACTTGCAAAGTATGGTTGGTAAGGGTCAGAATGGTCTAGTAGTACTTTCACCTCATTTCAGGATGAATATTGATGGGCATGAAATGAGACAAGATTAAAATTTTCACAATGCAGAGGCGTAAGCAAATGGAGGGAGGGTTATTCTTGGTTAAGAAGGAACTAAGAAAATTAGGCAGTATTAGGTTGCAAAACAAAGACTAGCATCAACAAAAAATCCAAGGAGACGAAAAGGGATGAAGAGAATAGCTCTGTCAATGAGAAGGAAAGAAAGAAAATTTGTAGAGTTGTTGCTAACTCTTGGTACAAGCAGGCGAAGGCCCTCAACAAAGCTACTCAGAAGCAAATATTTGAGAAACTCCTCCATCCCAATTTTAGCGATGTTCAAGATGAAGAAATGGGTTGTGAAAGAGTTGTGCTAGCCAACATTTGCAACACTTTGACACAAGTCAAAAAGTGCCTCGATCAAAAGATGAGCTTTTATAAAAGAGAGAATGGTACTTAATGGTGATGATTTCAATGGACTTGGTGGCAACATCAAATCTATCTGCTTAATTAGCAAAGGCAGCAAAGGTTCTAGGTATGCACAAGAGAAAACTCTATGTAGTCAATGTTCATCTACAGTTAGAAGAGGATGGAGTCTTGCCCCTGCAAACATGCCAAAGACAACAATCTCAAAGTAACATCATCACACATGAGGTTAAAGATCTTGTTTTTGAATTTTGGTCGTCAGAGGACACGAGTCTTCCCCAATTAAAAAAATGTATGGCAAGGGGAAACAACACTCTCTTACACTTGTATTGTATTGGATATTCTAATTCATAAGATAAGAATTGCTTTTTTCAATTGGATGATTATCGATTAATAGATATATCTTCTTTATTAAAACTACATGATATCTTTGGTTAGATTTTTGAAATGGAGAGGATTTTGATATAATAATTTTTTTTCAAATAAATTTTTAAAAATAAAGAAAATCTCTTGTAAAAGAAGACACAAAATATATATTTTTAAACTATGATGTTATATATATATGTACATATATATATATATATTTAAGAAGAAATTTAAAGAGTTGTATTAGAAAAGAAGAAGTCTATGTAATATATTATTTAATTTACATCTACTATTTTTTAATTAAAATTTTTTAATTAAAAATTAAAAAAAAACATACAAAAAAATAATATGTATTTAATAAATTAACAAATATATCATTTTTAAAAAATCCAGATACGTGTAATAATATATTTTCTTATTGAGGTATATATTTATTTAAATAAATTAAGTATCATAATATTATTTTACATACATATGCAAGGATTATCTATATAAATTAAATATAAATTACTTTACATGTATGTGAAACCATGAATGGATGCACCCATACATGCGGGAGGGATAATGTGGCATGGCTGACTCTACTGACGTGGCATACACATGTGACACGTGGTAGCAACTAAAGGTGAGGTTGCAGCTCTCCCTCCTTGATGATGTGTTAGTCCATGTGACGTGGCATCCATGTGACGTGGCATCTAATGATGTAGCATTCCATGTCATTAATAGTGAGGTGGCATTCCAAGCCATCAATGATGAGATAGCAAGCCAAATCATCAATGTTGAGGTGGCATAGTGAGATGGCACATTGAGGTGGCACGTTGAGGTGGCACGTTGAGGTGCAATGAATGCCATGTGTAGGTGACATGTCAGCCATGTGGCCACATGCATGGCCACCTTAGGGGTATCTACCTAGGTTTGGTAGATTACCTAACCCGCTTTACCAAGCTTAGTTAGACTTGGGTTTAGGCTTGAAATGGAAGGAACTACTCAAGTAGAGCTATTTTCACATAAAATACATGAAAATAGACCTTTTCTTACTCTAATTAAACCAACATTTTTTCCATAAATTCATCTTGATTAGCACTACTTGCTCATATAAAATTATTACATAATCACATAATTTTTTGAATAATTAATTTACTAATTATATTCATCTCCTTAAACACTTTGAAGTAAATTTCCACTAGAGATCTTGGAAAATCTAACCATTAAGAATGAAATTTGACCATATGGACACATTGTCCTCATAATTATCTATCCTTGCATCATTTAAGCAAGTAAAAATACATATTGTTTGTATAAAGATGTACTATAAAAAAACAATACCCTTTTTGTATACTTTCAAAATATATGATAATTAATTTCAAATAAAATTACATGTAAAAATTACCCAATAAATTAAGTTAAGATCTCCAATACATGCCTTCCTTGTGTGCAACATGGGGGTGGAATTAGGGTTAAAAACAAAGAAGTTATTAACATTTTATGGTCGTACTATCTACCTATCTATGTTTGGGAAATGCCATATGTAGTATATTATTAACATTTCATGGTCATATTATCTACCTGTCTAAGTTTGGGACATGCCATATGTACTATATTTGTACGCAGAGGAAATTTAGCATTTGAAGTTTTTATTTTTGATCAAACCATACATTCAAGTACATGACTAAGATTTTGATGTTTTATTAGAAGATCTCAATGTAAAATTCTTTTGCCAAGTGGGTGAGATTAGCCAATTTTAGTGAAAAATGACTAATTTTTATTACAAGAAAACTTGGAAGAAGATCCAAAGTGAGGACCCTTATTGTACAACCACCCTTTAGTCTCAAAGGTCGTTTTAATCTTAGACATAAATTAATAGAAATCTATCTTTCTCTCTCTCTCTCTCTCTCTCTCTCTCTCTCGTTTTCGTAATAGAAGATATATTACCAAAAATTACTTTGGAAATGGCCACATGGTTGCCATGTGATGTACTAGCTTTCCCTCACTAATTCCCTCGGAGTACCCTCATCCAATATATAGATGTGTCATTCTCTACCAAATGAGCTGATCGCAAGGAAGATACTAGCCACAATAGTAGCCCTTATATACGACCTATGTGAGCTGTAATATGCACTTTTACATTGAATATGAAGGCATTCCTAGTTAACTAGATATGCCATTAACCTATCCACTTGAAAAAATGAAAGAAGATTGAATGTTCTGGGTTATTTGGCCTATTCAAAATCTTGCCAAAAATCCATTCTTTAACCTTTACGGACCTATCTGTCAACATAATCCATATGCGAGAAAGGAAAACCCACACCTTCTTGTTGGAATTAGGGTTGCAGGAATGCACACACAACTTCAAGAAGATGAGGAAGCTTGAGCACAACACAGTAGTGTATTATGAGTGCCAAAAATGAAAGATAACAAGCCCTAGAAGATAATGGGCGTATATACAATGCACGGGGGAAAAAACCTCCTAGTGAGGGAAAAAGTGCCCCGGCGGTCCTAAGTGTGTTCACACACATCACTACTATAATATGGTAACAAATCCCCCCTGGAGTGATGCGGTGAACAAGAGCTAGCACTTATGTATAGGGAAGTGTCTAGCTATGTGGACGAATCCACAAAAGGGAGTAAGCCCAAAGCTTTGCGAAAAGCTTCGAACTTCTCACGAGGCAGAGCCTTTGTGAAAAGGTCTGCAAGGTTATCCTGTGTTGGCACATAAGCCAAACTGATCTCTCCTGCAGAGAGTCTCTCCCTGACATAATGGTAGTGCACCTCAATGTGCTTCGTACGAGCATGGAACACTGGGTTCCGCGCAACTGCCAATGCGCTCTGACTGTCAGTGAAGATGGTGGTGGCAGATGGCTGCCCAACACCCAAATCAGCCATAAGGCGTCTGAGCCACACACACTCAACCGTAGCTGTGAAAGCTGCCCTGTACTCAGCTTCACAACTAGAAGTGGCCATAGTAGGCTACTTCTTGCTCAACCATGATATGCATGAGCTTCCAAGCATGAAGCAAAAACCACTCGTGGACACGCGTGTGTCATAACAACCAGCCCAGTCAGAATCTGAAAAAACATGTAAATCTGGCGGCAATGATCCCCCCTTGGGATAAAACAACCCAAGATGCCGAGTACCACTCAAATAGCGAAAGATACGCTTCACTGCCTGCCAATGCTTAATGCCTGGGCTATGCATAAATCTGCTCACCTGTGAGACTGCAAACTGAATGTCTGGCCTCGTAATGCATACATAAATGAGGCAACCAACAGCTGTCTGATAGAGTGTGACATCAAAGTGATCTCCAGCATCATGAAGACTCAACTGCAAACCTGTCTCCATTGGAGTAGCAATAGGCTTGCAGTCTTCAAGGCCAAATCTCCGCAACAATGTTTCAATATACTTTGTCTGACACAAAGCAATACCTCCATCACACTGCTTAAATTGTATCCCCAAATAATGATGCAAATGCCCCAAATCTGACATCTCAAAAGAGGCATTCAAATCAGCCTTAAAATCAGCAATATGACTCTCATTTGGTCCTGTGAGCAGCATGTCATCGACATAGAGAGCAATGATTAGATGTACACCATCCACACGTTTAACATACAAAGTGCTTTCTGTTGGACTATTCTGAAACCCATGTGCAGTCAAATATGCATGTATTTTTTCATACCAAGCTCGTGGAGCTTGCTTTAAACCATATAAAGCCTTTTTTAACCTGCACACTTTGTTTTCCTGCCCTCTTTGAACAAAACCACGAGGCTGCGATACATACACCTCCTCATGCAAATCTCCATTTAAGAACGCAGTCTTTATGTCCAGCTGATGTACATTCCAACCATTATGAGCTGCTAATGCACAGATGCTACGAACAGTGGTCATACGACATGTGGGAGCAAAAGTCTCATCAAAATCAATGCCCTTCTCTTGAGCATAACCTTTTGCAACAAGCCTAGCCTTATGGCGATCCACTGTGCCATCAGGCTTACGCTTCAATTTGTATACCCACTTAGTGCCAATGGCCTTCTTGCCAGGGGGCAAGTCACATAAAGACCATGTACTATTCTTCATAATAGCATCGTATTCTGCTTGCATAGCAGCCATCCAATTTTCTGAACTTTGTGCCTCATCAAATGAAACAGGCTCACTTTCATCGCACATACTAGAAACAGCCAATGCATAACAATCTGACGCATAAGAGGCACCATGAGAGCCAGAACGAGTGCGACTAGACAAAGGGGCATCCAACTTGCTGTCACGCAAAGTCTGCACCAGCCATCTAGGCATGTTCCTAGAGCCCTCAATCTCTTGTCTCTCATCCTCAAGTGCATCATGCACATCTGCATCAGATATAGGCTGATCTGTGCCATCATTTAAAACCTGCATAGGCTGAAAAACTGCCTCATGAGGTATTGCACTTGACTGTGCACCACTGAAAAGAGGCAACAATGTATCATAGACATCACGTGAGCTGATATCTGTCTCCTTAGTACATGAAACCAAGGGCTGAACTGCATCTTCCACAAATACAACATCACGGCTAACCAAAATGCGCTTTGTCTGTGGATGATACAAACGATAGCCTTTGCTCTCAGCACTATATCCAACAAAAATACATTTGACAGCTTTGTCATCCAATTTTCTGCGATGTTGCACAGGCACTAATGCATATGCCAGGCAACCAAAAACACGTAAATGGCCAACAGATGGCTTGCGGCTATGCCAAGCCTCATATGGAGTGACAACCTGTAATGCTTTGGTGGGACACCTGTTTAGTACATAAGTGGCACACATGACAGCCTCAAGCCAAAAACCATGTGGTAGACTTTGACTCTTAACCATACATCTTGCCATTTCCATGAGAGACCTGTTTTTTCTCTCAGCCACACCATTTTGCTGTGGTGTATACGGCACTGTACATTGGTGTTTTATCCCACGCTCAGCCAGAAATGCATTAAATTCTGAAGACATATACTCCCCCCCTCGATCTGAACGGAGGGTGCCCATCTTACTTTCTGACACATTTTCAGCCATAACCAAAAACTGTTTGAAGCACAAAAACACTTCGGACTTTGCCTTCAAAGGATATACCCATGCATGCCTGGTAAAATCATCAATGAAAGTCACGAAGTAAAGGTAGTTTCCAAATGATGGAGTTTGCATGGGACCACAAACATCACTGTGAACAAGCTGCAATCTGCGTTCAGCTCTCACTGATCCATCTTTGGGAAAGGAAGCACGCTGCATTTTACCCAATATGCAGCCCTCACAAACATGCTTGACAGGTGCCTCAAGCTTAGGCAAAGAAGACACCATTTCAGATTTCTGCAGGCGCAGCAAACTTGCAAAATTCAGATGACCAAAACGTGCATGCCACAGTTTTGCGTTTGAAATAGCCTGCGTATCCATAATAGCACATGCTGAATCCTCTACACATTTGCCATCCATATTGAGCTTATACAGCCCTCGACATAGTGAACCAGATGCTACAATGATGTCACCACAAGAGAGATCATGAACAGTACATCTGTCATCCACAAATTTTACAACCAAACCTGTTTTGGCAAATGCGGAGACTGACAGCAGATTCTTTTTGATCCCTGGCACATACAATGCATCAAAAAGTGTAAAGGTGTTGCAATTTGCAACATTCAGCACAATCTGTCCAACTCCTTTAACGGGATAAGAGGAGTTATTGGCACAAGTGACAGTATTCCCTGTGGGAGCAGACTCAAGGAAAGTGAATAAACTGCGCTGCGAGGTGATATGCTTAGTGGCACCACTGTCAAAGTACCATACATCTGAATCTACTGCAGACATACATGTGTCATGCAAAGATGGGTCATAACTGCACTGCGCATTGAATGCCCATTCTGTATCTTGAACAACATTAGCAGATTCATTGTTAGAAGGAGAGGCATCTGCAACAGCCATACCAGCCTCTTTCTTCTTAGCCTCTTTCGCAGCCAGCTTAGGACACGCTTTGATGACATGATCATTTCCCTTACAGTACTTGCAAAATGTCTTCTGTTTGTCACCCTTCTTCTCATCTTTGTCTTCCTTCTTTGGTTGCGCAGCATTTGCAGATTTCTGCTTACTAGAAGAAAAGCCAGCTTTACCTTTCCCGCTTCTCTGACTAGCAACGAAAGCTTGATCTGCGACACGCATAATATTCCTGTTTTGCCTTGACTGGTCTTCTTGCAGCAAAACAGAAACTAACTCCTCAAATGATAAGGCATTGGGATTGCCTTTCATCATCAAGCGAAGAGTGGAAGCAAAACCCTGATAAGAATCTGGTAGACCATTCAAAACAGTCTGCACAAGTGAACTGTCTGACAGGATTTCATCTGCAGAAATGAGCTGCTCTTTGAAATCCTTGATCTTTGTCAAAAAGCTATCCATAGAATCACCTTCGTTCATATGCTCACTCTCCAACTGTTTTCGGAGATAAGCAACACGAGCCTCATTTCTTGCCTGATACAATGTGGCAAGTACATCCCAAGCATCCTTAGAAGTCCTGCAGGAGCGAATATGTGGGATAATGGTACGTTTGACAGACAGCGCAATCAAGGCATGAGCCTGCGCATCTCTACCATCCCAACGAATCTGCTCTGCTGAAAGTGGTGGTTCTCGAACAGCTGCTACAGCACTTGTGCCTGCACCATCATCAATAGTACCTGTTTCTGATGTGTTTGCAGCATTCCCAGCCACAATAGGACGTGCATCAATACCCTGCACAATGTTCCATAACCCCTTTGCTACCAATACATGTCGCATCATATATGCCCACAATGGATAGTTGGTGCCATCCAACTTATCCTCAGCAGCCAACATGCGGAATACATCATTGTTGTCAGCCATGGCCAATGACTGTACTACTAGATGTAAATGCTGTCTGTAAGAGGTAAACCTGTATAAAATCGACCTGTGCTATGTAGCACAGCCCAAAACAGACGAATGGGCACCTGTCCTGCAGATTTTAATCTTGACAGAAAATCTGCACAGTAGGACGATTTTGCCTGCGCAGTACTTGGAATGCAAAAACGGAGGGCGAAATGACTTCAGATCAAAATTCTGAAACGAACAAGCCCTACGGGCCCTCCCACGGCATATACTAACCTGCAGACGCTCGTGAAACCTCGTCGCAATCGGAGGAGATGAAGCGGCAGGTGCCGGTGATGCTGCCCGGGAGGAGGAAGCCTGCTCTGATACCAATTGTTGGAATTAGGGTTGCAGGAATGCACACACAACTTCAAGAAGATGAGGAAGCTTGAGCACAACACAGTAGTGTATTATGAGTGCCAAAAATGAAAGATAACAAGCCCTAGAAGATAATGGGCGTATATACAATGCACGGGGGAAAAAACCTCCTAGTGAGGGAAAAAGTGCCCCGGCGGTCCTAAGTGTGTTCACACACATCACTACTATAATATGGTAACACTTCTTTGCCACACCAGACATGAAATGAAAAGATACAGGAATGTTTCCAAACATGTAGTACAAAACACACAATTACCAGAAGCAATCCATCGCTTTTGCAACTCGTCCCCTAATGGTAGGCCTCCAACTAGCATGCGCCATAGAAACACCTTCCCTTGATATGGAATCTTAGACCGCCAACCCTATAAGATTAGTTCCTTCCACCTGGCCCTACATTTCCATACCCTATTAGCCTTCTCAGCGATCCAACACTTATCTTCCACCATCATATGGTACACTTGATTTGTTGTACGCTGGACAATGTCCCGAGGCTTTCTAAATGTCCAATCTAACCAAGGTTATTGATCCTCCAACTAAGGAATATCACCAAATGGTGTAAGGCCTGCCCTCACCTTCTCCCATAACTGTACATATCCACACGTGGAACCCAAAAATATTGACGGCGGATTTTCTAGAAAGATAATAAGTGGCCTCTGCATGGCAATAAAGCATCCATAATTCTCACTAGTCCCAATCGATCCATTCTATTGAAAGATAATAAGTGGCCTCTGCATGGCAATAAAGCATCCATAATTCTCACTAGTCCCAATCGATCCATTCTATTGAATTTTGGCCACTCCAAAAGTTTGTCAGGCCACTCCAGAAGTCGTGAAGTAGCCACTCTAGAAGTCGTGAAGTAGCCAACACCTCACCTACCATAGAATTCAGCTACGACCGTTGATCTGAAGGCTTCCATTTAGTGTGTGCACAAAAAGTTTGTCAGGCCACTCCAGAAGTCATGAAGTAGCCAACACCTCACCTACCATAGACCGTTGATTCGAAGGCTTCCATTTAGTGTGTGCCACACCTCCTTCCATGAGATCATCAGACAAGAAAGGAGAGGTGAAGACACCACTTGAACCTATTGGGAACCACTCACTACATCCCACCATGTACCATAAATCCTAGTATTACCATGCACAAGTGCGACCTCCTCTATGAGGGCCTTAGCCATTACCACCCATGGCTCTTGAGATACACACATATCTTGCAATAAAGGCCATCTCCTATAGTGACCATATGTAATCAAACATCTAATAGGGCTGCCCATCCACTCCTCTTCGGGGTAGTAACATGTTTCCAAGAAATCCACGTCTGCCCTGGCTTATTTCTTGCTCTTTTCCATAGCATAAATCTAATTTTCTGTTGTATCTAATGCAAATCTTTGCCCGTCCATGGCAATAAAGGCAAGAAAAAAGATATCATGCTAATCATAATGGATTGTGCCACTTTGAGCCGAACATGCATAGGCCAACCTTGAGATTTTCAATACTCAAACTTATCATTTATTCTTGCAGAAATCCATGCCAAAAAATCATGTATGCACTTTGTCTAAAGTGAAGGTGCATGACTTTAGTTTTGCATAAACCATTAACAAAATACCACATGCTACTAGTAAATCTTGAGTTGATGTCATGCTATACCTACCATGCAATCCATGCACATTTTAGAAATCGAAGGCTAAACTAAATCTTAGAGTAATATGCATGCACTTTATCTAAAGTGAAGGTGCATGACTCTAGTTTTGTATAAGTTACCATTTACCATAAACCATTAAAATACCATGGGTAGGTAAACCATCACCTACTAGTTAACCCAATCTACCTTTTTTGTTTTGCCTAAACCATGGTTTTCCAAACATTAGAAGAATTACCCTTAGCCCAACTAATTTAATTAATATGCACACACACAATTTGGTATATATTAATTTATTTTTCCAAGGGAAACTCTTGCAAATAAATACCCTAATATTTTAATTAACCATTGACACATGATTTAATTATTTGTTTTATTTTTTCTAATTAAGATTTATTATTTTACCTTATTGACCTAAATTGTTTTTTTAGAGGTGTGCATATTAATGTGCACATGTGCACCCAAGGGTCTTTCCTTTTATATTTGCACATAGACCTTAAAACTTATGTGACAAAGGTTTTAATATTTTTATTTACAAACTTTTCTCAAACTAATAAACAAAAATATTTTTCCATAATTAATTAAAATTTCTTGCTTAGTAAGAGGGATCTTACAAGAGTGGCCACTTGCCATTTTCAAGTATATAAAGGCCCCTAGACCTTGAGAAATCCACAAGCTTTTATCTAGGACAGGAGAGTGTACTCGTAAAGTTTTCAACACCTACATATCATTTTTACCTCGTCCTGTGTAGTAAGAACTTTGGGAACACTGTAGCACACCTGGGAGCTCAAGAAAAACTCATGGACTTCTGTAGCTTCTCTATTCATAAATAGACCCTACTCCAACACTCAAGCTAGGCTAATCAACTCTCATATTCAAAAATTAACATTTCTCTTACTAACTCTTGCAATTAAATTATGTTGGTATCTTGATTCCAATTGATTTAATAACTTAAAAATTCTATGTCTAATTTAATACACTATATTAGGAAGGTATCTTGCAATTAAATTGTGTTGGTATCTTGAATCCAATTGATTTAATAACTTAAAAATTCTATGTCTAATTTAATACACTATATTAGGAAGGTATTTCTACCTTAGGGTAAGTTCTATTAAGGCTGTAGGTGTAGTAAGGCTTTAATAGCCTATATTGATCTTTATTCTCAAGGAAGCATACATTAGGTTAAGGCAGACAAAATTTGAGTACTTTATTAATTTTTTGGAATAAGCTTAGATTTTGCACCATATCCTAACAATTGATCAACTACCTTCAGCATATGAAGCTTAGGATTACTAAAGAATTATTGGTCTATGAGACCATATAATTTATGTCTATCTATATTAACACAAGGGATTGGGGTAAGAGAATTGACATGACCTTAGAATTAATTTTCTCTAGCCATATAATTTATGTCTATCTAGATTAACCCAAGGGATTAGGTTAAGAGAATTGAGAAGACCTTATAATTAGTAGAGATAGCCTAGGCATGAAGCAAACATATATAGAGAGAGAAAACCCTAGTGCACATACACAAGTAAATCTAATAGTAAAATTAGGTTCAATTTAAATTCTCTATTATAAGTGAACTTCATAGGAAGGTAATTGAGCATAGAAAACATACCGAGGCACTCTCCATATCCTGGAAAGTCATGCATTGTCCACATTAAAATTGTCTTCACCTGTATGGTATGTTATGTAAGCGGTCAGGACAAATCATGCACTTGGATGTTGCGCCATAGTGTCTCAAGCTCCTCGACAAAAGGTTTAAGGTATATATCCATGTTCTTGACATTACGCTTGTTGTTGTTGGGCATAAGAAGAGCTAGAATCCCGTGACCCTTCTTTACTGACTTCCAAGGAGGGAGATTGAAGTTCACTACTACCACTGGCCATGTGCTCCATGATGTTGATTTGAGACCAAATGGATTGAATCCATCCATACCCAATCCAAGTCGTAAAGTGACATGGCTCATCCTTGAATTTCAACATCTCCTCTTCTATGTGTTGCCATGCCGATGAATCCACACATGAACCCTAATTGTTGTTGAAATTAGAGCAATGTGATGAGCTATGGTGGATCAAATACTAGAATCAACATCATTAACAAAGTGATTAGTAAATAATTAAGATATAATTAGTGAGTAATTAGAAAATAGCTTAATGTAGGCATGGATAATCAAAAACTAGCAAATTCTCATTAGGGCAATGCCTCAATTTATAGAGTTTACATCCAAGCATCAAATCCCACTGATTTTTCCTTGATTCACTCCACCTCTTTTGCTTGATTCTCTCCACCTCTTCACTTTTCCTAGAATATCTCCCAGAATATCTCCACACTTCCTAAATCTTCTCATGCTACCCTTTATTCTCTCCTAGTAGATTCTTCTCACCTTTTCACAGGTTCTTTCACATTTACAGATTCTCTTTTACAGCCTCTTGCCAAGGGCTTGTTCCCGCACACACCCTATTCACTTGTATATTTCAACAATTGTGCCATTGGTGGAGCAAATGTGTGCATGCCGTGTCATGAGTTCGGTAATAGATTTGCACCGAAACATGTGTTGAATATGGGGTATGATAGGAAAATGCCAACACCCTTTGGAGAAATCACTGTACCTCACAAATCACTTCGGTAATGAGACTCACCCCACATTTCAGACATTGATTTTTGTCTTTGTGAGCACTCGTAAATAGCACACAATCATTGACACATTCATGTATATGTTTGTAATCCATGACAAGTATCATCAATACTTTCCTACCATGCACCATTGTGTTTGGCATCTTGTTGTCTCAGGAGGAAGTATCCTTTTTATGAGCCTACATACACATAAGGGAACATGTATGAATTTCAAATATTATTTATAAAGGGTATAAAATTTTATGAATTACTGTTGATATTTTAAGCTCAACATGAGCTGACACACCTGCATGACCGTTCGACATTTACATCACTACTAGTGGGTTTGGTAGCTGACACACCGACATATCTTCGCCAGAGATTCTACAACTGGACTACACCAACTAGTCCACATCTACCCACTCCTCTTAGCGTGTTTACATTATGGACCACTTGTATATACTCTATTATGTGTGTTAGTCACTTTATCTTCTTTGTAGACCTCTTTTGTTGTCTGAATAAGAAGAAGAATTTTCAACCTCTCACCTTGTGTGTTCTCTTCTAGGGTTTGTGTGTGTGTGTGTGTGCTTGCAAGAGCTCAAGCTCTCTTCTCCCCTACATCTTTTCATGGTATCACATCCTGGTCCATGCTGCTAAGGGCTGAGCGGCAAGCAAGAGAAGCACAGGAAGCGGTACAAGGATAAGAACTTCATCTACTCTTTCCCCTTTGTGTTGGCTACTACACCCTTCTCAGGAGCTCTTCAGGAGGCACTGGCAAATGAACTCTGATTGAGGAGCTTTCTTCGCAAGAGGAGAGCCACCCTCAATTATAATGTCTGTTGGACACCGTTGGACAAAGTTTTTTGGGTTGAAAATGCATTTTGAGCGCATTTGGACCTCTATTTTTCAGTTCAATGGCGTTCACGGTCGGCCACTGCGGGTGAGTTTTGATTCTCTGGAAAACTCTGTTTTTGGAACTATAGGAAGGGCGATTAGTTATGTAGACATTGTGTGTACTGCAAAGAGGTCTCAAAGTTGCAATTGGGTGTATGTATGCAAATTGAGGTCACTGGTTGTGACAGTTTGGGTGCAGTATAGTACCGCAGGCACAGAGAATACAACATTTTATATAGGTTAAACAACAGTCCTATTTTTGGTAAATTTGTGTTGCAGAAAAGATGTCAAATGATGAAATAAACCAGATTGTTGTAGAGAAGCTTCACAATAACAACTTACATGCTCGAAGATTTAGATTGACAAATTTCCTAATAGGGAAAGGTTACTGGGACTACATTGAAGGTGAACACGAGGAGGCACCAGAGATACCGGAGATTACTCCAACTGCTGCAGATGTAAAAGAGTTCAAGGATTAGAATCAAGGAGTGAGGAAATTCATGTATTGGCTTTCTATTAGTATACATGACACCATTATTGGGCATATATAGAATGCCAAGTCACCTAAGGAGGCATGGGACACCTTGGTGAAGCTGTATGAAACTAACACCAAGGTACAAAAGATCCAGTTGAAGAATGAGCTTCATACTATGGAGAAGAAGAATATGTCTATGAATGATTATGCCTTGATGATCAAGGGCATTGTGGAATCCCTTACATCAATTGGTGTTTCTGTTGATGATGATTGATAAGGTGGAAGTGTTTCTATTGATGATGATTGATAAGGTGGAAGTGTTTCTGTTGATGAGAGGCATGGGTGGTAATGTGCATGGTAATACCAAGATTGATGGTACATGGTGAGATGTAGTGAATGCTTCCCAATAGGTTCAAGTGGTGACCTCACCTCTCCTTTCTCATTTGATGATCTCATGGAAGGAGGTGTTGGCACACACTAAATGGAAGCTTTTAGATCAACGGTTGTAGTTGGATTCTATGGCAGGTGAGGTGTTGGCTACTTCATGACTTTTGGAGTGGCCTGATAGAATGGCTCGATTGGGACTAGTGAGAATTATGGATGCTTTGTTTCCATGTAGGGGCTGCTTATTGTCTTTTTGGAAAATCCATCAATATTTTCAAGTTCCACGTGGATATGTACAGTTATGGGAGAAGGTGAGGGCAGCACTTACACCATTTGGTGATATTCCTTAGGGAATGGATTGTTGATGCACATTCGCATTATAGATATTGGTTTGCAGGCTCCCACCATGCATAGGTGATTATCACCACCTTCTTCTTCTAAGGATGACATGCCACCCCCGTGAGAAGTTGGCCGCATGAGTGATTGTTCCAAAAGATTCCATGTTCATGTGAGAGATGCAAGGGAGAAATCATGTGTTTATAGGAAATCATAATAAAACATGTGCAAGATTACAGTCGATTCAAAGATATACGACATCTAAATTCTTTGGGTGAGTATATATATTCACTATCGCATGTTCTTACGCACGTGATTTCGATATTCATAAGGTAGTCTATGTTTTTTGGGACAAGGACAAGGAGGAGACATGTTGTAGAATAAGGGATTCTATGCCTCATTACTCTTTGACAAGTAAACAACTACGTAGAGGCTTTAGAGACCTCCATGATAGAAGTGGAGTGAGCTCCTGTACTCATCATGAGGAATAAATGCCTCCATCAATGGCACATGAAGTTAATGGTGAAGATTTGGGCATGGATGAGATGATTGATGACTTCTTCGAGCTCGAAACCACAGTTGACAAAGATCAATTTGTGAAAGCCGTGAGCACTCCACTGTACGAAGGGTGTGCATACTCCTCTCTTCATCCAACCTTGGACTTACTAAACTTGTGGAACCATGTATGGTTGGAGCAATGCTAGTATTACAAGCCTTTTTCAATGAGTCCATAATGTTTATGGTTATTAATAATTGAAAAGATACAGGGAAGAAGAGAGCTTGAGCTCTTGCAACAAGCACACACACACTCACACAAACCCTAGAAGAGAACACACAAGGTGAGAGGCTGAAAATTCGTTTTCTTCTTCACACAAAAAAGGAGATCTACAAAAAAGATAAAGTTACTAACACACATAATAGAGTATATACAAGTGGTCCATAATGTGACCACGCTAAGAGGAGTGAGTAGCGATGGACTAGTCAGTGCTGTAGAATCTCTGGAAAAGGTATGTCGGTGCTAGCTACCAAACCCATCCCAATAATGATGTAAATATTAAAAAGTCATGGAGGCGCCTCATTTCAGTTCATGTTGAGCTTCACATCTCAACACTCCCCATCAAGCTCAACTCTAGCTCATGAACTCCAAGCATATCTCAAAATTAGCGGAGCTTCTTAGCTCCCAGGGCTTTTGTGAAGATGTCACTGACCTAATCCTGTATGCTGATGTAGGCCAAGTCTATGTCGCCTACCAAGACTCCCTGATGAAGTGCTAATGTACCTTCAATGTGTTTCGTCCGTGCATGAAAAGTTGGGTTCCTATCCAACTATATACTGCTAAGATTCTCACAATATATGACAACCTTTCTCTCCACATGCAACCCCAAATTAGCAAGTGTCTTACATAGCCAAGCTACCTCACATGCTACCACCGCAGCTCCTCTGTACTTGACAAGGCAACTTTGGGCTGCTTCTTGCTGCTCAATGTCACAGCAGCACTCCCTAATGGAAACATAAATCCACTAGTAGATCTCGTGTCTAAGATGCTACCTTCCCAATCTACATCTGTGTACCCATATAGCTCCAATGGTACACGTGCACCATAAAACAATGCATAATCAACAGTGGCCCTCAAATACCGAAGCATGCATCACACACTGTCAAGATGTGGTTTACGCGGAACCTGCATAAACTGACTCTCTAAGCCAAAAGTGTAACTCAAATCTGGCCTGCTGATAGTGACATAGATTAAACTCCCCACGATTTTCCTATGCATAGTGGAATCCTCTAACACATAACCTACATCTACACTAAGCTTGCCATTTTGATCTAATGGCATCGAGATTGGCTTACACAATCAGCCATCCCATACTTGGGCAACATGTCCAATGCATACTGTCTCTGTGTGACAGTATGAGCCAAATACTCTCAGGTGTGCCAATGACCTCAATTCCCAAAAATTAGCGCAAATCTCCCAAATACTTTATCTCAAACTTCCTTTTGAGAAGACTTTTCACCTGCTCAATCTCATCCAAGTTGTCACCCCCAACAATAAGATCATCTACGAGCCACTAGAATCTGCCCTGCAGAAATATCAGGCATACCAAGGGGCTCAACCACTTTCTCTTTGCCTTTATGTGATCATGTACAACTACATTTTCAGGAGGACTGGTATTATGATGATGCAGCCTACCACTCCATGGTCTATCAATATAACCATGGGATGAGGACTCTCCTAGTCCACTCAATGACTGTGATTGTGCTGAATTTCATTCTGTGCAACCACATTTCCACTTACATCATCCCCAACAACATCTTTTTCAACAGCATACCAGCTACTCATCTCATCAAATACATCCCTGCTTACCCTCAATTCATGTGCAGCAGGGTTATAACATCTATATCCCTTTTGCTTAAGGGAATACGTAAGAAATATAGATTTTTCCGCTTTTGGATCTAGCTTAGTACACAACTCATCTAGCACATGCACATATGGAATACATCTAAAAACTTTCAAGCGAGACAAATCAGGTTTCCTGCCAGTAAACTTCTCCTCTGGCGTTACATCATGTATGGCTGTAGTAGGAGTCCCGTTCATGATATAAATTGTTGTAGACACAATCTCAGCTCAGTAGCTATGCATCATATTCTTCTCTGTCAATGCTCGTGCTATCTCTTCAATGTGCTTGTTTTTTTGCTCAACAACTCCATTTTGATGCGGAATGTATCTACATGTAAATTATCTTTGAATGCCATTCTTTTGCAAGAATTCAGAGAACTCATTGGAGAAGTATTCTCCCCCTCCATCTGACCTTAGGCAATTCACATGCTCTACTTGAGTAGTTTCTTCCCTTTCAAGCCTAAACCCAAGTCTAACTAGGCTTGGTAAAGTAGGTTAGGTAATCTACCAAACCTAGGTGGATACCCCTAAGGTGGCCACCCATGTGGCCACGTGTCCGACATGTCATCTACACATGGCATTCATTCCACCTCAACGTGCCACCTCAATGTGCCACCTCACTATGCCACCTCAACATTGATGACATGGCTTGCTACCTCATCATTGATGACTTACCATGCCACCTCACTATTAGTGACATGGAATGGCACCTAATTAGATGCCACATCACATGGACTAACACATCATCAAGGAGGGAGAGTTGCCACCTCACCTTGAGTTGCTACCACGTGTCACATGTGTATGCCATGTCAGCAGAGTCAGCCATGTCACATTACAACCCTCCTAGGTACTGGTGCATCCATTCATGGTTTCACATACATGTAAAGTAATATATATTTAATTTATAGATAATCCATGCATATGTATGTAAAATACTATTATGATACTTAATTTATTTAAATAAATATATACATCAATAAGAAAATATATTATTTCACCTATATGACTTTTTAAAAATTATATATTTTTTAATTTATTAAATATATATTAATTTTTTACATATTTTTAAAATTTTAAATTAATAAATTTTAATTAAAATTATTATATATAAATGAAATAATAAATTACATAGACTTCTTCTTTTCTAATACAACATTTTAAATTTCTTCTCAAATATATATATATATATATATAATTTTATAGTTTAAAAATATATATTTTGTGTCTTCTTCTTAAAAGAGATTTTCTTTATTTTTAGATTTTCTTTATTTTTAAATTTTTTTAAGTATTATATCAAAATCCTCTCCATTTTAAAAATCTAACCAAAGATATCTCGTAGTTTTAATAGAAAAGATATATCTATTAATCCATAATCATCCAATTGAAAAACGGAAATCTTATCTTATGAATTAGAATATCCAATACAATACAAGTGTAAGAGAGTGTTGTTTCCTCTTGCCATACATTTTTATTATTGGGGGACACTCGTGTCTTTGACGTCCAAAATTCAAAAATAAGATCTTTAACCTCATGTGTGATGATGTTACTTTGAGATTGTTTTATTTGGCATGTTTGCAGGGGCAAGACTCCAGCCTCTTCTAATTGTAGGTGAGAATTGACTACATAGAAGTTTCTCTTATGCATACCTAGAACCTTTGCTCCCTTTGCTAAGCTGATAGATTTGTTGTTGCCACCAAGTCCATTGAAATAATCACCATTAAGTCCATTGAAATAATCATCATTAAGTACCATTATTAGAGCAGATATAGCAACGCCCATAGCCACGTGTACTGGGAAAAAAAGGATCCCCTTTTGCAGATTCCAAGGAGTAGTTTTTTTGCTTAAGAATTTGGTCCCCTTTTGTTGATGCACATTTGCATTCTCGATATTGGTTTGCACGCGCCCACCATGCATAGATGATTGTCACCACCTTCTTCTTCGGAAAGTGGGCATGAGTGATTGTGCCAAAACATTCCATGTTCATGTGAGAGATGCAAGGGAGAAATCGTGTGCTTATAGGAAATCACAATAAAACATGTGTAATATTACAACCGATTCAAAGATATATGGCGTCCAAATTCTTTGGTGAGTATGTATATTCACTATCACATGTTCTTACGCAGGTGATTTAGGTATTCATAAGTTAGTCTATGTTTTTTAGGATGAGGACAAGGAGGCCCGACATGTTGTAGAATGAGGGATTCTATGCCTCATTACTCTGTGACAAGTGGACAACTATGTAGAGGCTTTAGAGACCTCCATGCTAGAAGTGGGGTGAGCTTGCATACTCATTTTAAGGAAGAAATGCCTCCATCAATGGCACATGAAGTCAATGGTAAAGATTTGGGCATGGAAGAGATGATTGATGACTTCTTTGAGCTCAAAACCACACTTAACAAAGATCAATTTATGAAAGCCCTGAGCACTCCACTATACAAAGGGTGTGCATCCTCCACTCTTCATGTGTCCTTGTAGTTACTAAACTTGTGGAACCATGTGTTTTGGATGCTAGTATTACAAGCCTCTTTCAATGAGTCCGTAATGTTTATGGTTATTAGTAATTGAAAAGATGCGGGGGAGAAGAGAGCTTGAGCTCTTGCAACAAGCACACACTCACACAAACCCTAGAAGAGAACACACACACACATAAACCCTAAAAGAGAACACACAAGGTGAGAGGCTGAAAATTCTTCTTCTACTTGACACAACAAAAGAGTTCTACAAAGAAGATAAAGTGACTAACACAAATTATAGAGTATATATAAATGGTCCATAATGTGAACACACTAAGAGGAGTAGGTAGATGTGGACTAGTGAGTTTTGTAGAATCTTTGACGAAGATATGTCGATGCGAGCTACCAAACTCGCCAGTGATGTAAATGTCAAACGGTTATGTAGGCGCCTTGTGAGTGTCAGCTCTCATGTTGAGCTTGACATCTCAACACTCCCTCTCGAGCTCAACTCCAACTCATGAACTCCAAGCATATCTCAAAATCTGTGGAACCTCTCAGCTCTCAAGGCCTTTGTGAAGATGTCAACGACTTGATCCTGTGTGTGGTTCCTATGTGTGGTGCCGTAGGCTAAGTCTATGTCGCCTCTGCGAAGACTCTCTCCCGCATGAAGTGGTAACGTACCTAAATGTGTTTTGTCCGCGAATGAAAAACTAGGTTTTTGGCCAACTGTATACTCCTAAGATTGTGACAATATATGACAACCTTTATGTCCACATGCAATCCCAAATCAGCAAGTAGCTTGCGTAACCAAGCTACCTCACATGCTGCCACCCACCGGAGCTCCTCTGTACTCTGCCTCTATGTTCGACAAGGCAACTGTGGGATGCTTCTTGCTGCTCCATGTCATAGCAGCACTCCCCAATGAAAACATAAATCCACTAGTAGATCTCCTGTCTGAGATGCTACCTGCCCAATCTCCATCTGTCTACCCATATAGCTCCAATGTTACACCTGCTGCATATTAAACAATGCATAATCAATAGTGGCCCTCAAATACCAAAGCGTACGTCGAACACTCTAAAGATCTGGTTTGCGCAGAACTTACATAAACCAGTTCGCTCTCTAAGCCAACAATGTAACTCAAATCTAGCTTGTTGATCGTGACATAGATCAGAAAACTCCCCAAGATCTTGTACATAGTGGGATCCTCCAACACATAACCTACATCCGTATTAAGCTTGCCATTTTGATCAAATGGCACCGAGATTGGCTTAAAATCAGCCATCCCATACTTGGATAACATGTCCAATGCATAATGTCACTGTGACAGCCAAATACCCTCAAGTGTGCGAATGACCTCATGTCCAATGCATAATGTCGCTGTGACAGCCAAATACCCTCAAGTGTGCGAATGACCTCAATTCCCAAAAAGCAGTGCAAATCTCCGAAATCCTTCATCTCAAACTTCCTTTTAAGAAGACTTTTTACGTGCTCAATCTCATCCAAGTTGTCACCCCCAACAACAAGATCATCTACATAAATGGTGATGATCACAATACCCTTATCACTCTTACACACATACAAAGAGTGATCTGCGCGACAGCTGTCATATGAAAACTAATAGTGACAAGATACTCAGCAATCTTGTCATGCCATGCTCGTGGAGCTTGCTTCAGCCCATACAAAGCCTTATGAATATTACATACATCCTCTCGGTGGCCTGTATCCTCAAAACCTGGTGGTTGATCCATATACACCTCTTCTTGCTAGTCACCATGCAAGAACACAATTTTTCCATCCATCTCATGTAAAAACCAGCCTTTAGCTGGAGCCACCGCAATCACAACTCTCACAATTGCCATCTTTGCTATTGGGGCAAATGTCTCCTCATAATCAATCCCATGTGTCTGCGCATATCCTTTGGCTACCAATCTAACCTTCTACCTTCTTATGCTACCATCACTGTTATATTTCACCTTATACACTTACATACAGCCAATAGCTTTCTTGCCTTTAGGGAATGGCACCAAATCCCAAGTGTCATTTCCATACAATGCATCCATATCCTCATCCATAGCTTTCTCCCAACACACATTTCCAATAGCCTCATCAAAACATGTGGGTTCTACAACCTACACAACTTTTAACATATAAGCATAGCGATGTGCCACATAATCATCATAAGTCAACCTTTGCACAAGGTTTTTGCCTCTTCCACATCTTTGTAACGTTGCATTGATGGCTTTCATAGCCTTCTTCACACACTCCTCATTACTGGAATCCCAAGTTCTCATCAAGGCTCATCTCCGAGCCACTAGAATCTCCATCAACAACAAGAGAATGCCCTGCAGAAATATTAGGCATACCAAGGGGCTCAACCACTTTCTCTTTGCCTTTATGTGATGTACCAACTACATTTTCAGGACTGGTATTATGACGTAGCCTACCACTCCATGGTCTATCAACAGAATCGTTGGATGAGGACTCTCCTAGTCTACTCAATGATTGTGATTGCTGACTTGGTGCAACCACATTTCCACTTACATTTGCCCTAATAGCATCTTTTTCAGCAGCATACCAGCTACTCATCTCATCAAATACAATATCCCTACTTACCCTCAATTCACGTGTAGAAGGGTTATAACATCTATATCCCTTTTGCTTAAGGCAATACCCAATAAACACACATTCTTTTGCTTTTGGATCCAGCTTAGTATGCAACTCACTTGGCACATGCACATATGTAATACATCCAAAAAACTTTCAAGTGAGACAAATCAGGTTTGTTGCCCGTAAATTTCTCCTCTAGTATTACATCATGTATGGCTGCACTAAGAGTCCTGTTCATGATATAAACTGTTGTAGACACAGCCTCAGCCCAATAGCTATGCGACATATTCTTCTCTATCTCATCAATGATCAGCTATCTCTGCAATGTGCCTGTTTTTCCGCTCAATAGCTCCATTTTGCTGTGGAGTGTATCTACATGTAAATTGCCTCTAAATGCCATTCTTTCGCAAGAATTCAGAGAACTCATTGGAGAAGTATTCTCCCCCTCTATCTGACCTTAGGCACTTTACATGCTTTCCTGTCTGTTCTTCACATTTTCTGCCCTTCGAGATCCTTCTTCTTCCTCTTACTCAAAGAAACTTGATTGACAACTTGAACTTTTTTAGATATGCTAGAGGCCTCTTCATACCAAATTATTGCAAGCCAAGATCCCCTAGCCAAACACAATAGCTATTCATAAGGGGTTATTTAAAATAAACATCAAATCTTTGTGCTTTCTCTAGGGCTATAATATAATGAGCCCCATGAGTTTATGAGAAATAGAGCTTTAACTTTTATGCAAATCTCTTTCAATGTTTAATAGATGTCAAGATGCTCATCATTGTTCATTAGTGATTGATGCACTCTTTTATCAATGATGGCAATATGTCACAAGGGATTTTTGTGGTGTCTTTGGACATATAAAATATCTCTAGTTTGTCAGTGTGGTCATAATGCTCGCCCTCTTTTGAGGAACCCAGTGGATGCTTTTAAAAAAAAAAAGGATTAATGTGAATTCTTTATGCATGAGATGAATGGTCAAAGAAGATGTTTTATGGCTATCGCTTGTTGATGAATAAGAATCTTAAAACTATTGAGGAATATTAATGAAGCGAGTGCACAACTTGGAGGAGAAGTGATTAAGTAAAAATCGATTGAGTTGAAAGCTAAAGCGTTTGTCACATTCCAAGGGCTTGAGATTTCAAAGATTGTTGCACGAGCCCACCATTGTGGAATATCGTGGAACATTGAATTCCAAGGGCTTGAGATTTCAAAGATTGTTGCAGGAGCCCACCATTGTGGAACATTGAATTCCAACAAAGGAAGTCTAAGGATGGAGCAAGAGTTTGTATTTAGTGTGGTAAAAGGGATGAAAGTGTGCGTCACGAGCCCTCTTTTCTCTCTTCTTTCTATTAAAAATTGATGAATGGCGGGTGGTAGTAACCATCTTGGAGAAAACCATGCTTGTTGAAGTCAGCTAGGGCACACCTATATAAAACAGTACCGGGCCGTGTTGTTTTAGTACGCACAATAAACGCCCCTCTTTGCATTGCAAACATAATTGCCATTACATAATCGCTTCTCAGTCTTCTGATTGTCACCACCATGACTACGTTGCCTGCTCGCAAAATGGAGCGATCCGACGGTCCTGCCACTGTGCTGGCCATCGGCACTGCCGTCCCACCCAACGTGTTCTACCAGAAGGACTACCCCGACTTCTACTTTAACATTACCAACAGCAACGACAAGACGGAGCTCAAACAGAAGTTCCAGCGCATGTGTAAGTGCTTGTTTCTCTTGCACGATCTGTATTAGCACCGGCTATATGGTTTTATCTCCTCACAGTAGCGTAACTGTTCGCATGCGCAGGTGACAAGTCGTGCATCACGAAGCGGCACCTCTACCTCAACGAGGAGATACTCAAGGCCAACCCCAGCATATGCGGATACTGGGAGAAGTCGCTGGACGTGAGGCAGGACATCGTGGTGGTGGAGGTTCCTAAGCTGGCCAAGGAGGCGGCTTCCAAGGCCATCAAGGAGTGGGGCCAACCCAAGTCCAAGATCACGCACCTCGTCTTCTGCACTACCGCCGGGGTTGACATGCCCGGGGCGGACTGGGCGCTCACCAAGCTTCTCGGCTTGCGGAGCTCCGTCAAGAGGCTCATGCTCTACCAGCAAGGCTGCTATGGAGGCGGCACAGTGCTTAGGATCGCCAAGGACCTGGCGGAGAACAACAAGGGCGCCCGTGTGCTCGTGGTGTGCAGCGAGATCACGGCCGTCACATTCCGGGGGCCGAGCGACACCCACCTCGACAGCCTCGTGGGGCAGGCGCTCTTCGGCGACGGCGCCTCCGCCCTCATCGTGGGTTCCGATCCCATCCACCAAGTGGAAAGACCCTGGTTCGAAGTCCACTGGACTGGATCCGACATCATGCCCGACAGCGACGGCGCCATCGATGGCCATCTCAGAGAAGTCGGCCTGACTTTCCATCTCCTCAAAGACGTGCCTGCCATTATCTCCAAGAACATCGGCTCCATCCTCAAAGACACGTTTGCCAAGGTGTTCCCAGCTGGAGCTGAGGCGGCGGCGCCTCCAAGCTACAACGATATATTCTGGATCGCCCATCCTGGCGGCCCTGCAATCCTCGACCAAGTCGAAGAGAAGCTTCATCTCAACAAGGACAAGATGGCTCCTAGCAGGCATGTGCTCGACCAATACGGCAACATGTCTAGTGCTTGCGTGCTCTTCATCATGGACCATATGCGCAAGAAATCCATGGAGCAGAAGCTGACCACCACGGGAGAGGGCTACGAGTGGGGACTCCTCCTTGGCTTTGGTCCTGGTCTCACTTGCGAGACCATCGTGCTCAAGAGCCTACCCCTCCAACACGATTAGATTCCATTCACACTTCTGAGAACTAATTATTAATCAAACCAAAGCTCCATTGTAGCTCCTCATTCACTCTAATGAAAGCATGTGGTTCAAAGTGACATGCAACTCTAACATTATTTCTTTTTATCGTATCAAAACAACATAAACACGTATCTTCTTCTTATCTCATACTATTTAATATTTCAAATCACACTCTAACAAAGAGTAGATGGGCAATAAAGCGTGGAGAGTTGTGAGAACGTTAGTATGTGCTTTTCTTCCATATAATACAAATCCTGAAGAGGAGTTTAGACTTCAAGATTAAGTGCATTTGCAAGTGTTCTCGCCAGAGTGCACATCTTCAACCTTCTTTCTTCACACTCTTTTGTTTTAAATTCTTAATCATATTACTCTCCCATTTGCTAGCTACAACTTGACTTAAAGGCTATGGTCAAGATGGATGGTGAAGGTGGAATGTTAGTGATCTTTTAAATATTACATGTGCTTAGAAGGTGGCATTTGCCTTCGTTTTTTGCACGTAATTTTGGAGTATATTTTTTGTACTCTTGTACATATTCCAACTCGGATACCTAGTTGCTTATATATCTAGGTGAGTTATTTTTTAAACCCTAACTTTATTGTGTTTTGGGTAGTTATCATTAGAAAGGCGCCAATAATTCAATTTCTTTTCTAAATGATGTACTTAGAAGGATTTATTCCTTGATGTAGTCTCAAGTATATAGAGACAGGTTTAGTATGTGAAAGTCTGGATAAGGCCATCTTATTCCTTTTATACAAAATTTTATTCATATTCTCTTAGATGGCATACTAGGGAGTTTCAAAATGTTAAGGTATGTATGGGTGGTATCATGGTGGTATGGGACGCTAGTGATCCCTCACATATATTATCTTATGGGATAATTTGGGCTCAAGATTGTTGCTTTGCTTACATCATTTAGCATGTTGACCTCAACATTCAAAGACAATCTTATTTTCTAAAATTCACTATAAGTTATATTGTGGACATTCTCTAGATAAATTTCTTTTATCTATAACCTACATGTTTTGATAAGGGTAATCTCATCGGCATTTTCACTTGTTGAAATCTCTTTCTTTAGAGTTCAAACAAGTTTATCTTGTTGTGTTCGGATAAGGAAATTTGGATTCTTCTTTTGTTGGCATTTCTTTGTCTAGTTCCGTACTTTAGGTGATTTACACAATCAACCTGATAGGTTAACGGATGGACATATGTAACTCATCGAGACGTTGATGACTCTCTATGTTGATATGGGTAACTCGAGACGTCGATTATTCCATATGCAGATGTGGGTATGTCGAGGCGCCGATGAATCCCTAGTTTCTGCTGTTATAATGCTATGCTTTCCTACTTTATTCCGAAAGGTTTACAACGAGGAAGTTACTTTGAATGTGAATTGCTCTGATCATCCACAGTAGTCTGATAGGCAAACAGAGTGTATGAATCAGATTGTAGAGGATATGCTTCGTGCATATGTCTCTAGAAAATCATTATATTGGAAAAAATATCTTCCAATGAGTGGAATTTGCCTATAACAGTTTTAAATTTATGGCTGTTATTTTTTAGTCCGTGCATACTTATGTATGGGTATCAACCCAGGGCACCTATTGATGTCGGTCTCTTAAGGACATCGAGCTTGATGCATCGAGGGATTTCTTGCGAGATATGCAGGAAATGCTGACCGAAGCTCAGGATTCTATCAAGAATGCTCATGATAGGGCACTATTTTATGCTGATAGGGGGCGCTCATCTCGGTCTTTTGAACCAGGAGCGTTGGTTTATTTTAATGTTCCTAAAGATTCTCAGACTTTGTCAATGGAAAAATGCTTGAATTTATCTCCTAGATATTGTGGTCCATTTCGAGTTATACATCGGATTGGCACAGTTGCGTTTGAACTTAAAACTACCTCCACATGTTAGAGTTCACCCAGTCTTTTATATCAATAGATTGAAAGGGAAACTGGGAGGTGAGGATAACACAGTTACTCCTCAAAGACCTCATTGAAGTCGATGAATTATCCTATGTTCCACATGAACCTGATAAGGTACTTGAATTCAGGGAAAGGAAACTTTCTAGTTGACTAATCCTTGAGGTTAAAATTAGGTGGAAAGATAGGGAAATTGATTCTAGTTGGGAGTCGGCTGAGATTGTTCAGTGCAATTCTCCTTCTTTTCATTGCAAGAGTGCAATGTTTTGAGAGAGGGGAAGTATGTTATATGTACATTATGTGTGCTATGTTATATACACATTATGTGTGCATATACTAGGAGGCTAACCCACATTAGGCTTATGAGCATGGGAGCATGGAAACAAGCTCTAGTGGAGCATGGGTTAGGACTAACCTTAAGGATTAAGGTTAGGGTCAGGCATCCAAGGGTCACACATGAGGAATGGAAAGTCAAGAGTCACTTGAGGGCCCTCCTATATAATAGGGGCATGGGACACACTCAAGGGAGCTTGGAGGCTTGGGAGCTTGGAGGTTTGGAGGCTTATGCTATGGTCTCTTGTGTAGAGGTCCATATCTATTCATCTACCATTTCACACTATAGCTACATGCTATTAGATTGGAGTTATACCTCTTGATGGTATGGGACATCAAGGTAGAGGTATGATGTATTTCATTATTACTCATGTGTGCATCCCTTGGGCTCGGGGGTGGTTGGGTGGTTGAGTTTATGCCTAATTTATGCATGTTTATGCATAACAATTATCTAGAGAGATCTTAGGGTTCTAACTTAAAGACAACAATCTCAAAGTAACATCATCACACATGAGGTTAAAGATCTTGTTTTTGAATTTTGGATGTCAGAGACACGAGTGTCCCCCAAAAAAAAAATGTATGGCAAGATGAAACAACACTCTCTTACACTTGTATTGTATTGGATATTCTAATTCATAAGATAAGAATTCCCTTTTTCAATTGGATGATTATGGATTAATAGATATATCTTTTTTATTAAAACTACATGATATCTTTGGTTAGATTTTTAAAATGGAGAGGATTTTTATATAATAAAATTTAAAAAAATATTTAAAAATAAAGAAAATATAAAAAATAAAGAAAAATATCTTTTAGGAAGAATACACAAAATATGTATTTTTAAACTATAAATATATATATATATACACATATATATATATTTGAGAATAAATTTAAAGAGTTATATTTGAAAAGAAGAAGTCTATGTAATATATTATTTAATATATATATTTTATTTAATATATATATATATATATAAACTTTAATTAAAAATTATTATTTAAAACTTTTTAAAAACGTATAAAAAATGTAATGAATATTTAATAAATTAACAAGTATATAGTTTTCACAAAAAATCATATAGATGAAAATATATTTTCTTATTAATATATATATTTATTTAAATAATTTAGTATCATAATAGTATTTTACATACATATGCATGGATTATCTATAAATTAAATATATATTAGGGTTGTTGCAAGATCAAGGTGTCCAGTTTTGTCCAGTTTATGCTGGACTGGGATAATTCTTGGACAACAAATTTGGAGGGGAAAGGTACTTTAAACGAGATCAAGAAACTAATAGAAAATACACTCAAATTTACCCCCGATATAACTTAAATTAATATAAATTAGTCCAATTTATCAAAATTAACCAAAAATATGATATGACAATAAAAAAGATGATCTTTCCATACTTAGAGTGATCTAATTTTTTTTCCATAGATGCACTAATACAAGTACACTAGTCCCTATATATTTTAGATGATTTACATCAGAAATGTAATTTTACTAATTAGAATATTAGTATTTGCAGGCCTTCTGATAGCCTGGAAGAATTTTAGAAAAGAGATCATTAAAAATCGAACCATTGGATTTGCAATTTTGACTAACCACCACATTCTACCAATGTTTCACTATCTACCACTCTTTTGATCTACAAGATTATGCATTTTTAAGTGGTAGTTATTGTGGGTGCAAAAAGTGGCATATATTATAACACTCTAAAGACCTTGAAATATTTAAAGAAAATAGACAAATAGCTTAAAAATTTCTCAAAAAATCAAGTTAAGCTCTATATTATGTGAAGATCTAAGATGCAAAGTGGAAATTTCATATGAGTTTATATGTGAAAGATATTAGCATTTTATGGAACCAGCTCAAATTTGGGACATGGTGTATACATTGAGCTTGTACCTAAGAAAATGAGGACTTTTAACTATCTAATGCTTAATTAGATTATGCAACTATATTCCCAACTTTGCATGTGACGTTCCAACAAAAGAACTTGAAAGGAAATTCCTTCGTTAGCTAGGAGAGATTGGCCACTAAAGGTAAATAAATGCCTGTTTTTTTACTATTTACAGGGTGCCTGAGTGGATAAAACTGGGCACCCTAATCGTGCAACCACCCATTACTTTACATGTATGTGAAACCATGAATGGATGCACCCATACATGGGGGGTGATAATGTGGCATGGCCGACTCTACTGATATGGCATACATGTGTGACACGTGGTAGTAACTCAAGGTGAGGTGGCAACTCTCTCTCCTTGATGATGTGTTCGTCCATGTGATGTGGCATCTTATGAGGTGGCATTCCATGTCATTAATAGGGAGGCGGCATGCCAAGTCATCAATGATGAGGTAGCAAGCCATGTCATCAATGTTGAGGTGGCACATTGAGGTGGAATGAATGCCATGTGTAAGTGACATGTCAGACACATGGCCACATGCATGGCCACCTTAGGGGTTTCCACCTAGGTTTGGTACATTACCTCACCTACTTTACATCAAGCCTAGTTAGACTTGGGTTTAGGCTTGAAAGGGAAGAAACTACTCAAGTAGAGCTATTTTCATAAAAATATACCTTTTCTTACTCAAATTAAACCAACGTTTTTTCCATAGATTTGCCTTGATTAGCACTACTTACTAATATAAAATTATTACATAAATGCATGAGATCATCAAATGAGAAAGGAGAGGTGAATCATTCACTACATCCCACCATGTACCATCAATCCTGGTATTACCATGCACAAGTGCAATCTCCTCTATGAGAAACTTAGCCACCCATGGCTCTTGAGATACACACATATCTTGCAATAAAGGCCATCTCCTAGTGACCATATTTAATCTTACATCTAATGGGGCTGCCCCTCCACTCCTCTTGGGAATAGTAATATGTTCCCAAGATATCCACGTCTCCCCTGGCGTATTTCTTGCTCTTTTCCATAGAATAAATCAAACTGGCTGTTGTATAGCTGATGCAAAGCTTTGCCCATCAATATCTCTCTCCCTCTCCTCTAGAGCTCTCTCTCTCTCTTTCCCTATCTAAAACACACCGCCACACCCATCGAATCTAAAGACCTATTTTCTAAATAATGTTTAAAGATCAAAGAAACTTGCAAAGTATGGTTGGTAAGGGTCAGAATGGTCTAGTAGTACTTTCACCTCATTTCAGGATGAATATTGATGGGCATGAAATGAGACAAGATTAAAATTTTCACAATGCAGAGGCGTAAGCAAATGGAGGGAGGGTTATTCTTGGTTAAGAAGGAACTAAGAAAATTAGGCAGTATTAGGTTGCAAAACAAAGACTAGCATCGACAAAAAATCCAAGGAGACAAAAAGGGATGAAGAGAATAGTTCCGTCTCAATGAGAAGGAAAGAAAGAAAATTTGTAGAGTTGTTGCTAACTCTTGGTACAAGCAGGTGAAGGCCCTCAACAAAGCTACTCAGAAGCAAATATTTGAGGAACTCCTCCATCCCAATTTTAGCGATGTTCAAGATGAAGAAATGGGTTGTGAAAGAGCTGTGCTAGCCAACATTTGCAACACTTTGACACAAGTCAAAAAGTGCCTCGATCAAAAGATGAGATTTTATTAAGGAGAGAATCTCTAATGATGGTACTTAATGGTGATGATTTCAATGGACTTGGTGGCAACATCAAATCTATCTGCTTAATTAGCAAAGGCAGCAAAGGTTCTAGGTATGCACAAGAGAAACCTCTATGTAGTCAATGTTCGCCTACAATCAGAAGAGGATAGAGTCTTGCCCCTGCAAACATGCCAAAGACAACAATCTCAAAGTAACATCATCACACATGAGGTTAAAGATCTTGTTTTTGAATTTTGGTCGTCAGAGACACGAGTCTTCCCCAATTAAAAAAATGTATGGCATGGGGAAACAACACTCTCTTACACTTGTATTGTATTGGATATTCTAATTCATAAGATAAGAATTCCCTTTTTCAATTGGATGATTATCAATTAATAGATATATCTTCTTTATTAAAACTACATGATATCTTTGGTTAGATTTTTAAAATGGAGAGGATTTTGATATAATAATTTTTTAAAAAATAAAGAAAATCTGAAAATAAAGAAAATCTCTTGTAAGAAGAAGACAAAATATATACTTTTAAACTATGATGTTATATATATATGTACATATATATATATATTTGAGAAGAAATTTAAAGAGTTGTATTAGAAAAGAAGAAGTCTATATGTAATATATTATTTAATTTATATATATTATTTTTTAATTAAAATTTATTAATCAAAAATTTAAAAAAACATACAAAAAAATAATATATATTTAATAAATTAACATATATATAATTTTAAAAAAATTAATATACGTGTAATAATATATTTTCTTATTGAGGTATATATTTATTTAAATAAGTTAAGTATCATAATAGTATTTTACATACATATGCAAGGATTGTCTATATAAATTAAATATAAATTACTTTACATGTGTGTGAAACCATGAATGGATGCACCCATACATGGTGGAGGGATAATGTGGCATGGCTGACTCTACTGACGTGGCATACACATGTGACACGTGGTAGCAACTCAAGGTGAGGTTGCAGCTCTCCCTCCTTGATGATGTGTTAGTCCATGTGCCGTGGCATCTAATGATGTAGCATTCCATGTCATTAATAGTGAGGTGGCATTCCAAGCCATCAATGAATGAGATAGCAAGCCATATTTTCAATGTTGAGGTGGCATAGTGAGGTGGCACATTGAGGTGGCACGTTGAGGTGGAATGAATGCCATGTGTAGGTGACATGTCAGACACGTGGCCACATGCATGGCCACCTTAGGGGTATCTACCTAGGTTTGGTAGATTACCTAACCTACTTTACCAAGCCTAGTTAGACTTGGGTTTAGGCTTGAAATAGAAGAAACTACTCAAGTAGAGCTATTTTCACATAAAATACATGAAAGTAGACCTTTTCTGACTCTAATTAAACCAACATTTTTTCCATAAATTCACCTTGATTAGCACTACTTGCTCATATAAAATTATTACATAACTGCATAATTTTTTTAATAATTAATTTACTAATTATATTCAGCTCCTTAAACACTTTGAAGGAAATTTCCACGTGAGATCTTGGAAAATCTAACCATTAAGAATGAAATTTGACCATACGGGCACATTGTCCTCATAATTATCTATCCTTGTATCATTTAAGCAAGTAAAAATACAGAATTGTTGGTATAAAGATGTACTATAACAAAACAATACCCTTTTTGTATACTTTCAAAATATATGATAATTAATTTCAAATAAAATTACATGCAAAAATTACCCAATAAATCAAGTTAAGATCTCCAATACATGCCTTCCTTGTGGGCAACGTGGGGGTGGAATTAGGGTTAAAACAAAGAAGTTATTAACTTTTATGGTCGTACTATCTACCTATCTATGTTTGGGAAATGCCATATGTACTATATTATTAACATTTCATGGTCATATTATCTACTTGTCTAAGTTTGGGACATGCCATATGTACTATATTTGTACGCAGAGGAAATTTAGCATTTGAAGTTTTTTATTTTCGATCAAACCATACATTCAAGTGCATGACTAAGATTTTGATGTTTTATTAGAAATTCTCAATGTAAAATTCTTTTGCCAAGCGGGTGAGATTAGCCAATTTTAGTGAAAAATGACTAATTTTTATTACAAGAAAACTTGGAAGAAGATCCAAAGTGAGGACCCTTATTGTACAACCACCCTTTAGTCTCAAAGGTCGTTTTAATCTTAGACATAAATTAATAGAAATCTATCTCTCTCTCTCTCTCTCTCTCGTTTTCGTAATAGAAGGTATATTACCGAGAAGGCTAATAGGGTATGGAAATGTAGGGCCAGGTGGAAGGAACTAATCTTATAGGGTTGGCGGTCTAAGATTCCATATCAAGGGAAGGTGTTTCTATGGCGCATGCTAGTTGGAGGCCTACCATTAGGGGACGAGTTGCGAAAGCGATGGATTGCTTCTGGTAATTGTGTATTTTGTACTACATGTTTGGAAACATTCCCGATCTTTTCATTTCATGTCTGGTGTGGCAAAGAAGGTGTGGGTTTTCCTTTCTCGCATATGGATTCTATTGAACAGATAGGCCCGTAAAGGTTAAAGAATGGATTTTTGGCAAGATTCTGAATAGGCCAAATAACCCAGAACATTCAATCTTCTTTCATTTTTTCAAGTGGATAGGTTAATGGCATATCTAGTTAACTAGGAATGCCTTCATAATTAATGTAAAAGTGCATATTACAGCTCACATAGGTCGTATATAAGGGCTACTATTGTGGCTAGTATCTTCCTTGTGGTCAGCTCATTTGGTAAAGAATGACAGTACTCCGAGGGAATTAGTGCGGGAAAGCTAGTACATCACATGGCAACCATGTGGCCATTTGCAAAGTAATTTTTAGCGATCCAACACTTATCTTCCACCATCATATGGTACACTTGATTTGTTGTATGCTGGACAATGTCCTCAGGCTTTCTAAATGCCCAATCTAACCAAGGTTATTGATCCTCCAACTAAGGAATATCACCAAATGGTGTAAGGCCTTCCCTCACCTTCTCCCATAACTGTACATATCCACACGTGGAACCCGAAAATATTGATGGCGGATTTTCTAGAAAGATAATAAGTGGCCTCTACATGGCAATAAAGCATCTATAACTCTCACTAGTCCCAACAATCGATCCATTCTATTGAATTTTGGCCACTCCAAAAGTTTGTCAGGCCACTCCAGAAGTTGTGAAGTAGCCAACACCTCACCTACCATAGAATTCAACTATGACCGTTGATCTGAAGGCTTCCATTTAGTGTGTGCACAAAAAGTTTGTCAGGCCACTCCAGAAGTCCTGAAGTAGCCAACACCTCACCTACCATAGACCGTTGATCTGAAGTTGATCTGAAGGCTTCCATTTAGTGTGTGCCAGCACCTCCTTCCATGAGATCATCAGACAAGAAAGGAGAGGTGAAGACACCACTTGAACCTGTTGGGAACCATTCACTACATCCCACCATGTACCATAAATCCTAGTATTACCATGCACAAGTGCGACCTCCTCTATGAGGGCCTTAGCCATTACCACCCATAGCTCTTGAGATACACACAATAAAGGCCATCTCCTATAGCGACCATACGTTATCAAACATCTAATAGGGCTGCCCCCCCACTCCTCTTCGGAGTAGTAACATGTTTCCAAGAAATCCACGTTTGCCCTGGCTTATTTCTTGCTCTTTTTCATAGCATAAATCTAATTTTCTGTTGCATCTAATGCAAATCTTTGCACGTCCATGGCAATAAAGGCAAGAAAAAAGATATCATGCTAATCATAATGGATTGTGCCACTTTGAGCCGAACATGCATTGGCCAACCCTGAGATTTTCAATACTCAAACTTATCATTTATTCTTGCAGAAATCCATGCCAAAAAATCATGTATGCACTTTGTCTAAAGTGAAGGTCCATGCACATTTTAGAAATCAAAGGCTAAACTAAATCTTAGAGTAATATGCATGCACTTTATCTAAAGTGAAGGTGCATGACTCTAGTTTTGTATAAGTTACCATTTATCATAAACCATTAAAATACCATGGGTAGGTAAACCATCAGCTACTAACCCAATCTACCTTTTTTGTTTTGCCTAAACCATGGTTTTCCAAACATTAGAAGAATTACCCTTAGTCCAACTAATTTAATTAATATGCACACACACAATTTGGTATAAATTAATTTATTTTTCCAAGGGAAACTCTTGCAATTAAATACCCTAATATTTTAATTAACCAAGCTCACCAAAGAATTTGGACGCCGTATATCTTTGAATCGGCTGTAATCTTGCACATGTTTTATTGCGATTTCCTATAAACACACGATTTCTCCCTTGGATGTCTCACATGAACATGGAATCTTTTGGCACAATCGCTCATGCCAACTTCTCGGGGGGGTGGCGTGGCATCCTCAGGAAGAAGAAGGTTGTGACAATCATCTATGCATGGTGGGAGCCTGCAAACCAATATCTAGAATGCAAATGTGCATCAACAATCCATTCCTTGAGCAAAAAACTACTCTTTAGAATTTGCAAAAGGGGACCTTTTTTTCCCAGTATGCGGCTATGGGCGTGGCTATATCCACACTAATAGCTGCGATGCTACCTGTTGATAAATGTGGTGCCATTAAGTACAAGGAAGAGATAGGGAGTGAGTAGACTAAGCCAAGCAAGAGCAAAGTCCAGAAAGAAGCCACATGAGCAAAGCTAAACTATCCCACACATGAGCTAGCAAAGCTAATGTTGTACCCACCCATATAAAAAGAGGGCATCTCAAGCAATGAAATATGAAGCATGCTCTTAAGCCTCTGTTATGAGCACAAGTCTCAATCTTGTAACCTAATTATGCTTAAGTCTTTTGATTAATTAGTTTAGCAAGTTATCATTATAAGTATGCTTAGATTTCACCCACGTTAGATTATTTTAATCACCAGACTAATGTAGGATTAGTACTAATCACTTTACACATGCACATGATATCCATGATTTTCACATGGTATCAGAGCCTTCCCTATCTCCACATCCTCATCCAATATATAGCTGTGTCATTCTCCACCAAATTAGCTGACCGTTGCAAGGAAAAGACTTGCCACAATAGTAGCCCTTTTATACGACCTATGTGAGTTGTAATACCAACTTTTGCATCAAATATGAAGGCATTACTAGTTAACCAGATATGCCACAAACTGAATGTTTTAGTTTTTTTGGCCCATTCAAAAGCTTGCCAAAATTCCAAACTTTAACCTTTATGGGTTTATCTGGCAATGGATTCCATACGTGAGAAAGGAAATCCCACACCTTCTTTGCCACTGGACATGAAATGAAAAGATGCAAGCATGTTTACAAGCATGTAGTACAAAACACACAATTATCAGAAGCAATCTGCCGCTTTCGCAAAACTGGTCTCCTAATGGTAAGCCTACAACTAGCATGCACCATAGGAACACCTTCCCTTGATATGTAATCTTAGACCACTAGAGCAGATTACTTCCTTCCACTAGGCCCTACTCTTCTTGATGTTGCATATCCTATTAGCCTTCTTAGTGTTGCATGACTTATCTTCCACCATCAAATGGTATACTTGATTTGCTGTACGTTGGAAAATGTCCTAAGGCTTTCTAAATGCCTAATCTAACCAAGGGTGTTGATCCTCCAACTGAGAAATATCACCAAACGGTGGAAGTGCTGCCCTCACCTTCTCCCATAACTGTACATATCCACGTGGAACCTAAAAATATTGATGGATTTTTCGAAAAGACAATAAGCGGCCCCTACATGGAAATAAAGCATCCAAAATTCTCACTAGTCCCAATCGAGCCATTCCATTGAATTTTGGCCGCTTAACAAGTTTGTAAGGCCCTCCAGAAGTTGTGAAGTAGCCAACACCTCACCTGCCATAGACTCCAACTGCAACCGTCGATCCTGAAGGATTCCATTTAGTGTGTGCCAACATCTTCTTCCATGAGATCATCAAATGAGAAAGGAGAGGTGAAGCCACCACTCAAACTTGTTGGGAATCATTCACTACATCCCACCATGTACCATCAATCCTAGTATTACCATGCACAAGTGCAATCTCCTCTATGAGGGACGTAGCCATTACCACCCATGGCTCTTGAGATACACACATATCTTGCAATAAAGGCCATCTCCTAGTGACCATATTTAATCTTACATCTAATGGGGCTGCCTCGCCACTCCTCTTGGGAATAGTAATATGTTCCCAAGAAATCCACGTCTCCCCTGGCGTATTTCCTGCTCTTTTCCATAGAATAAATCAAACTGGCTGTTGTAGCTGGTGCAAAGCTTTGCCCATCAATATCTCTCTCCCTCTCCTCTAGAGCTCTCTCTCTCTCTTTCCCTCTCTAAAACACACCACCACACCCATCGAATCTAAAGACCTATTTTCTAAATAATGTTTAAAGATCAAAGAAACTTGCAAAGTATGGTTGGTAAGGGTCAGAATGGTCTAGTAGTACTTTCACCTCATTTCAGGATGAATATTGATGGGCATGAAATGAGACAAGATTAAAATTTTCACAATGCAGAGGCGTAAGCAAATGGAGGGAGGGCTATTCTTGGTTAAGAAGGAACTAAGAAAATTAGGTAGTATTAGGTTGCAAAACAAAGACTAGCATCGACAAAAAATCCAAGGAGACAAAAAGGGATGAAGAGAATAGCTCCGTCAATGAGAAGGAAAGAAAGAAAATTTGTAGAGTTGTTGCTAACTCTTGGTACAAGCAGGCAAAGGCCCTCAACAAAGCTACTCAGAAGCAAATATTTGAGGAACTCCTCCATCCAATTTTAGAGCGATGTTCAAGATGAAGAAATGGGTTGTGAAAGAGCTGTGCTAGCCAACATTTGCAACACTTTGACACAAGTCAAAAAGTGCCTCGATCAAAAGATGAGCTTTTATGAAAGAGAGAATGGTACTTAATGGTGATGATTTCAATGGACTTGGTGGCAACATCAAATCTATCTGCTTAATTAGAAAAGGCAGCAAAGGTTCTAGGTATGCACAAGAGAAAACTCTATGTAGTCAATGTTCGCCTACAATTAGAAGAGGATGGAGTCTTGCCCCTACAAACATGCCAAAGACAACAATCTCAAAGTAACATCATCACACATGAGGTTAAAGGTCTTGTTTTTGAATTTTGGTCGTGAGAGGACACGAGTCTTCCCCAATAAAAAAAATGTATGGCAAGGGGAAACAACACTCTCTTACACTTGTATTGTATTGGATATTCTAATTCATAAGATAAGAATTCCTTTTTTCAATTGGATGATTATCGATTAATAGATATATCTTCTTTATTAAAACTACATGATATCTTTGGTTAGATTTTTAAAATGGAGAGGATCTTGATATAATAATTTTTTTTCAAATAAATTTTTAAAAATAAAGAAAATCTGAAAATAAAGAAAATCGCTTGTAAGAAGAAGACACAAAATATATATTTTTAAACTATGATGTTATATATATATGTACATATATATATATATATATTTGAGAAGAAATTTAAAGAGTTGTATTAGAAAAGAAGAAGTCTATGTAATATATTATTTAATTTACATCTATTATTTTTTAATTAAAAATTAAAAAAATATACAAAAAAATAATATATATTTAATAAATTAACAAATATATAATTTTTAAAAAATTCATATACGTGTAATAATATATTTGATATATATTTATTTAAATAAATTATCATAATAGTATTTTACATACATATGCAAGGATTATCTATATAAATTAAATATAAATTACTTTACATGTATGTGAAACCAGGGAGGGATAATGTGGCATGGCTGACTCTACTGACGTGGCATACACATGTGACATGTGGTAGGGAGAATACTTCTCCAATGAGTCCTCTGAATTCTTGTGAAAGAATGGCATTCAGAGACAATTTACATGTAGACACATTCCGCATCAAAATGGAGTTGTTGAGCGAAAAAATAGGCACATTGCAGAGATAGCATGAGCATTGACAGAGAAGAATATGCCGTATAGTTACTAGGCTGAGGTTGTGTCTACAATAGTTTATATCATGAACGGGACTCCTACTCTAGCCATACATGATGTAACACCAAAGGAGAAGTTTACTGGCAAGAAACCTGATTTGTCTCGCTTGAAAGTTTTTGGATGTATTGCATATGTGCATGTGCCAGATGAGTTGTGTACTAAGTTGGATCCAAAAGCAGAAAAATCTATATTTATTGCGTATTCCCTTAATCAAAAGTGATATAGATGTTATAACCCTGCTACACATGAATTGAGGGTAAGCAGGGATGTTGTATTTGATGAGATGAGTAGCTGGAGTGGTAGGCTGCATCGTCATAATACCAATCCTGAAAATGTAGTTGGTACATCACATAGAGGCAAAGAGAAAGTGGTTGTGTCCCTTGGTATGCCTGATATTTCTGTAAGGCATTCTCTTGTTGATGGAGATTCTAGTGGCCCATAGATGATCTTATTGTCGGGGGGGTGACAACTTGGATGAGATTGAGCATGTGAAAAGTCTTCTCATCAAAAGGAAGTTTGAGATAAAGGATTTGGGAGATTTGCGTGCTAATTTTTGGGAATTGAGGTCATTCGCACACCTGAGGGTATTTGGCTGTCACACACAGACAGTATGCATTGGACATGTTATCCAAGTATGGGATGGCTGATTGTAAGCCAATCTCGGTGCCATTAGATCAAAATGGCAAGCTTAGTGCAGATGCAGGTTGTGTGTTGGAGGATCCCACTATGCACAGGAAGATCATGGGGAGTTTAATAAATGTCACTATCAGCAAGCCAGATTTGAGTTACACTGTTGGCTTAGAGAGTCAGTTTATGTAGGTTCTTTGCAATTCACATCTTGACAGTGTGTGATCCATGCTTTGGTATTTGAGGCCCACTGTTGATTATGCATTGTTTTATGGTGCAGGTGTACCATTGGAGCTATATGGGTACACAGATGCAGATTGGGCAGGTAGCATCTCAGACACGAGATTTACCAATGGATTTATGTTTCCATTGGGCAGTGCTGCTGTGACATGGAGCAGCAAGAAGCACCCCACAGTTGCCTTGTCAAGTACAGAAGAGATGTAGTGGTAGCATGTGAGGTAGCTTGGTTACGTAAGATACTTGCTAATTTGGGGATGCATGTGGAGTGATTTCCTATAAACACATGATTTCTCCCTTGCATCTCTCACATGAACATGGAATCTTTTGAAACAATCACTCATGCCAACTTCTCACGGGAGTGGCGTGTCATCCTTAAAAGAAGAAGGTGGTGATAATCACATATGCATGGTGGGAGCCTGCAAAACCAATATCTAGAATGCGAATGTGCATCAACAATCCATTCCTTGAGAAAAAGACTACTCTTTAGAATCTGCAAAAGGGGACCCCTTTTCTCCCAGTACGCGTCTATGGGCATAGCTATATCCACGCTAATAGCTACGATGCTACTTGGTGAGAAATGTGGTGCCATTGAGCACAAGGAAGAGATAAGGAGTGAGTTGACTAAGCCAAGCAAGAGAAAAGTTCAGCAAGAATCCACATGAGCAAAGATGAACTATCCCACATGAGCTAGCAAAGTTACTGTTGTACCTACCCATATAAAAAGGGGGCATTTCAAGAAATGAAATATGAAGCAAGCTCTTAAGCCTCTATATGAGTACACGTCTCAATCTTGTAACCTAATTGTGCTTAAGTCTTCTAATTAATTACTTTAGCAAGTTATCATTATGAGTATACTTAGATGTCACCCACCTTAGATTAGTTTAATCACCAGACTAATGTAGGATTAGTACTAATCACTTTATACATGCACATGATATCCATGATTTTAACATAGTATCAGAGCCTTCCCTATCTTCACATCCTCATCCAATATATAGTCGTGTCATTCTCCACCAAGCATGGAAGAGACTTGCCACAATAGTAGCCCTTTTATACGACCTATGTGAGTTGTAATACCAACTTTTGCATCAAATATGAATTAACCAGGTATGCCACAAATTTGTCCACCTGAAAAAATGAAAGAAAACGGAATGTTTTGGAATTTTCTTGCCCATTCAGAAGCTTGCCAAAATTTCAAACTTTAACGTTTACGAGCCTATTTGTCAATGGATTCCATACACGAGAAAGGAAATCCCACACCTTCTTTGACACACTGGACATGAAATCAAAATATGCGAGCATGTTTACAAGCATGTAGTACAAAACATAAAATTATGAAAAGCAATCCGTCACTTTCGCAACTAGTCACCTAATGGTAGGCCTCCAACTAGCATGCGCCATAGGAACACCTTCCCTTGATATAGAATCTTAGACCACCAGATAACTTCCTTCCACCAGACCCTACTCTCTTCTTGATGTTCCATACTCTATTAGCCTTCTCACTGATCCAGGACTTATCTTCCAGCAAATTTGTAGAGTAAAGAAAATTTGTAGAGTTGTTGCTAACCCTTGGTACAAGCAGGCGAAGGCCCTCGACAAAGCAAATATTTGAAGAACTCCTCCATCCAAATTTTAGCGATGTTCAACTTGAAGAAATGGGTTGTGAAAGAGCTGTGCTAGCCAACATTTGCAACACTTTGGCACAAGTCAAAAAGTGCCTCGATCAAAAGATGAGCTTTTCTTAAAAAGGGCATCTCTAATGATGGTACTTAATGGTGATGATTTCAATGGACTTGGTGGCAACATCAAATCTATCTTCTTAGCAAAGGTTCTATGTATGCACAAGAGAAACCTGTATGTAGTCAATGTTCGCCTACAATTAGAAGACGATGGAGTCTTGCACCTGTAAACATGCCAAAGACAACAATCTCAAAGTAACATCATCACACATGAGGTTGAAGATCTTGTTTTTGAGTTTTGGACGTCAGAGACATGAGTCTTCCCCAATTAAAAAAATGTATAGCAAGAGGAAACAACACTCGCTTACACTTGTATTGTATTGGATATTCTAATTCATAAGATAAGAATTCCCTTTTTTCAATTGGATGATTATGGATTAATAGATATATCTTCGTTATTAAAACTACATGATATCTTTGGTTAGATTTTTAAAATGGAGAGGATTTTGATATAATAAGTTTTTTAAAAACAAATAAAAAAATCTTAAAATAAAGAAAATCTCTTTTAGAAGAAGACACAAAATATATATATTTTAAACTATAAAATTATATATATATATATATATATTTGAGAAGAAATTCAAAGAGTTGTATTAGAAAAGAAGAAGTCTATGTAATATATTATTTAGATTCCATATAATATTTCTAATTAAAAATTTAAAAAACCTACAAAAAGTTAATATACAGTTTATAAATTAATGAATATATAATTTCCAAAAATTCATATAGGTGAAATAATATATTTTCTTATTGATGTATATATTTATTTAAATAAATTAAGTTTATAATAGTATTTTACATACATATGACTAGTATTTTACATACATATGCATGGTGTCACGCCTCCGCCTACGGCTGCGTCTTCTTCAAGCTGCCATAGCCTAGGCGTGGAGAAGAAGAGAGGGTGGAAGTCGGTTCACCTCCCAACCATATAATGACGAGTTAGGGTTTCTCGTTGGGTTTTATACCAAAACCCTGGCCTGTGTCCACACCTCCTAGCCCGGCCGCCCATCTTACTTAAGAGCCTAGATGTGTACACACATCGACCAAACCCTAACGCCCATTAACCCCTGAACCCCGCTAGCACTAATAATACTCTGGAGACTCCGAAAGCTTGCCCTAGACGATTTAGTAAAGGGCAAGAAGGTGGATCCAAATCCCAATCTCCTTGATCAAGTGGTGGAGCAAGCTCTGGCCTTGGTTCTTCTTTAACAAATTCCTCATCACACTAATGTTTTCCCAAGTGGAGCCTTCCTCTGGACGGTCCTTCCACTTGATAAGAGCTTGTTTCCGAACTTGGTGGCGAGTACGTAACATGTGGTAATCCAATACTCTTTCTGGTTCATGAGGTAGTATTGGGGGTTCCACATATTCTACCAAGAAAGAATCATCCACCGGCCTTTCATGACCCATAAGGCGTTTCCTCAAACGGCTTACCTGAAAGATGGGATGAACCTTGGAATGTGCTGGTAACTCAAGTTTATAGGCTACTGGGCCCACCTTCTTGAGTATCTTAAACGGTCCACAAAATCGGGGCGACAATTTTGGTACGGGACCCGTTTTTAAACTGGTGGAGTTTTCTGGTACCTTCAGAAACACCCAATCACCTTCTTGAAAGTGAAGTGGCCTACGTTTCTGGTCCGCAAACTTCTTGTAACGATCTTGCACTTGACGAACATTTAATCGTGCAAGGCGCAACATATTCATATGGTCTTGGATAAAATCCTTAACCTGACTGATTTTCTCATTCGCCAGTCCCACCGACACTGGTGAACGTGGCTGAAAACCATACATCAACATGAAAGGGCTAAAGCCTGTCGAGACATGCTTTGCACTATTGTAAGCAAACTCAAGAATAGGCAAATAAGACTCCCAATCAGATTGTTTTTTGCTGACATATGCCCTAAGCATATCTTCCAGCACTTGATTAACCCGTTCAGTCTAACCATCTGTCTGCGGATGATCAGCTGTACTAAGGTTCAACATAGTACCCAGCTTACTGAATACTGCTCGCCAAAAATGGCTGTTAAACTTGCGATTGCGATCACTGACAATATTGGACGGTAAGCCATAAAGTCGGTAAACATTCTCCACGAAAAGGAGTTGTAACTGTTTTCTTAGTAGGCACAAACGGACAAAGCTTGGTTAATCGATCCACGATTACCCAAACATTAGGACCTCAATGGAAGGCTTCTTGGGCCCTTTTATTTGGCAGTTTAAGGAGTCAAACCTTTTCTCTTAAGAAGAAACGTTTTCTAATTAGAAGCTTCAAAACGGCTACTTTATTCGAATTTGAATTTTGGGGGGAAAATGGAATTTAAAATCTAGCGGATAAAACCATATCATGTAACATATCTATGGAAAGCTCTTGATGCGTAGATCACGGATCTATAATCTCCGCTCAAATCGGAGCTTGTATGTAGAAGTTATGGAGGTCCGAAAATTGTAAAATTGCCTCACCCCTTTTTCGGGGGAAAAGTGCACCCTTTGACCACTCTTACACCTCTCTTACAAACACAACATTTCAGTCCACATGGCAACCCCCCATTTGGCTATTCCTTAATCACCTTGATTAGGCTTGGGCAAATTAAAGGGCCCAAGAAGACCCCATTCACTTCCTAATGTAGCATCATGTCCACGATTCGTTGTGGGCAAGCCCGTTATAAAATCCATAGAGATACTTTCCCACTTTCCGTCGGGAATCTCTAATGGATGCAGTAACCCGCCAGCTTTAAGACGTTCTTCTTTGTTCACTTGACACTTTTGACACTGCAGAACATAGTCAGTAACATCCTTGTGAAGTCCAGGCCAATAGAAATGCTTTCTTACGAGAGAATACGTTTTGCGAATGCCCGCATGACCTGCACTTGGACTATCATGACACTCAAAAAGAATTTGGCACCTAGTGTCTAAGTCCAATGGAACACAAACTCTCCCCTTGTGGAGTAAGTATCCATCATCGATGGAAAAGTTTTTCCATCGCTGTAGTTCATCTTGTGATAAAGAAGAACCATGTGTGGAAGAACTGGGAACACTACCGTTTGAGTGAGAGGGACCCCTCATTTGAACATGATTCCACACCTTTGAGTATGTTGAATCCTGCTTGCATTTGCCTCGTAAAGATTCTAACAATTCGCTTTTCAACTCTGTGAATAGCAGCGAATTAATCTCTGGCATACGACTCAAAGCATCAGCTACAATATTGTAACGTCCTTTGCGATAGCGTAGCTTGCAATCATACTCCTGAAGGATCTCAGCCCATCTGGCCTTTCGACCCTGCAAATCTGTTTGGTTCATAAACCACTTTATACTTTTGTGATCAAAAATAAGCTCGAATTGCGCACCATATAAGTAATGTCGCCATTTTCGTAAGGCATATATGATGGCAAAGAGCTCACGCTCGTAAGCTGAGTAGTTTTGTTGAGCACGATTGAGCTTCTTGCTCTCATAGGCAATAGGATGACCATCTTGAATGAGAACTGCACCCACTGCCTTAGCACTGGCATCCGTTTCAATCACAAATGGTTTTTGAGGATCCACAATTGCCAAGATGGGAGCCGTAGCCAAAGCAACTTTAAGCTTATCAAAGCTACGTTGTTGCTCCTCACACCATTGAAAGGTAATTGCTGCACCTTTCAATTGATCAGTCATGGGAGCGGCAATCTTTGCATAACCATTCACATATTTGCGATAAAATCCTGCCATTCCCAAGAAGATTTGAAGTTCTTCCTTACTTCGAGGTGTTGGCCATCGCATAATAGCATCAACCTTACTAGCATCCATAGCAATTCCGTCTGCAGAAATTACATGACCTAGGTATTGTATGCTATCCTTTCTTTCGCGTAAAGTGCATTCTCGCGTAGTAACTGAAAAACTTTTCATAAGTGTTCCAAATGCTCTTCTAAAGTCGAACTATAGACCAAAATGTCATCAAGAAAGACAATGACAAATTTGCCTAAGTACGGCCTTAGTACGCTATCCATAAGCGTCATAAACGTTGCTGGGGCATTAGTAAGCCCAAACGGCATAACCAAAAACTCATAGTGTCCAAAGCGAGTCCGGCATGCAGTCTTGGTTATATCATTAGCGTTAATACGCACTTGATGATATCCTAAACGTAAATCAATTTTAGAAAAATACTTCGCACCTTTGAGTTGATCAAACAACTCATCTATCTTAGGTAGCGGGTATTTGTTCTTAATGGTTACCGCATTCAAGGAGCGATAATCCACACACATGTGCATGGATCCATCCTTTTTCTTCACCAAAAGAATGGGCGATGCCCATGGTGAAGCACTATGGCGAATGAAGCCCTTACTAAGGTAGTCACCAAGCTAACGTTCCACCTCAGCTGCTTCAGTCGCACTAAGCCTATACGACGGCTTACTAATTGGTTTGGTGCCCGGAACGACATCAATGCGATGAGGCAAAGCTCGTTCGGGTGGCAAACCCTCTGGTAAATCATTAGGAAAAATATCTTTAAATTCTTGTAACAGTTGTTGCAAAGACAAAGCATTAACTGGTTGCTTAAGATTATTTAAAGAGATTTTAGAAGAAGGTAAAGAGAAAGAAGGCATCGCTGAGGAAGATTCATTTGAAGAAGAAACATCATGCACATCAAACCCACTAGTTTGAGACACACAATAACAAAAATAGACTTCTTCTATTTGATTACTATGCTCCAAAAAAGAGAGTTCGGCATTACATATGAGTGGTGTTGGGGGTACATCACGTTCCCCAATAAGTAAAACATGCTTACCATTGGCCTCAAACGTAAATGTATTATGTTCATAACTCCTTTTGAGTGATGACCCTAACCCATACAACCACTCCCATCCTAAGATAACATCCGCACGAGACATATTCATCACTTGGAAGTCAAGAACCATAGTGTGTTCTTGCACAAACACAGGCACTTGCCGTACTAGAGTATCCCACACATCGTGATCATCCCCCTGACTGGTGGACACCACATAATGATGAGAACTCTTTGTCTCCGGCAACTTTAATTTCTTAACTAATGCATAGTTCAAGAAATTGTGCGTGGCACCATCATCAATGAGAATACGTACTCGATGACCATAAATGGAGCCATGCATACGGACCAAATCATGTGGTCCAACTGTCTCTTGCCACATAGATGCAGTGAGATTACACTCATGCATCTCGGCAGTGTGCGAAACCTCTACCGCAGAATACTTAGGAGGATCAGCATCCAAGGGAAGCATTTGCACCATGTGTACAGCCTTCTCCTTGACCTTATCCTTATTCTTGTGAGGTAACTGTGGAAAATTTTTCTTCTCATGATCACTACCTAAGCAATGATAACATAGTTTCTCCTTCTTGGCCCGTTCATAGTCTTGTGGAGACAACGGACCACTTGACCCTTTAGACTTCTTTGTGTTTTTAGTAGAATTGCTGGCAAGTTTACGCTTATTAGCATTAAATTACGAGCCATTGAATTTGGCCGGTCTATCCATGCCCTTCTTATCCATGGTGTCATCAAAGATAAGGGCACTTTGGATAGCCGCTTCCAAAGTTTTAGGATACTGGGTTTTAACCTTTGCCTGATATTCTTTATCAAGGCCTCTAACAAACCCACGAACCTTTTGAAAGTCGTCCAAACCGTCGAGCTTGAGAATGACTTCACGGTATTTGGACACATACTGATTAAGTGTAAGACCTTCCATCTTGCACTTGTCCCAGGCTGTCCAACTCCGATCTTTCTCGTTTTGCGGTAAGAACTCCTTTTTAAAAGCTGCCGCAAACTCCTCCCAAGTCTTAGGGCGAGTTTCAATAGGTAGACTCATCCACCACTTGTAGGCTTTACCTTCAAGTGTGAGACTCGTCTCAGTGACCATAACAGCAGCAGCGGGAGTGCGGCGTAAGCGATGCAAGTCCATCCACTTATGTAAAAATGTATGGACCGCATCCTTGTTACGATCGCGCTCCTCTCCCTTAAACACAAGCGGCTTCACGTTTTTCAACATAGCCCCTTCCTGCGTTGCAGAGGGTGCAATAGATTCTACTGTAGGATTTGGAACAAGAGGAGACATGACTATCGGAATAGGCCCTCCACTTGCCGCCGATCCACTTGCAAAACGTGCCATAAATTCAGTAAAAAGCGTGCTCAAATTTGTGAGATTGGTATTGACATTTATTATAGTGCGCTCAAGTGCAACTACCCTTGAAGTGAGACGCCCAACCTCTAACGTGTCTACCAAACCATAATCATCTATTGGACTCGTACCCCCTTCGGCATCGGTCATGTTGTCATCCCGATCAGGCGCAACGGCCTGTCGCGAATCACCCACACCACCACCCAAAGGGTGTGCCTTACTAACATCATGCATATCATTCTCAAAATCGAAGTGAACATGAGACGGTTCCGCTGAGGCCATGGTATGCACGTGCTTACAAATAGAGAACGGATTACCTTCAAAAGCGAACTCCAATTGAAGCGTCGTAGAAGACTTCCTCTTGCATGCACGGAAATCGAGAAGAAATCACCACTTGAGTCGTCAATCAACACATGCATGCAAAAAAGTGTGTTGCATGTAGCATGTCGTTGAAGATCCGTCCACCAAAAACTTCCAAACTTGGAGCATAGAAAACTCCTCTCACAAATTGAAAGAAGGAAAGTTGAAGGTGAAAAGGTCACTTTCCTTGTAGTTTGTGTCACTTTCCTTGTAGTTTGTGTCCTCCCTTGAAAGAATAAGTAGAGTTCTTTTGAAGAGAAGAACAACACAAGTGAAAAGGTGAAGTGGCTAGCACACTTGCCTTGGAGCTTGAGGTGGTGGGTTCAAAACCCCACTCCTTGGATGGTGAAGCCTCCCCCTTGTGCCACTCAAGTAAGGGAGAATTCTCGCGCGCTCGCCAATGGCACGCCAACGATCGCTCACCGATCGCCTTCTAGGACTGCCGGACTGCCTTGGTCGCCGCCTTGGGCGTTCGCTGTGGTGGCCGTCTGGTAGGGCCGTACGGACGACAGGTAGGCGGCGGAGACGCTCGCTGTGGACTGTTCACGCAGGCGCGCGTAAGCTACGGCTGCGCTCGTGGAGGTCACCGTACGGGCGGCGGCTCCACTTGTTTCTTTTGCTGCACCGTCGAGCTCTTTCTCGTGCAGGTCACGCCTGTCGCCGCCGCTGGCTCTGATACCACTGTCACACCTCCGCTACGGCTGCGTCTTCTTCAAGCCGCCATAGCCTAGGCGTGGAGAAGAAGAGAGGGTGGAAGTCGGTTCACCTCCCAACCATATACATAGCGACCGTCTGGTAGGGCCGTACGGACGACAGGTAGGCGGCGGAGACGCTCGCTGTGGACTGTTCACGCAGGCGCGCGTAGGCTGCGGGCTGTGCTCGTGGAGGTCACCGTACGGGCGGCGGCTGCGCTCGTTTCTTTTGCTGCAGCGTCGAGCTCTTTCTCGTGCAGGTCACGCCTATCACCGCTAGCTCTGATACCAGTGTCACGCCTCCGCTACGGCTGCGTCTTCTTCAAGCCGCCATAGCCTAGGCGTGGAGAAGAAGAGAGGGTGGAAGTCGGTTCACCTCCCAACCATATAATGACGAGTTAGGGTTTCTCGTTGGGTTTTATACCAAAACCCTGGCCTGTGTCCACACCTCCTAGCCCAGCCGCCCATCTTACTTAAGAGCCGTGCTAACTTAGATGTGTACACACATCGACCAAACCCTAACGCCCATTAACCCCTGAACCCCGCTACCCCGCTAGCACTAATAATACTCTCGAGACTCCGAAAGCTATTAACTTATGCTAGGGTTCCGACTTCCGTAGGACCATAGTCTTGACACATGGATTATCTATAAATTAAATATATATTACTTTACATGTATGTGAAACCATGAATGGATGCACCCATACATGGGGGGTGATAATGTGGCATGGCTGACTCTGGTGACATCACATACACATGTGACATGGGGTAGAAACTCAAGGTGAGGTGGTATCTCTCCCTCCTTGATGATGTGTTAGTCCATGTGACATGGCATGTAATGAGGTAGCATTCCATGTCATTGATAGTGAGGTGGCATGCCGAGTCATTAATGATGAGGTAGCAAGCCATGTCATCAATGTTGAGGTGGAATAGTGAGGTGGCACATGGAAGTGGCACATTGAGGTGGAATGAATGCCATGTGTAGGTGACATGTCTGACACGTGGCCACATGCATGGCCAGATTAGGGGTATCTACCTAGGTTTGGTAGATTACCTAACCTACTTTACCAAGCCTAGTTAGACTTGGGTTTAGGCTTGAAAGGGAAGAAACTACTCAAGTAGAGCTATTTTCACATAAAATACATGAAAATAGACCTTTTCTTACTCAAATTAAACCAACATTTTTTTCATAAATTCACCTTGATTAGCACAAGTTACTCATATGAAATTATTACATAATCGTATAAATTTTTTATAATTAATTAACTAATTTTATTCAACTGCTTTAAGACTTTTAAGTAAGTTTACACTGGAGATCTCAGAAAATCTAACCATTAAGAATAAAATTTGACCATATGGGTACATTGTCCTCATAATTATCTATCCTTGTATCATTCAAGCAAGTAAAAATACATAATTGTTGGTATAAAGATGTGCTATAAAAAAACACTACCCTTTTTGTATACTTTCAAAATATATGATAATTAATTTAAAATAAAATTACATGCAAAAATTACTCAATAAATCAAGTTAAGATCTCCAATACACGCCTTCCTTGAATTAGAATTAAAACAAAGAAGTTTATAACATTTTATGGTCGTACTATCTACCTATCGATGTTTGGGAAATGCCATATGTACTATATTCGTTGGCATAGAAAATTTGGTGTTTGAAATTTTTAATTTTTGATCAGACCATATGCTTAAGTGCACGACTAAGAGTGTGATGTTTCATTAGAAGAGCTGAATGTCAAATTCCTTTGTCAAGTGGGTGAGATTAGCCAATTTTAGTGAAAAAATGACTATTTTTGCTACAAAAAAACTTAGAAGGTGATCCAAAGTGAGGATCCTAATTAAAAAAGTTCAAGTTGTCAATCAAGTTTCTTTGAGTAAGAGGAAGAAGAAGGATCTCGAAGGGCAGAAAATGTGAAGAACAGATAGGAAAGCATGTGAAGTGCCTAAGGTCAGATGGAGGGGAGAATACTTCTCCAATGAGTTCTCTGAATTCTTGTGAAAGAATGGCATTTAGAGGCAATTTACATGTAGATACACTCCACAGCAAAATGGAGCTGTTGAGCAAAAAAACAGGCACATTGCAGAGATAACTGATCATTGATGAGACAGAGAAGAATATGCCGCATAGCTATTGGGCTGAGGCTGTGTCTACAACAGTTTATATCATGAACGGGACTCCTAGTGCAGCCATACATGATGTAACGCTAGAGGAGAAATTTACTGGCAACAAACCTGATTTGTCTCACTTGAAAGTTTTCTGGATGTATTACATATGTGCATGTGCCAGGTGAGTTGCATACTAAGCTGGATCCAAAAGCAAAAAAATGTGTGTTTATTGGGTATTGCCTTGAGCAAAAGGGATATAGATGTTATAACCCTTCTACATGTGAATTGAGGGTAAGTAGGGATGTTGTATTTGATGAGATGAGTAGCTGGTATGTTGCTGTAAAAGATGCTATTGTTGGGACAGATGTAAGTGGAAATGTGGTTGCACCAATGCAAGTCAGCAATCACAGTCATTGAGTAGACTAGGAGAGTCCTCATCCAATGATTTTGTTGATAGACCATGGAGTGGTAGGCTGCGTCATAATACCAGTCCTGAAAATGTAGTTGGTACATCACATAAAGGCAAAGAGAAAGTGGTTGAGCCCCTTGGTATGCCTAATATTTCTGCAGGGTATTCTCTTGTTGATGGAGATTCTAGTGGCTCGGAGATGAGCCTTGATGAGAAGCTTGGGATTCCAGTAATGAGGACACCCACCAGTGTGTGAAGAAGGCTATGAAAACCATCAATGCAATGTTACAAAGATGTGGAAGAGTCAAAAACCTTGTGCAAAGGTTGACTTATGATGATTATGTGGCACATCGCTATGCTTATATGTTAAAAGTTGTGTAGGTTGTAGAACCCACATGTTTTGATGAGGCTATTGGAAATGTGTGTTGGGAGAAAGCTATGGATGAGGATATGGATGCATTGTATGGAAATGACACTTGGGATTTGGTGCCATTCCCTAAAGGCAAGAAAGCTATTGGCTGTATGTAAGTGTATAAGGTGAAATATAACAGTGATGGTAGCATAAGAAGGTAGAAGGTTAGATTGGTAGCCAAAGGATATGCGCAGACACATGGGATTGATTATGAGGAGACATTTTCCCCGATTGCAAAGATGGCAATTGTGAGAGTTGTGATAGGGGTGGCTCCAGCTAAAGGCTGGTTTTTACATGAGATGGATGGAAAAAATGTGTTCTTGCATGGTGACTAGCAAGAAGAGGTGTATATGGATCAGCCACCAGGTTTTGAGAATACAGGCCACCGAGAGGATGTATGTAATATTCATAAGGCTTTGTATGGGCTGAAGCAAGCTCCACGAGCATGGCATGACAAGATTACTGAGTATCTTGTCATTATTGGTTTTCATATAACAGGTGCTGCAGATCACTCTTTGTATGTGTGTAAGAGTGATAAGGGTATTGTGATCATCACCATTTATATAGATGATCTTGTTGTTGGGGGTGACAACTTGGATGAGATTGAGCATGTAAAAAGTCTTCTTAAAAGGAAGTTTGAGATGAAGGATTTTGGAGATTTACACTACTTTTTGGGAATTGAGGTCATTCGCACACTTGAGGGTATTTGGCTGTCACAGCGACATTATGCATTGGACATGTTGTCCAAGTATGGGATGGCTGATTTTAAGCCAATCTCGGTGCCATTTGATCAAAATGGCAAGCTTAATGCAGATGTAGGTTATGTGTTGGAGGATTCCACTATGTACAAGAAGATCTTGGGGAGTTTTCAGATCTATGTCACGATCAACAGGCTAGATTTGAGTTACATTGTTGGCTTAGAGAGCGAATTGGTTTATGTAAGTTCCGCGCAAACCACATCTTTAGAGTGTGCGATGTACGCTTTGGTATTTGAGGGCCACTATTGATTATGCATTGTTTAATATGTAGCAGGTGTAACATTGGAGCTATATGGGTACACAGATGGAGATTGGGCAGGTAGCATCTCAGACAGGAGATCTACTAGTGGATTTATGTTTTCATTGGGGAGTGCTGCTATGACATGGAGCAGCAAGAAGCATCCCATAGTTGCCTTTGTCGAGCATACCTTGCATCTTTTCAATTACTAATAACCATAAACGTTACGGACTCATTGAAAGAGGCTTGTAATACTAGCATTGCTCCAACAACACATGGTTCCATAAGTTTACTAACTCCAAGGTCGCATGAAGAGTGGAGGATGCACACCCTTTGTATAGTGGAGTGCTCAAGGCTTTCAAAAATTGATCTTTGTTAAGTGTGGTTTTGAGCTCAAAGAAGTCATCAATCATCTCATCCATGCCCAAATCTTCACCATTGACTTCATGTGCCATTGATGGAGCTCACCCCACTTCTAGCATGGAGGTCTCTAAAGCCTCTACATAGTTGTCCACTTGTCATAGAGTAATGAGGCATAGAATCCCTCATTCTACAACATGTCGGGCCTCCTTTTCCTCATCCTAAAAAACATAAACTAACTTATGAATACCTAAATCACGTGCGTAAAAACATGTGATACTGAATATACATACTCACCAAAGAATTTGGACATCGTATATCTTTCAATCGGCTGTAATCTTTCACATGTTTTATTGTGATTTCCTATAAACACACGATTTCTCCCTTGCATCTCTCACGTGAACATGGAATGTTTTGGCACAATCACTCATGCCGACTTCCCAAAGAAGAAGGTGGTGACAATCATCTATGCATGGTGGGTGCGTGCAAACCAATATCTAGAATGCAAATGTGCATCAACAAAAGGGGACCATTCCTTGAGCCAAAAACTACTCCTTGGAATCTGCAAAAGGGGACCCTTTTTTTCCCAGTACACGCGGCTATGGGCATTGCTATATTCGCTCTAATGACGGTACTTAATGATGATCATTTTAATGGACTTAATGGTGATTATTTCAATGGACTTGGTGGCAACAACAAATCTATCAGCCTAGCAAAGGGAGAAAAGGTTCGAGGTATGCATAAGAGAAACCTCTACGTAATCAATAATCACCTACAATTAGAAGAGGATGGAGTCTTGCCATTGCAAACATGCCAAAGACAAAAATCTCAAAGTAACATGTCTTTGTTTTGCAACCCAATACTGCGTGATTTTCTTAGTTCCTTCTCGACCAAGAATAACCCTCCCTCCATTTGCTTACGCCTTTTCATTGTGAAAATTTAATCTTGTCCCATTTCATGTCCATTAGTATTCATCCTGAAATAAGGTGAAAGTACTACTAGACCATTCTGACCCTGACCAACCATACTTTGAAAGTTTCTTTGATCTTCAAAACTTTTTTAGAAAATAGGTATTAGATTCTATGGGTGTGGCGGTGTGTTTTGGAGAGGGAAAGAGAGAGAAAGAGCTCTAGAGGTAGTGTGCTTGAGAAAGAGAGATAGAGAGAGAGAGATATTGACGCATCATCTACAATAGCCAATTCGATTTATTCTATGGAAAAGAGCAAGAAATATGCCAAGGAGACATGGATTTCTTGGGGACATGTTACTACTCCAAAGAGAAGTGGAGGGGCAACCCCATTAGATGTAAGATTAAATATGGTCACTCTACAAGATGGCCTTTATTGCAAGATATGTGTGTATATCAAGAGCCATGGGTGGTAATGGCTAAGTCCCTCATAGAGGAGGTTGCACTTGTGCATGGTAATACCAGGATTGATGGTACATGGTGAGATGTAGTGAATGGTTCCCAACATGTTCAAGTGGTGACCTCACCTCTCCTTTCTCATTTGATGATCTCATGGAAGGAGGTGTTGGCACACACTAAATGGAACCTTTTAGATCAACACTTGTAGTTGGATTCTATGGCAGGTGAGGTGTTGGCTACTTCATGACTTCTGGAGTGGCCTGACAAACTTGTTGAGTTTCACGTGGATATGTAGAGTTATGGGAGGAGGTGAGGACAGCACTTACACCGTTTGGTGATATTCCTCAGCAGCTGGAGGATTAACACCCTTGGTTAGATTAGGCATTTAGAAACCTCCAGGACATTGTCCAACGTACAACAAATCAAGTATACCATATGATGGTGGAAGATAAGTACTGGATCAGTGAGAAGGCTAATAGAGTATGGAACATCAAGAAGAGAGTAGGGTTTGGTGGAAGGAAGTTATTTGGTGGTCTAAGATTCTATATCAAGGGAAGGTGTTCCTATGGCGCATGCTAGCTGGAGGCCTGCCATTAGGTGACTAGTTGCGAAAGTGACAGATTGCTTTTCATAATTTTGTGTTTTGTACTACATGCTTGTAAACATGCTCACATATTTTGATTTCATGTCCAATGTGTCAAAGAAGGTGTGGGATTTCCTTTCTTGTTGTGAAGATAGGGAAGGCTCTGATACCATGTTAAAATCATGGATATCATGTGCATGTGTAAAATGATTAGTACTAATCCTACATTAGTCTGGTGATTAAACTAATCTAAGGTGGGTGACATCTAAGTATACTCATAATGATAACTTGCTAAAGTAATTAATTAGAAGACTTAAGCACAATTAGGTTACAAGATTGAGATGTGTACTCATATAGAGGCTTAAGAGCTTGCTTCATATTTCATTTCTTGAAATGCCCCCTTTTTATATGGGTGGGTACAACAGTAACTTTGCTAGCTCATGTGGGATAGTTCAGCTTTGCTCATGTGGCTTCTTGCTGGACTTTTCTCTTGCTTCGCGTAGTCAACTCACTCCCTATCTCTTCCTTGTGCTCAATGGCACCACATTTCTCACCAAGTAGCATCGTAGCTATTAGCATGGATATAGCTACGCCCATAGACGCGTACTGGGAGAAAAAGAGTCCCCTTTTGCAGATTCCAAAGAGTAGTTTTTTTCTCAAGGAATGGATTGTTGATGCACATTCACATTCTAGATATTGGTTTGTAGGCTCCCACCATGCATAGGTGATTATCACCACCTTCTTCTTTTAAGGATGACACGCCACCCCCGTGAGAAGTTGGCATGAGTGATTGTTTCAAAAGATTCCATGTTCATGTGAGAGATGCAAGGGAGAAATCATGTGTTTATAGGAAATCACTCCACATGCATCCCCAAATTAGCAAGTATCTTACGTAACCAAGCTACCTCACATGCTACCATTGTAGCTCCTCTGTACTTGACAAGGCAACTGTGGGATGCTTCTTGCTGCTCCATGTCACAGCAGCACTCCCCAATGGAAACATAAATCCATTGGTAGATCTCGTGTCTGCCCAATCTACATCTGTGTACCCATATAGCTCCAATGGTACACCTGCACCATAAAACAATGCATAATCAACAGTGGGCCTCAAATACCAAAGCATGGATCACACACTGTCAAGATGTGAATTGCAAAGAGCCTGCATAAACTGACTCTCTAAGCCAACAGTGTAACTCAAATCTGGCTTGCTAATAGTGACATAGATTAAACTCCCCACGATCTTCCTGTGCATAGTGGGATCCTCTAACACACAACCTGCATCCGCACTAAGCTTGTCATTTTGATTTGAGATTGGCTTACAATCAGCCATCCCATACTTGGACAACATGTCCAATGCATACTGTCTGTGTGTGATGTCTGTGTGTGACAACCAAATACCCTCAGGTGTGCGAATGACCTCAATTCCCAAAAATTAGCGCGCAAATCTCCCAAATCCTTTATCTCAAACTTCCTTTTGATGAGAAGACTTTTCACATGCTCAATCTCATCCAAGTTGTCACCCCCCAACAATAAGATCATCTACGAGCCACTAGAATCTCCATCAACAAGAGAATGCCTTGCAGAAATATCAGGCATACCAAGGGGCGCAACCACTTTCTCTTTGCCTTTATGTGATGTACCAACTACATTTTCAGGATTGGTCTTATGACAACATAGCCTACCACTCCATGGTCTATCAATATAACCATGGGATGAGGACTCTCCTAGTCCACTCAATGACTGTGATTGCTGACTTTCATTCTGTGCAACCACATTTCCACTTACATCATCCCCAACATCTTTTTCAACAGCATACCAGCTACTCATCTCATCAAATACAACATCCCTGCTTACCCTCAATTCATCTGTAGTAGCAGGGTTATAACATCTATATCCCTTTTGCTTACCCTCGTCGATTCATGTGTAGCAGGGTTATAACATCTATATCCCTTTTGCTTAAGGGAATACGCAATAAATATAGATTTTTCTGCTTTTGGATCCAGCTTAGTACACAACTCATCTGGCACATGCACATATGCAATACATCCAAAAACTTTCAAGCGAGACGAATCAGGTTTCTTGCCAGTAAACTTCTCCTCTAGTGTTACATCATGTATGGCTGCAGTAGGAGTCCCGTTCATGATATAAACTATTGTAGACACAACCTCAGCCCAGTAACTATGCGGCATATTCTTCTCTGTCAATGCTCGTGCTGTCTCTGCAATGTGCCTATTTTTTCACTCAACAACTCCATTTTGATGCGGAATGTATCTACATGTAAATTGTCTCTGAATGCCATTCTTTCACAAGAATTCAGAGGACTCATTGGAGAAGTATTCTCCCCCTCCATCTGACCCTAGGCACTTCACATGCTCTACTTGAGTAGTTTCTTCCCTTTCAAGCCTTAACCCAAGTCTAACTAGGCTTGGTAAAGTAGGTTAGGTAATGTACCAAACCTAGGTGGATACCCCTAAGGTGGCCACGTGTCCGACATGTCACCTACACATGGCATTCATTCCACCTCAACGTGCCACCTCACTATGCCACCTCAACATTGATGACATGGCTTTCTTCCTCATCATTGATGACTTGGCATGCCACCTCACTATTAGTGACATGGAATGGCACCTCATTAGATGCCACGTCACATGGACTAACACATCATCAAGGAGGGAGAGCTACCACCTCACCTTCAGTTGCCACTGTGTGTCACATGTGTTTGCCACATCAGCAGAGTCAGCCATGTCACATTATCACCCTCCTAGGTACTGGTGCATCCATTCATGGTTTCACATACATGTACAGTAATTTATATGTAATTTATAGATAATCCATGCATATGTATGTAAAATACTATTATGATACTTAATTTATTTAAATAAATATATACATCAATAAGAAAATATATTATTTCACCTATATGAATTTTAAAAAATTATATATTTGTTAATTTATTAAATATATATTAAATTTTTTATACATTTTTAAAATTTTAAATTAATAAATTTTAATTAAAATTAATATATATAAATGAAATAATATATTACATAGACTTCCTCTTTTCTAATACAACTCTTTAAATTTCTTCTCAAATATATATATATATATATATATAATTTTATAGTTTAAAAATATGTATTTTGTGTCTTCTTAAAAGAGATTTTCTTTATTTTCAGCTTTTGTTTATTTTTTATTTGTAATTTATGTCCAAGATTAAAACAACCTTTGAGACTAAAGGGTGGTTGTACAATAAGGGTCCTCACTTTGGATCTTCTTCCAAGTTTTCTTGTAGTAAAAAATAGTCATTTTCACTAAAATTGGCTAATCTCACCCACTTGGCAAAAGAATTTAACATTGAGATCTTCTAATAAAACATCAAAGTCTTAGTCATGCATTTGAATGTATGGTTTGATTGAAAATAAAAAATTTCAAACGCCAAATTTTCTCTGTGTACAAATATAGTACATATGGCATGTCCTAAACTTAGACAGGTAGATAATACGACCATGAAATGTTAATAATATAGTATATATGGCATTTCCCAAACATAGATAGGTAGATAGTACGACCATAAAATATTAATAACTTCTTTGTTTTAACTCTAATTCCACCCCCACTTTGCGAACAAGGAAGGCATGTATTGGAGATCTTAACTTGATTTAATCAAATACAACATCCCTGCTTACCCTCAATTCATGTGTAGCAGGGTTATAACATCTATATCTCTTTTGCTTAAGGGAATACGCAATAAATATAGATTTTAAATAGCATATCAACTACTCATCTCATCAAATACAACATCCCTACTTACCCTCAATTCATGTGTAGCAAGGTTATAAGATCTATATCCCTTTTGATTAAGGGAATAAATAGCATACCAACTACTCATCAAATACAACATCCCTGCTTACCCTCAATTCATGTGTAGCAAGGTTATAACATCTATATCCCTTTTCCTTAAGGGAATACGCAATAAATATAGATTTTTTTGCTTTTGGATCCAGCTTAGTACACAACTCATCTGGCACATGCACATATGCAATACATGCAAAAACTTTCAAGCGAGACAAATCAGGTTTCTTGCCAGTAAACTTCTCCTCTGGCGTTACATCATGTATGTGGCTGCAGTAGGAGTCCCATTCATGATATAAACTGTTGTAGACACAACCTCAGCCCACTAGCTATGTGGCATATTCTTCTCTGTCAATGCTCGTGCTATCTCTGCAATGTGCCTGTTTTTTTGCTCAACAACTCAATTTTGATGCGGAATGTATCTACATGTAAATTGTCTCGGAATGCCATTCTTTTGCAAGAATTGAGAGCTCATTGGAGAAGTATTCTCCCCCTCCATCTGACCTTAGGCACTTCACATGCTCTACTTGAGTAGTTTCTTCCCTTTCAAACTAGGCTTGGTAAAGTAGGTTAGGTAATGTACCAAACCTAGGTGGATACACATGGCATTCATTCCGTCTCAACGTGCCACCTCAATGTGCCACCTCAACATTGATGACATGGCTTGTTACCTCATCATTGATGACTTGGCATGCCACCTCACTATTAGTGACATGGAATGGCACCTCATTAGATGCCACAACACATGGACTAACACATCATCAAGGAGGGAGAGCTACCACCTCACCTTGAGTTGCTACCACGTGTCACATGTGTATGCCACATCAACAAAGTCAACCATGTCACATTATCACTCTCCTAGGTACTGGTGCATCCTTTCATGGTTTCACATACATGTAAAGTAATATATATTTAATTTATAGATAATCCATGCATATGTATGTAAAATACTATTATGATACTTAATTTATTTAAATAAATATATACATCAATAAGAAAATATATTATTTCACCTATATGACTTTTTAAAAATTATATATTTGTTATTTTATTAAATATATATTAAATTTTTTATACATTTTAAAAATTTTGAATTAATAAATTTTAATGGAAATTAATATATATAAATGAAATAATATATTACATAGACTTCTTCTTTTCTAATATAACTCTTTAAATTTCTTCTCATATATATATATATATAATTTTATAGTTTAAAAATATGTATTTTGTAAGGAGTTAAGTTAAGAAGTGAACATATTACTATGCAAAAGCAACCAACATAGTACCTATCTCTTGTTTTTGCTTGAAAAACTCTAATAAGGTCCCACCCATGCGAGTGCCACTTTGCGAGTCACCAATGATTGCATGTACCAAGTCCAAAATAGATCGATTAATCTGTGCATTCAATAATGTGTACGTTATATATTGCCATAGTCTCTCCACAAGGTTTGTAGTGTCCACATTTCCATAATTAAAGAGGCGACCAAATCTTGGCCATCTAGTTCACCAAGGGCAATCACTCCCACACCAACCATTTGTAACATATCTCTGCACATTTGTGTTTGACTCATAATTTTGCAAGAGAATTTCGTAGTTAAGCTCAAATGCAGCTTCTGTAGAGCTATTCAAAAGGGTACACATTGAGGAGTAGTGATGGTCTTGGGACTCCTTGGGAACTTGCAGAATACATTACCAAACATTAATGAAGCGTATGAGAAGCATTACATTGGAAGTCAATGAATACCTTTGGGAGTAAGTTCCCTACCCACGCTTTCTTTGCATGGAACCAGCAGAGAAGGACATGGCATGCCACTTATTGTTAGCCACCTAAGCTATTGTCTATCCAACAATAAGGATCTTCTTGCACCACTTTGTTGAAAGCCTCAAGCTCCATGTGTGACTTGTCAATTACCAAGGCAGCGGATGAATATCTCTCATTCTAGATAGCACTGTCTTGAGAGTAACTTGGAGAGAAATTGCTTCTTGTTAAGACCCTGGATCATTTGTGCATAACATAAACCAAATAGGTATGCTAATTCCATTTTGATTGGGCAATACTGCAGCATACAATGGTAGCCCAAAAATGTTTGTAATTTTAAATGTACTGTTAATTGCCCATGAGTTGTTCAAAGAAAAACGCATTGCCATGTGCAGCATCCACTCATCTTGAATTATTACAATGAACGGTCTTTTTTGAGCAACCTCCGCGAAGGATTGTAGGGTTGACAATAACACACCTGCAATGCCAAGAAAATCTTGTTACTTGGGCCTAGCACCTTACACACATGGCCAACTAAATTTCATACCTTGCCTTATTTTTGCAATAGCTGTACCTCTTTCCACATTGCAACCCAATCATCTCCAGATAGCCTCCCTACAAAAGACAATAAATGCCATCGTTTGTTCATCACATTATTGCCAATTCAGTGAGAGGTATGTGCTAGTATGCTTTGTACCTTGCCATCTTATTTGGAAGGACATCATCGACACTTCTCGTGGTATCATAAAAAACCTGTAGATTAGAGGCATTATCATAATGCAACTTCTCCTTTGACAAGGACATTTTTGCCACATGACGTGGAATTCCCACATCAAACAAGTCCTCTGTACAACATTGGAGAACATTTTGATGCACAGGTAGATGATACAAGTCTTCTCGTGAGCCTGGCACATGTCCTTGATGATAGGGATACAAAGTGATGGAAGCAATATCAGAGACATGGTCAATACGTACTGCAACACGAAAAGGACATCCACACCTTTTTGATTTTCTTAGCCTTCTCTTGCTTCCTTGCCTTCGAGGTTCCCTGCCTCTATGACATGCATAGTCAATTACCTTTTTCTTTCCACATGAACTATTTCTGGAGCGAACAAACACTAGCCGTACTTTGTGCTTAATGACAATGTCATCTAGTGCTTGACCCAAATTAGAAACTGTGATGTTCACGTATTCCTGCTTTGCTAGATTTGTGTTCAACCTGTTAATACCATTTGTTCTAAGCGCTCTTTTGGAATCTTCACTATGCGAACAACTACAGCTATGTAGAAGATCTTTTGCAAACTGTATTGGGATGCCTTGCCTTCTTATATCCATGCACCAGGTGCTCTTGAGCATGCACAAAGTGTCATGAATATCACGGTGGGATACTCCATCTTCTGCTATGTGACATTCTCTAACAATTGTGGCCCACTCATTTATATGGGATATTTTTAAATGTGGTGAAGAGACCAAGCATAGGTTAGAGCACCCATCTTCATTCTTTTGTAGCCGCAAATTGTCCCGTAGTTTTCTCCATCGCTTGAGATCCAAAGAACCTGTGCTGTCACATGCCTTTATCTCCTCTAATCTCGTGGAATCGTTATTTTCAAGATCTCCCTTCATTAAGTTGTAACTTGCTTTGTTGAAGGAGTAAAATCGTTGAGAAACATACCAATGTGGATCAAACGGGAAAAAAATACTTGAGTTGATCTCCAAGTCGAGAGGTGGTCTTGGGGCTTCGCATGAATGGCCTTCATTGGAGCTTGTTTCAACAATATTGTCCTTGGATATAGAGAGCTCATTATCAATAATACTATCATTGGATGTAGAGAAGTCAGAATCATACTCACTTGATTCACACCATAGCCAATCCTCAAATGACCACACCGGTCTGTCAAGATCACTACTTGCAAAGAAAGATGCCATAACACACTCCTTGAATAGTTGATAACTTTAACCTTGCACTAGTTTACTAAAAAAATCCCATCATCGTTTAAACCAGAAGCCGACCCGTTCACATCAAGATCACACAAGGTTCACATCAAGATCACACAAGGTTCACACCGGGATGACATTGCTGAAAGGTCACATTATACTCAAAAATAGGCCTCACCACTAAAGGGAGACTAAAGGGAGCCAAATGCCAGATGGGGATAAATGATCCAAAGGGGTGATAAAGGAGCTTTAATTCAAAAAAAATGCCTTGCTTTAAAGTCCGCACCCTCTTTAATGCTGACAAAAGCGCGTCCTGCCCCCCGTCGCCGCCCCTAGTTCACACAGGGATCACAAGATGGGATCACACAGGGTTCACACTTGGATTTCACAGGGATTACACATGGATCACAAAATCCGATGGCCCACCCGATCCTCGATTTTTGAGCGACAATGTTCGCCATTGATCCCCTTTGAAAAAGAGGGTGTCAAATAGTCCTGAGGCCATGGCACTTAGCTGACTTAGCTGACTTCAACAAGCATGGTTTTCTCCAAGATGGTTACTACCACCCGCCATTCATCAATTTTTAATAGAAAGAATAGAGAAAAGAGGGCTCGTGACGCACACTTTCATCCCTTTTACTACACTAAATACAAACTCTTGCTCCTTTGTTGGAATTCAATGTTCCACAATGGTGGGCTGGTGCAACAATCTTTGAAATCTCAAGCCCTTGGAATGTGACAAACGCTTTAGCTAAAATATCTTCTTTGACCATTCATTTTAGAAATCTCATGCACATAAAGAATTCACATTAATCCTTTTTTTTTAAAAGCATCCACTGGGTTCCTCAAAAGAGGGCGAGCATTATGACCACACTGACAAATTAGAGATTTTGTATGTCCAAAGACACCACAAAAATCCCTTGTGACATATTGCCATTGATAAAAGAGTGCATCAATCACTAATGAACAATGATAAGCATCTTGACATCTATTAAACATTGAAAGAGATTTGCATAAAAGTTAAAGCTCTATTTCTCATAAACTCATGGGGCTCATTATATTATAGCCCTAGAAAGCACAAAGATTTGATGTTTATTTTAAATAACCCCTTATGAATAGCTATTTTGTTTGGCTAGGGGATCTTGGCTTGCAATAATTTGGTATGAAGAGGCCTCTAGCATATCTAAAAAAGTTCAAGTTGTCAATCAAGTTTCTTTGAGTAAGAGGAAGAAGAAGGATCTCGAAGGGTAGAAAATGTGAAGAACAGACAGGAAAGCATGTGAAGTGCCTAAGGTCAGATGGAGGGGGAGAATTCTTCTCCAATGAGTTCTCTGAATTCTTGCGAAAGAATGGCATTTAGAGGCAATGTACATGTAGATACACTCCGCAGCGAAATGGAGCTGCTGAGCGGAAAAACAGGCACATTGCAGAGATAGCACGATCATTGATGAGACAGAGAAGAATATGCTGCATAACTATTGGGCTAAGGCTCTGTCTACAACAGTTTATATCATGAACGGGACTCCTAGTGAAACCATACATGATGTAATGCTAGAGGTGAAGTTTACTGGCAGCAAACCTCATTTGTCTCACTTAAAATTTTTTTGGATGCATTGCATATGTGCATGTGCCAGATGAGTTGCGTACTAAGCTGGATCCAAAAGTAAAAAAATGTGTGTTTATTAGGTATTGCCTTGAGCAAAAGGGATATAGATGTTATAACCCTTCTACACATGAATTGAGGGTAAGTAGGGTTGTTGTATTTGATGAGATGACTGGGACTGATGTAAGTGGAAATGTGGTTGCACCAAATGCAAGTCAACAATCACAATCATTGAGTAGACTAGGAGAGTCCTCATCGAGCGGTTCTGTTGATAGACCATGGAGTGGTAGGTTGCGTCATAATACCAGTCCTAAAAATGTAGTTGGTACATCAGATAAAGGAAAAGAGAAAGTGGTTGAGCCCCTTGGTATGCCTGATATTTTTGCAAGGCATTCTCTTGTCGCCGATGGAGATTCTAGTGGCTCGAAGATGAGCCTTGATGAGGAGCTTGGGATTCCAGTAATGAGGACACCTGGTGTGAAGAAGGCTATGGAAGCCATCAATGCAATGTTACAAAGATCTGGAAGAGTCAAAAACCTTGTGCAGAGGTTGACTTATGATGATTATGTGGCACATCACTATGCTTATATGTTAAAAGTTGTGTAGGTTGTAGAACCCACATGTTTTGATGAGGCTATTTGAAATGTGTGTTGGGAGAAAGCTATGGATGCATTGTATGGAAATGAGACTTAGGATTTGGTGCCATTTCCTAAAGGCAAGAAAGCTATTGGCTGTATGTGAGTGTATAAAGTGAAGCATAACAGTGATGGTAGCATAAGAAGGTAGAAGGTTAGATTGGTAGCCAAAGGATATGCACAGACACATGAGATTGATTATGAGGAGACATTTGCCCCAATTGCAAAGATGGCAATTGTGAGAGTTGTGATTGCGGTGGCTCCAGCTAAAGGCTGGTTTTTACATGAGATGGATGGAAAAAATGTGTTCTTGCATGGTGACTTGCAAGAAGAGGTGTATATGGATCAACCACCAATTTTTAAGGATACAGGCCACCGAGAGGGTGTATGTAATATTCGTAAGGCTTTGTATGGGCTGAAGCAAGCTCCATGAGCATGGCATGACAAGATTGTTGAGTATCTTGTCACTATTGGTTTTCATATGACAGCTGTAGATCACTCTTTGTATGTGTGTAAGAGTGATAAGGGTATTGTGATCATCACCATTTATGTAGATGATCTTATTACTGGGGGTGACAACTTGGATGAGATTGAGCATGTGAAAAGTCTTCTTAAAAGGAAGTTTGAGATGAAGGATTTAGGAGATTTGCACTACTTTTTGGGAATTGAGGTCATTCGCACACCTGAGGGTATTTGGCTGTCTCACAGCGACATTATGCATTGGACATGTTGTCCAAGTATGGGATGGCTGATTTAAAGCCAATCTTGGTGCCATTTGGCTATGTGTTGGAGGATCCCACTATGTACGAGAAGATCTTGGGGAGTTTGATCTTTGCCATGATGATCAACAGGCTAGATTTGAGTTACACGGTTGCCTTAGAGAGAGAACTGGTTTATGTAAGTTTCGCGCAAACCACATCTTGAAAGTGTGCAACGTACGCTCTGATATTTGAGGTCCACTGTTGATTATGCATTGTTTTGTATAGCAGGTGTAACATTGGAGCTATATGGGTACACAGATGGAGATTGGGCAAGTAACATCTCAGACACAACAGGAGATCTACTAGTGGATTTATGTTTTCATTGGGAGGTGCTGCTGTGACATGGAGCAGCAACAACAAGAAGCATCCCATAGTTGCCTTGTCGAGCATAGAGGCAGAGTATAGAGCTGTGGGGTGGTAGCATGTGAGGTAGCTTAGTTATGAAAGCTACTTGTTGATTTGGGGTTGCATGTGGACAGAAAGGTTGTCATATATTGTGACAATCTTAGGAGTATGCAATTGGCCAGAAACCCAGTTTTTTATTTGCGAACAAAACACATTTAGGTAAATTACCACTTTATCCGCCGGGAGAGAGTCTTGGCAGGCGAGCGACATAGACTTGGCCTACGGAAGCACACAAGATCAGGTCGTTGACATCTTCACAAAGGCCTTAAGAGCTGAGAAGCTCCATAGATTTTGAGATATGCTTGGAGTTGAGCTTGAGGGGGAGTGTTGAGATGTCAAGCTCAACATGAACTGACACTCACAAGGTGCCTGCATGACTGTTTGACATTTACATCACTGGCGAGTTTGGTAGCTGGCACCGACATATCTTCGTCAGAGATTCTACAGAACTCACTAGTCCACATCTACCCACTCCTCTTAGCGTGTTCACATTATGGAACGTTTGTATATGCTCTATTATTTGGGTTATAACATCTATATCCCTTTTGCTTAAGGGAATACGCAATAAATATAGATTTTTCCGCTTTTGGATCTAGCTTAGTACACAACTCATCTAGCACATGCACATATGGAATACATCTAAAAACTTTCAAGCGAGACAAATCAGGTTTCCTGCCAGTAAACTTCTCCTCTGGCGTTACATCATGTATGGCTGTAGTAGGAGTCCCGTTCATGATATAAATTGTTGTAGACACAACCTCAGCCTAGTAGCTATGCAACATATGCTTCTCTGTCAATGCTTGTGCTATCTCTTCAATGTGCCTGTTTTTTTGCTCAACAACTCCATTTTGATGCGGAATGTATCTACATGTAAATTGTCTCTAAATGCCATTCTTTTGCAAAAGGGATATAGATGTTATAACCTTGCTACACATGAATTGAGGGTAAGCAGGGATGTATTTGATGAGATGAGTAGCTGGTATGCTGTTGAAAAAGATGTTGTTGGGGATGATGTAAGTGGAAATGTGGTTGCACAGAATGAAAATTAGCAATCACAGTCATTGAGTGGACTAGGAGAGTCCTCATCCCATGGTTATATTGATAGACCATGGAGCGGTAGGCTGCACCGTCATAATACTAGTCCTCCTGAAAATGTAGTTGGTACATGATCACATAAAGGCAAAGAGAAAGTGGTTGAGCCCCTTGGTATGCCTGATATTTCTGTAGGGAATTCTCTTGTTGATGGAGATTCTAGTGGCTCGTAGATGATCTTATTGTTGGGGACGATAACTTGGATGAGATTGAGCATGTGAAAAGTCTTCTCAAAAGGAAGTTTGAGATAAAGGATTTGGGAGATTTGCGCTAATTTTTGGGAATTGAGGTCATTGGCACACTTGAGAGTATTTGGCTGTCACACAGAGACAGCATGCATTGGACATGTTGCCCAAGTATGGGATGGGTGATTGTAAGCCAATCTCAGTGCCATTAGATCAAAATGGCAAGCTTAGTGCGGATGTAGGTTATGTGTTAGAGGATTCCACTATGCATAGGAAGATCGTGGGGAGTTTAATCTATGTCACTATCAGCAGGCCAGATTTGAGTTACACTTTTGGCTTAGAGAGTTAGTTTATGCAGGTTCCACGAAAACCACATCTTGACAGTGTGTGATGCATGCTTCGGTACTTGAGGGCCATTGTTGATTATGCATTGTTTTATGGTGCAGGTGTACCATTGGAGCTATATGGGTACACAGATGTAGATTGGGTAGGTAGCATCTTAGACACGAGATCTACCAGTGGATTTGTGTTTCCATTAGGGAGTGTTGCTGTGACATGGAGCAGCAAGAAGCAGCCCACAGTTACCTTGTCAAGTACAGAGGAGCTGCGGTGGTAGCATGTGAGGTAGCTTGGTTATGTAAGACACTTGCTAATTTGGGGTTGCATACGGAGAGAAAGGTTGTCATATATTGTGAGAATCTTAGCAGTATATAGTTGGACAGGAACCCAACTTTTCATGTACGAACGAAACACATTGAGGCACATTACCACTTCATCAGGGAGTCTTGGCAGGCGACATAGATTTGGCCTATGTCAGCACACAGGATTAGGTCAGTGACATCTTCACAAAAGCCTTGGGAGCTAAGAAGCTTTGCTAATTTTGAGATATGCTTGGAGTTCATGAGCTAGAGTTGAGCTTGATGGGGAGTGTTGAGATGTGAAGCTCAACATGAACTGACACTCATGAGGCGCCTCCATGACTTTTTAATATTTACATCATTGGGACGGGTTTGGTAGATGGCACCGACATACATTTTCCAGAGATTCTACAACACTGACTAGTCCACCGCTACCCACTCCTCTTAACGTGTTCACATTATGGACCACTTGTATATACTCTATTATATGTGTTAGTAACTTTATCTTCTTTATAGATCTCTTTTTTTGTGTGAAGAAGAAAAAGAATTTTCAGCCTCTCACCTTGTGTGTTCTCTTCTAGGGTTTGTGTGAGTGTGTGTGTGCTTGTTTGCAAGAGCTCAAGCTCTCTTGTGCCCTATATCTTTTCAATTATTAATAACCATAAACATTTGGACTCATTGAAAAAGGCTTGTAATACTAGCATTGCTCCAATCATACATGGTTCCACAAGTTTAGTAACTGAGGAGTGGAGTATGCACACCCTTCGTACAGTGGAGTGCTCAAGGCTTTCACAAATTGATCTTTGTCAACTCTGGTTTCGAGCTCAAAGAAGTCAGCAATCATCTCATCCATGCCCAAATCTTCACCATTAACTTCATGTGCCATTGATGGAGGCATTTATTCCTCATGATGAGTACGGGAGCTCACTCCACTTCTATCATGGAGGTCTCTAAAGCCTCTACGTAGTTGTTTACTTGTCAAAGAGTAATGAGGCATAGAATCCCTTATTCTGCAACATGTCTCCTCCTTGTCCTTGTCCCAAAAAACATAGACTACCTTATGAATATCGAAATCACGTGCGTAAGAACATGCGATAGTGAATACATATACTCACCCAAAGAATTTAGATGCCGTATATCCTTGAATCGACTGTAATCTTGCACATGTTTTATTGTGATTTCCTATAAACACATGATTTCTCCCTTGCATCTCTCACATGAACATGGAATCTTTTGGAACAATCACTCATATGCGGCCAACTTCTCACGGGGGTGGCATGTCATCCTCAAAAGAAGAAGGTGGTGATAATCACCTATGCATGGTGGGAGCCTGCAAACCAATATCTAGAATGCGAATGTGCATCAAAAATCCATTCCTTGAGAAAAAAACTACTCTTTGGAATCTGCAAAAGGGGACCCTTTTTCTCCTAGTACGCATCTATGGGCATAGCTATATCCGCGCTAATAGCTACGATGATACTTGGTGAGAAATGTGGTGCCATTGAGCACAAGGAAGAGATAGGGGGTGAGTTGACTAAGCCAAGCAAGAGAAAAGTCCAGGAAGAATCCACATGAGCAACGCTGAACTATCCCACATGAGCTAGCAAAGCTAATGTTGTACCCACCCATATAAAAAGGGGGCATTTCAAGAAATGAAATATGAAGCAAGCTCTTAAGCCTCTATATGAGTACACGTCTCAATCTTGTAACCTTATTGTGCTTAAGTCTTCTAATTAATTACTTTAGCAAGTTATCATTATGCGTATACTTAGATGTCACCCACCTTAGATTAGTTTAATCACCAGACTAATGTAGGATTAGTACTAATCACTTTACACATGCACATGATATCCATGATTTTAACATGGTATCTCAGAGCCTTCCCTATCTCCACATTCTCATCCAATATATAGCCGTGTCATTCTCCATGAGCGTCGCAACAAGGAGGGAAGAGACTTGCCACAATAGTAGCCCTTTTATACGACCTATGTGAGTTGTAATATCAACTTTTGCATCAAATATAAAGGCATTACTAGTTAACCAGATATGCCACAAATTTGTCCACCTAAAAAAATGAAAGAAAATTGAATGTCCTAGGTTTTCTGGCCCATTCAGAAGCTTGCCAAAATTCCAATTTTAACCTTTACGGGCCTATCTGTCAATGGATTCCATACACGAGAAAGGAAATCCCACACCTTCTTTGCCACACTACTGGACATGAAATCAAAAGATGTGAGCATGTTTACAAGCATGTAGTACAAAACACAAAATTATGAAAAGCAATCCGTCACTTTCGCAACTAGTCACCTAATGGCAAGCCTCCAACTAGCATGCGCCATAGGAACACCTTCCCTTGATATGGAATCTTAGACCACCAGATAACTTCCTTCCACGAGACCCTACTCTCTTCTTGCTGTTCCATACTCTATTAGCCTTCTCAGTGATCTTATCTTACACCATCATATGGTATACTTGATTTGTTGTACATTGGACAATGTCTGGAGGCTTTCTAAATGCCTAATCTAACCAAGGGTGTTGATCCTCGAGCTGCTCAAGAATATCACCAAATGGTGTAAGTGCTGCCCTCACCTTCTCCCATAACTGTACATATCCATGTGGAACTTGAAAATATTGATGGATTTTCCAAAAAGACAATAAGCAGCCCCTACATAGAAAAAAAGCATCCATAATTCTCACTAGTCCCAATCGAGCCATTCTATTGAATTTTGGCCACTCAACAAGTTTGTCAGGCCACTCCAAAGTCATGAAGTAGCCAACACCTCACCTGCCATAGAATCCAACTACAACCGTTGATCCAAAAGCTTCCATTTAGTGTGTGCCAACACCTCCTTCCATGAGATCATCAAATGAGAAAGGAGAGGTGAGGTCACCACTTGAACCTATTGGGAACCATTCACTACATCTCACCATGTACCATCAATCCTGGTATTACCATGCACATTACCACCCATGTCTCTTGATATACACACATATCTTGCAATAAAGGCCATCTCCTAGTAGCGACCATATTTAATCTTACATCTAATGGGGTTGCCCCTCCACTTCTCTTCGGAGCTGTAACATGTTCCCAAGAAATCCATGTCTCCTTGGCATATTTCTTGCTCTTTTCCATAGAATAAATCAAATTGGCTGTTGTAGATGATGCAAAGCTTTGCCCGTCAATCTCTCTCTCTCTCTCTCTCTCTCTCTCTCTCTCTCTCTCTTTCTCAAACACACTACCTTTAGAGCTCTCTCTCTCTTTCCCTCTCCAAAACACACCGCCACACCCATATAGAATCTAGATACCTATTTTCTAAATAATTTTTTAAGATCAAAGAAACTTGCAAAGTATGGTTGGTCAGGGTCAGAATGGTCTAGTAGTACTTTCACCTCATTTTAAGATGAATAGTAATGGACATGAAATGGGACAAGATTAAAATTTTCACAATGAAGAGGCATAAGCAAGTTGAGGGAGGGTTATTCATGGTCAAGAAGGAACTAAGAAAATCATGCAGTATTGGGTTGCAAAACAAAGACTAGCATCCACAAAAAACCAAGAAGCAAAGGGGTGAAGAGAATAGCTCCATCAATGAGAAGGAAAGAAAGAAAATTTGTAGAGTTGTAGCTAACTCTTGGTACAAGCAAACGAAGGCCCTCAAGAAAGCTACTCACAAGCAAATATTTGAAGAACTCCTCGATCCTAAATTTAGCGATGTTCAACTTGAAGAAATGAGTTGTGAAAGAGTTGTACTAGCCAACATTTGCAACACTTTGACATAAGTAAAAAAGTACCTCCATCAAAAGATGAGCTTCTCTTAAAGAGAACATATCTAATGATGGTACTTAATGGTGATGATTTTGATGGACTTGATGGCAACAACAAATCTATTAGCTTAGCAAAGGCAGCAAAGGTTCTAGGTATGCACAAGAGAAACCTCTATGTAGTCAATGCTCGCCTACAATTAGAAGAGGATGGAGTCCTGCCCCTGCAAACATGCCAAAGACAACAATCTCAAAGTAACATCATCACACATGAGGTTAAAGATCTTGTTTTCGAATTTTGGACGTCAGAGACATAAGTGTCCACCAATAAAAAAAATGTATGGCAAGAGGAAACAACACTCTAATTCATAAGATACTTTTTCAATTGGATGATTATGGATTAATAGATATATATTTTTATTTAAAATGGAAAGGATTTTGATATAATAAATTTTTTTAAAATAAATAATTAAAAATAAAGAAAATCTCTTTTAGGAAGAAGACACAAAATACATATTTTTAAACTATAAAATTATATATATATATATTTGAGAATAAATTTAAAGAGTTGTATTAGAAAAGAAGAAGTCTATGTAATATATTATTTAATTTATATATATTATTTTATATAAAATTATTACATAATTACATAAATTTTTTAAATAATTAATTTACTAATTATGTTCAGTTGCTTTAAGACTTTAAAGTAAATTTCCACTGGAGAAAACTTGGTGATCCAAAGTGAGGACTCTAACTGTACAAGCACCCTTTAGTCTCAAAGCTTGTTTTGATCTTAGACATAAATTAATAGAAATCTCTCTCTCTCTCTCTCTCTCTCTCTCTCTCTCTCTCATCCTAGCATAAATATAGAAAAAACATGGGATTGATTATGGTAGCCAAAGGATATGCACAGACACATGGGATTGATTATGGTAGCCAAAGGATATGCACAGACACATGGGATTGATTATGAGGGGACATTTGCCCTAGTTGCAAAGATGGAAAGTGTGAGAGTTGTGATTACGGAGGCTACAGCTAAAGGTTGGTTTTTACATCGGGTGGATGCAAAAAATGCATTCTTACATGGTGACTTGCAAGAAGAGGTGTATATGGATCAGCCACACCAAGTTTTGAGTATACAAGTCACCCAGAGTATGTATGTAAGCTTTGTAAGGCTTTGTATATGGGATGAAGCAAGCTCCACGAGCATGGCATGACAAGATTGCTGAGTATCTTGTCACTATTTGTTTTCATATAGCAGATGCAGATCACTCTTTGTATGTGCGCAAGAGTGATAAGGGTATTGTGATCATCACCATTTATGTAGATTATGTAGATGATCTTATTGTTGGGGGTGACAACTTGGATGAGATTGAGCATGTGAAAAGTTTTCTCAAAAGGGCATTTGAGATGAAGGATTTGGGAGATCTATGCTACTTTTTAGAAATTGAGGTCATTCGCACACCTGACGGTATTTGGTTGTCAGACATGTTGTCCAAGTAAGGGATGGCTGATTGTAAGCCAATCTTGGTGCCATTAGATCAAAATGGCAATCTTAGTGCGGATGCAGGTTACGTATTGGAGGATCCCACTATGTACAGGAAGATCGGACTATGTCACAATCAGCAGGCCAGATTTGAGTTACACTATTTGCTTAGAGAGCGAGTTTATGCAGGTTCCGTGCAAACCACATCTTGATAGTGTGTGATGTACGCTTCGGTATTTGAGGGCCACTGTTGATTATGCATTGTTTTATGTAGGCAGTAGATGTACCATTGGAGCTATATGGGTACACAGATGCAGATTGGGCAGGTAGCATCTCAGACAAGAGATCTACAAGTGGATTTATGTTTTCATTGGGGAGTGCTGTTCTGACATGGAGCAGCCCATAGTTGCCTTGTCAAGTACACAGGTAGAGTATAGAGGAACTGCGGTGGCAGCATGTGAGGTAGCTTGGTTATGCAGGTGACATAGACTTGGCCTACACCAGCACACAGGATCAGGTCGTTGGAATCTTCATCATCACGAAGGCCTTGGGAGCTGAGAAGGTCCGTAAATTTTGAGATATGCTTAGAGTTCATGAGCTGGAGTTAAGCTTGAGAGGGAGTGTTGAGATGTCAAGCTCAACATGAGCTGACATTCACGAGGCGCCTGCATGACTGTTTGACATTTACATCACTGGCGGGTTTGGTAACTTTCACCGACATATCTTCGCACTCCAGAGATTCTATAGCACTGACTAGTCCACATCTACCCACTCCTCTTAGCATGTTCACATTATGGACCGCTTGTATATACTCTATTATGTGTGTTAGTCACTTTATCTTCTTTGTAGACCAATTTTGTTGTGTGAAGAAGAAGAAGAATTTTTAGCCTCTCACCTTGTGTCTTCTTTTCTAGGGCTTGTGTGAGTGTGTGTGTGTGCTTGCAAGAGCTCAAGCTCTCTTCTCCCTTGCATCTTTTCAATTACTAATAACCATAAACATTATGGACTCATTGAAAGAGGCTTGTAATACTAGCATTGATCCAATCATACATGGTTTCACAAGTTTAGTAACTCCAAGGTCGCACGAAGATTGGAGTATACACACCCTTCGTATAGTGGAGTGCTCAGGGCTTTCACAAATTGATCTTTGTCAAGTGTGGTTTGAAGCTCAAAGAAGTCATCAATCATCTCGTCCATGCCCAAAACCTCACCATTGACTTCATGTGCCACTGATGGAGGCATTTCTTCCTCATGATGATGAGAACACGAGCTCACCCCACTTCTAGCATGGAGGTATCTAAATACTCTATGTAGTTGTCCACTTGTCATAGAGTAATGAGGCATAGAATCCCTCATATTCTACGACATGTCTCCTCCTTGTCCTCATCCTAAAAAACATAGACTACCTTATGAATACCTAAATCACGTGCATAAGAACATGCGATATTGAATATATATACTCACCAAAGAATTTGGACGCCGTATATCTTTGAATCAGCTATAATCTTGCATGTGTTTTATTGCGATTTCCTATAAACACATGATTTCTCCCTTGCATGTCTCACATGAACATGGAATCGTTTGGCACAATCGCTCATGCCAACTTCTCGGGGGGGTGGCGTGGCATCCTCAGGAAGAAGAAGGTGGTGACAATCATCTATGCATGGTGGGAGCCTGCAAACCAATATCTAGAATGCGAACGTCCATCAACAATCCATTCCTTGAGCAAAAAACTACTCTTTGGAATCTGCAAAAGGGGACCTTTTTTTCCTAGTATGCAGATATGGGCATGGCTATATCCACGCTAATAGCTGCGATGCTACCTGTTGATAAATGTGGTGCCATTAAGGACAAGGAAGAGATAGGGAGTGAGTAGACTAAGCCAAGAAAGAGAAAAGTCCAGCAAGAAGCCACATGAGCAAAGCTGAACTATCCCACATGAGCTAGCAAAGCTAATGTTGTACCCATCCATACAAAAAGGGGGCATTTCAAGCAATGAAATATGAAGCATGCTCTTAAGCCTCTGTTATGAGCACAAGTCTCAATCTTGTAACCTAATTGTGCTTAAGTTTTTTGATTAATTAGTTTAGCAAGTTATCATTATGAGTATGCTTAGATTTCACCCACGTTAGATTATTTTAATCACCAGACTAATGTAGGATTAGTACTTATCACTTTACACATGCACATGATATCCATGATTTTCACATGGTATCAGAGCCTTCCCTGTCTCCACATCCTCATCCAATATATAGCTGTGTCATTCTCCACCAAATTAGCTGACCGTTGCAAGGAAAAGTCTTGCCACAATAGTAGTCCTTTTATACGACCTACGTGAGTTGTATTACCAACTTTTGCATCAAATATGAAGGCATTACTAGTTAACCAGATATGCCACAAATTGAATGTTTTGGTTTTTTTGGCCCATTCAAAAGCTTGCCAAAATTCCAAACTTTAACCTTTATGGGTTTATCTGGCAACGGATTCCATACGTGAGAAAGGAAATCCCACACCTTCTTTGCCACTCGACATGAAATGAAAAGATGCAAGTATGTTTACAAGCATGTAGTACAAAACACACAATTATCAAAAGCAATATGCCGCTTTCGCAAAACTGGTCTCCTAATGGTAAGCCTACAACTAGCATGCGCCATAGGAACACCTTCCCTTGATATGGAATCTTAGACCACCAGATTACTTCCTTCCACTAGGCCCTACTCTTCTTGACATTGCATACCCTATTAGCCTTCTCAATGTTGCATGACTTATCTTCCACCATCATATGGTATACTTGATTTGTCGTACGTTGGAAAATGTCATAAGGCTTTCTAAATGCCTAATCTAACCAAGGGTGTTGATCCTCCAACTGAGCAATATCACCAAACGATGGAAGTGTTGCCCTCACCTTCTCCCATAAGTGTACATATCCACATGGAACCCAAAAATATTGATGGATTTTCCAAAAAGACAATAAGCGGCCCCTACATGGAAATAAAGCATCCAAAATTCTCACTAGTCCCAATCAAGACATTCCATTGAATTTTGGCCGCTTAACAAGTTTGTAAGGCCCTCCAAAAGTCGTGAAGTAGCCAACACCTCACCTGCCATAGACTCCAACTGCAACCGTTGATCCTGAAGGATTCCATTCAGTGTGTGCCAACATCTTCTTCCATGAGATCATCAAATGAGAAAGGAGAGGTGAATCATTCACTATATCCCACCATGTACCATCAATCCTGGTATTACCATGCACAAGTGCAATCTCCTCTATGAGAAACTTAGCCACCCATGGCTCTTGAGATACACACATATCTTGCAATAAAGGCCATCTCCTAGTGACCATATTTAATCTTACATCTAATGGGGCTGCCCCTCCACTCCTCTTGGGAATAGTAATATGTTCCCAAGAAATCCACGTCTCCCCTGGCGTATTTCCTGCTCTTTTCCATAGAATAAATCAAACTGGCTGTTGTATAGCTGATGCAAAGCTTTTCCCATCAATATCTCTCTCCCTCTCCTCTAGAGCTCTCTCTCTCTCTCTTTCCCTATCTAAAACACACCGCCACACCCATCGAATCTAAAGACCTATTTTCTAAATAATGTTTAAAGATCAAAGAAACTTGCAAAGTATGGTTGGTAAGGGTCAGAATGGTCTAGTAGTACTTTCACCTCATTTCAGGATGAATATTGATGGGCATGAAATGAGACAAGATTAAAATTTTCACAATGCAGAGGCGTAAGCAAATGGAGGGAGGGTTATTCTTGGTTAAGAAGGAACTAAGAAAATTAGGCAGTATTAGGTTGCAAAACAAAGACAAGCATCGACAAAAAATCCAAGGAGACAAAAAGGGATGAAGAGAATAGCTCCGTCTCAATGAGAAGGAAAGAAAGAAAATTTGTAGAGTTGTTGCTAACTCTTGGTACAAGCAGGCGAAGGCCCTCAACAAAGCTACTCAGAAGCAAATATTTGAGGAACTCCTCCATCCCAATTTTAGCGATGTTCAAGATGAAGAAATGGGTTGTGAAAGAGCTGTGCTAGCCAACATTTGCAACACTTTGACACAAGTCAAAAAGTGCCTCAATCAAAAGATGAGATTTTATTAAGGAGAGAATCTCTAATGATGGTACTTAATGGTGATGATTTCAATGGACTTGGTGGCAACATCAAATCTATCTGCTTAATTAGCAAAGGCAGCAAAGGTTCTAGGTATGCACAAGAGAAACCTCTATGTAGTCAATGTTCGCCTACAATTAGAAGAGGATGGAGTCTTGCCGCTGCAAACATGCCAAAGACAACAATCTCAAAGTAACATCATCACACATGAGGTTAAAGATCTTGTTTTTTAATTTTGGTTGTCAGAGACACGAGTCTTCCCCAATTAAAAAAATGTATGGCATGGGGAAACAACACTCTCTTACACTTGTATTGTATTGGGTATTCTAATTCATAAGATAAGAATTCCCTTTTTCAATTGGATGATTATCGATTAATAGATATATCTTCTTTATTAAAACTACATGATATCTTTGGTTAGATTTTTAAAATGGAGAGGATTTTAATATAATAATTTTTTTAAAAATAAAGAAAATCTAAAAATAAAGAAAATCTCTTGTAAGAAGAAGACACAAAATATATACTTTTAAACTATGATGTTATATATATATGTACATATATATATATATTTGAGAAGAAATTTAAAGAGTTGTATTAGAAAAGAAGAAGTCTATATGTAATATATTATTTAATTTATATATATTATTTTTTAATTAAAATTTATTAATCAAAAATTTAAAAAAACATACAAAAAAATAATATATATTTAATAAATTAACATATATATAATTTTAAAAAAATTAATATACGTGTAATAATATATTTTATTATTGAGGTATATATTTATTTAAATAAATTAAGTATCATAATAGTATTTTACATACATATGCAAGGATTATCTATATAAATTAAATATAAATTACTTTACATGTGTAAAACCATGAATGGATGCACCCATACATGGTGGAGGGATAATGTGGCATGGCTGACTCTACTGATGTGGCATACACATGTGACACATGGTAGCAACTCAAGGTGAGGTTGCAGCTCTCCCTCCTTGATGATGTGTTAGTCCATGTGCCGTGGCATCTAATGATGTAGCATTCCATGTCATTAATAGTGAGGTGGCATTCCAAGCCATCAATGAATGAGATAGCAAGCCATATTTTCAATGTTGAGGTGGCATAGTGAGGTGGCACATTGAGGTGGCACGTTGAGGTGGAATGAATGCCATGTGTAGGTGACATGTCAGACACGTGGCCACATGCATGGCCACCTTAGGGGTATCTACCTAGGTTTGGTAGATTACCTAACCTACTTTACCAAGCCTAGTTAGACTTGGGTTTAGGCTTGAAATAGAAGAAACTACTCAAGTAGAGCTATTTTCACATAAAATACATGAAAGTGTAAGATTCTCCCCCAGCCTCCGAGGTATACAGGAGTAAGAATCTCCCTTTCTGATCTTATAATTATTCTCTCTCTAAAATAAAAGAAAGATTCTGTTTAAAAAAGGAAGAACCTTTTCCCTGAATACTTCTCAAGAGTCCCACCTGTTTTAAGATTCAGAACAATGAGTTCAGAAGTGAGAATCGATGTTTTGGATATCAAGGTTTTGGTCTTCATTCGAGTACGGCCCAAAAGAAGTTCTTTATCTCTTGGAAAGTATAAGAAGTTATCTCCCAGATATTGTGGACCAAAGAAAGTAGGTGATTTAGCTTACGAACTTCTTTTATCTCCTCATCTCAAAGTTCTAAATGCCTTCTATAGAAAAATATGCCAAACCCAAATCATGGAAAGACGGTAAAACTTCAGTGGCAAGTTACCGTTGGCTTCTAAGTTACGCTAGCTCCTTCCTTTATATAAGTCGTAACTTTTACTTGTCGTTCACAGTAATCTTACTCCCATCGATCTCCTTTCTTTCTTAATCTCCTTCATGGCTTGGCAACAAGAATTAGTTTTATCCATAATGATTCCTCACCTTCAAGACGCAAGTGAGTCTGTGAAGAAGGATTTTATAGAACAGTATGAGCGCTCACTTTTTCCTCACCTAGGAACTTCTGTAGCGCAGACCAAATGGCGGACCTATCAAGACATAACTAGGGTAACACCCTGGGGTCAGCAGCACTTTCGTAACAATGTCCGCTTGGCCATGGTTATCAAAGCTTTGGGTTTGGGTCCCCGATACTACTGCGTCATGAGATCAAGGCATCCTGGGTTTTCTGAGCGGGTCTTCTTACTGGCGTGTTTTCTCCCTCATGAGAAGATATGCCTTTACCCCGTTTTTGGCTTGCCTCTCAGAGGTCCTTTTGTTAGAACACCTCATACCACTGAGATAGGCGCAGCAATAACCCACAGAATCATTCCCATAGATGAGTTACCTTATACTTGTGCAGCTTGTGAGGACTGCTTTTGTGATCATATGATGGACGGACTTATGGAAGTGTAAAGAGTTCTTCTATCTTTACTGTATAAGTTCCGAGAATGAATAAAGTTTAAATCTTGTTCTTATCTTGAATCTTGCTCTCTTGAGACTTTTTTTTTAATTGGTGGTTAATCTTAAATATAAAAAAAAAAATTTCTCTCAGTCTCATACTTGTGCATCTTGCGAAATTACCCCCAGTTTGCGAGATGAGGGCATCTCGCGTTTTTTTAAGTGGGGTAGAATGTAAGATTCCTCTCCCAACCCCTTTTTGATGTCTAGTATCTTCCCCTGTAATCAACCCCTCTTCAGAAATATAAAGACCTTGTTTCTAACTATTTTAGCCTAGAGAGAGAAAATATTCTAGAGAGAGAATATTCAGATTTTGAATATTTTTGGATAAAAAAATATCTCTTATAATTCAGATGAGTTCCCCTGAAACAGGAATTCAAAAAGAATTTTCCAATGTGCAATTGGAATTAATTGGAAATAGGTATAAAGAACCTTAGTCTAAGGGTCTAGATTTTCAGAAATCTTTAGACTATGGTCCAATTAAGGTTCCTATGGGCCAATAACATCAATCCATGTGTAGGGAGTAGATAAATCCAATTTGTAAAAAAGAAGATACCCAAAAATGAGTAAATGCTCACATAAGGTGAAGAGTTGAAAATGTACAAGGTTTATTAGTAAAAAACTATGAGCAATATTAAAAATATGAGATATTTTGGGAATAATGATTTTATTATGACACATATGTAAGGAAGGGGAGTCCCTTAAATGCTCACATAAGATGAAGAGTTGAAAATGTACAAGGTTTATTAGTAAAAAAACTATGAGCAATATTAAAAATATGAGATATTTTGGGAATAATGATTTTATTATGACACATATGTAAGGAAGGGGAGTCCCTTAAATGCTCACATAAGATGAAGAGTTGAAAATGTACAAGGTTTATTAGTAAAAAAACTATGAGCAATATTAAAATGATTCCATTATGACACATATGTAAGGAAGGGGAGTTCTTTAAAGGATGTGCATATTTCACATAAGATGAAGAGTTGAAAATGTACAAGGTTTATTAGTAAAAAACTATGAGCAATATTAAAATGATTCCATTATGACACATATGTAAGGAAAGAGAGTTCTTTAAAGGAGGTGCATATTTCACATGCTTGAATGAGTTTTAAACTCATAAAAATTGAGATATTTCATCTCTCCTCTCTCCTCATTTAAGTCTAGTTCCAAAAAGTTAGCTTAACTAACCTAAAAATGGTCAAATATTGACCAAACTGATTTAGAAAATTCTAGAATCAGTTTGTTTGGTTAGGAGCTCAATTTTTCCTATAAGTAGAAGCCTCCCCCTTGTTGAAAAATATATAGTGTTTATGCATCGTTACTCTACTCCACCTAAGCCAAGAACTGTGAATTCATTTAATAATTCACTAGTTTTTGGAGCTTCCCTCTTTCTTCAATCCCCATTAGTGGCTCCATCAACATACTTAACCAACTGATTGGTTGGGGGCCTCTACCGTGAACAAAGAATCAAGCAATTTGTAAGGTAATTAGTGAATATTGATCTTTCTATAATTTCTCAATGTTTCTCTCTTCTCAACCCCTCTCAAGCTTGAGAAGTTTAATTGGTATGGTTTTTTTAAATGCTAATGAAGTTTGAATAGTAGTGAAGAGTTATATAATGCTATTGAAGTTAATTTTCATTTATATTTAAATTCTAATGATTTTTATGTAAATTCCCTCTCTCACTCAAGAAATGGTCATACTCATGACCCATTCTCAATCCAAATCAAGCTTTTCATAAAGCTTTTCCTTAACCCAAGATTAAGCTATACTTGAGGCCAAATTATTGGCTTTTTTCTATGCTTTTAGTTTATGTATATTAATGATTCAATCCATTATGGATTAATAATCCAATTAGAGATTATTTTAATTATTCCTTAATGATAAGCATTATCCCTTAGAAAAATTGAGATTTATCAGTCATAGCAGCGGAGCTATGGCAAAATTTTTATAAAAATTATGCATAAAATAATCTCATTCAAAGCATAAAAAGAGGACTTCCTACCATATTCTAGGAATTATCATCCTAGATTAATTGAAAGAATTTCATTACAATCATGGAGAAATTGAATTTTAATATCATGCATAAAGGATAAGTTTTTATATCAAAAGTGTTATTTTTACCATTTTTATTTCATGCATAGAAGTATGCATAATGGATAAATTTTTATATCAAAAGTGTTATTTTTATCATTTTTAATTTTCATGCATAGAAATATGCATAAAAGAAATTTTTTTTTATATCAAAAGTGTTACTTTTATCATTTTTAATTTTCATGCATAGAAGTATGCATAAAAAAAATTTTATATCAAAAGTGTTACTTTTATCATTTTTAATTTTCATGCATAGAAGTATGCATAAAAAAAAAAATTTATATCAAAAGTGTTACTTTTATCATTTTTAATTTTCATGCATAGAAGTATGCATAAAGGAAAATTTTTATATCAAAAGTGTTACTTTTATCATTTTTAATTTTCATGCATAGAAGTATGCATAAAGGAAAAATTTTTATATCAAAAGTGTTACTTTTATCATATTGGATTTCATGCATAACTGTAAGATCCCTATTCCCACCGAGCAACGGATTCGGGGTACTAGCAGCGGAAGTAGCACTTCTCGCGCGGGACAGGGGTCCAACACTCGGGGCCTCGCCCACGGATATCCGGACAAGAGACTAATCCGTCGGTTTGTCCAAAACCGAAACCGGAAAAACTTCCTTTACCCGGAAAGCACGGGCGATTCCACCAGGATAACTCTTTACTCTAACGTAGTCAAGATCATTACTGATCAAACTGATCTGACTGCACCTTTAACGGTACTTGGTCAAATCAAGGAAGAACTTGCACTTGGATCATTGGGATCAACGCTTTTTTCCCCATCAAGAGGCACAGCCGTTGATTCCTATCCATAGAACAATTTCCATCCGGGATTTACTTCATCTATCGTAATAATAGAAATTAAATCTCGATTTACGGATCCATCAGTCCAGCCTAACCCCATCCGATCCCATGGGTTAGCCAACCGCCCAACCACTGTAGTGATGGGATCCAATTTTGGAATTTGGTTAGGTTTTATCCCGGGTACCAAGGAAAAGAGTTCCAAGGCCCCCTAGCCGGAAGTTCATGCAAACATAGAACTAGCCACACCACTTACACACCCAATATGAAATTGCCCTTTTCTTAGCATCAACTAACTTTAAAACAATCCTTTAATGAAACCATAGTACCACTGATCATAATCTTCCAATTTATCCGGTTGATTCATAATTTCCCATCATTCCTTCATCAGAGTATCTATGGCATCATTGGCAACTAGAACGCTCACCACCTGTCCACACAGGGGGCCTTTTCAATAGTTCCTAGTCCATAATACTCGGCAATATAATCACTTATAAAAATCAAGATGGACTCTCGTTGAAGATCAGCAAGATCAACCAACAGATCCATATAAAGAGCCATGGACTCATCCATTGAAGACCAGCAAGGTCAATCAACTAGATCCATGCCCGGTTTCACAAAACAACTCTTACTCCTTGTTCCAATATCTTCCTCGACGCACGCGTGGGTATCCTGGGCGACCCAGAGCCCGAGCACCGTATGGTCAGCACCCTCTAGGATCCTTCGCAGGTGACCTAGCGCTTCACTCATAGGCCGCTTCCTTGGTCCCTCATCCACCGTACCGGAAGCTCACCATTTAAATCGAACCGAGGCTGGTCAAGACCTCGGTCGACCTTGCTACGCGAGACGTCCTCCATTGACTCTCCGTCAGCAGTTGCAACTTTAACAGTTAGGTCTTCATGACCTTAATCCACAAGATGGTCAAAATGCTTCCCCAGCATTCTTGACATAAAACAGTCATTTATAAACAGTCACAAAATACAGTTTCTAAATCAAACTCTCGTCTTTCCACATTATCCCTCCTTAGTCCACATTACTTATTCCACATTCCATTCAATGTGTACTCATTCTCATCCATTTCCTCATATCGACGACACATTAATTCACATTCACATTCATACATCCACATTTACATGGATACATCCATTTTCACATCCTCATTTATACATCCACATCCCATATCCACATTCATACATACACATCCATATCCACATCCATACATCCACATTCACATCCACATTCACATTCACATCCACATTCACATCCTCATTTATACATCCACATCCACATCCATATTCACATCCATACATCCACATCTACATGCATACCTCCATTTTCACATCCTCATTTATACATCCACATCCCTTATCTACATTCATACATACACATCCATATCCACATCCATACATCCACATCCACATCCACATTCATATTCACATCCATATATCCACATCTTCATGCATACATCCATTATCACGTCCTCATTCATACATCCACATCCATATTCATACATACATCCACATCCACATACATACATACATCCACATCCACATTCCCATTCACATCTATACATCCACATCTACATCCACATACATACATACATCCACATACATACATACATCCACATCCACATTCACATTCCCATTCACATCTATACATCCACATCTACATCCACATACATTCACATCCACATACGTACATACATCCACATTCCCATTCACATCTATACATCCACATCTACATCCACATTCATATACATCCACATCCACATTCCCATTCACATCTATACATTCACATCTACATCCACATACATACATACATCCACATCCACATTCCCATTCACATCTATACATCCACATCTACATCCACATTCACATCTATGCATATACATCTTCATGCATACATCCATTTTCACATTCATACATCCACTTTCACATTCATACGTCCATACTCCCATCTCCACATCCACACATCCACATACATACATCCACATCCACATTCCCATTCACATCTATACATCCACATCTACATCCACATACATACATACATCCACATCCACATTCCCATTCACATCTATACATCCACATCTACATCCACATTCATATACATCCACATCCACATTCCCATTCACATCTATACATTCACATCTACATCCACATACATACATACATCCACATCCACATTCCCATTCACATCTATACATCCACATCTACATCCACATTCACATCTATGCATATACATCTTCATGCATACATCCATTTTCACATTCATACATCCACTTTCACATTCATACATCCATACTCCCATCTCCACATCCACATATCCACATACATACATCCATTTCCACATTCCCATTCATGTAACCCCATATGTCTTCACATCTAATCTTTTACATCACATCCATTCTCGCCCTATCACAACCCATATACATCCTATTCTATCACATACACTTCTTACCTCATCCCATACACATCTTATCACATCCTATCACTTTCCATACGCATCTTATCAATTCTTATCACATCTCATACACCTCTTATCACATCTTATCACATTTCATATCTTTTTTTTTTTAAAAGAGAATTCTTATATTTAATATAAGATTTCTCTACACATTTATTTATACATAAATTCCATTTAAGGAGACTAACACTTTCGAAATTAAAATCAATCTTTTATGCATCTTCTTATGCATAAATTCAGTTTGGTAGAAAATTACACTTTTAGAATAAAAGAATTTCTCTTATGCATCTAAGTTAAGCATAAAATCCATTTATGAGGAAGATCACACTTTTAGTATAAAAAGAATATCTTTTATGCATACCTATATGCATGAAATCCAATATGATAAAAGTAACACTTTTGATATAAAATTTTTTCCTTTATGCATACTTCTATGCATGAAAATTAAAAATGATAAAAGTAACACTTTTGATATAAAAATTTTCCTTTATGCATACTTCTATGCATGAAAATTAAAAATGATAAAAGTAACACTTTTGATATAAATTTTTTTTTTATGCATACTTCTATGCATGAAAATTAAAAATGATAAAAGTAACACTTTTGATATAAAATTTTTTTTTTATGCATACTTCTATGCATGAAAATTAAAAATGATAAAAGTAACACTTTTGATATAAAAAAAAATTTCTTTTATGCATATTTCTATGCATGAAAATTAAAAATGATAAAAATAACACTTTTGATATAAAAATTTATCCATTATGCATACTTCTATGCATGAAATAAAAATGGTAAAAATAACACTTTTGATATAAAAACTTATCCTTTATGCATGATATTAAAATTCAATTTCTCCATGATTGTAATGAAATTCTTTCAATTAATCTAGGATGATAATTCCTAGAATATGGTAGGAAGTCCTCTTTTTATGCTTTAAATGAGATTATTTTATGCATAATTTTTATAAAAATTTTGCCATAGCTCCGCTGCTATGACTGATAAATCTCAATTTTTCTAAGGGATAATGCTTATCATTGAGGAATAATTAAAATAATCTCTAATTGGATTATTAATCCATAATGGATTGAATCATTTATATACATAAACTAAAAGCATAGAAAAAAGCCAATAATTTGGCCTCAAGTATAGCTTAATCTTGGGTTAAGGAAAAGCTTTATGAAAAGCTTGATTTGGATTGAGAATGGGTCATGAGTATGACCATTTCTTGAGTGAGAGAGGGAATTTACATAAAAATCATTAGAATTTAAACATAAATGAAAATTAACTTCAATAGCATTATATAACTCTTCACTACTATTCAAACTTCATTAGCATTTAAAAAAACCATACCAATTAAACTTCTCAAGCTTGAGAGGGGTTGAGAAGAGAGAAACATTGAGAAATTATAGAAAGATCAATATTCACTAATTACCTTACAAATTGCTTGATTCTTTGTTCACGGTAGAGGCCCCCAACCAATCAGTTGGTTAAGTATGTTGATGGAGCCACTAATGGGGATTGAAGAAAGAGGGAAGCTCCAAAAACTAGTGAATTATTAAATGAATTCACAGTTCTTGGCTTAGGTGGAGTAGAGTAACGATGCATAAACACTATATATTTTTCAACAAGGGGGAGGCTTCTACTTATAGGAAAAATTGAGCTCCTAACCAAACAAACTGATTCTAGAATTTTCTAAATCAGTTTGGTCAATATTTGACCATTTTTAGGTTAGTTAAGCTAACTTTTTGGAACTAGACTTAAATGAGGAGAGAGGAGAGATGAAATATCTCAATTTTTATGAGTTTAAAACTCATTCAAGCATGTGAAATATGCACCTCCTTTAAAGAACTCTCTTTCCTTACATATGTGTCATAATGGAATCATTTTAATATTGCTCATAGTTTTTTACTAATAAACCTTGTACATTTTCAACTCTTCATCTTATGTGAAATATGCACATCCTTTAAAGAACTCCCCTTCCTTACATATGTGTCATAATGGAATCATTTTAATATTACTCATAGTTTTTTTACTAATAAACCTTGTACATTTTCAACTCTTCATCTTATGTGAGCATTTAAGGGACTCCCCTTCCTTACATATGTGTCATAATAAAATCATTATTCCCAAAATATCTCATATTTTTAATATTGCTCATAGTTTTTTTACTAATAAACCTTGTACATTTTCAACTCTTCATCTTATGTGAGCATTTAAGGGACTCCCCTTCCTTACATATGTGTCATAATAAAATCATTATTCCCAAAATATCTCATATTTTTAATATTGCTCATAGTTTTTTACTAATAAACCTTGTACATTTTCAACTCTTCACCTTATGTGAGCATTTACTCATTTTTGGGTATCTTCTTTTTTACAAATTGGATTTATCTACTCCCTACACATGGATTGATGTTATTGGCCCATAGGAACCTTAATTGGACCATAGTCTAAAGATTTCTGAAAATCTAGACCCTTAGACTAAGGTTCTTTATACCTATTTCCAATTAATTCCAATTGCACATTGGAAAATTCTTTTTGAATTCCTGTTTCAGGGGAACTCATCTGAATTATAAGAGATATTTTTCTATCCAAAAATATTCAAAATCTGAATATTCTCTCTCTAGAATATTTTCTCTCTCTAGGCTAAAATAGTTAGAAACAAGGTCTTTATATTTCTGAAGAGGGGTTGATTACAGGGGAAGATACTAGACATCAAAAAGGGGTTGGGAGAGGAATCTTACATTCTACCCCACTTAAAAAAACGCGAGATGCCCTCATCTCGCAAACTGGGGGTAATTTCGCAAGATGCACAAGTATGAGACTGAGAGAAATTTTTTTTTTTTTATATTTAAGATTAACCACCAATTAAAAAAAAAGTCTCAAGAGAGCAAGATTCAAGATAAGAACAAGATTTAAACTTTATTCATTCTCGGAACTTATACAGTAAAGATAGAAGAACTCTTTACACTTCCATAAGTCCGTCCATCATATGATCACAAAAGCAGTCCTCACAAGCTGCACAAGTATAAGGTAACTCATCTATGGGAATGATTCTGTGGGTTATTGCTGCGCCTATCTCAGTGGTATGAGGTGTTCTAACAAAAGGACCTCTGAGAGGCAAGCCAAAAACGGGGTAAAGGCATATCTTCTCATGAGGGAGAAAACACGCCAGTAAGAAGACCCGCTCAGAAAACCCAGGATGCCTTGATCTCATGACGCAGTAGTATCGGGGACCCAAACCCAAAGCTTCGATAACCATGGCCAAGCGGACATTGTTACGAAAGTGCTGCTGACCCCAGGGTGTTACCCTAGTTATGTCTTGATAGGTCCGCCATTTGGTCTGCGCTACAGAAGTTCCTAGGTGAGGAAAAAGTGAGCGCTCATACTGTTCTATAAAATCCTTCTTCACAGACTCACTTGCGTCTTGAAGGTGAGGAATCATTATGGATAAAACTAATTCTTGTTGCCAAGCCATGAAGGAGATTAAGAAAGAAAGGAGATCGATGGGAGTAAGATTACTGTGAACGACAAGTAAAAGTTACGACTTATATAAAGGAAGGAGCTAGCGTAGAAGCCAACGGTAACTTGCCACTGAAGTTTTACCGTCTTTCCATGATTTGGGTTTGGCATATTTTTCTATAGAAGGCATTTAGAACTTTGAGATGAGGAGATAAAAGAAGTTCGTAAGCTAAATCACCTACTTTCTTTGGTCCACAATATCTGGGAGATAACTTCTTATACTTCCCAAGAGATAAAGAACTTCTTTTGGGCCGTACTCGAATGAAGACCAAAACCTTGATATCCAAAACATCGATTCTCACTTCTGAACTCATTGTTCTGAATCTTAAAACAGGTGGGACTCTTGAGAAGTATTCAGGGAAAAGGTTCTTCCTTTTTTAAACAGAATCTTTCTTTTATTTTAGAGAGAGAATAATTATAAGATCAGAAAGGGAGATTCTTACTCCTGTATACCTCGGAGGCTGGGGGAGAATCTTACATTCTACCCCACTTGAAAAGTGCGAGATGTCCTCATCTCGCAAGGTAGAGGACAACTCTTTTTCTTAAGATCCAATTTATTCTGGGGTTCCTTATATTCTGGTCAACCCAACAGAATACGGGGATAATTATCCCTTATATAGAACTCATCATTAAATAACAATTCATTCAAATCATATCATTCATATCTTTAACACGATAATGGTCCATTAGTCTGAAAATTTTCCTTCTGAACATTCCTCCACAGGAATTTTAGTTAAGCAAGTTCTCAATTTGTCATCCCTTAACTTAATCTACCGTCTCAAGTGTTAACAGTAGCAATCTGACAGCACAATCCACTAATCTCATAGTGATTTGCTGAAATCATTATCATCATTCCAGTTATGAATATCATCACTGGGACTCGTCCCATTCATCCTCATTGTGGTTTCGCTCAGCTTATTACATTTCAACTAAATTTTGGAAATCGTCATTTTTCAATCAGAATCCAATTCAATTCATCAATTCTCAAACAGAATTAAAAATCATATTAACCACATTCGAAATCATCATCTGGATAGCATTAACGCTTATAATTTCAAGTCTTAGATTTACTCGATACTGTCGGTAAAGAGCTGCAGTTATACCCTCGGTATATATGGATAGTCATGATACTCGAAACTATAAGGTAAATACCATCATGTCTAGGTCTCAAGCAAGTCAGGGTTCCATACAATTGCGGTACTTCAATTGAAGACCCAATTACTAATTTACGAATTTCAATTTGAATTAACAATTTGTATGAATTATATCAACAATTATAACCTTTTTGTGCGTCTTGATAAACTTTTGACATAATTTGCTCCTCAGTTGATCTTATTGGAGATCTATGACTTAAGTCTGATAAATAGATTTTTCTTTATCCACAGATCATCCGCCGTAAACAATCATTTATACAACAAGATTTTTTTTTTCTCCGGAAAACATTTTTTTATTTATATAAAAGTTGCATTATGTACATAGAGCAGCTCGGCTCCAGAATTCAAAATCTCCTTGGGAAACGCATATGACGACGGTATTGGGCCATAGCCATGCCCTAATACAAACGTCCACTTACTGACAAGGGAGCTATTATATTCCATTTAGGAATAAAACAACTAAGAAGTCTGTAGACTTGGCATGCAAGCCTGAAATTTCGAGGCGTTGAATGATATAAAATGACGCCACGTACGATTTTCAGCTTTAACAAAATCATAGCCAATGAGAGGTTCTCCCACAGCATTGCACGGTGGTCGCAAGAGGCGTGGACATATTGCCCTGCAAACCACTTATGCTGAATTCTCTCCGCTGGGTTAGGAAAATATAAATCCTCGAAATGGCGTGCAAGTCTTCTTCGGCTTATTCGAGTTGAAGCGGAAGAGATGAGATGCTCGAAGGCAAACGCAATCATATCTTGAGACTGGGTGAGGTCGGGAATACCAGATAAATGGGGAACTTCAATCTATAAAAACAAATTTTTTTTTAAAATTAAAATTTCTTCATTAAAGAAGCTTACGGAATGAAAATACATTATGAAAATGCTATTTCTGAATTCTTTTTACCAATTTCAGATAAGAATTTAATTATCTTTATTAGCTTTCAATTTCGCTCTGATACCAACTGTAAGATCCCTATTCCCACCGAGCAACGGATTCGGGGTACTAGCAGCGGAAGTAGCACTTCTCGCGCGGGACAGGGGTCCAACACTCGGGGCCTCGCCCACGGATATCCAGACAAGAGACTAATCCGTCGGTTTGTCCAAAACCGAAACCGGAAAAACTTCCTTTACCCGGAAAGCACGGGCGATTCCACCAGGATAACTCTTTACTCTAACGTAGTCAAGATCATTACTGATCAAACTGATCTGACTGCACCTTTAACGGTACTTGGTCAAATCAAGGAAGAACTTGCACTTGGATCATTGGGATCAACGCTTTTTTCCCCATCAAGAGGCACAGCCGTTGATTCCTATCCATAGAACAATTTCCATCCGGGATTTACTTCATCTATCGTAATAATAGAAATTAAATCTCGATTTACGGATCCATCAGTCCAGCCTAACCCCATCCGATCCCATGGGTTAGCCAACCGCCCAACCACTGTAGTGATGGGATCCAATTTTGGAATTTGGTTAGGTTTTGTCCCGGGTACCAAGGAAAAGAGTTCCAAGGCCCCCATAGCCGGAAGTTCATGCAAACATAGAACTAGCCACACCACTTACACACCCAATATGAAATTGCCTTTTTCTTAGCATCAACTAACTTTAAAACAATCCTTTAATGAAACCATAGTTCCACTGATCATAATCTTCCAATTTATCCGGTTGATTCATAATTTCCCATCATTCCTTCATTAGAGTATCTATGGCATCATTGGCAACTAGAACGCTCACCACCTGTCCACACAGGGGGCCTTTTCAATAGTTCCTAGTCCATAATACTCGGCAATATAATCACTTATAAAAACCAAGATGGACTCTCGTTGAAGATCAGCAAGATCAACCAACAGATCCATATAAAGAGCCATGGACTCATCCATTGAAGACCAGCAAGGTCAATCAACCAGATCCATGCCCGGTTTCACAAAACAACTCTTACTCCTTGTTCCAATATCTTCCTCGACGCACGCGTGGGTATCCTGGGCGACCCAGAGCCCGAGCACCGTATGGTCAGCACCCTCTAGGATCCTTCGCAGGTGACCTAGCGCTTCACTCATAGGCCGCTTCCTTGGTCCCTCATCCACCGTACCGGAAGCTCACCATTTAAATCGAACCGAGGCTGGTCAAGACCTCGGTCGACCTTGCTACGCGAGACGTCCTCCATTGACTCTCCGTCAGCAGTTGCAACTTTAACAGTTAGGTCTTCATGACCTTAATCCACAAGATGGTCAAAATGCTTCCCCAGCATTCTTGACATAAAACAGTCATTTACAAACAGTCACAAAATACAGTTTCTAAATCAAACTCTCGTCTTTCCACATTATCCCTCCTTAGTCCACATTACTTATTCCACATTCCATTCAATGTGTACTCATTCTCATCCATTTCCTCATATCGACGACACATTAATTCACATTCACATTCATACATCCACATTTACATGGATACATCCATTTTCACATCCTCATTTATACATCCACATCCCATATCCACATTCATACATACACATCCATATCCACATCCATACATCCACATTCACATCCACATTCACATTCACATCCACATTCACATCCTCATTTATACATCCACATCCACATCCATATTCACATCCATACATCCACATCTACATGCATACCTCCATTTTCACATCCTCATTTATACATCCACATCCCTTATCTACATTCATACATACACATCCATATCCACATCCATACATCCACATCCACATCCACATTCATATTCACATCCATATATCCACATCTACATGCATACATCCATTATCACGTCCTCATTCATACATCCACATCCATATTCATACATACATCCACATCCACATACATACATACATCCACATCCACATTCCCATTCACATCTATACATCCACATCTACATCCACATACATACATACATCCACATCCACATTCCCATTCACATCTATACATCCACATCTACATCCACATTCATATACATCCACATCCACATTCCCATTCACATCTATACATTCACATCTACATCCACATCCACATTCCCATTCACATCTATACATCCATCCACATCCACATTCCCATTCACATCTATACATCCACATCTACATCCACATACATACATACATCCACATCCACATTCCCATTCACATCTATACATCCACATCTACATCCACATTCATATACATCCACATCCACATTCCCATTCACATCTATACATTCACATCTACATCCACATACATACATACATCCACATCCACATTCCCATTCACATCTATACATCCACATCTACATCCACATTCACATCTATGCATATACATCTTCATGCATACATCCATTTTCACATTCATACATCCACTTTCACATTCATACATCCATACTCCCATCTCCACATCCACACATCCACATACATACATCCATTTCCACATTCCCATTCATGTAACCCCATATGTCTTCACATCTAATCTTTTACATCACATCCATTCTCGCCCTATCACAACCCATATACATCCTATTCTATCACATACACTTCTTACCTCATCCCATACACATCTTATCACATCCTATCACTTTTCATACGCATCTTATCAATTCTTATCACATCTCATACACCTCTTATCACATCTTATCACATTTCATATCTTTTTTTTTTAAAAAGAGAATTCTTATATTTAATATAAGATTTCTCTACACATTTATTTATACATAAATTCCATTTAAGGAGACTAACACTTTCGAAATTAAAATCAATCTTTTATGCATCTTCTTATGCATAAATTCAGTTTGGTAGGAAATTACACTTTTAGAATAAAAGAATTTCTCTTATGCATCTAAGTTAAGCATAAAATCCATTTATGAGGAAGATCACACTTTTAGTATAAAAAGAATATCTTTTATGCATACCTATATGCATGAAATCCAATATGATAAAAGTAACACTTTTGATATAAAATTTTTTCCTTTATGCATACTTCTATGCATGAAAATTAAAAATGATAAAAGTAACACTTTTGATATAAAAATTTTCCTTTATGCATACTTCTATGCATGAAAATTAAAAATGATAAAAGTAACACTTTTGATATAAATTTTTTTTTTTATGCATACTTCTATGCATGAAAATTAAAAATGATAAAAGTAACACTTTTGATATAAAATTTTTTTTAATGCATACTTCTATGCATGAAAATTAAAAATGATAAAAGTAACACTTTTGATATAAAAAAAATTTCTTTTATGCATATTTCTATGCATGAAAATTAAAAATGATAAAAATAACACTTTTGATATAAAAATTTATCCATTATGCATACTTCTATGCATGAAATAAAAATGGTAAAAATAACACTTTTGATATAAAAACTTATCCTTTATGCATGATATTAAAATTCAATTTCTCCATGATTGTAATGAAATTCTTTCAATTAATCTAGGATGATAATTCCTAGAATATGGTAGGAAGTCCTCTTTTTATGCTTTGAATGAGATTATTTTATGCATAATTTTTATAAAAATTTTGCCATAGCTCCGCTGCTATGACTGATAAATCTCAATTTTTCTAAGGGATAATGCTTATCATTGAGGAATAATTAAAATAATCTCTAATTGGATTATTAATCCATAATGGATTGAATCATTAATATACATAAACTAAAAGCATAGAAAAAAGCCAATAATTTGGCCTCAAGTATAGCTTAATCTTGGGTTAAGGAAAAGCTTTATGAAAAGCTTGATTTGGATTGAGAATGGGTCATGAGTATGACCATTTCTTGAGTGAGAGAGGGAATTTACATAAAAATCATTAGAATTTAAACATAAATGAAAATTAACTTCAATAGCATTATATAACTCTTCACTACTATTCAAACTTCATTAGCATTTAAAAAAACCATACCAATTAAACTTCTCAAGCTTGAGAGGGGTTGAGAAGAGAGAAACATTGAGAAATTATAGAAAGATCAATATTCACTAATTACCTTACAAATTGCTTGATTCTTTGTTCACGGTAGAGGCCCCCAACCAATCAGTTGGTTAAGTATGTTGATGGAGCCACTAATGGGGATTGAAGAAAGAGGGAAGCTCCAAAAACTAGTGAATTATTAAATGAATTCACAGTTCTTGGCTTAGGTGGAGTAGAGTAACGATGCATAAACACTATATATTTTTCAACAAAGGGGGAGGCTTCTACTTATAGGAAAAATTGAGCTCCTAACCAAACAAACTGATTCTAGAATTTTCTAAATCAGTTTGGTCAATATTTGACCATTTTTAGGTTAGTTAAGCTAACTTTTTGGAACTAGACTTAAATGAGGAGAGAGGAGAGATGAAATATCTCAATTTTTATGAGTTTAAAACTCATTCAAGCATGTGAAATATGCACCTCCTTTAAAGAACTCTCTTTCCTTACATATGTGTCATAATGGAATCATTTTAATATTGCTCATAGTTTTTTACTAATAAACCTTGTACATTTTCAACTCTTCATCTTATGTGAAATATGCACATCCTTTAAAGAACTCCCCTTCCTTACATATGTGTCATAATGGAATCATTTTAATATTGCTCATAGTTTGTTTACTAATAAACCTTGTACATTTTCAACTCTTCATCTTATGTGAGCATTTAAGGGACTCCCCTTCCTTACATATGTGTCATAATAAAATCATTATTCCCAAAATATCTCATATTTTTAATATTGCTCATAGTTTTTTTACTAATAAACCTTGTACATTTTCAACTCTTCATCTTATGTGAGCATTTAAGGGACTCCCCTTCCTTACATATGTGTCATAATAAAATCATTATTCCCAAAATATCTCATATTTTTAATATTGCTCATAGTTTTTTACTAATAAACCTTGTACATTTTCAACTCTTCACCTTATGTGAGCATTTACTCATTTTTGGGTATCTTCTTTTTTACAAATTGGATTTATCTACTCCCTACACATGGATTGATGTTATTGGCCCATAGGAACCTTAATTGGACCATAGTCTAAAGATTTCTGAAAATCTAGACCCTTAGACTAAGGTTCTTTATACCTATTTCCAATTAATTCCAATTGCACATTGGAAAATTCTTTTTGAATTCCTGTTTCAGGGGAACTCATCTGAATTATAAGAGATATTTTTCTATCCAAAAATATTCAAAATCTGAATATTCTCTCTCTAGAATATTTTCTCTCTCTAGGCTAAAATAGTTAGAAACAAGGTCTTTATATTTCTGAAGAGGGGTTGATTACAGGGGAAGATACTAGACATTAAAAAGGGGTTGGGAGAGGAATCTTACAGAAAGTATACCTTTTCTCACTCTAATTAAACCAACATTTTTTCCATAAGTTCACCTTGATTAGCACTACTTGCTCATATAAAATTATTACATAATCGCATAATTTTTTTAATAATTAATTTACTAATTGTATTCAGCTCCTTAAACACTTTGAAGTAAATTTCCACATGAGATCTTGGAAAATCTAACCATTAAGAATGAAATTTGACCATACGGGCACATTGTCCTCATAATTATCTATCCTTGTATCATTTAAGCAAGTAAAAATACATAATTGTTGGTATAAAGATGTACTATAAAAAAACAATACCCTTTTTGTATACTTTCAAAATATATGATAATTAATTTCAAATAAAATTACATGCAAAAATTACCCAATAAATCAAGTTAAGATCTCCAATACATGCCTTCCTTGTGTGCAACGTGGGGGTCGAATTAGGGTTAAAACAAAGAAGTTATTAACTTTTATGGTCGTACTATTTACCTATCTATGTTTGGGAAATGCCATATGTACTATATTATTAACATTTCATGGTCATATTATCTACCTGTCTAAGTTTGGGACATGCCATATGTACTATATTTGTACGCAGAGGAAATTTAGCATTTGAAGTTTTTTATTTTCGATCAAACCATACATTCAAGTGCATGACTAAGATTTTGATGTTTTATTACAAGATCTCAATGTAACATTCTTTTGCCAAGTGGGTGAGATTAGCCAATTTTAGTGAAAAATGACTAATTTTTATTACAAGAAAACTTGGAAGAAGATCCAAAGTGAGGACCCTTATTGTACAACCACCCTTTAGTCTCAAAGGTCGTTTTAATCTTAGACATAAATTAATAGGAATCTATCTCTCTCTCTCTCTCTCTCTCTCTCTCTCTCGTTTTCGTAATAGAAGGTATATTACCAAAAATTACTTTGCAAATGGCCACATGGTTGCCATGTGATGTACTAGCTTTCCCTCACTAATTCCCTCGGAGTACTGTCATTCTTTACCAAATGAGCTGACCGCAAGGAAGATACTAGCCACAATAGTAGCCCTTATATACGACCTATATGAGCTGTAATATGCACTTTTACATTAATTATGAAGGCATTCCTAGTTAACTAGATATGCCATTAACCTATCCACTTGAAAAAATGAAAGAAGATTGAATGTTCTGGGTTATTTGGCCTATTTTGAATCTTGCCAAAAATCCATTCTTTAACCTTTACGGGCCTATCTGTTCAACAAAATCCATATGCGAGAAAGGAAAACCCACACCTTCTTTGCCACACCAGACATGAAATGAAAAGATCGGGATTGTTTCCAAACATGTAGTACAAAATACACAATTACCAGAAGCAATCCATCACTTTCGCAACTCGTCCCCCCAATGGTAGGCCTCCAACTAGCATGCGCCATAGAAACACCTTCCCTTGATATGGAATCTTAGACCGCCAACCCTATAAGATTAGTTCCTTCCACCTGACCCTATAAGATTAGTTCCTTCCACCTGACCCTACATTTCCATACCCTATTAGCCTTCTCAGCGATCCAACACTTATCTTCCACCATCATATGGTACACTTGATTTGTTGTACGCTGGACAATGTCCTCAGGCTTTCTAAATGCCCAATCTAACCAAGGTTATTGATCCTCCAACTAAGGAATATCACCAAATGGTGTAAGGCCTTCCCTCACCTTCTCCCATAACTGTACATATCCACACGTGGAACTCGAAAATATTGATGGTGGATTTTCTAGAAAGATAATAAGTGGCCTCTGCATGGCAATAAAGCATCTATAATTCTCACTAGTCCCAATCGATCCATTCTATTGAATTTTGGCCACTCCAAAAGTTTATCAGGCCACTCCAGAAGTTGTGAAGTAGCCAACACCTCACCTACCATAGAATTCAACTATGACCGTTGATCTGAAGGCTTCCATTTAGTGTGTGCACAAAAAGTTTGTCAGGCCACTCCAGAAGTCCTGAAGTAGCCAACACCTCACCTACCATAGACCGTTGATCTGACGGCTTCCATTTAGTGTGTGCCAGCACCTCCTTCCATGAGATCATCAGACAAGAAAGGAGAGGTGAAGACACCACTTGAACCTGTTGGGAACCATTCACTACATCCCACCATGTACCATAAATCCTAGTATTACCATGCACAAGTGCGACCTCCTCTCTGAGGGCCTTAGCCATTACCACCCATGGCTCTTGAGATACACACATATCTTGCAATAAAGGCCATCTCCTATATCGACCATACGTAATCAAACATCTAATAGGGCTGCCCCTCCACTCCTCTTCGGAGTAGTAACATGTTTCCAAGAAATCCACGTCTGCCCTGGCTTATTTCTTGCTCTTTTCCATAGCATAAATCTAATTTTCTGTTGTATCTAATGCAAATCTTTGCACGTCCATGGCAATAAAGGCAAGAAAAAAGATATCATGCTAATAATAATGGATTGTGCCACTTTGAGCTGAACATGCATTGGCCAACCCTGAGATTTTCAATACTCAAACTTATCATTTATTCTTGCAGAAATCCATGCCAAAACATCATGTATGCACTTTGTCTAAAGTGAAGGTGCATGACTCTAGTTTTGCATAAAACATTAACAAAATACCACATGCCACTAGTAAATCTTGAGTTGATGTCATGCTATACCTACCATGCAATCCATGCACATTTTAGAAATCAAAGGCTAAACTAAATCTTAGAGTAATATGCATGCACTTTATCTAAAGTGAAGGTGCATGACTCTAGTTTTGTATAAGTTACCATTTATCATAAAACCATTAAAATACCATGGGTAGGTAAACCATCACCTCCTAACCCAATCTACCTTTTTTGTTTTGCCTAAACCATGGTTTTCCAAACATTAGAAGAATTACCCTTAGTCCAACTAATTTAATTAATATGCACACACACAATTTGGTATATATTAATTTAGTTTTCCAAGGGAAACTCTTGCAATTAAATACCCTAATATTTTAATTAACCACCATTGACACATGATTTAATTATTTATTTTATTTTTTCTAATTAAGATTTATTATTTTACCTTATTGACCTAAATTGTTTTTTTACAGGTGTGCATATTAATGTGCACATGTGCACCCAAGGCTTTCCTTTTATATTCGCACATAGACCTTAAAACTTATGTGACAAAGGTTTTAATATTTTTATTTACAAACTTTTCTCAAACTAATAAACAAAAATATTTTTCCTTAATTAATTAAAATTTCTTGCTTAGTAAGAGGGATCTTACAAGAGTGGCCACTTGCCATTTTCAAGTATATAAAGGCCCCCTAGACCTTGAGAAAACCACAAGCTTTTATCTAGGACAGGAGAGTGTACTCGTAAAGTTTTCAACACCTACATATCATTTTTACCTCGTCCTGTGTAAGAGCTTTGGGAACACTGTAGCACACCTGGGAGCTCAAGAAATACTCATGGACTTCTGTAGCTTCTCTATTCATAAATAGACCCTACTCCAACACTCAAGCTAGGCTAATCAACTCTCATATTCAAAAATTAACATTTCTCTTACTAACTCTTGCAATTAAATTGTGTTGGTATCTTGATTCCAATTGATTTAATAACTTAAAAATTCTATGTCTAATTTAATACACTATATTAGGAAGGTATCTTGCAATTAAATTGTGTTGGTATCTTGATTCCAATTGATTTAATAACTTAAAAATTCTATGTCTAATTTAATACACTATATTAGGAAGGTATTTCTACCTTAGGGTAAGTTCTATTAAGGCTGTAGGTGTAGTAACGCTTTAATAGCCTATATTGATCTTTATTCTCAAGGAAGCATACATTAGGTTAAGGCAGACGAAATTTGAGTACTTTATTAATTTTTTGGAATAAGCTTAGATTTTGCACCATATCCTAACAATTGATTAACTACCTTCAGCATATGAAGCTTAGGATTACTAAAGAATTATTGGTCTATGAGACCATATAATTTATGTCTATCTATATTAACACAAGGGATTGGGGTAAGAGAATTGACATGACCTTAGAATTAATTTTCTCTGACCATATAATTTATGTCTATCTAGATTAACCCAAGGGATTAGGTTAAGAGAATTGAGAAGACCTTATTAATTAGTAGAGATAGCCTAGGTATGAAGCAAACATATGTAGAGAGAGAAAACCCTAGTGCACATACACAAGTAAATCTAATAGTAAAATTAGGTTCAATTTAAATTATCTATTATAAGTGAACTTCATAGGAAGGTAAAGCATAAAAAACATACCGAGGCACTCTCCATATCCTGGAAAGTCATGCATTGTCCACATTAAAATTGTCTTCACCTTTATGGTATGTTATGTAAGCGGTTAGGACAAATCATGCACTTGGATGTTGCACCATAGTGTCTCAAGCTCCTCTCTCGATAAAAGGTTTAAGGTACACATCCATGTTCTTGACATTACGCTTGTTGTTGCCGGGCACAAGAACAGCTAGAATCCCCTGACCCTTCTTTACTGACTTCCAAGGAGGGAGATTGAAGTTCACTACTACCACTGGCCATGTGCTCCATGATGTTGATTTGAGACCAAATGGATTGAATCCATCCATACCCAATCCAAGTCGTAAAGTGACATGGCTCATCCTTGAATTTCAACATCTCCTCTTCTATGTGTTGCCATGCCAATGAATCCACTACTACGCAAGCTACTTGCTGATTTGGGGTTGCATGTGGACATAAAGGTTGTCATATATTGTCACAATCTTAGGAGTATATAGTTGGTTACGCAAGCTACTTTTGCTAGGGTTGCATGTGGACATAAAGGTTGTCATATATTATCACAATCTTAGGAGTATACAGTTGGCCAAAAACCCAATTTTTCATTCGCGGACAAAACACATTTAGGTACATTACCACTTCATGCGAAAGAGAATGTCGGTAGGCGACATAGACTTGGCCTACGACACCACACACAGGATCAGGTCCTTTTGACATCTTCACAAAGGCCTTGAGAGCTGAGAAGCTCGAGAGATTTTGAGATATGCTTGGAGTTCATGAGTTGGAGTTGAGCTGCAGAGGGAGTGTTGAGATGTCAAGCTCAACATGAGAGCTGACACTCACAAGGTGCATGCATGACTGTTTGACATTTACATCACTAGCGAGTTTGGTAGCTCGCATCGACATATCTTCTTCAAAGATTCTACAGAACTCACTAGTCCACATCTACCCACTCCTCTTAGCATGTTCATATTATGGACCGTTTGTATATACTCTATAATTTGTGTTAGTCACTTTATCTTATTGTAGAACTCTTTTGTTGTGTCAAAGTAGAAGAAGAATTTTCAGCCTCTCACCTTGTGTGTTCTCTTCTAGGGTTCTCAAGCCCTTGGAATGTGACAAACGCTTTAGATTTCAACTCAATCGATTTTTACTTAATCACTTCACACTAAATACAAACTCTTGCTCCATCCTTAGACTTCCTTTGTTGGAATTCAATGTTCCACAATGGTGGGCTCGTGCAACAATCTTTGAAATCTCAAGCCCTTGGAATGTGACAAACGCTTTAGCTTTCAACTCAATCAATTTTTACTTAATCACTTCTCCTCCAAGTTGTGCACTCGCTTCATTCCTCAATAGTTTTAATATTCTTATTCATCAACAAGCGATAGCCATAACACATCTTCTTTGACCGTTCATTTTAGAAATCTCATGTATAACGAATTCACATTAATCCTTTTTTTTAAAAGCATCCACTGGGTTCCTCAAAAGAGGGCGAGCATTATGACCACACTGACAAATTAGAGATTTTGTATGTCCAAAGACACCACAAAAATCCCTTGTGACATATTGCCATTGATAAAAGAGTGCATCAATCACTAATGAACAATGATGAGCATCTTGACATCTATTAAACATTGAAAGAGATTTGCATAAAAGTTAAAGCTCTATTTCTCATAAACTCATGGGGTTCATTATATTATAACCCTAGAAAGCACAAAGATTTGATGTTTATTTTAAATAACCCCTTATGAATAGATATTGTGTTTGGCTAGGGGATCTTGGCTTGCAATAATTTGGTACGAAGAGGCCTCTAGCATATCTAAAAAAGTTCAAGTTGTCAATCAAGTTTCTTTGAGTAAGAGGAAGAAGAAGGATCTCGAAGGGCAAAAAATGTGAAGAACAGACAGGAAAGCATGTGAAGTGCCTAAGGTCACATGGAGGGGGAGAATACTTCTCCAATGAGTTCTCTGAATTCTTGCAAAAGAATGGCATTTAGAGAGGCAATTTACATGTAGATACACTCCACAACAAAATGGAGCTGCTGAGCGGAGCAATAGGCACATTGCAAAGATAGCATGATCATTGATGATAGAGAAGAATATGCCACATAACTATTTGGCTGCTGAGGCTGTGTCTACAACAGATTATATCATGAACAGGACTCCTAGTGTAGCCATACACGATGTAATGCTAGAGGTGAAGTTTACTGGCAGCAAACCTCATTTGTCTCACTTGAAAGTTTTTTGGATGCATTGCCTATGTGCATGTGCCAGATGAGTTGCGTACTAAGCTGGATCCAAAAGCAAAAAAATGTATATTTATTAGGTATTGCCTTGAGCAAAAGGGATATAGATGTTATAACCCTTCTACACGTGAATTGAGGGTAAGTAGGGTTGTTGTATTTGATGAGATGAGTAGCTGGTATGCTGCTGAAAAAGATGCTGTTGGGACTGATGTAAGTGGAAATGTGGTTGCACCAAATGCAAGTCATCAATCACAGTCATTGAGTAGACTAGGAGAGTCCTCATCGAGCGGTTCTGTTGATAGACCATGGAGTGGTAGGTTGTGTCATAATACCAGTCCTAAAGATGTAGTTGGTACATCACATAAAGGCAACGAGAAAGTGGTTGAGCCCCTTGGTATGTTTGATATTTCTGCAGGGCATTCTCTTGTCGCCGATGGAGATTCTAGTGGCTCAAAGATGAGCCTTGATGAGGAGCTTGGGATTCCAGTAAATAGGACACCCTCGGTGTGAAGAGGGCTATGGAAGCCATCAATGCAACGTTACAAAGATCTGGAAGAGTCAAAGACCTTGTGCAGAGGTTGACTTATGATGATTATGTGGCACATCACTATGCTTATATGTTAAAAGTTGTGTAGGTTGTAGAACCCACATGTTTTGATGAGGCTATTGGAAATGTGTGTTGGGAGAAAGCTATGGATGCATTGTATGGAAATGAGACTTAGGATTTGGTGCCATTTCCTAAAGGTAAGAAAGCTATTAGCTGTATGTGAGTGTATAAGGTGAAATATAACAGTGATGGTAGCATAAGAAGGTAGAAGGTTAGATTGGTAGCCAAAGGATATGCACAGACACATGAGATTGATTATGAGGAGACATTTGCCCCAATTGCAAAGATGGAAATTGTGAGAGTTGTGATTGCGGTGGATCCCGCTAAAGGCTGGTTTTTACATGAGATGGATGGAAAAAATGTGTTCTTGCATGGTGACTTGCAAGAAGAGGTGTATATGGATCAGCCCACCAGTTTTTGAGGATACAGGCCATCGAGAGGATGTATGTAATATTCGTAAGGCTTTGTATGGGCTGAAGCAAGCTCCACGAGCATGGCATGACAAGATTGTTGAGTATCTTGTCACTATTGGTTTTCATATGACAGCTGCTGCAGATCACTCTTTGTATGTGTATAAGAGTGATAAGGGTATTGTGATCATCACCATTTATGTAGATGGTCTTATTACTGGGGGTGACAACTTGGATGAGATTGAGCATGTGAAAAGTCTTCTTAAAAGGAAGTTTTGAGATGAAGGATTTGGGAGATTTGCACTGCTTTTTGGGAATTGAGGTCATTCGCACACCTGAGGGTATTTGGCTGTCATCACAGCGACATTATGCATTGGACATGTTGTCCAAGTATGGGATGGCTGATTTAAAGCCAATCTTGGTGCCATTTGATCAAAATGGCAAGCTTAATACAGATGTAGGTTATGTGTTGGAGGATCCCACTATGTACAAGAAGATCTTGGGGAGTTTGATCTATGTCATGATCAACAGGCTAGATTTGAGTTACACGGTTGGCTTAGAGAGAGAACTGGTTTATGTAAGTTCCGCGCAAACCACATCTTGAAAGTGTGCGACGTACGCTCCGATATTTGACGGCCACTGTTGATTATGCATTGTTTTATATAGCAGGTGTAACATTGGAGATATATGGGTACACAGATGGAGATTGGGCAGGTAGCATCTCAGACACAATAGGAGATCTACTAGTGGATTTATGTTTTCATTGGGAGGTGTTGCTGTGACATGGAGCAGCAACAAGAAGCATCCCACAGTTGCCTTGTCGAGCATAGAGGCAGAGTACAGAGGAGCTGTGGGTGGCAGCATGTGAGGTAGCTTGGTTATGCAAGCTACTTATTGATTTGGGGTTGCATGTGGACAGAAAGGTTGTCATATATTATGACAATCTTAGGAGTATGCAATTGGCCCCAGAAACCCAGTTTTTTATTTGCATACAAAACACATTTAGGTAAATTACCACTTTATCCGGGAGTGAGTCTTGGAAGGCGAGCGACATAGACTTGGCCTACGACGGCAGCACACAAGATCAGGTCGTTGGCATCGTCACAAAGGCCGTAAGAGCTGAGAAGCTCCATAGATTTCGAGATATGCTTGGAGTTCATGAGTTGGAGTTGAGCTTGAGGGGGAGTGTTGAGATGTCAAGCTCAACATGAACTGACACTCACAAGGCACCTGCATGACCGTTTGACATTTACATCACTAGCGAGTTTGGTAGCTTGCACCAACATATCTTCGTCAGAGATTCTACAGAACTCACTAGTCCCCACATCTACCCACTCCTCTTAGCGTGTTCACATTATGGACCGTTTGTATATGCTCTATTATTTGTGTTAGTCACTTTATCTTCTTTTGTAGACCTCTTTTGTTGTGTCAAGTAGAAGAAGAATTTTCAGCCTCTCACCTTGTGTGTTCTCTTCTAGGGTTTGTGTGAGTGTGTGCTTGTTGCAAGAGCTCAAGCTCTCTTCTCCCCCGCATCTTTTCAATTACTAATAATAACCATAAACATTATGGACTCATTGAAAGAGGCTTGTAATACTAGCATTGCTCCAATAATACATGGTTCCACAAGTTTAGTAACTCCAAGGTCGCATGAAGAGTGGAGGATGCACACCCTTTGTATAGTGGAGTGCTCAGGGCTTTCACAAATTGATCTTTGTTAAGTGTAGTTTTGAGCTCAAAGAAGTCATCAATCATCTCTTCCATGCCGAAATCTTTACCATTGACTTCATGTGCCATTGATGGAGGCATTTCTTCCTTATGATGAGTATGCGAGCTCACCCCACTTCTAGCATGGAGGTCTCTAAAGCCTCTACATAGTTGTCCACTTGTCACAGAGTAATGAGGCATAGAATCCCTCATTCTACAACATGTCGGGCCTCCTTGTCCTCATCCTAAAAAACATAGACTAACTTATGAATACCTAAATCACCTGCGTAAGAACATGTGATAGTGAATATACATACTCACCAAAGAATTTGGACGCCGTATATCTTTGAATCGACTGTAATCTTGCACGTGTTTTATTGTGATTTCCTATAAGCACACGATTTCTCCCTTGCATCTCTCACATGAACATGGAATGTTTTGGCACAATCACTCATGCCCACTTTCCGAAGAAGAAGGTGGTGACAATCATCTATGCATGGTGGGCGCGTGCAAACCAATATCTAGAATGCAAATGTGCATCAACAAAAGGGGACCAAATTCTTAAGCAAAAAACTACTTGGAATCTGCAAAAGGGGATCCTTTTTTCCTAGTACACGTGGCTATGGGCGTTGCTATATCTGCTCTAATAATGGTACTTAATGATGATGATTTCAATGGACTTAATGGTGATTATTTCAATGGACTTGGTGGCAACAACAAATCTATCAGCTTAGCAAAGGGAGCAAAGGTTCTAGGTATGCATAAGAGAAACTTCTATGTAGTCAATTCTCACCTACAATTACAAGAGGCTGGAGTCTTGCCCTTGCAAACATGCCAAAGAAAATAATCTCAAAGTAACATCATCACACATGAGGTTAAAGATCTTATTTTTGAATTTTGGATGTCAAAGACACGAGTGTCCCCCAATAAAAAAAATGTATGGCAAGAGGAAACAACACTCTCTTGCACTTGTATTGTATTGGATACTCTAATTCATAAGATAAGATTTCCCTTTTTCAATTGGATGATTATGGATTAATAGATATATCTTTTCTATTAAAACTACAAGATATCTTTGGTTAGATTTTTAAAATGGAGAGGATTTTGATATAATACTTAAAAAAAATTAAAAATAAAGAAAATCTCTTTTAAGAAGAAGACACAAAATATATATTTTTAAACTATAAAATTATATATATATATATATATATTTGAGAAGAAATTTAAAATGTTGTATTAGAAAAGAAGAAGTCTATGTAATATATTATTTCATTTATATATAATAATTTTAATTAAAATTTATTAATTTAAAATTTTAAAAATATATAAAAAATTAATATATATTTAATAAATTAAAAAATATATAATTTTTAAAAAGTCATATAGGTGAAATAATATATTTTCTTATTGATGTATATATTTTTTTAAATAAATTAAGTATCATAATAGTATTTTACATACATATGCATGGATTATCTATAAATTAAATATATATTACTTTACATGTATGTGAAACCATGAATGGATGCACCAGTACCTAGGAGGGTTATAATGTGACATGGCTGACTCTGCTAACATGGCATACACCTGTGAACACATGGTAGCAACTCAAGGTGAGGTGTGTGGCAACTCTCCCTCCTTGATGATGTGTTAGTCCATGTGATGTGGCATCTAATGAGGTGCCATTCCATGTCACTAATAGTGAGGTGGCATGCCAAGTCATCAATGATGAGGTAGCAAGCCATGTCACTAATAGTGAGGTGGCATGCCAAGTCATCAATGATGAGGTAGCAAGCCATGTCATCAATGTTGAGGTGGCATAGTGAGGTGGCACGTTGAGGTGGAATGAATGCCATGTGTAGATGACATGTCGGACACGTGGCCACATGCATGGCCACCTTAGGGGTATCCACCTAGGTTTGGTAGATTACCTAACCTACTTTACCAAGCCTAGTTAGACTTGGGTTAAGGCTTGAAAGGGAAGAAACTACTCAAGTAGAGCATGTGAATTGCCTAAGGTCAAATGGAGGGGGAGAATACTTCTCCAAAGAGTTCTCTGAATTCTTGCAAAAGAATGGCATTCAGAGACAATTTACATGTAGATACATTCCGCATCAAAATGGAGTTGTTGAGCAAAAAAACAAGCACATTGAAGAGATAGCACGAGCATTGACAAAGAAGAATATGATGCATAGCTACTGGGCTGAGGTTGTGTCTACAACAATTTATATCATGAACGGGACTCCTACTATAGCCATACATGATGTAACGCCAGAGGAGAAGTTTACTGGCAGGAAACCTGATTTGTCTCGCTTGAAAGTTTTTAGATGTATTCCATATGTGCATGTGCTAGATGAGTTGTGTGTACTAAGCTAGATCCAAAAGCGGAAAAATCTATATTTCTTACGTATTCCCTTAAGCAAAAGGGATATAGATGTTATAACCCTGCTGCACATGAATTGAGGGTACGCAGGGATGTATTTGATGAGATGAGTAGCTGGTATGCTATTGAAAAAGATGTTGTTGGGGATGATGTAAGTGGAAATGTGGTTGCACAGAATGAAATTCAGCAATAATCACAGTCATTGAGTGGACTAGGAGAGTCCTCATCCCATGGTTATATTGATAGACCATGGAGTGGTAGGCTGTGTCGTCGTCATAATACCAGTCCTCCTGAAAATGTAGTTGTACATGATCACATAAAGGCAAAGAGAAAGTGGTTGAGCCCCTTGGTATGCCTGATATTTCTGCAGGGCAGATTCTAGTGGCTCGTAGATGATCTTATTGTTGGGGGTGACAACTTGGATGAGATTGAGCATGTGAAAAGTCTTCTCAAAAGGAAGTTTAAGATAAAGGATTTGGGAGATTTGTGCTAATTTTTGGGAATTGAGGTCATTGGCACACCTACGAGTATTTGGCTCATACTGTCACACAGAGACAGTATGCATTGGACATGTTGCCCAAGTATGGGATGGCTGATTGTAAGCCAATCTCGGTGCCATTAGATCAAAATGGCAAGCTTAGTGCGGCTGTAGGTTATGTGTTAGAGGATTCCACTATGCATAGGAAGATCGTGGGGAGTTTAATCTATGTCACTATCAGAAGCAGGCCAGATTTGAGTTACACTTTTGGCTTAGAGAGTCAGTTTATGCAGGTTCCGCGTAAACCACATATTGACAGTGTGTGATGCATGCTTCGGTATTTGAGGGCCACTGTTGATTAGGCATTGTTTTATGGTGAAGGTGTACCATTGGAGCTATATGGGTACACAGATGTAGAGTGGGCAGGTAGCATCTTAGACACGAGATCTACCAGTGGATTTATGTTTCCATTAGGGAGTGCTACTGTGACATGGAGCAGCAAGAAAAAGCAACCCACAGTTGCCTTGTCAAGTACAGAGGAGCTGCGGTGGTAGCATGTGAGGTAGCTTGGTTATGTAAGACACTTGCTAATTTGGGGTTGCATGTGGAGAGAAAGGTTGTCATATATTATGAGAATCTTAGCAAGAACCCAACTTCTCATGCACAGACAAAACACATTGAGGTACATTAGCACTTCATCAGGGAGTCTTGGTAGGCGACATAGACTTGGCCTACGTCAGCACATAGGATTAGGTCAGTGACATCTTCACAAAAGCCCTCGGAGCTAAGAAGCTCCGCTAATTTTGAGATATGCTTGGAGTTCATGAGCTAGAGTTGAGCTTGATGGTGGGGAGTGTTGAGATGTGAAGCTCTACATGAACTGACATGAGGTGCCTCCATGACTTTTTAATATTTACATCATTGGGATGGGTTTGGTAGCTAGCACCGACATACCTTTTTTAGAGATTCTACAGCACTGACTAGTCCATCCTCACTACCCACTCCTCTTAGCATGTTCACATTATGGACCACTTGTATATACTCTATTATGTGTGTTAGTAACTTTATCTTCTTTGTAGATCTCTTTTTTTGTGTGAAGAAGAAAAAGAATTTTCAGCCTCTCACCTTGTGTGTTCTCTTCTAGGGTTTGTGTGAGTGTGTGTGTGCTTGTTGCAAGAGCTCAAGCTCTCTTCTGCCCTATATCTTTTCAATTATTAATAACCATAAACATTATGGACTTGTTGAAAAAGGCTTGTAATACTAGCATTGCTCCAACCATACATGGTTCCACAAGTTTAGTAACTCCAAGGTTGTATGAAGAGTGGAGTATGCACACCCTTCGTACAGTGGAGTGCTCACGGCTTTCACAAATTGATCTTTGTCAACTGTGGTTTCGAGCTCAAAGAAGTCATCAATCATCTCATCCATGCCCAAATCTTCACCATTAACTTCATGTGCCATTGATGGAGGCATTTATTCCTCATGTTGAGTACGGGAGCTCACTCCACTTCTATCATGGAGGTCTCTAAAGCCTCTACGTAGTTGTTTACCTGTCAAAGAGTGATGAGGCATAGAATCCCTTATTCTACAACATGTCTCCTCCTTGTCCTTGTCCCAAAAAACATAGACTACCTTATGAATATCGAAATCACATGCGTAAGAACATGCGATAGTGAATATATATACTCACCCAAAGAATTTAGATGTCGTATATCCTTGAATCGACTATAATCTTGCACATGTTTTATTGTGATTTCCTATAAACACATGATTTCTCCCTTGCATCTCTCACATGAGGATGGAATCATTTGGAACAATTACTCATGCGGCCAACTTCTCACGGGGGTGGCATGTTATCCTCAGAAGAAGAAGGTGGTGATAATCACCTATGCATGGTGGGAGCCTGCAAACCAATATCTAGAATGCGAATGTATCTAGAATGCGAATGTGCATCAACAATCCATTCCCTAAGGAATATCACCAAATGGTGTAAGTGCTGACCTCACCTTCTCCCATAACTGTACATATCCATGTGGAACTTGAAAATATTGATGGATTTTCCAAAAAGATAGTAAGCAGCCCCTACATGGAAACAAAGCATCCATAATTCTCACTAGTCCCAATCGAGCCATTCTATTGAATTTTGGCCACTCAACAAGTTTGTCAGGCCACTCCAAAAGTCATGAAGTAACCAACACCTCACCTGCCATAGAATCCAACTACAACCGTTGATCTAAAAGCTTCCATTTAGTGTGTGCCAACACCTCCTTCCATGAGATCATCAAATGAGAAAGGAGAGGTGAGGTCACCACTTGAACCTATTGGGAAGCATTCACTACATCTCACCATGTACAATCAATCTTGGTATTACCATGCACATTACCACCCATGCCTCTTGATATACACACATATCTTGGAATAAAGGCCATCTCCTAGTAGCGACCATATTTAATCTTACATCTAATGGGGTTGCCCCTCCACTTCTCTTCGGATTAGTAACATGTTCCCAAGAAATCCATGTCTCCTTGGCATGTTTCTTGCTCTTTTCCATAGAATAAATCGAATTGGCTGTTTTGTAGACGATGCAAAGCTTTGCCCGTCAATCTCTCTCTCTCTCTCTCTCTCTCTCTCTCTCTCTTTCTCAAGAACACTACCTCTAGAGCTCTCTCTCTCTTTCCCTCTCCAAAACACACCGCCACACCCATATAGTATCTAAATACCTATTTTCTAAATAATTTTTTAAGATCAAAGAAACTTGCAAAGTATGGTTGGTCAGGGTCAGAATGGTCTAGTAGTACTTTCACCTCATTTTAAGATGAATAGTAATGGACATGAAATGGGACAAGATTAAAATTTTCACAATGAAGAGGCATAAGCAAGTGGAGGGAGGGTTATTCTTGGTCAAGAAGGAAATTGGGTTGCAAAACAAATACTAGCATCCACAAAAAAATCAAGAAGCAAACGGGTGAAGAGAATAGCTCCGTCTCAATGAGAAGGAAAGAAAGAAAATTTGTAGAGTTGTAGCTAACTCTTGGTACAAGCAAACAAAGTCCCTCAAGAAAGCTACTCACAAGCTAATATTTGAAGAGCTCCTCCATCCCAAATTTAGCGATGTTCAACTTGAAGAAATGGGTTGTGAAAGAGCTGTACTAGCCAACATTTGCAACACTTTGACATAAGTAAAAAAGTACCTCGATCAAAAGATGAGCTTCTCTTAAAGAGAACATATCTAATGATGGTACTTAATGGTGATGATTTCAATGGACTTGATGGCAACAACAAATCTATTAGCTTAGCAAAGGCAACAAAGGTTCTAGGTATGCACAAGAGAAACCTCTATGTAGTCAATGCTCGCCTACAATTAGAAGAGGATGGAGTCCTACCCCTACAAACATGCCAAAGACAACAATCTCAAAGTAACATCATCACACATGAGGTTAAAGATCTTGTTTTTGAATTTTGGACGTCAGAGACATGAGTGTCTCCCAATAAAAAAAATGTATGGCAAGAGGAAACAACACTCTCTTACACTTGTATTGTATTGGATATTCTAATTCATAAGATAAGAATTCCCTTTTTCAATTGGATGAATATGAATTAATAGATATATCTTTTTTATTTAAAATGGAAAGGATTTTGATATAATATTTTTTTAAAAATAAACAATTAAAAATAAAGAAAATCTCTTTTAGGAAGAAGACACAAAATATATATTTTTAAACTATAAAATTATATATATAAATATATATATATTTGAGAATAAATTTAAAGAGTTGTATTAGAAAATAAGAAGTCTATGTAATATATTATTTGATTTATATATATTATTTTATATAAAATTATTACATAATTACATAAATTTTTTTAAATAATTAATTTACTAATTATGTTGAGTTGCTTTAAGACTTTAAAGTAAATTTGCAGTAGAGAAAACTTGGAAGGTGATCCAAAGTGAGGACTCTAACTGTACAAGCACCCTTTAGTCTCAAAGCTTGTTTTGATCTTAGACATAAATTAATAGAAATCTCTCTCTCTCTCTCTCTCATCCTAGCATAAATATAGAAAAAAAATGGGATTGATTATGGTAGCCAAAGGATATGCACAGACACATGGGATTGATTATGAGGGGACATTTGTCCTAGTTGCAAAGATGGAAACTGTGAGAGTTGTGATTGCGGAGGTTGCAGCTAAAGGCTGGTTTTTCCATCGGGTGGATGCAAAAAATGCGTTCTTGGATCAGCCACCAAGTTTTGAGTTACAAGTCACCCAGAGTATGTATGTAAGCTTTGTAAGGCTTTGTATATGGGATGAAGCAAGCTCCACGAGCATGGCATGACAAGATTGCTGAGTATCTTGTCACTATTTGTTTTCATATGGCAGATGCAGATCACTCTTTGTATGTGTGCAACAAGAGTGATAAGGGTATTGTGATCATCACCATTTATGTAGATGATCTTATTGTTAGGGGTGACAACTTGGATGAGATTGAGCATGTGAAAATTTTTCTCAAAAGGGCATTTGAGATGAAGGATTTGGGAGATCTATGCTACTTTTTGGAAATTGAGATCATTCGCACACCTGAGGGTATTTGGTTGTCACAAAGACAGTAGGCATTAGACATGTTGTCCAAGTATGGGATGGCTGATTGTAAGACAATATTGGTGCCATTAGATGAAAATGGCAATCTATGTGTGGATGCAGGTTATGTGTTGGAGGATCCCACTATGTACAGGAAGATCGGAGTTTGATCTATGTCAGTATTGGCTTAGAGAGCGAGTTTACGCAGGTTCTGCGCGCAAACCACATCTTGACAGTGTGCGATGTATGCTTCGGTATTTGAGAGCCACTCTTGATTATGCATTGTTTTATGTAGGCAGCAGGTGTACCATTGGAGCTATATGGGTACATAGATGCAGACTAGGCAGGTAGCATCTCAGACAAGAGATCTACAAGTGGATTTATGTTTTCATTGGGGAGTGTTGTTCTGACATATGGAGCAGCCCGTAGTTGCCTTGTCAAGTACACAGGTAGAGTATAGAGGAACTGTGGTGGTAGCATGTGAGGTAGCTTGGTTATGCAGGTGACATAGACTTGGCCTACGTCAGCACACAGGATCAGCTCATTGGAATCTTCATCACAAAGGCCTTGGGAGCTGAGAAGCTCCGTAAATTTTGAGATATGCTTAGAGTTCATGAGCTGGAGTTAAGCTTGAGAGGGAGTGTTGAGATGTCAAGCTCAACATGAGCTGACACTCACGAGGCGCCTGCATGACTATTTGACATTTACATCACTGGCGGGTTTGGTAACTTTCACGGACATATCTTCGCACTCCAGAGATTCTACAGCACTGACTAGTCGATATCTACCCACTCCTCTTAGCATGTTCACATTATGGACCGCTTGTATATAATCTATTATGTGTGTTAGTCACTTTATCTTCTTTGTAGACCAATTTTGTTGTGTGAAGAAGAAGAAGAATTTTCAGCCTCTCACCTTGTGTCTTCTTTTCTAGGGCTTGTGTGGGTGTGTGTGTACTTGCAAGAGCTCAAGCTCTCTTCTCCCTTGCATCTTTTCAATTACTAATAACCATAAACATTATGGACTCATTGAAAGAGGCTTGTAATACTAGCATTGATCCAATCATACATGGTTTCACAAGTTAACTCCAAGGTCGCACGAAGATTGGAGTATACACACCCTTCGTATAGTGGAGTGCTCAGGGCTTTCACAAATTGATCTTTGTCAAGTGTGGTTTGAAGCTCAAAGAAGTCATCAATCATCTCGTCCATGCCCAAAACTTCACCATTGACTTCATGTGCCATTGATGGAGGCATTTCTTCCTCATGATGATGAGAACGCGAGCTCACTCCACTTCTAGCATGGAGGTCTCTAAATACTCAATGATGTAGTTGTCCACTTGTCATAGAGTAGTGAGGCATAGAATCCCTCATATTCTACGACATGTCTCCTCCTTGTCCTCATCCTAAAAATAGACTACCTTATGAATACCTAAATCACGTGCATAAGAACATGCGATACTGAATATATATACTCACCAAAGAATTTGGAAGCCGTATATCTTTGAATCGGCTGTAATCTTGCACATGTTTTATTGTGATTTCCTATAAACACACGATTTCTCCCTTGGATGTCTCACATGAACATGGAATCTTTTGCACAATCGCTCATGCCAACTTCTCGAAGGGGTGGCGTGGCATCCTCAGGAAGAAGAAGGTTGTGACAATCATCTATGCATGGTGGGAGCCTGCAAACCAATATCTAGAATGCGAATGTGCATCAACAATCCATTCCTTGAGCAAAAAACTACTCTTTGGAATTTGCAAAAGGGGACCTTTTTTTCCCAGTATATGCGGCTATGGGCGTGGCTATATCCACACTAATAGCTGCGATGCTACCTATTGATAAATGTGGTCGCATTAAGTACAAGGAAGAGATAGGGAGTGAGTAGACTAAGCCAAGCAAGAGCAAAGTCCAGCAAGAAGCCACATGAGCAAAGCTAAACTATCCCACACATGAGCTAGCAAAGCTAATGTTGTACCCATCCATATAAAAAGGGGGCATCTCAAGCAATGAAATATGAAGCATGCTCTTAAGCCTCTGTTATGAGCACAAGTCTCAATCTTGTAACCTAATTGTGCTTAAGTCTTTTGATTAATTAGTTTAGCAAGTTATCATTATGAGTATGCTTAGATTTCACCCACGTTAGATTATTTTAATCACCAGACTAATGTAGGATTAGTACTAATCACTTTACACATGCACATGATATCCATGATTTTCACATGGTATCAGAGCCTTCCCTATCTCCACATTCTCATCCAATATATAGCTGTGTCATTCTCCACCAAATTAGCTGACCGTTGCAAGGAAAAGACTTGCCACAATAGTAGCCCTTTTATACGACCTATGTGAGTTGTAATACCAACTTTTGCATCAAATATGAAGGCATTACTAGTTAACCAGATATGCCACAAACTGAATGTTTTAGTTTTTTTGGCCCATTCAGAAGCTTGCCAAAATTTCAAACTTTAACCTTTATGGGTTTATCTAGCAATGGATTCCATACGTGAGAAAGGAAATCCCACACCTTATTTGCCATTGGACATGAAATGAAAAGATGCAAGCATGTTTACAAGCATGTAGTACAAAACACACAATTATCAGAAGCAATCTGCCGCTTTCACAAAACTGGTCTCCTAATGGTAAGCCTACAACTAGCATGCACCATAGGAACACCTTCCCTTGATATGTAATCTTAGACCACTAGAGCACATTACTTCCTTCCACTAGGCCCTACTCTTCTTGACGTTGCATACCCTATTAGCCTTCTCAGTGTTGCATGACTTATCTTCCACCATCATATGGTATACTTGATTTGCTGTACGTTGGAAAATGTCCTAAGGCTTTCTAAATGCCTAATCTAACCAAGGGTGTTGATCCTCCAACTGAGGAATATCACCAAACGGTGGAAGTGCTGCCCTCACCTTCTCCCATAACTGTACATATCCACGTGGAACCTAAAAATATTGATGGATTTTTCGAAAAGACAATAAGTGGCCCCTACATGGAAATAAAGCATCCAAAATTCTCACTAGTCCCAATCGAGCCATTCCATTGAATTTTGGCCGCTTAACAAGTTTGTAAGGCCCTCCAGAAGTTGTGATGTAGCCAACACCTCACCTGCCATAGACTCCAATTGCAACCGTCGATCCTGAAGGATTCCATTTAGTGTGTGCCAACATCTTCTTCCATGAGATCATCAAATGAGAAAGGAGAGGTGAAGCCACCACTCAAACTTGTTGGGAATCATTCACTACATCCCACCATGTACCATCAATCCTAGTATTACCATGCACAAGTGCAATCTCCTCTATGAGGGACTTAGCCATTACCACCCATGGCTCTTGAGATACACACATATCTTGCAATAAAGGCCATCTCCTAGTGACCATATTTAATCTTACATCTAATGGGGCTGCCCCTCCACTCCTCTTGGGAATAGTAATATGTTCCCAAGAAATCCACGTCTCCCCTGGCGTATTTCCTGCTCTTTTCCATAGAATAAATCAAACTGGCTGTTGTAGCTGATGCAAAGCTTTGCCCATCAATATCTCTCTCCCTCTCCTCTAGAGCTCTCTCTCTCTCTTTCCCTCTCTAAAACACACCACCACACCCATCGAATCTAAAGACCTATTTTCTAAATAATGTTTAAAGATCAAAGAAACTTGCAAAGTATGGTTGGTAAGGGTCAGAATGGTCTAGTAGTACTTTCACCTCATTTCAGGATGAATATTGATGGGCATGAAATGAGACAAGATTAAAATTTTCACAATGCAGAGGCGTAAGCAAATGGAGGGAGGGATATTCTTGGTTAAGAAGGAACTAAGAAAATTAGGTAGTATTAGGTTGCAAAACAAAGACTAGCATCGACAAAAAATCCAAGGAGACAAAAAGGGATGAAGAGACTAGCTCCGTTCAGTGAGAAGGAAAGAAAGAAAATTTGTAGAGTTGTTGCTAACTCTTGGTACAAGCACGCAAAGGCCCTCAACAAAGCTACTCAAAAGCAAATATTTGAGGAACTCCTCCATCCCAATTTTAGAGCGATGTTCAAGATGAAGAAATGGGTTGTGAAAGAGCTGTGCTAGCCAACATTTGCAACACTTTGACACAAGTCAAAAAGTGCCTCGATCAAAAGATGAGCTTTTATGAAAGAGAGAATGGTACTTAATGGTGATGATTTCAATGGACTTGGTGGCAACATCAAATCTATCTGCTTAATTAGCAAAGGCAGCAAAGGTTCTAGGTATGCACAAGAGAAAACTCTATGTAGTCAATGTTCGCCTACAATTAGAAGAGGATGGAGTCTTGCCCCTGCAAACATGCCAAAGACAACAATCTCAAAGTAACATCATCACACATGAGGTTAAAGATCTTGTTTTTGAATTTTGGTCGTCAGAGGACACGAGTCTTCCCCAAATAAAAAAATGTATGGCAAGGGGAAACAACACTCTCTTACACTTGTATTGTATTGGATATTCTCATTCATAAGATAAGAATTCCTTTTTTCAATTGGATGATTATCGATTAATAGATATATCTTCTTTATTAAAACTACATGATATCTTTGGTTAGATTTTTAAAATGGAGAGGATCTTGATATAATAATTTTTTTTGAAATAAAATTTTAAAAATAAAGAAAATCGCTTGTAAGAAGAAGACACAAAATATATATTTTTAAACTATGATGTTATATATATATGTACATATATATATATATATATATATTTGAGAAGAAATTTAAAGAGTTGTATTAGAAAAGAAGAAGTCTATGTAATATATTATTTAATTTACATCTATTATTTTTTAATTAAAATTTATTAATTAAAAATCAAAAAATATATATAAAATATATATATATATATTTAATAAATTAACAAATATATAATTTTTAAAAAATTCATATACGTGTAATAATATATTTTCTTATTGAGATATATATTTATTTAAATAAATTATGTATCATAATAGTATTTTACATACATATGCAAGGATTATCTATATAAATTAAATATAAATTACTTTACATGTATGTGAAACCATGAATGGATGCACCCATACATGGGGGAGAGATAATGTGGCATGGCTGACTCTACTGACGTGGCATACACATGTGACAGGTGGTAGCAACTCAAGGTGAGGTTGCAGCTCTCCCTCCTTGATGATGTGTTAGTCCATGCGACGTGTCATCTAATGATGTAGCATTCCATGTCATTAATAGTGAGGTGGCATTCCAAGCCATCAATGATGAGATAGCAAGCCAAATCATCAATGTTGAGGTTGCATAGTGAGGTGGCACATTGAGGTGGCATGTTGAGGTGCAATGAATGCCATGTGTAGGTGACATGTGTAGGTGACATGTCAGACACGTGGCCACATGCATGACCTTAGGGGTATCTACCTAGGTTTGGTAGATTACCTAACCTGCTTTACCAAGCTTAGTTAGACTTGGGTTTAGGCTTGAAATGGAAGAAACTACTCAAGTAGAGCTATTTTCACATAAAATACATGAAAATAGACCTTTTCTTACTCTAATTAAACCAACATTTTTTCCATAAAGCACTACTTGCTCATATAAAATTATTACATAATCGCATAATTTTTTTAATAATTAATTTACTAATTATATTCAGCTCCTTAAACACTTTGAAGTAAATTTCCACTAGAGATCTTGGAAATTCTAACCATTAAGAATGAAATTTGACCATATGGGCACATTGTCCTCATAATTATCTATCCTTTTTATCATTTAAGTAAAAATACATAATTGTTGGTATAAAGATGTACTATAAAAAAACAATACCCTTTTTGTATACTTTCAAAATATATGATAATTAATTTCAGATAAAATTACATGCAAAAATTACCCAATAAATCAAGTTAAGATCTCCAATACATGCCTTCCTTGTCTGCAATGTGGGGGTGGAATTAGGGTTAAAACAAAGAAGTTATTAACATTTTATGGTCGTACTATCTACCTATCTATGTTTGGGAAATGCCATATGTACTATATTATTAACATTTCATGGTCATATTATCTACCTGTCTAAGTTTGGGACATGCCATATGTACTATATTTGTACGCAGAGGAAATTTAGCATTTGAAGTTTTTTATTTTCGATCAAACCATACATTCAAGTGCATGACTAAGATTTTGATGTTTTATTAGAAGATCTCAATGTAAAATTCTTTTGCCAAGTGGGTGAGATTAGCCAATTTTAGTGAAAAATGACTAACTTTTGTTATAAGAAAACTTGGAAGAAGATCCAAAGTGAGGACCCTTATTGTACAACCACCCTTTAGTCTCAAAGGTCGTTTTAATCTAACCTATCCACTTGAAAAAATGAAAGAAGCTTGAATGTTCTGGGTTATTTGGCCTATTCAGAATCTTGCCAAAAATCCATTCTTTAACCTTTACGGGCCTATCTGTCAACATAATCCATATGCGAGAAAGGAAAACCCACACCTTCTTTTCCACACCAGACATGAAATGAAAAGATACGGGAATGTTTCCAAACATGTAGTACAAAACACACAATTACCAGAAGCAATCCGTCGCTTTCGCAACTCGTCCCCTAATGGTAGGCCTCCAACTAGCATGCGCCATAGAAACACCTTCCCTTGATATGGAATCTTAGACCGCCAACCCTATAAGATTAGTTCCTTCCACCTGGCCCTACATTTCCATACCCTATTAGCCTTCTCAGCGATCCAACACTTATCTTCCACCATCATATGGTACACTTGATTTGTTGTATGCTAGACAATGTCCTGAGGCTTTCTAAATGCCCAATCTAACCAAGGTTATTGATCCTCCAACTAAGGAATATCACCAAATGGTGTAAGGCCTGCCCTCACCTTCTCCCATAACTGTACATATCCACACGTGGAACCCGAAAATATTGATGGCGGATTTTCTAGAAAGATAATAAGTGGCCTCTGCATGGCAATAAAGCATCCATAATTCTCACTAGTCCCAATCGATCCATTCTATTGAATTTTGGCCACTCCAAAAGTTTGTGAGGCCACTCCAGAAGTCGTGAAGTAGCCAACACCTCACCTACCATAGAATTCAACTACGACCGTTGATCTTAAGGCTTCCATTTAGTGTGTGCACAAAAAGTTTGTCAGGCCACTCAAGAAGTCGTGAAGTAGCCAACACCTCACCTACCATAGACCCTTGATCTGAAGGCTTCCATTTAGTGTGTGCCAACACCTCCTTCCATGAGATCATCAGACAAGAAAGGAGAGGTGAAGACACCACTTGAACCTGTTGGGAACCATTCACTACATCCCACCATCATGTACCATAAATCCTAGTATTACCATACACAAGTGCGATCTCCTCTATGAGGGCCTTAGCCATTACCACCCATGGCTCTTGAGATACACACATATCTTGCAATGAAGGCCATCTCCTATAGTGACCATATGTAATCAAACATCTAATAGGGCTGCCCCTCCACTCCTCTTCGGAGTAGTAACATGTTTCCAAGAAATCCACGTCTGCCCTGGCTTATTTCTTGCTCTTTTCCATAGCATAAATCTAATTTTCTGTTGTATCTAATGCAAATCTTTGCCCGTCCATGGCCTAGCTTAGCTTGAGTGTTGGAGTAGGGTCTATTTATGAATAGAGAAGCTACAGAAGTCCATGAGTTTTTCTTGAGCTCCCAGGTGTGCTACAGTGTTCCCAAAGCTCTTACACAGAACGAGGTAAAAATGATATGTAGGTGTTGAAAACTTTACGAGTACACTCTCCTGTCCTAGATAAAAGCTTGGGGATTTCTCAAGGTCTAGGGGGCCTTTATATACTTGAAAATGGCAAGTGGCCACTCTTGTAAGATCCCTCTTACTAAGCAAGAAATTTTAATTAATTATGGAAAAATATTTTTTTTATTAGTTTGAGAAAAGTTTGTAAATAAAAATATTAAAACCTTTGTCACATAAGTTTTAAGGTCTATGTGCAAATATAAAAGGAAAGACCCTTGGTGCACATGTGCACATTAATATGCACACCTGTAAAAAAACAATTTAGGTCAATAAGGTAAAATAATAAATCTTAATTAGAAAAAATAAAATAAATAATTAAATCATGTGTCAATGGTTAATTAAAATATTAGGGTATTTAATTGCAAGAGTTTCCCTTGGAAAAATAAATTAATATATATGAAATTGTGTGTGTGCATATTAATTAAATTAGTTGGACTAAGGGTAATTCTTCTAATGTTTGGAAAACCATGGTTTAGGCAAAACAAAAAAGGTAGATTGGGTTAGTAGGTGATGGTTTACCTACCCATGGTATTTTAATGGTTTATGGTAAATGGTAACTTATACAATACTAGAGTCATGCACCTTCACTTTAGATAAAGTGCATGCATATTACTTTAAGATTTAGTTTAGCCTTCGATTTCTAAAATGTGCATGGATTGCATGATAGGTATAGCATGACATCAACTCAAGATTTACTAGTAGCATGTGGTATTTTGTTAATGGTTTATGCAAAACTAGAGTCATGCACCTTCACTTTAGACAAAGTGCATATATGATTTTTTGGCATGGATTTTTGCAAGAATAAATGATAAGTTTGAGTATTGAAAATCTCAAGGTTGGCCTATGCATGTTCGGCTCAAAGTGGCACAATCCATTATGATTATCATGATATCTTTTTTCTTGCCTTTATTGCCATGGACGGGCAAAGATTTGCATTAGATACAATAGAAAATTAGATTTATGCTATGGAAAAGAGCAAGAAATAAGCCAGGGCAGACGTGGATTTCTTGGAAACATGTTACTACTCCGAAGAGGAGTGGAGGGGCAGCCCTATTAGATGTTTGATTACATATGGTCACTACAGGAGATGGCCTTCATTGCAAGATATGTGTGTATCTCAAGAGCCATGGGTGGTAATGGCTAAGGCCCTCATAGAGGAGGTCACACTTGTGCATGGTAATACTAGGATTTATGGTACATGGTGGGATGTAGTGAATGGTTCCCAATAGGTTCAAGTGGTGTCTTCACCTCTCCTTTCCTTTCTGATGATCTCATGGAAGGAGGTGTTGGCACACACTAAATGGAAGCCTTCAGATCAACGGTCTATGGTAGGTGAGGTGTTGGCTACTTCACGACTTCTTGAGTGGCCTGACAAACTTTTTGTGCACACACTAAATGGAAGCCTTCAGATCAACGGTCGTAGTTGAATTCTATGGTAGGTGAGGTGTTGGCTACTTCACGACTTCTGGAGTGGCTACTTCACGACTTCTGGAGTGGCCTGACAAACTTTTGGAGTGGCCAAAATTCAATAGAATGGATCGATTGGGACTAGTGAGAATTATGGATGCTTTATTGCCATGCAGAGGCCACTTATTATCTTTCTAGAAAATCCGCCATCAATATTTTCGGGTTCCACGTGTGGATATGTACAGTTATGGGAGAAGGTGAGGGCAGGCCTTACACCATTTGGTGATATTCGTTAGTTGGAGGATCAATAACCTTGGTTAGATTGGGCATTAGAAAGCCTCAGGACATTGTCCAGCGTACAACAAATCAAGTGTACCATATGATGGTGGAAGATAAGTGTTGGATCGCTGAGAAGGCTAATAGGGTATGGAAATGTAGGGCCAGGTGGAAGGAACTAATCTTATAGGGTTGGCGGTCTAAGATTCCATATCAAGGGAAGGTGTTTCTATGGCGCATGCTAGTTGGAGGCCTACCATTATAGGGGATGAGTTGCGAAAGCGACGGATTGCTTCTGGTAATTGTGTGTTTTGTACTACATGTTTGGAAACATTCCCGTATCTTTTCATTTCATGTCTGGTGTGGCAAAGAAGGTGTGGGTTTTCCTTTCTTGGATTATGTTGACAGATAGGCCCGTAAAGGTTAAAGAATGGATTTTTGGGAAGATTCTGAATAGGCCAAATAACCCAGAACATTCAATCTTCTTTCATTTTTTCAAGTGGATAGGTTAATGGCATATCTAGTTAACTAGGAATGCCTTCATATTCAATGTAAAAGTGCATACTACAGCTCACATAGGTCGTATATAAGGGCTACTATTGTGGCTAGTATCTTCCTTGCGGTCGGTTAGCTCATTTGGTAGAGAATGACACATCTATATATTGGATGAGGGTACTCCGAGGGAATTAGTGAGGGAAAGCTAGTACATCACATGAGGGTACTCCGAGGGAATTAGTGAGGGAAAGCTACCCTCATTTGGTAGAGAATGACACATCTATATATTGGATGAGGGTACTCCGAGGGAATTAGTGAGGGAAAGCTAGTACATCACATGGCAACCATGTGGCCATTTGCAAAGTAATTTTTGGTAATATATCTTCTATTACGAAAACAAGAGAGAGAGAGAGAGAGAGAGAGAGAGAGAGAGAGAAAGAGAGAGAGAGAGAGAGAAAGATAGATTTCTATTAATTTATGTCTAAGATTAAAACGACCTTTGAGACTAAAGGGGTGGTTGTACAATAAGGGTCCTCACTTCGGATCTTCTTCCAAGTTTTCTTGTAATAAAAATTAGTCATTTTTCACTAAAATTGGCTAATCTCACCCACTTGGCAAAAGAATTTTACATTGAGATCTTCGAATAAAACATCAAAATCTTAGTCATGCACTTGAATGTATGGTTTGATCAAAAATAAAAAACTTCAAATGCTAAATTTCCTCTGCGTATAAATATAGTACATATGGCATGTCCCAAACTTAGACAGGTAGATAATATGACCATGAAATGTTAATAATATAGTACATATGGCATTTCCCAAACATAGATAGGTAGATAGTACGACCATAAAATGTTAATAACTTCTTTGTTTTAACCCTAATTCCACCCCCACATTGCACACAAGGAAGGCATGTATTGGAGATCTTAACTTGATTTATTGGGTAATTTTTGCATGTAATTTTATCTGAAATTAATTATCATATATTTTGAAAGTATACAAAAAGGGTATTGTTTTTTTATAGTACATCTTTATACCAACAATTATGTATTTTTACTTGCTTAAATGATACAAGGATAGATAATTATGAGGACAATGTGCCCATATGGTCAAATTTCATTCTTAATGGTTAGATTTTCCAAGATCTCTAGTGGAAATTTACTTCAAAGTGTTTAAGGAGCTGAATATAATTAGTAAATTAATTATTAAAAAAATTATGCGATTATGTAATAATTTTATATGAGCAAGTAGTGCTAATGAGGGTGAATTTATGGAAAAAATGTTGGTTTAATTAGAGTAAGAAAAGGTCTATTCTCATGTATTTTATGTGAAAATAGCTCTACTTGAGTAGTTTCTTCCATTTCAAGCCTAAACCCAAGTCTAACTAAGCTTGGTAAAGCAGGTTAGGTAATCTACCAAACCTAGGTAGATACCCCTAAGGTGGCCATGCATGTGGCCACGTGTCTGACATGTCACCTACACATGTCACCTACACATGGCATTCATTGCACCTCAACGTGCCACCTCAATGTGCCACCTCACTATGCCACCTCAACATTGATGATTTGGCTTGCTATCTCATCATTGATGGCTTGGAATGCCACCTCACTATTAATGACATGGAATGCTACATCATTAGATGCCACGTCACATGGACTAACACATCATCAAGGAGGGAGAGCTGCAACCTCACCTTGAGTTGCTACCACGTGTCACATGTGTATCCCACATCAGTAGAGTCAGCCATGCCACATTATCCCTCCCCCATGTATGGGTGCATCCATTCATGGTTTCACATACATGTAAAGTAATTTATATTTAATTTATATAGATAATCCTTGCATATGTATGTAAAATACTATTATGATACTTAATTTATTTAAATAAATATATATCTCAATAAGAAAATATATTATTACACGTATATGAATTTTTTAAAAATTATATATTTGTTAATTTATTAAATATATATTATTATTTTTTATATTTTTTATATTTTTAATTAATAAATTTTAATTAAAAAATAATAGATGTAAATTAAATAATATATTACATAGACTTCTTCTTTTCTAATACAACTCTTTAAATTTCTTCTCAAATATATATATATATATATGTACATATATATATAACATCATAGTTTAAAAATATATATTTTGTGTCTTCTTCTTACAAGCGATTTTCTTTATTTTTAGATTTTCTTTATTTTTAAAAATTTATTTGAAAAAAAATTATTATATCAAGATCCTCTCCATTTTAAAAATCTAACCAAAGATATCATGTAGTTTTAATAAAGAAGATATATCTATTAATCGATAATCATCCAATTGAAAAAAGGAATTCTTATCTTATGAATTAGAATATCCAATACAATACAAGTGTAAGAGAGTGTTGTTTCCCCTTGCCATACATTTTTTTTATTGGGGAAGACTCGTGTCCTCTAACGACCTAAATTCAAAAACAAGATCTTTAACCTCATGTGTGATGATGTTACTTTGATATTGTTGTCTTTGGCATGTTTGCAGGGGCAAGACTCCATCCTCTTCTAATTGTAGGCGAACATTGACTACATAGAGTTTTCTCTTGTGCATACCTAGAACCTTTGCTGCCTTTGCTAATTAAGCAGATAGATTTGATGTTGCCACCAAGTCCATTGAAATCATCACCATTAAGTACCATTCTCTCTTTTATAAAAGCTCATCTTTTGATCGAGGCACTTTTTGACTTGTGTCAAAGTGTTGCAAATGTTGGCTAGCACAGCTCTTTCACAACCCATTTCTTCATCTTGAACATCGCTCTAAAATTGGGATGGAGGAGTTCCTCAAATATTTGCTTCTGAGTAGCTTTGTTGAGGGCCTTTGCCTGCTTGTACCAAGAGTTAGCAACAACTCTACAAATTTTCTTTCTTTCCTTCTCATTGACGGAGCTATTCTCTTCATCCCTTTTTGTCTCCTTGGATTTTTTGTCGATGCTAGTCTTTGTTTTGCAACCTAATACTACCTAATTTTCTTAGTTCCTTCTTAACCAAGAATAACCCTCCCTCCATTTGCTTACGCCTCTGCATCGTGAAAATTTTAATCTTGTCTCATTTCATGCCCATCAATATTCATCCTGAAATGAGGTGAAAGTACTACTAGACCATTCTGACCCTTACCAACCATACTTTGCAAGTTTCTTTGATCTTTAAACATTATTTAGAAAATAGGTCTTTAGATTCGATGGGTGTGGTGGTGTGTTTTAGAGAGGGAAAGAGAGAGAGAGAGCTCTAGAGGAGAGGGAGAGAGATATTGATGGGCAAAGCTTTGCATCAGCTACAACAGCCAGTTTGATTTATTCTATGGAAAACAGCAGGAAATACGCCAGGGGAGACGTGGATTTCTTGGGAACATATTACTATTCCCAAGAGGAGTGGAGGGTCAGCCCCATTAGATGTAAGATTAAATATGGTCACTAGGAGATGGCCTTTATTGCAAGATATGTGTGTATCTCAAGAGCCATGGGTGGTAATGGCTAAGTCCCTCATAGAGGAGATTGCACTTGTGCATGGTAATACTAGGATTGATGGTACATGGTGGGATGTAGTGAATGATTCCCAACAAGTTTGAGTGGTGGCTTCACCTCTCCTTTCTCATTTGATGATCTCATGGAAGAAGATGTTGGCACACACTAAATGGAATCCTTCAGGATCGACGGTTGCAGTTGGAGTCTATGGCAGGTGAGGTGTTGGCTACTTCACAACTTCTGGAGGGCCTTACAAACTTGTTAAGCGGCCAAAATTCAATGGAATGGCTCGATTGGGACTAGTGAGAATTTTGGATGCTTTATTTCCATGTAGGGGCCGCTTATTGTCTTTTCGAAAAATCCATCAATATTTTTAGGTTCCACGTGGATATGTACAGTTATGGGAGAAGGTGAGGGGAGCACTTCCACCGTTTGGTGATATTCCTCAGTTGGAGGATCAACACCCTTGGCTAGATTAGGCATTTAGAAAGCCTTAGGACATCTTCCAATGTACAGCAAATCAAGTATACCATATGATGGTGGAAGTCATGCAACACTGAGAAGGCTAATAGGGTATGCAACGTCAAGAAGAGTAGGGCCTAGTGGAAGGAAGTAATCTGCTCTAGTGGTCTAAGATTACATATCAAGGGAAGGTGTTCCTATGGTGCATGCTAGTTGTAGGCTTACCATTAGGAGACCAGTTTTGCGAAAGCGGCAGATTGCTTCTGATAATTGTGTGTTTTGTACTACATGCTTGTAAACATGCTTGCAGCTTTTCACATTTCATGTCCAGTGGCAAAGAAGGTGTGGGATTTCCTTTCTCACGTATGGAATCCATTGCCAGATAAACCCATAAAGGTTAAAGTTTGGAATTTTGGCAAGCTTCTGAATGGGCCAAAAAAACTAAAATATTCAATTTGTGGCATATCTGGTTAACTAGTAATGCCTTCATATTTGATGCAAAAGCTGGTATTACAACTCACATAGGTCGTATAAAAGGGCTACTATTGTGGCAAGTCTTTTCCTTGCAACGGTCAGCTAATTTGGTGGAGAATGACAGAGCTATATATTGGATGAGGATGTGGAGATAGGGAAGGCTCTGATACCATGTGAAAATCATGGATATCATGAGCAAGTGTAAAGTGATTAGTACTAATCCTACATTAGTCTGGTGATTAAAATAATCTAAGGTGGGTGAAATCTAAGCATACTCATAATGATAACTTGCTAAACTAATTAATCAAAAGACTTAAGCACAATTAGGTTACAAGATTGAGACTTGTGCTCATAACAGAGGCTTAAGAGCATGCTTCATATTTCATTGCTTGAGATGCCCCCTTTTTATATGGATGGGTACAACATTAGCTTTGCTAGCTCATGTGTGGGATAGTTTAGCTTTGCTCATGTGGCTTCTTGCTGGACTTTGCTCTTGCTTGGCTTAGTCTACTCACTCCCTATCTCTTCCTTGTACTTAATGGCACCACATTTATCAACAGGTAGCATCGCAGCTATTAGTGTGGATATAGCCATGCCCATAGCCGCATACTGGGAAAAAAAGGTCCCCTTTTGCAAATTCCAAAGAGTAGTTTTTTGCTCAAGGAATGGATTGTTGATGCACATTTGCATTCTAGATATTGGTTTGCAGGCTCCCACCATGCATAGATGATTATCACAACCTTCTTCTTCCTGAGGATGCCACGCCACCCCCCCGAGAAGTTGGCATGAGCGATTGTGCCAAAAGATTCCATGTTCATGTGAGACATCCAAGGGAGAAATCATGTTTTTATAGGAAATCGCAATAAAACATGTGCAAGATTACAGCCGATTCAAAGATATACGGCATCCAAATTCTTTGGTGAGTATATATATTCAATATTGCATGTTCTTATGCACGTGATTTAGGTATTCATAAGGTAGTCTATGTTTTTTAGGATGAGGACAAGGAGGAGACATGTCGTAGAATATGAGGGATTCTATGCCTCACTACTCTATGACAAGTGGACAACTACATCATAGAGTATTTAGAGACCTCCATGCTAGAAGTGGAGTGAGCTCGTGTTCTCATCATCATGAGGAAGAAATGCCTCCATCAATGGCACATGAAGTCAATGGTGAAGTTTTGGGCATGGACGAGATGATTGATGACTTCTTTGAGCTTCAAACCACACTTGACAAAGATCAATTTGTGAAAGCCCTGAGCACTCCACTATACGAAGGGTGTGTATACTCCAATCTTCGTGCGACCTTGGAGTTAACTTGTGAAACCATGTATGATTGGATCAATGCTAGTATTACAAGCCTCTTTCAATGAGTCCATAATGTTTATGGTTATTAGTAATTGAAAAGATACAAGGGAGAAGAGAGCTTGAGCTCTTGCAAGTACACACACACCCACATAAGCCCTAGAAAAGAAGACACAAGGTGAGAGGCTGAAAATTCTTCTTCTTCTTCACACAACAAAATTGGTCTACAAAGAAGATAAAGTGACTAACACACATAATAGAGTATATACAAGCGGTCCATAATGTGAACAAGCTAAGAGGAGTGGGTAGATGTCGACTAGTCAGTGCTGTAGAGACTCTGGAGTGCGAAGATATGTCGGTGAAAGTTACCAAACCCGCCAGTGATGTAAATGTCAAACAGTCATACAGGCACCTCGTGAGTCTCAGCTCATGTTGAGCTTGACATCTCAACACTCCCTCTCAAGCTTAACTCCAGCTCATGAACTCTAAGCATATCTCAAAATTTACGAAGCTTCTCAGCTCCCAAGGCCTTCGTGATTAAGATTCCAACGACCTGATCCTGTGTGCTAACGTAGGCCAAGTCTATGTCACCTGCATAACCAAGCTACCTCACATGGTGCCACCACAGTTCCTCTATACTCTACCTGTGTACTTGACAAGGCAACTATGGGCTGCTCCATGTCAGAATAGCACTCCCCAATGAAAACATAAATCCACTTGTAGATCTCTTGTCTGAGATGCTACCTGCCCAGTCTGCATCTGTGTACCCATATAGCTCCAATGGTACACCTGCTGCCTACATAAAACAATGCATAATCAATAGTGGCTCTCAAATACCGAAGCGTACATCGCACATTGTCAAGATGTGGTTTGCGCAAAACCTGTATAAACTCGCTCTCTAAGCCAATACTGTAACTCAAATCTGGCCTGCTGATTGTGACATAGATCAAACTCCGATCTTCCTGTACATAGTGGGATCCTCCAACACATAACTTGCATCCACACATAGATTGCCATTTTCATCTAATGGCACCAATATTGTCTTACAATCAGCCATCCCATACTTGGAAAACATGTCTAATGCATACTATCTTTGTGACAACCAAATACCCTCAGGTGTGCAAATGACCTCAATTTCCAAAAAGTAGCATAGATCTCCCAAATCCTTCATCTCAAACGCCCTTTTGAGAAAACTTTTCACATGCTCAATCTCATCCAAGTTGTCACCCCTAACAATAAGATCATCTACATTAATGGTGATGATCACAATACCCTTATCACTCTTGTTGCGCACATACAAAGAGTGATCTGCAGCTGCCACATATGAAAACAAATAGTGACAAGATACTCAGCAATCTTGTCATGCCATGCTCGTGGAGCTTGCTTCATCCCATATACAAAGCCTTACAAAGCTTACATACATACTCTGGGGGTGACTTGTAACTCAAAACTTGGTGACTGATCCAAGAACGCATTTTTTGCATCCACCCGATGGAAAAACCAGCCTTTAGCTGCAACCTCCGCAATCACAACTCTCACAGTTTCCATCTTTGCAACTAGGGCAAATGTCCCCTCATAATCAATCCCATGTGTCTGTGCATATCCTTTGGCTACCATAATCAATCCCATGTTTTTTCTATATTTATGCTAGGATGAGAGAGAGAGAGAGAGAGAGATTTCTATTAATTTATGTCTAAGATCAAAACAAGCTTTGAGACTAAAGGGTGCTTGTACAGTTAGAGTCCTCACTTTGGATCACCTTCCAAGTTTTCTCTAGTGCAAATTTACTTTAAAGTCTTAAAGCAACTGAACATAATTAGTAAATTAATTATTTAAAAAATTTATGTAATTATGTAATAATTTTATATAAAATAATATATATAAATCAAATAATATATTACATAGACTTCTTCTTTTCTAATACAACTCTTTAAATTTATTCTCAAATATATATATATTTATATATATAATTTTATAGTTTAAAATATATATATTTTGTGTCTTCTTCCTAAAAGAGATTTTCTTTATTTTTATATTTTCTTTATTTTTAATTATTTATTTTTAAAAAAATATTATATTAAAATCCTTTCCATTTTAAATAAAAAAGATATATCTATTAATTCATAATCATCCAATTCAAAAAGGGAATTCTTATCTTATGAATTAGAATATCCAATACAATACAAGTGTAAGAGAGTGTTGTTTCCTCTTGCCATACATTTTTTTTATTGGGAGACACTCATGTCTCTGACATCCAAAATTCAAAAACAAGATCTTTAACCTCATTTGTGATGATGTTACTTTGAGATTGTTGTCTTTGGCATGTTTGTAGGGGCAGGACTCCATCCTCTTCTAGTTATAGGCGAGCATTGACTACATAGAGGTTTCTCTTGTGCATACCTAGAACCTTTGTTGCCTTTGCTAAGCTAATAGATTTGTTGTTGCCATCAAGTCCATTGAAATCATCACCATTAAGTACCATCATTAGATATGTTCTCTTTAAGAGAAGCTCATCTTTTGATCGAGGTACTTTTTTACTTATGTCAAAGTGTTGCAAATGTTGGCTAGTACAGCTCTTTCACAACCCATTTCTTCAAGTTGAACATCGCTAAATTTGGGATGGAGGAGCTCTTCAAATATTTGCTTGTGAGTAGCTTTCTTGAGGGCCTTTGTTTGCTTGTACCAAGAGTTAGCTACAACTCTACAAATTTTCTTTCTTTCCTTCTCATTGACGGAGCTATTCTCTTCACCCCTTTGCTTCTTGATTTTTTTGTGGATGCTAGTCTTTGTTTTGCAACCCAATACTGCATGATTTTCTTAGTTCCTTCTTGACCAAGAATAACCCTCCCTCCACTTGCTTATGCCTCTTCATTGTGAAAATTTTAATCTTGTCCCATTTCATGTCCATTACTATTCATCTTCAAATGAGGTGAAAGTACTACTAGACCATTCTGACCCTGACAAACCATACTTTGCAAGTTTCTTTGATCTTAAAAAATTATTTAGAAACTAGGTATTTAGATTCTATATGGGTGTGGCGGTGTGTTTTCGAGAGTGTGTTTTGGAGAGGGAAAGAGAGAGAGAGCTCTGGAGGTAGTGTGCTTGAGAAAGAGAGAGAGAGAGAGAGAGAGAGAGAGAGATTGACGGGCAAAGCTTTGCATCATCTACAACAGCCAATTCGATTTATTCTATGGAAAAGAGCAAGAAATATGCCAAGGAGACATGGATTTCTTGGGAACATGTTACTACTCTGAAGAGAAGTGGAGGGGAAACCCCATTAGATGTAAGATTAAATATGGTCGCTACTAGGAGATGGCCTTTATTGCAAGATATGTGTGTATATCAAGAGGCATGGGTGGTAATGTGCATGGTAATACCAAGATTGATGGTACATGATGGTGAGATGTAGTGAATGCTTCCCAATAGGTTCAAGTGGTGACCTCACCTCTCCTTTCTCATTTGATGATCTCATGGAAGGAGGTGTTGGCACACACTAAATGGAAGCTTTTAGATCAACAGTTGTAGTTGGATTCTATGGCAGGTGAGGTGTTGGCTACTTCATGACTTTTGGAGTGGCCTGACAAACTTGTTGAGTGGCCAAAATTCAATAGAATGGCTCGATTATTGTTCAATATTTTCAAGTTCCACGTGGATATGTACAGTTATGGGAGAAGGTGAGGGCAGCACTTACACCATTTGGTGATATTCCTTAGGGAATGGATTGTTGATGCACATTCGCATTCTAGATATTGGTTTGCAGGCTCCCACCATGCATAGGTGATTATCACCACCTTCTTCTTTTGAGGATAACATGCCACCCCATGAGAAGTTGGCCGCATGAGTGATTGTTCCAAACGATTCCATGCTCATGTGAGAGATGCAAGGGAGAAATCATGTGTTTATAGTAAATCACAATAAAACATGTGCAAGATTACAGTCGATTCAAGGATATACGGCATCTAAATTCTAGTGGGTGAGTATATATATTCACTATCGCATGTTCTTATGCACGTGATTTCGATATGCATAAGGTAGTCTATGTTTTTTGGGACAAGGACAAGGAGAAGAGATGTTGTAGAATAAGGGATTCTATGCCTCATTACTCTTTGACAAGTAAACAACTACGTAGAGGCTTTAGAGACCTCCATGATAGAAGTGGAGTGAGCTCCCGTACTCAACATGAGGAATAAATGCCTCCATCAATGGCACATGAAGTTAATGGTGAAGATTTGGGCATGGATGAGATGATTGATGACTGCTTTGAGCTCAAAACCACAGTTGACAAAGATCAATTTGTGAAAGCCGTGAGCACTCCACTGTACGAAGGGTGTGCATACTCCACTCTTCATACAACCTTGGAGTTACTAAACTTGTGGAACCATGTACGGTTGGAGCAATGCTAGTATTACAAGCCTTTTTCAACGAGTCCATAATGTTTATGGTTATTAATAATTGAAAAGATACAGGGCAGAAGAGAGCTTGAGCTCTTGCAACAAGCACACACACACTCACACAAACCCTAGAAGAGAACACACAAGGTGAGAGGCTGAAAATTCTTTTTCTTCTTCACACAAAAAAAGAGATCTACAAAGAAGATAAAGTTACTAACACACATAATAGATTATATACAAGTGGTCCATAATGTGAACACGCTAAGAGGAGTGGGTAGCGATGGACTAATCAGTGCTGTAGAATCTCTAAAAAAGGTATGTCGGTGCTAGCTACCAAACCCATCCCAATGATGTAAATATTAAAAAGTCATGGAGGCACCTCATGTCAGTTCATGTAGAGCTTCACATCTCAACACTCCCCACCATCAAGCTCAACTCTAGCTCATGAACTCCAAGCATATCTCAAAACTAGCGGAGCTTCTTAGCTCCCAGGGCTTTTGTGAAGATGTCACTGACCTAATCCTATGTGCTGACGTAGGCCAAGTCTATGTCGCCGACCAAGACTCCCTGATGAAGTGCTAATGTACCTCAATGTGTTTTGTCCGTGCATGAAAAGTTGGGTTCCTGCTAAGATTCTCATAATATATGACAACCTTTCTCTCCACATGCAACCCCAAATTAGCAAGTGTCTTACATAACCAAGCTACCTCACATGCTACCACCACAGCTCCTCTGTGGGTTGCTTCTTGCTGCTCCATGTCACAGCAGCACTCCCTAATGGAAACATAAATCCACTAGTAGATCTCGTGTCTAAGATGCTACCTGCCCAATCTACATCTGTGTACCCATATAGCTCCAATGGTACACCTGCACCATAAAACAATGCCTAATCAACAGTGGCCCTCAAATACCGAAGCATGCATCACACACTGTCAAGATGTGGTTTACGCGAAACCTACATAAACTGACTCTCTAAGCCAAAAGTGTAACTCAAATCTGGCCTGCTGATAGTGACATAGATTAAACTCCCCATGATCTTTCTATGCATAGTGGAATCCTCTAACACATAACCTACATCCGCACTAAGCTTGCCATTTTGATCTAATGGCACCGAGATTGGCTTATAATCAGCCATCCCATACTTGGGCAACATGTCCAATGCATACTATCTCTGTGTGACAGTATGAGCCAAATACTCTCAGGTGTGCCAATGACCTCAATTCCCAAAAATTAGCGTAAATCTCCCAAATCCTTTATCTTAAACTTCCTTTTGAGAAGACTTTTCACATGCTCAATCTCATCCAAGTTGTCACCCCCAACAATAAGATCATCTACGAGCCACTAGAATCTGCCCTGTAGAAATATCAGGCATACCAAGGGGCTCAACCACTTTCTCTTTGCCTTTATGTGATCATGTACAACTACATTTTCAGGAGGACTGGTATTATGACGACGCAGCCTACCACTCCATGGTCTATCAATATAACCATGGGATGAGGACTCTCCTAGTCCACTCAATGACTGTGATTTGCTGAATTTCATTCTGTGCAACCACATTTCCACTTACATCATCCCCAACAACATCTTTTTCAATAGCATACCAGCTACTCATCTCATCAACAAATACATCCCTACATACCCTCAATTCATGCGCAGCAGGGTTATAACATCTATATCCCTTTTGCTTAAGGGAATACGTAAGAAATATAGATTTTTTCGCTTTTGGATCTAGCTTAGTACACACAAATCATCTAGCACATGCACATATGGAATACATCTAAAACATTTCAAGCGAGACAAATCAGGTTTCCTGCCAGTAAACTTCTCCTCTGGCGTTACATCATGTATGGCTATAGTAGGAGTCCCGTTCATGATATAAATTGTTGTAGACACAACCTCAACCCAGTAGCTATGCATCATATTCTTCTCTGTCAATGCTCGTGCTATCTCTTCAATGTGCTTGTTTTTTTGCTCAACAACTCCATTTTGATGCGGAATGTATCTACATGTAAATTGTCTCTGAATGCCATTCTTTTGCAAGAATTCAGAGAACTCTTTGGAGAAGTATTCTCCCCCTCCATCTGACCTTAGGCAATTCACATGCTCTACTTGAGTAGTTTCTTCCCTTTCAAGCCTAAACCCAAGTCTAACTAGGCTTGGTAAAGTAGGTTAGGTAATCTACCAAACCTAGGTGGATACCCCTAAGGTGGCCATGCATGTGGCCACGTGTCTGACATTTCATCTACACATGGCATTCATTCCACCTCAACGTGCCACCTCAATGTGCCACCTCACTATGCCACCTCAACATTAATGACATGGCTTGCTACCTCATCATTGATGACTTGGCATGCCACCTCACTATTAGTGACATGGCTTGCTACCTCATCATTGATGACTTGGCATGCCACCTTACTATTAGTGACATGGAATGGCACCTCATTAGATGCCACATCACATGGACTAACACATCATCAAGGAGGCACACCTCACCTTGAGTTGCTACCATGTGTCACAGGTGTATGCCATGTCAGCAGAGTCAGCCATGTCACATTATAACCCTCCTAGGTACTGGTGCATCCATTCATGGTTTCACATACATGTAAAGTAATATATATTTAATTTATAGATAATCCATGCATATGTATGTAAAATACTATTATGATACTTAATTTATTTAAAAATATATATACATCAATAAGAAAATATATTATTTCACCTATATGACTTTTTAAAAATTATATATTTTTTAATTTATTAAATATATATTAATTTTTTTATATATTTTTAAAATTTTAAATTAATAAATTTTAATTAAAATTATTATATATAAATAAAATAATATATTACATAGACTTCTTCTTTTCTAATACAACATTTTAAATTTCTTCTCAAATATATATATATATATATATAATTTTATAGTTTAAAAATATATATTTTGTGTCTTCTTCTTAAAAGAGATTTTCTTTATTTTTATTTTTTTTAAGTATTATATCAAAATCCTCTCCATTTTAAAAATTTAACCAAAGATATCTTGTAGTTTTAATAGAAAAGATATATCTATTAATCCATAATCATCCAATTGAAAAAGGGAAATCTTATCTTATGAATTAGAGTATCCAATACAGTACAAGTGTAGTGTTGTTTCCTCTTGCCATACATTTTTTTTATTGGGGGACACTCGTGTCTTTGACGTCCAAAATTCAAAAATAAGATCTTTAACCTCATGTTTGATGATGTTACTTTGAGATTGTTTTCTTTGGCATGTTTGCAAGGGCAAGACTCCAGCCTCCTCTTCTAATTGTAGGTGATAATTGACTACATAGAAGTTTCTCTTATGCATACATAGAACCTTTGCTCCCTTTGCTAAACTGATAGATTTGTTGTTGCCACCAAGTCCATTGAAATAATCACCATTAAGTCCATTGAAATCATCATCATTAAGTACCATTATTAGAGGAGATATAGTACCGCCCATAGCCATGTGTACTGGGAAAAAAGGATCCCCTTTTGTAGATTCCAAGGAGTAGTTTTTTGCTTAAGAATTTGGTCCCCTTTTGTTGATGCACATTTGCATTCTAGATATTGGTTTGCACGCGCCCACCATGCATAGATGATTGTCACCACCTTCTTCTTCGGAAAGTGGGCATGAGTGATTGTGCCAAAACATTCCATGTTCATGTGAGAGATGCAAGGGAGAAATCGTGTGCTTATAGGAAATCACAATAAAACATGTGCAAGATTACAGTCGATTCAAAGATATACGGTGTCCAAATTCTTTGGTGAGTATGTATATTCACTATCACATGTTCTTACACAGGTGATTTAGGTATTCATAAGTTAGTCTATGTTTTTTAGGATGAGGACAAGGAGGCCCGACATGTTGTAGAATGAGGGATTCTATGCCTCATTACTTTGTGACAAGTGGACAACTATCTAGAGGCTTTAGAGACCTCCATGCTAGAAGTGGGGTGAGCTCGCATACTCATCATAAGGAAGAAATGCCTCCATCAATGGCACATGAAGTCAATGGTAAAGATTTCGGCATGGAAGAGATGATTGATGACTTCTTTGAGCTCAAAACCACACTTAACAAAGATCAATTTGTGAAAGCCCTGAGCACTCCACTATACAAAGGGTGTGCATCCTCCACTCTTCATGCGACCTTGGAGTTACTAAACTTGTGGAACCATGTATTATTGGAGCAATGCTAGTATTACAAGCCTATTTCAATGAGTCCGTAATGTTTATGGTTATTAGTAATTGAAAAGATGCGGGGGAGAAGAGAGCTTGAGCTCTTGCAACAAGCACACACTCACACAAACCCTAGAAGAGAACACACAAGGTGAGAGACTGAAAATTCTTCTTCTACTTGACACAACAAAAGAGGTCTACAAAGAAGATAAAGTGACTAACACAAATAATAGAGCATATGCAAACGGTCCATAATGTGAACACGCTAAGAGGAGTGGGTAGATGTGGGGACTAGTGAGTTCTGTAGAATCTCTGACGAAGATATGTCGGTGCAAGCTACCAAACTCGCTAGTGATGTAAATGTCGAATGGTCATGCAGGCGCCTTGTGAGTGTGAGTTCATGTTGAGCTTGACATCTCAACACTCCCCCTCAAGCTCAACTCCAACTCATGAACTCCAAGCATATCTCGAAATCTATGAAGCTTCTCAGCTCTTACGGCCTTTGTGAAGATGTCAACGACTTGATCTTGTGTGCTGCCGCCGTAGGCCAAGTCTATGTCGCTCGCCTGCCAAGACTCTCTCCCGGATAAAGTGGTAATTTACCTAAATGTGTTTTGTCCGCAAATAAAAAACTGGGTTTTTGGGGCCAATTGCATACTCCTAAGATTGTCACAATATATGACAACCTTTCTGTCCACATGCAACCCCAAATCAATAAGTAGCTTGCATAACCAAGCTACCTCACATGCTGCCACCCACAGCTCCTCTGTACTCTGCCTCTATGCTCGACAAGGCAACTGTGGGATGCTTCTTGTTGCTGCTCCATGTCATGGCAGCACCTCCCAATGAAAACATAAATCCACTGGTAGATCTCCTATTGTGTCTGAGATGCTACCTGCCCAATCTCCATCAATGTATCCATATATCTCCAATGTTACACCTGCTATATAAAACAATGCATAATCAACAGTGGCCCTCAAATATCAGAGCGTACGTCGCACACTTTCAAGATGTGGTTTGCGCGGAACTTACATAAACCAGTTCTCTCTCTAAGCCAACCGTGTAACTCAAATCTAGCCTGTTGATCATGACATAGATCAAAGTCCCCAAGATCTTCTTGTACATAGTGGGATCCTCCAACATATAACCTACATCTATATTAAGCTTGCCATTTTGATCAAATGGCACCAAGATTGGCTTTAAATCAGCCATCCCATACTTGGACAACATGTCCAATGCATAATGTCGCTGTGACAGCCAAATACCCTCAGGTGTGCGAATGACCTCAATTCCCAAAAAGCAGTGCAAATCTCCCAAATCCTTCATCTCAAACTTCCTTTTAAGAAGACTTTTCACATGCTCAATCTCATCCAAGTTGTCACCCCTAGTAATAAGACCATATACATAAATGGTGATGATCACAATACCCTTATCACTCTTACACACATACAAAAGAGTGATCTGCAGCTATCATATGAAAACCAATAGTGACAAGATACTCAACAATCTTGTCATGCCATGCTCGTGGAGCTTGCTTCATCCCATACAAAGCCTTACGAATATTACATACATCCTCTCGATGGCCTGTATCCTCAAAAACCGGTGGGCTGATCCATATACACCTCTTCTTGCAAGTCACCATGCAAGAACACATTTTTTCCATCCATCTCATGTAAAAACCAGCCTTTAGCGGGAGCCACCGCAATCACAACTCTCACAATTGCCATCTTTGTAATTGGGGCAAATGTCTCCTCATAATCAATCTCATGTGTCTGTGCATATCCTTTGGCTACCAATCTAACCTTCTACCTTCTTATGCTACCATCACTGTTATATTTCACCTTATACACTCACATACAGCCAATAGCTTTCTTACCTTTAGGAAATGGCACCAAATCCTAAGTCTCATTTTCATACAATGCATCCATAGCTTTCTCCCAACACACATTTCCAATAGCCTCATCAAAACATGTGGGTTCTACAACCTACACAACTTTTAACATATAAGCATAGTGATGTGCCACATAATCATCATAAGTCAACCTCTGCACAAGGTCTTTGACTCTTCCAGATCTTTGTAACGTTGCATTGATGGCTTCCATAGCCTTCTTCATACCGAGTGTCCTATTTACTGGAATCCCAAGCAACTCATCAAGGCTCATCTTTGAGCCACTAGAATCTCCATCGACGACAAGAGAATGCCCTGCAGAAATATCAAACATACCAAGTGGCTCAACCACTTTCTCGTTGCCTTTATGTGATGTACCAACTACATTTTTAGGACTGGTATTATGACACAACCTACCACTCCATGGTCTATCAACAGAACCGCTCGATGAGGACTCTCCTAGTCTACTCAATGACTGTGATTGATGACTTGCATTTGGTGCAACCACATTTCCACTTACATCAGCCCCAACAGCATCTTTTTCAGCAGCATACCAGCTACTCATCTCATCTCAAACACAACAACCCTACTTACCCTCAATTCACGTGTAGAAGGGTTATAACATCTATATCCCTTTTGCTCAAGGCAATACCTAATAAATATACATTTTTTTGCTTTTGGATCCAGCTTAGTACGCAACTCATCTGGCACATGCACATATGCAATGCATCCAAAAAACTTTCAAGTGAGACAAATGAGGTTTGCTGCCAGTAAACTACACCTCTAGCATTACATCATGTATGGCTACACTAGGAGTCCCGTTCATGATATAAACTGTTGTAGACACAGCCTCAGCAGCCCAATAGTTATGTGGCATATTCTTCTCTATCATCAATGATCATGCTATCTTTGCAATGTGCCTGTTTTTTCACTCAGCAGCTCCATTTTGTTGTGGAGTGTATCTACATGTAAATTGCCTCTCTAAATGCCATTCTTTTGCAAGAATTCAGAGAACTCATTGGAGAAGTATTCTCCCCCTCCATCTGACCTTAGGCACTTCACATGCTTTCCTGTCTGTTCTTCACATTTTTTGCCCTTCGAGATCCTTCTTCTTCCTCTTACTCAAAGAAACTTGATTGACAACTTGAACTTTTTTAGATATGCTAGAGGCCTCTTCGTACCAAATTATTGCAAGCCAAGATCCCCTAGCCAAACACAATATCTATTCATAAGGGGTTATTTAAAATAAACATCAAATCTTTGTGCTTTCTAGGGTTATAATATAATGAACCCCATGAGTTTATGAGAAATAGAGCTTTAACTTTTATGCAAATCTCTTTCAATGTTTAATAGATGTCAAGATGCTCATCATTGTTCATTAGTGATTGATGCACTCTTTTATCAATGGCAATATGTCACAAGGGATTTTTGTGGTGTCTTTGGACATACAAAATCTCTAATTTGTCAGTGTGGTCATAATGCTCGCCCTCTTTTGAGGAACCCAGTGGATGCTTTAAAAAAAAAAGGATTAATGTGAATTCGTTATACATGAGATTTCTAAAATGAACGGTCAAAGAAGATGTGTTATGGCTATCGCTTGTTGATGAATAAGAATATTAAAACTATTGAGGAATGAACCGAGTGCACAACTTGGAGGAGAAGTGATTAAGTAAAAATTGATTGAGTTGAAAGCTAAAGCGTTTGTCACATTCCAAGGGCTTGAGATTTCAAAGATTGTTGCACGAGCCCACCATTGTGGAACATTGAATTCCAACAAAGGAAGTCTAAGGATGGAGCAAGAGTTTGTATTTAGTGTGAAGTGATTAAGTAAAAATCGATTGAGTTGAAAACTAAAGCGTTTGTCACATTCCAAGGGCTTGAGAACCCTAGAAGAGAACACACAAGGTGAGAGGCTGAAAATTCTTCTTCTACTTTGACACAACAAAAGAGTTCTACAAGAAGATAAAGTGACTAACACAAATTATAGAGTATATACAAACGGTCCATAATGTGAACATGCTAAGAGGAGTGGGTAGATGTGGACTAGTGAGTTCTGTAGAATCTTTGAAGAAGATATGTCGATGCGAGCTACCAAACTCGCTAGTGATGTAAATGTCAAACGGTCATGCATGCGCCTTGTGAGTGTCAGCTCTCATGTTGAGCTTGACATCTCAACACTCCCTCTGCAGCTCAACTCCAACTCATGAACTCCAAGCATATCTCAAAATCTTTGGAGCTTCTCAGCTCTCAAGGACTTTGTGAAGATGTCAAAAGGACCTGATCCTGTGTGTGGTGTCGTAGGCCAAGTCTATGTCGCCTGCCGACATTCTCTTTCGCATGAAGTGGTAATGTACCTAAATGTGTCTTGTCCGCGAATGAAAAATTGGGTTTTTGGCCAACTGTATACTCCTAAGATTGTGATAATATATGACAACCTTTATGTCCACATGCAACCCCAAATCAGCAAAAGTAGCTTGCGTAACCAACTGTATACTCCTAAGATTGTGACAATATATGACAACCTTTCTGTCCACATGCAACCCCAAATCAGCAAGTAGCTTGCGTAGTAGTGGATTCATCGGCATGGCAACACATAGAAGAGGAGATGTTGAAATTCAAGGATGAGCCATGTCACTTTACGACTTGGATTGGGTATGGATGGATTCAATCCATTTGGTCTCAAATCAACATCATGGAGCACATGACCAGTGGTAGTAGTGAACTTCAATCTCCCTCCTTGGAAGTCAGTAAAGAAGGGTCAAGGGATTCTAGCTCTTCTTGTGCCCAGCAACAACAAGCGTAATGTCAAGAACATGGATGTGTACCTTAAACCTTTTATCGAGAGAGGAGCTTGAGACACTATGGCGCAACATCCAAGTGCATGACTTGTCCTAACCGCTTACATAACATACCATAAAGGTGAAGACAATTTTAATGTGGACAATGCATGACTTTCCAGGATATGGAGAGTGCCTTGATATGTTTTTTATGCTTTACCTTCCTATGAAGTTCACTTATAATAGATAATTTAAATTGAACCTAATTTTACTATTAGATTTACTTGTGTATGTGCACTAGGGTTTTCTCTCTCTATATATGTTTGCTTCATACCTAGGCTATCTCTACTAATTAATAAGGTCTTCTCAATTCTCTTAACCTAATCCCTTGGGTTAATCTAGATAGACATAAATTATATGGTGAGAGAAAATTAATTCTAAGGTCATGTCAATTCTCTTACCCCAATCCCTTGTGTTAATATAGATAGACATAAATTATATGGTCTCATAGACCAATAATTCTTTAGTAATCCTAAGCTTCATATGCTGAAGGTAGTTAATCAATTGTTAGGATATGGTGCAAAATCTAAGCTTATTCCAAAAAATTAATAAAGTAATCAAATTTCGTCTGCCTTAACCTAATGTATGCTTCCTTGAGAATAAAGATCAATATAGGCTTTTAAAGCCTTACTACACCTACAGCCTTAATAGAACTTACCCTAAGGTAGAAATACCTTCCTAATATAGTGTATTAAATTAGACATAGAATTTTTAAGTTATTAAATCAATTGGAATCAAGATACCAACACAATTTAATTGCAAGATACCTTCCTAATATAGTGTATTAAATTAGACATAGAATTTTTAAGTTATTAAATCAATTGGAATCAAGATACCAACACAATTTAATTGCAAGAGTTAGTAAGAGAAATGTTAATTTTTGAATATGAGAGTTGATTAGCCTAGCTTGAGTGCTGGAGTAGGATCTATTTATGAATAGAGAAGCAACAGAAGTCCATGAGTTTTTCTTGAGCTCCTAGGTGTGCTATAGTGTTCCCAAAGCTCTTACACAGGACGAGGTAAAAATGATATGTAGGTGTTGAAAACTTTACGAGTACACTCTCCTATCATTAGGAAGTGAATGGGGTCTTCTTGGGCCCTTTAATTTGCCCAAGCCTAATCAAGGTGATTAAGGAATAGCCAAATGGGGGGTTGCCATGTGGACTAAAATGTTGGGTTTGTAAGAGAGGTGTAAAAGTGGTCAAAGGGTGCACTTTTTTCCCCAAAAGGGGGGGAGGCAATTTTACAATTTTCGGACCTCCATAACTTCTACATACAAGCTCCGATTTGAGCGGAGATTATAGATCCGTGATCTACGCATCAAGAGCTTTCCATAGATATGTTACATGATATGGTTTTGTCCGCTAGATTTTAAATTTCATTTTCCCCCCAAAATTCAAATTCGAATAAAGTAGCCGTTTTGAAGCTTCTAATTAGAAAATGTTTCTTCTTAAGAGAAAAGGTTTGACTCCTTAAACTGCCAAATAAAAGGGCCCAAGAAGCCTTCCATTGAGGTCCTAATGCCTAGATAAAAGCTTGTGGATTTCTCAAGGTCTAGGGGGCGTTTATATACTTGAAAATGACAAGTGGCCACTCTTGTAAGATCCCTCTTACTAAGCAAGAAATTTTAATTAATTATGGAAAAATATTTTTGTTTATTAGTTTGAGAAAAGTTTCTAAATAAAAATATTAAAACCTGTCACAAAAGTTTTAAGGTCTATGTGCGAATATAAAAGGAAAGCCTTGGGTGCACATGTGCACATTAATATGCACACCTGTAAAAAAACAATTTAGGTCAATAAGGTAAAATAATAAATCTTAATTAGAAAAAATAAAATAAATAATTAAATCATGTGTCAATGGTGGTTAATTAAGATATTACGGTATTTAATTGCAAGAGTTTCCCTTGGAAAAATAAATTAATATATACCAAATTGTGTGTGTGCATATTAATTAAATTAGTAGTTGGACTAAGGGTAATTCTTCTAATGTTTGGAAAACCATGGTTTAGGCAAAACAAATAAAGGTAGATTGGGTTAGTAGGTGATGGTTTACCTACCCATGGTATTTTAATGGTTTATGATAAATGGTAACTTATACAAAACTAGAGTCATGCACCTTCACTTTAGATAAAGTGCATGCATATTACTCTAAGATTTAGTTTAGCCTTTGATTTCTAAAATGTGCATGGATTGCATGGTAGGTATAGCATGACATCAACTCAAGATTTACTAGTGGCATGTGGTATTTTGTTAATGGTTTATGCAAAACTAGAGTCATGCACCTTCACTTTAGACAAAGTGCATACATGATTTTTTGGCATGGATTTCTGCAAGAATAAATGATAAGTTTGAGTATTGAAAATCTCAGGGTTGGCCAATGCATGTTCGGCTCAAAGTGGCACAATCCATTATGATTAGCATGATATCTTTTCTCTTGCCTTTATTGCCATGGACGTGCAAAGATTTGCATTAGATACAACAGAAAATTAGATTTATGCTATGGAAAAGAGCAAGAAATAATCCAGGGCAGACGTGGATTTCTTGGAAACATGTTACTACTCCGAAGAGGAGTGGAGGGGCAGCCCTATTAGATGTTTGATTATGTATGGTCGCTATAGGAGATGGCCTTTATTGCAAGATATGTGTGTATCTCAAGAGCCATGGGTGGTAATGGCTAAGGCCCTCATAGAGGAGGTCGCACTTGTGCATGGTAATACTAGGATTTATGGTACATGGTGGGATGTAGTGAATGGTTCCCAACAGGTTCAAGTGGTGTCTTCACCTCTCCTTTCTTGTCTGATGATCTCATGGAAGGAGGTGCTGGCACACACTAAATGGAAGCCTTCAGATCAACGGTCTATGGTAGGTGAGGTGTTGGCTACTTCAGGACTTCTGGAGTGGCCTGACAAACTTTTTGTGCACACACTAAATGGAAGCCTTCAGTCAACAGTCATAGTTGAATTCTATGGTAGGTGAGGTGTTGGCTACTTCACAACTTCTGGAGTGGCCTGACAAACTTTTGGAGTGGCCAAAATTCAATAGAATGGATCGATTGGGACTAGTGAGAATTATAGATGCTTTATTGCCATGCAGAGGCCACTTATTATCTTTCTAGAAAATCCGCCATCAATATTTTCGGGTTCCACGTGTGGATATGTACAGTTATGGGAGAAGGTGAGGGAAGGCCTTACACCATTTGGTGATATTCCTTAGTTGGAGGATCAATAACCTTGGTTAGATTGGGCATTTAGAAAGCCTGAGGACATTGTCCAGCGTACAACAAATCAAGTGTACCATATGATGGTGGAAGATAAGTGTTGGATCGCTGAGAAGGCTAATAGGGTATGGAAATGTAGGGCTAGGTGTAAGGAACTAATCTTATAGGGTTGGCGGTCTAAGATTCCATATCAAGGGAAGGTGTTTCTATGGCGCATGCTAGTTAGAGGCCTACCATTAGGGGATGAGTTGCGAAAGCGATGGATTGCTTCTGGTAATTGTGTATTTTGTACTACATGTTTGGAAACATTCCCGATCTTTTCATTTCATGTCTGGTGTGGCAAAGAAGGTGTGGGTTTTCCTTTCTCGCATATGGATTCTGTTGAACAGATAGGCCCGTAAAGGTTAAAGAATGGATTTTTGGCAAGATTCTGAATAGGCCAAATAACCCAGAACATTCAATCTTCTTTTATTTTTTCAAGTGGATAGGTTAATGGCATATCTAGTTAACTAGGAATGCCTTCATAATTAATGTAAAAGTGCATATTACAGCTCACATACGTCGTATATAAGGGCTACTATTGTGGCTAGTATCTTCCTTGCGGTTAGCTCATTTGGTAAAGAATGACAGTACTCCAAGGGAATTAGTGAGGGAAAGCTAGTACATCACATGGCAACCATGTGGCCATTTGCAAAGTAATTTTTGGTAATATATCTTCTATTACGAAAACGAGAGAGAGAGAGAGAGAGAGAGAGAGAGAGAGAGAGATAGATTTCTATTAACTTATGTCTGAGATTAAAACGACCTTTGAGACTAAAGGCTGGTTGTACAATAAGGGTCCTCACTTTGGATCTTCTTCCAAGTTTTCTTGTAATAAAAATTAGTCATTTTTCACTAAAATTGGCTAATCTCACCCACTTGGCAAAAGAATTTTACATTGAGATCTTCTAATAAAACATCAAAATCTTAGTCATGCACTTGAATGTATGGTTTGATCGAAAATAAAAAACTTCAAATGCTAAATTTCCTCTGCGTACAAATATAGTACATATGGCATGTCCCAAACTTAGACAGGTACATAATATGACCATGAAATGTTAATAATACAGTACATATGGCATTTCCCAAACATAGATAGGTAGATAGTACGACCATAAAAGTTAACAACTTCTTTGTTTTAACCCTAATTCCACCCCCACATTGCACACAAGGAAGGCATGTATTGGAGATCTTAACTTGATTTATTGGGTAATTTTTGCATGTAATTTTATTTGAAATTAATTATCATATATTTTGAAAGTATACAAAAACGGTATTGTTTTTTTATAGTACATCTTTATACCAGAAATTATGTATTTTTACTTGCTTAAATGATACAAGGATAGAAAATTATGAGGACAATGTGCCCGTATGGTCAAATTTCATTCTTAATGGTTAGATTTTCCAAGATCTCACGTGGAAATTTACTTCAAAGTGTTTAAGGAGCTGAATATAATTAGTAAATTAATTATTAAAAAAATTATGCGATTATGTAATAATTTTATATGAGCAAGTAGTGCTAATCAAGGTGAATTTATGGAAAAAACGTTGGTTTAATTAGAGTCAGAAAAGGTCTACTTTCATGTATTTTATGTGAAAATAGCTCTACTTGAGTAGTTTCTTCTATTTCAAGCCTAAACCCAAGTCTAACTAGGCTTGGTAAAGTAGGTTAGGTAATCTACCAAACCTAGGTAGATACCCCTAAGGTGGCCATGCAAGTGGCCACGTGTCTGACATGTCACCTACACATGGCATTCATTCCACCTCAACGTGCCACCTCAATGTGCCACCTCACTATGCCACCTTAACATTGAAAATATGGCTTGCTATCTCATTCATTGATGGCTTGGAATGCCACCTCACTATTAATGACATGGAATGCTACATCATTAGATGCCACGGCACATGGACTAACACATCATCAAGGAGGGAGAGCTGCAACCTCACCTTGAGTTGCTACCACGTGTCGCATGTGTATGCCATGTCAATAGAGTCAGCCATGCCACATTATCCCTCCCCCATGTATGGGTGCTTGCATTCATGGTTTCACACACATGTAAAGTAATTTATATTTAATTTATATAGATAATCCTTGCATATGTATGTAAAATACTATTATGATACTTAATTTATTTAAATAAATATATACCTCAATAAGAAAATACATTATTACACGTATATGAATTTTTTTAAAATTATATATATGTTAATTTATTAAATATATATTATTTTTTTGTATGTTTTTTTAAATTTTTGATTAATAAATTTTAATTAAAAAATAATATATGTAAATTAAATAATATATTACATATAGACTTCTTCTTTTCTAATACAACTCTTTAAATTTCTTCTCAAATATATATATATATGTACATATATATATAACATCATAGTTTAAAAGTATATATTTTGTGTCTTCTTCTTACAAGAGATTTTCTTTATTTTCATATTTTCTTTATTTTTTAAAAAATTATTATATCAAAATCCTCTCCATTTTAAAAATCTAACCAAAGATATCATGTAGTTTTAATAAAGAAGATATATCTATTAATCGATAATCATCCAATTGAAAAAGGGAATCCTTATCTTATGAATTAGAATATCCAATACAATACAAGTGTAAGAGAGTGTTGTTTCCCCTTGCCATACATTTTTTTAATTGGGGAAGACTCGTGTCTCTGACGACCAAAATTCAAAAACAAGATCTTTAACCTCATGTGTGATGATGTTACTTTGAGATTGTTGTCTTTGGCATGTTTGCAGGGGCAAGACTCCATCCTCTTCTAATTGTAGGCGAACATTGACTACATAGAGGTTTCTCTTGTGCATACCTAGAACCTTTGCTGCCTTTGCTAATTAAGCAGATAGATTTGATGTTGCCACCAAGTCCATTGAAATCATCACCATTAAGTACCATCATTAGAGATTCTCTCCTTAATAAAATCTCATCTTTTGATCGAGGCACTTTTTGACTTGTGTCAAAGTGTTGCAAATGTTGGCTAGCACAGCTCTTTCACAACCCATTTCTTCATCTTGAACATCGCTAAAATTGGGATGGAGGAGTTCCTCAAATATTTGCTTCTGAGTAGCTTTGTTGAGGGCCTTCGCCTGCTTGTACCAAGAGTTAGCAACAACTCTACAAATTTTCTTTCTTTCCTTCTCATTGAGACGGAGCTATTCTCTTCATCCCTTTTTGTCTCCTTGGATTTTTTGTCGATGCTAGTCTTTGTTTTGCAACCTAATACTGCCTAATTTTCTTAGTTCCTTCTTAACCAAGAATATTCCTCCCTCCATTTGCTTACGCCTCTGCATTGTGAAAATTTTAATCTTGTCTCATTTCATGCCCATCAATATTCATCCCCTTGAAATGAGATGAAAGTACTACTAGACCATTCTGACCCTTACCAACCATACTTTGCAAGTTTCTTTGATCTTTAAACATTATTTAGAAAATAGGTCTTTAGATTCGATGGGTGTGGCGGTGTGTTTTAGATAGGGAAAGAGGGAGAGAGAGCTCTAGAGGAGAGGGAGAGAGATATTGATGGGAAAAACTTTGCATAAGCCAGTTTGATTTATTTTATGGAAAAGAGCAGGAAATACGCCAGGGGAGACGTGGATTTCTTGGGAACATATTACTATTCCCAAGAGGAGTGGAGGGGCAGCCCCATTAGATGTAAGATTAAATATGGTCACTAGGAGATGGCCTTTATTGCAAGATATGTGTGTATCTCAAGAGCCATGGGTGGCTAAGTTTCTCATAGAGGAGATTGCACTTGTGCATGGTAACACCAGGATTGATGGTACATGGTGGGATGTAGTGAATGATTCACCTCTCCTTTCTCATTTGATGATCTCATGGAAGAAGATGTTGGCACACACTAAATGGAGTCCTTCAAGATCAACGGTTGCAGTTGGAGTCTATGGCTGGCAGGTGAGGTGTTGGCTACTTCACGACTTTTGGAGGGCCTTACAAACTTGTTAAGCGGCCAAAATTCAATGGAATGTCTCGATTGGGACTAGTGAGAATTTTGGATGCTTTATTTCCATGTAGGGGCCGCTTATTGTCTTTTCGGAAAATCCATCAATATTTTTGGGTTCCATGTGGATATGTACACTTATGGGAGAAGGTGAGGGCAACACTTCCATCGTTTGGTGATATTGCTCAGTTCGAGGATCAACACCCTTGGTTAGATTAGGCATTTAGAAAGCCTTATGACATTTTCCAACGTACAGCAAATCAAGTATACCATATGATGGTGGAAGATAAGTCATGCAACACTGAGAAGGCTAATAGGGTATGCAACGTCAAGAAGAGTAGGGCCTAGTGGAAGGAAGTAATCTGCTCTAGTGGTCTAAGATTACATATCAAGGGAAGGTGTTCCTATGGTGCATGCTAGTTGTAGGCTTACCATTAGGAGACTAGTTTTGCGAAAGCGGCAGATTGCTTCTGATAATTGTGTGTTTTGTACTACATGCTTGTAAACATGCTTGCATCTTTTCATTTCATGTCCAGTGGCAAAGAAGGTGTGGGATTTCCTTTCTCACGTATGGAATCCGTTGCCAGATAAACCCATAAAGGTTAAAGTTTGGAATTTTGGCAAGCTTTTGAATGGGCCAAAAAAACCAAAACATTCAGTTTGTGGCATATCTGGTTAACTAGTAATGCCTTCATATTTGATGCAAAAGTTGGTAATACAACTCCCGTAGGTCGTATAGAAGGGCTACTATTGTGGCAAGACTTTTCCTTGCAACGGTCAGCTAATTTGGTGGAGAATGACACAGCTATATATTGGATGAGGATGTGGAGATAGGGAAGGCTCTGATACCATGTGAAAATCATGAATATCATGAGCATGTGTAAAGTGATTAGTACTAATCCTACATTAGTTTGGTGATTAAAATAATCTAACGTGGGTGAAATCTAAGCATACTCATAATGATAACTTGCTAAACTAATTAATCAAAAAACTTAAGCACAATTAGGTTACAAGATTGAGACTTGTGCTCATAACAGAGGCTTAAGAGCGTGCTTCATATTTCATTGCTTGAAATGCCCCCTTTTTATATGGATGGGTACAACATTAGCTTTGCTAGCTCATGTGGGATAGTTCAGCTTTGCTCATGTGGCTTCGTGCTGGGGACTTTTCTCTTGCTTAGCTTAGTCTACTCACTCCCTATCTCTTCCTTGTACTTAATGGCACCACATCTATCAACAGGTAGCATCGCAGCTATTAGCGTGGATATAGCCATGCCCATATCCGCATACTAGGAAAAAAAGGTCCCCTTTTGCAGATTCCAAACAGTAGTTTTTTGCTCAAGGAATGGATTGTTGATGGACGTTCGCATTCTAGATATTGGTTTGCAGGCTCCCACCATGCATAGATGATTGTCACCACCTTCTTCTTCCTGAGGATGCCACGCCACCCCCCCGAGAAGTTGGCATGAGCGATTGTGCCAAACGATTCCATGTTCATGTGAGACATCCAAGGGAGAAATCATGTGTTTATAGGAAATCGCAATAAAACATGTGCAAGATTACAGCCGATTCAAAGATATACGGTGTCCAAATTCTTTGGTGAGTATATATATTCAATATCACATGTTCTTATGCACGTGATTTAGGTATTCATAAGGTAGTCTATGTTTTTTAGGATGAGGACAAGGAGGAGACATGTCGTAGAATATGAGGGATTCTATGCCTCACTACTCTATGACAAGTGGACAACTACATCATAGAGTATTTAGAGACCTCCATGCTAGAAGTGGAGTGAGCTCGTGTTCTCATCATCATGAGGAAGAAATTCCTCCATCAATGGCACATGAAGTCAATGGTGAAGTTTTGGGCATGGACGAGATGATTGATGACTTCTTTGAGCTTCAAACCACACTTGACAAAGATCAATTTGTGAAAGCCCTGAGCACTCTATACGAAGGGTGTGTATATTCCAATCTTCGTGCGACCTTGGAATTACTAAACTTGTGAAACCATGTATGATTGGATCAATGCTAGTATTACAAGCCTCTTTCAATGAGTCCATAATGTTTATGGTTATTAGTAATTGAAAAGATGCAAGGGAGAAGAGAGCTTGAGCTCTTGCAAGCACACACACACACTCACACAAGCCCTAGAAAAGAAGACACAAGGTGAGAGGCTGAAAATTCTTCTTCTTCTTCACACAACAAAATTGGTCTACAAAGAAGATAAAGTGACTAACACACATAATAGAGTATATACAAGCGGTCCATAATGTGAACATGCTAAGAGGAGTGGGTAGATGTGGACTAGTCAGTGCTATAGAATCTCTGGAGTGCGAAGATATGTCGGTGAAAGTTACCAAACCCGCCAGTGATGTAAATGTCAAACAATCATGCAGGCTCCTCGTGAATGTCAGCTCATGTTGAGCTTGACATCTCAACACTCCCTCTCAAGCTTAACTCCAGCTCATGAACTCTAAGCATATCTCAAAATTTACGGACCTTCTCAGCTCCCAAGGCCTTTGTGATGAAGATTCCAACGACCTGATCCTGTGTGCTGACGTAGGCCAAGTCTATGTCACCTGCATAACCAAGCTACCTCACATGCTGCCACCGCAGTTTCTCTATACTCTACCTGTGTACTTGACAAGGCAACTATGGGCTGCTCCATGTCAGAACAGCACTCCCCAATGAAAACATAAATCCACTTGTAGATCTCTTGTCTGAGATGCTACCTGCCCAATCTGCATCTGTGTACCCATATAGCTCCAATGGTACATCTGCTGCCTGCATAAAACAATGCATAATCAACAGTGGCCCTCAAATACCGAAGCGTACATCACACACTATCAAGATGTGGTTTGCACGGAACCTACATAAACTCGCTCTCTAAGCGAATAGTGTAATTCAAATCTGGCCTACTGATTGTGACATAGATCAAACTCCGATCTTCCTGTACATAGTGGGATCCTCCAATACGTAACCTGCATCCGCACTAAGATTGCCATTTTGATCTAATGGCACCAAGATTGGCTTACAATCAACCATCCCTTACTTGGACAACATGTCTGACAACCAAATACCAGGTGTGCGAATGACCTCAATTTCTAAAAAGTAGCATAGATCTCCCAAATCCTTCATCTCTCAAACGCCCTTTTGAGAAAACTTTTCACATGCTCAATCTCATCCAAGTTGTCACCCCCAACAATAAGATCATCTATATAATCTACATAAATGGTGATGATCACAATACCCTTATCACTCTTGCGCACATACAAAGAGTGATCTACATCTGCTATATGAAAACAAATAGTGACAAGATACTCAGCAATCTTGTCATGCCATGCTCGTGGAGCTTGCTTCATCCCATATACAAAGCCTTACAAAGCTTATATACATACTCTGGGTGACTTGTATACTCAAAACTTGGTGGCTGATCCATATACACCTCTTCTTGCAAGTCACCATGTAAGAACGCATTTTTTGCATCCACCCGATGTAAAAACCAGCCTTTAGCTGTAGCCTCCGCAATCACAACTCTCACAGTCTCCATCTTTGCAACTAGGGCAAATGTCCCCTCATAATCAATCCCATGTGTCTGTGCATAGCCTTTGGCTACCATAATCAATCCCATGTGTCTGTGCATATCCTTTGGCTACCATAATCAATCCCATGTTTTTTCTATATTTATGCTAGGATGAGAGAGAGAGAGAGAGAGAGAGAGAGAGAGAGAGATTTCTATTAATTTATGTCTAAGATCAAAACAAGCTTTGAGACTAAAGGGTGCTTGTACAGTTAGAGTCCTCACTTTGGATCACCTTCCAAGTTTTCTCCAGTGGAAATTTACTTTAAAGTCTTAAAGCAACTGAACATAATTAGTAAATTAATTATTTAAAAAATTTATGCAATTATGTAATAATTTTATATAAAATAATATATATAAATTAAATAATATATTACATAGACTTCTTCTTTTCTAATACAACTCTTTAAATTTATTCTCAAATATATATATATAATTTTATAGTTTAAAAATATATATTTTGTGTCTTCTTCCTAAAAGAGATTTTCTTTATTTTATATTTTCTTTATTTTTAATTATTTATTTTTAAAAAATTTATTATATCAAAATTCTTTCCATTTTAAATCAAAAAATATATCTATTAATCCATAATCATCCAATTGAAAAAGGGAATTCTTATCTTATGAATTAGAGTGTTGTTTCCTCTTGCCATACAATTTTTTTATTGGGGGACACTCATGTCTCTGACGTCCAAAATTCGAAAACAAGATCTTTAACCTCATGTGTGATGATGTTACTTTGAGATTGTTGTCTTTGGCATGTTTGCAGGAGCAGGACTCCATCCTCTTCTAATTGTAGGCGAGCATTGACTACATAGAGGTTTCTCTTGTGCATACCTAGAACCTTTGCTGCCTTTGCTAAGCTAATAGATTTGTTGTTGTTGCCATCAAGTCCATAGAAATCATCACCATTAAGTACCATCATTAGATATATTCTCTTTAAGAGAAGCTCATCTTTTGATCGAGGTACTTTTTTACTTATGTCAAAGTGTTGCAAATGTTGGCTAGTACAGCTCTTTCACAACTCATTTCTTCAAGTTGAACATCGCTTAATTTGGGATCGAGGAGTTCTTCAAATATTTGCTTGTGAGTAGCTTTCTTGAGGGCCTTCATTTACTTGTACCAAGAGTTAGCTACAACTCTACAAATTTTCTTTCTTTCCTTCTCATTGATGGAGCTATTCTCTTCACCCCTTTGCTTCTTGGTTTTTTTGTGGATGCTAGTCTTTGTTTTGCAACCCAATACTGCATGATTTTCTTAGTTCCTTCTTGACCAAGAATAACCCTCCCTCAACTTGCTTATGCCTCTTCATTGTGAAAATTTTAATCTTGTCCCATTTCATGTCCATTACTATTCATCTTAAAATGAGGTGAAAGTACTACTAGACCATTCTGACCCTGACCAACCATACTTTGCAAGTTTCTTTGATCTTAAAAAATTATTTAGAAAATAGGTATTTAGATTCTATATGGGTGTGGCGGTGTGTTAAAGAGAGAGAGAGAGCTCTAGAGGTAGTGTGCTTGAGAAAGAGAGAGAGAAAGAGAGAGAGAGAGAGAGAGAGAGAGAGAGATTGACGGGCAAAGCTTTGCATCATCTACAACAGCCAATTTGATTTATTCTATGGAAAAGAGCAAGAAATATGCCAAGGAGACGGATTTCTTGGGAACATGTTACAGCTCCGAAGAGAAGTGGAGGGGCAACCCCATTAGATGTAAGATTAAATATGGTCGCTACTAGGAGATGGCCTTTATTGCAAGATATGTGTGTATATCAAGAGCCATGGGTGGTAATGTGCATGGTAATACCAGGATTGATGGTACATGGTGAGATGTAGTGAATGGTTCAAGTGGTGACCTCACCTCTCCTTTCTCATTGGGTGGTAATGTGCATGGTAATACCAGGATTGATGGTACATGGTGAGATGTAGTGAATGGTTCCCAATAGGTTCAAGTGGTGACCTCACCTCTCCTTTCTCATTTGATGATCTCATGGAAGGAGGTGTTGGCACACACTAAATGGAAGCTTTTAGATCAACGATTGTAGTTGGATTCTATGGCAGGTGAGGTGTTGGCTACTTCATGACTTTGGAGTGGCCTGACAAACTTGTTGAGTGGCCAAAATTCAATAGAATGGCTCGATTGGGACTAGTGAGAATTATGGATGCTTTTTTTCTATATAGGGGCTGCTTATTGTCTTTTTGGAAAATCCATCAATATTTTCAAGTTCCACATGGATATGTACAGTTATGGGAGAAGGTGAGGGCAGCACTTACACCATTTGGTGATATTCTTGAGCAGCTCGAGGATCAACACCCTTGGTTAGATTAGGCATTTAGAAAGCCTCCGGACATTGTCCAACGTACAACAAATCAAGTATACCATATGATGGTGTAAGATAAGACCTGGATCACTGAGAAGGCTAATAGAGTATGGAACAGCAAGAAGAGAGTAGGGTCTCGTGGAAGGAAGTTATCTGGTGGTCTAAGATTCCATATCAAGGGAAGGTGTTCCTATGGCGCGTGCTAGTTGGAGGCTTGCCATAAGGTGACTAGTTTTGCGAAAGTGACGGATTGCTTTTCATAATTTTGTGTTTTGTACTACATGCTTGTAAACATGCTCGCATCTTTTGATTTCATGTCCAGTGTGGCAAAGAAGGTGTGGGATTTCCTTTCTCGTGTATGGAATCCATTGACAGATAGGCCCGTAAAGGTTAAAATTGGAATTTTGGCAAGCTTCTGAATGGGCCAGAAAACCTAGAACATTCAATTTTCTTTCATTTTTTTAGGTGGACAAATTTGTGGCATATCTGGCTAACTAGTAATGCCTTTATATTTGATGCAAAAGTTGATATTACAACTCACATAGGTCGTATAAAAGGGCTACTATTGTGGCAAGTCTCTTCCCTCCTTGTTGCGACGCTCATTTGGTGGAGAATGACACGGCTATATATTGAATGAGGACGTGGAGATAGGGAAGGCTCTGAGATACCATGTTAAAATCATGGATATCATGTGCATGTGTAAAGTGATTAGTACTAATCCTACATTAGTCTGGTGATTAAACTAATCTAAGGTGGGTGACATCTAAGTATATGCATAATGATAACTTGCTAAAGTAATTAATTAGAAGACTTAAGCACAATTAGGTTACAAGATTGAGACGTGTACTCATATAGAGGCTTAAGATCTTGCTTCATATTTCATTTCTTGAAATGCCCCCTTTTTATATGGGTGGGTACAACATTAGCTTTTCTAGCTCATGTGGGATAGTTCAGCTTTGCTCATGTGGATTCTTCCTGGACTTTTCTCTTGCTTGGCTTAGTCAACTCACTCCCTATCTCTTCCTTGTGCTCAATGGCAATGAGTCCATAATGTTTATGGTTATTAATAATTGAAAAGATACAGGGCACAAGAGAGCTTGAGCTCTTGCAAACAGCACACACACACTCACACAAACCCTAGAAGAGATCACACAAGGTGAAAGGCTGAAAATTCTTTTTCTTCTTCACACAAAAAAAGAGATCTATAAAGAAGATAAAGTTGCTAACACACATAATAGACTATATACAAGTGGTCCATAATGTGAACACGTTAAGAGGAGTGGGTAGCGGTGGACTAGTCAGTGCTATAGAATCTCTGGAAAAGGTATGTCGGTGCTAGCTACCAAACCCATCCCAATGATGTAAATATTCAAAAGTCATGGAGGCGCCTCGTGAGTGTCAGTTCATGTTGAGCTTCACATCTCAACACTCCCCATCAAGCTCAACTCTAGCTCATGAACTCCAAGCATATCTCAAAATTAGCAAAGCTTCTTAGCTCCCAAGGCTTTTGTGAAGATGTCACTGACCTAATCCTGTGTGCTGACATAGGCCAAATCTATGTCGCCTGCCAAGAATCCCTGATGAAGTGGTAATGTACCTCAATGTGTTTCGTTCGTGCATGAAAAGTTGGGTTCCTGTCCAACTATATACTGCTAAGATTCTCACAATATATGACAACCTTTCTCTCCGCATGCAACCCCAAATTAGCAAGTGTCTTACATAACCAAGCTACCTCACATGCTACCACCGCAGCTCCTCTGTACTTGACAAGGCAACTGTGGGATGCTTCTTGCTGCTCCATGTCATAGCAACACTCCCTAATGGAAACATAAATCCACTGGTAGATCTCGTGTCTAAGATGCTACCTGCCCAATCTACATCTGTGTACCCATATAGCTCCAATGGTACACCTGCACCATAAAACAATGCATAATCAACAATGGCCCTCAAATATCGAAGCATACATCACACACTGTCAAGATGTGGTTTGCATGGAACCTGCATAAACTGACTCTCTAAGCCAAAAGTGTAACTCAAATCTGGCCTGCTGATAGATTAAACTCCCCACGATCTTCCTATGCATAGTGGAATCCTCTAACACATAACCTACATCTGCACTAAGCTTGCCATTTTGATCTAATGGCACTGAGATTGGCTTACAATCAGCCATCCCATACTTGGGCAACATGTCCAATGCATACTATCTCTGTGTGACAGCCAAATACTCTCAAGTGTGCCAATGACCTCAATTCCCAAAAATTAGCGCAAATCTCCCAAATCCTTTATCTCAAACTTCCTTTTGAGAAGACTTTTCACATGCTCAATCTCATCCAAGTTGTCGCCCCCAACAATAAGATCATCTACGAGCCACTAGAATCTCCATCAAACAAGAGAATGCCCTGCAGAAATATCAGGCATACCAAGGGGATCAACCACTTTCTCTTTGCCTTTATGTGATCATGTACCAACTACATTTTCAGGAGGACTGGTATTATGACGATGCAGCCTACCACTCCATGGTCTATCAATATAACCATGGGATGAGGACTCTCCTAGTCCACTCAATGACTGTGATTGCTAATTTTCATTCTGTGCAACCACATTTCCACTTACATCATCCCCAACAACATCTTTTTCAACAGCATACCAGCTACTCATCTCATCAAATACATCCCTGCTTACCCTCAATTCATGTGTAGCAGAGTTATAACATCTATATCCCTTTTGCAAAAGAATGGCATTTAGAGACAATTTACATGTAGATACATTCCGCATCAAAATGGAGTTGTTGAGCAAAAAAACAGGCACATTGAAGAGATAGCACAAGCATTGACAGAGAAGAATATGATGCATAGCTACTAGGCTGAGGTTGTGTCTACAACAATTTATATCATGAACGGGACTCCTACTACAGCCATACATGATGTAACGCCAGAGAAGAAGTTTACTGGCAGGAAACCTGATTTGTCTCGCTTGAAAGTTTTTAGATGTATTCCATATGTGCATGTGCTAGATGAGTTGTGTACTAAGCTAGATCCAAGCAGAAAAATCTATATTTATTGTGTATTCCCTTAAGCAAAAGGGATATAGATGTTATAACCCAAATAATAGAGCATATACAAACGGTCCATAATGTGAACACGCTAAGAGGAGTAGGTAGATGTGGACTAGTGAGTTCTGTAGAATCTCTGACGAAGATATGTCGGTGCCAGCTACCAAACTCGCCAGTGATGTAAATGTCGAATGGTCATGCAGGCGCCTTGTGAGTGTCAGTTCATGTTGAGCTTGACATCTCAACACTCCCCCTCAAGCTCAACTCCAACTCATGAACTCCAAGCATATCTCGAAATCTATGGAGCTTCTCAGCTCTTAAGGCCTTTGTGAAGATGTCAACGACCTGATCTTGTGTGCTGCCGTAGGCCAAGTCTATGTCGCTCGCCTGCCAAGACTCTCTCCCGGCGGATAAAGTGGTAATTTACCTAAATGTGTTTTGTCTGCAAATAAAAAACTGGGTTTCTGCTGGCAAATTGCATACTCCTAAGATTGTCACAATATATGACAACCTTTCTGTCCACATGCAACCCCAAATCAACAAGTAGCTTTCATAACTAAGCTACCTCACATGCTAACACCCCACAGCTCTGTACTCTGCCTCTATGCTCGACAAGGCAACTATGGGATGCTTCTTGTTGCTGCTCCATGTCACAGCAGCACCTCCCAATGAAAACATAAATCCACTGGTAGATCTCCTGTTGTGTCTGAGATGCTACTTGCCCAATCTCCATCTGTGTACCCATATAGCTCCAATGTTACACCTGCTATACAAAACAATGCATAATCAACAGTGGCCCTCAAATATCGGAGCGTACGTTGCACACTTTCAAGATGTTTGCGTGGAACTTACATAAACCAATTCTCTCTCTAAGGCAACCATGTAACTCAAATCTAGCCTGTTGATCATCATGACAAAGATCAAACTCCCCAAGATCTTCTTGTACATAGTGGGATCCTCCAACACATAGCCTACATCTGCATTAAGCTTGCCATTTTGACCAATGGCACCAAGATTGGCTTTAAATCAGCCATCCCATACTTGGACAACATGTCCAATGCATAATGTCGTTGTGACAGCCAAATACCCTCAGGTGTGCGAATGACCTCAATTCCCAAAAAGCAGTGCAAATCTCCCAAATCCTTCATCTCAAACTTCCTTTTAAGAAGACTTTTCACATGCTCAATCTCATCCAAGTTGTCACCCCCAGTAATAAGATCATCTACATAAATGGTGATGATCACAATACCCTTATCACTCTTACACACATACAAAGAGTGATCTACAGCTGTCATATGAAAACCAATAGTGACAAGATACTCAACAATCTTGTCATGCCATGCTCATGGAGCTTGCTTCAGCCCCATACAAAGCCTTACGAATATTACATACACCCTCTCGGTGGCCTGTATCCTCAAAAACTGGTGGTTGATCCTTATACACCTCTTCTTGCAAGTCACCATGCAAGAACACATTTTTTCCATCCATCTCATGTAAAAACCAGCCTTTAGCTGGAGCCACCGCAATCACAACTCTCACAATTGCCATCTTTGCAATTGGGGCAAATGTCTCCTCATAATCAATCTCATGTGTCTGTGCATATCCTTTGGCTACCAATCTAACCTTCTACCTTCTTATGCTACCATCACTGTTATGCTTCAATTTATACCCTCACATACAGCCAATAGCTTTCTTGCCTTTAGGAAATGGCACCAAATCCTAAGTCTCATTTCCATACAATGCATCCATAGCTTTCTCCCAACACACATTTCCAATAGCCTCATCAAAACATGTGGGTTCTACAACCTACACAACTTTTAACATATAAGCATGCATAGTGATGTGCCACATAATCATCATAAGTCGACCTCTGCACAAGGTTTTTGACTCTTCCAGATCTTTGTAACGTTGCATTGATGGCTTCCATAGCCTTCTTCACACCAGGTGTCCTCATTATTACTGGAATCCCAAGCTCCTCATCAAGGCTCATCTTCGAGCCACTAGAATCTCCATCGGCGACAAGAGAATGCCCTGCAAAAATATCAGGCATACCAAGGGGCTCAACCACTTTCTCTTTTCCTTTATCTGATGTACCAACTACATTTTTAGGACTGGTATTATGACACAACCTACCACTCCATGGTCTATCAACAGAACCGCTCGATGAGGACTCTCCTAGTCTACTCAATGACTATGATTGCTGTTGGTGCAACCACATTTCCACTTACATCAGCCCCAATAGCATCTTTTTCTGTAGCATACCAGCTACTCATCTCATCAAATACAACAACCCTACTTACCCTCAATTCATGTGTAGAAGGGTTATAACATCTATATACCTTTTGCTCAAGGCAATACCAAACACACATTTTTTTACTTTTGGATCCAGCTTAGTACGCAACTCATCTGGCACATGCACATATGCAATGCATCCAAAAAAATTTCAAGTGAGACAAATGAGGTTTGCTGCCAGTAAACTTCACCTCTAGCGTTACATCATGTATGGTTGCACTAGGAGTCCCGTTCATGATATAAACTGTTGTAGACAGAGCCTTAGCCCAATATTTATGCGGCATATTCTTCTCTGTCTCATCAATGATCGTGCTATCTCTGCAATGTGCCTGTTTTTCCGCTCAGCAGCTCCATTTTGCTGCGGAGTGTATCTACATGTAAATTGCCTCTAAATGCCATTCTTTCGCAAGAATTCAGAGAACTCATTCGAGCAGTATTCACTACTCTTAATCTCCCCCCTCTCTCTATTGCTAATTTCTTTCTCCTAGCTTGAGCATCCAAGTCTCCCCCTCCATCTGACCTTAGGCACTTCACATGCTTTCCTGTCTGTTCTTCACATTTTCTGCCCTTCGAGATCCTTCTTCTTCCTCTTACTCAAAGAAACTTGATTGATAACTTGAACTTTTTTAGATATGCTAGAGGCCTCTTCGTACTAAATTATTGCAAGCCAAGATCCCCTAGCCAAACACAATAGCTATTCATAAGGGGTTATTTAAAATAAACATCAAATCTTTGTGCTTTCTAGCGTTATAATATAATAAACCCCATGAGTTTATGAGAAATAGAGCTTTAACTTTTATGCAAATCTCTTTCAATGTTTAATAGATGTCAAGATGCTCATCATTGTTCATTAGTGATTGATGCACTCTTTTATCAATGGTAATATGTTACAAGGGATTTTTGTGGTGTCTTTGGACATACAAAATCTCTAATTTGTCAGTGTGGTCATAATGCTCGCCCTCTTTTGAGGAACCTAGTGGATGCTTTTTAAAAAAAAGGATTAATGTGAATTCTTTATGCGCATGAGATTTCTAAAATGAATGGTCAAAGAAGATGTGTTAGCTAAAGTGTTTGTCACATTCCAAGGGCTTGAGATTTCAAAGATTGTTGCACCAGCCCACCATTGTGGAACATTGAATTCCAACAAAGGAGCAAGAGTTTGTATTTAGTGTAGTAAAAGGGATGAAAGTGTGCGTCACGAGCCCTCTTCTCTCTTTTCTTTCTATTAAAAATTGATGAATGGCGGGTGGTAGTAACCATCTTGGAGAAAACCATGCTTGTTGAAGTTAGCTAGGTGCCATGGCCTCGGGACTATTTGACACCCTCTTTTTCAAAGGGGATCAATGGCGAACATTGTCGCTCAAAAATCGAGGATCGGGTGGGCCGTCAGATTTTGTGATCCATGTGTAATCCCTGTGAAATCCAAGTGTGAACCCTGTGCGATCCCATCTTGTGATCCCTGTGTGAACTAGGGGCAGCAACGGGGGGCAGGATGCGCTTTTGTCAACATTAAAGAGGGTGCGAACTTTAAAGCAAGGCATCTTTTTTGAATTAAAGCTCCTTTATCACCCCCTTTGGATCATTTATCCCCATCTGGCATTTGGCTCCCTTTAGTCTCCCTTTAGTGGTGAGGCCTATTTCTGAGTATAATGTGACCTTTTAGCAATGTCATCCTGGTGTGAACCTTGTGTGATCTTGATGTGAACCTTGTGTGATCTTGATGTGAACTGATTGTATCACCACCTTCTTCTTCGTGAGGATGCCACGCCACCCTCGAGAAGTTGGCATGAGCGATTGTGCCAAAAGATTCCATGTTAATGTGAGACATGCAAGGGAGAAATCGTGTGTTTATAGGAAATCACAATAAAACATGTGCAAGATTATAGCCGATTGAAAGATATACGGCATCCAGATTCTTTGGTGAGTATATATATTCACTATCGCATGTTCTTACGCACGTGATTTAGGTATTCATAAGGTAGTCTATGTTTTTGATGATGAGGACAAGGAGGAGACATGTTGTAGAATGAGGGATTCTATACCTCATTACTCTATGTATGACAAGTGGACAACTACATAGAGTATTTAGAGACCTCCATGCTAGAAGTGGGGTGAGCTCACGTACTCATCATGAGGAAGAAATGCCTCCATCAATGGCACATGAAGTCAATGGTGAAGTTTTGGGCATGGACGAGATGATTGATGACTTCTTTGAGCTTCAAACCACACTGGACAAAGATCAATTTGTGAAAGCCCTGAGCACTCCACTATAAAAAGGGTGTGCGTACTCCAATCTTCGTGCGACCTTGGAGTTACTACAAGCCAGTATGTGGCTATGGGCGTGGCTATATCCGCGCTAATAGCTATGATGCTACTTGTTGATAAATGTGGTGCCATTAAGCACAAGGAAGAGATCGGGAGTGAGTAGACTAAGCCAAGCAAGAGAAAAGTCCAACAAGAAGCCACCTGAGCAAAGCTGAACTATCCCACATGAGCTACCAAAGCTAATGTTGTACGCACCCGTATAAAAAGGGGGCATTTCAAGCAATAAAGTATGAAACATGCTCTTAAGCCTTTGTATGAGTACAAGTCTCAATCTTGTAACGTAATTGTGCTTAAGTCTTTTGATTAGTTTAGCAAGTTATCATTATGAGTATGATTAGATTTCACCCACCTTAGATTATTTTTATCACTAGACTAATGTAGGATTAGTACTAATCAATTTACACATGCACATGATATCCACGATTTAACATGGTATCAGAGCCTTCCCTATCTCCATTTCCTCATCCAATATGTAGCTGTGTCATTCTCCACCAAATTAGCTGACCGTTTAAGGAAAAGACTTGCCACAATAGTAGCCCTTTTATACGACCTATGTGAGTTGTAATACCAACTTTTGCATCAAATATGAAGGCATTACCAGTTAACCAGATATGCCACAAACTGAATGTTTTGGTTTTTCTGGCCCATTCAAAAGCTTGCAAAAATTCCAAACTTGAACCTTTATGGGCCTATCTGTCAACGGATTCCATACGTGAGAAAGGAAACCCCACAACTTCTTTCCAATGGACATGAAATGAAAAGATGCAAGAATGTTTACAAGCATGTAGTACAAAACACACAATTATCATAAGCAATCTGCCACTTTCACAAATGGTCGCCTAATGGTAAGCCTCCAATTGGCATGCGCCATAGGAACACCTTCCCTTGATATGGAATCTTAGACCACCAAATTACTTACTTCCACTAGGACCTACTCAAGATCTCTTCTCCCTTGCATCTTTTTAATTACTAATAATCATAAACATTATGGAATCATTTAAAGAGGCTTGTAATACTAGCATTGATTCAATCATACATGGTTCCACAAGTGTAGTAACTCCAAAACTTCACCACTGACTTCATGTGCCATTTGATGGAGGCATTTCTTCCTCATGATGAGTACGCGAGCTCACCCCACTTCTAGCATGGAGGTCTCTAAATACTTCTAGCATGGAGGTATCTAAATACTCTATGTAGTTGTCCACTTGTCATACATAGAGTAATGAGGCATAGAATCCCTCATTCTACAACATGTCTCCTCCTTGTCCTCATCCTAAAAAACATAGACTACCTTATGAATACCTAAATCACGTGCGTAAGAACATGCGATAGTGAATATATATACTCACCAAAGAATCTGGACGCCGTATATCTTTGAATCGGCTATAATCTTGCAGATGTTTTATTGTGATTTCCTATAAACACACGATTTCTCCCTTGCATGTCTCACATTAACATGGAATCTTTTGGCACAATCGCTCATGCCAACTTCTCGGGGGTGGCGTGGCATCCTCACGAAGAAGAAGGTGGTGATACAATCATCTATGCATGGTGATACAATCATCTGTGGATGGTGGGAGCCTGCAACCAATATCTAGAATGCCAATGTGCATCAACCATCCATTCCTTGAGCAAAAAACTACTCTTTGGAATTTGCAAAAGGGGACCCTTTTTTCCCAGTATGCGGCTATGGGCGTGGCTATATCCGCGCTAATAGCTATGATGCTACTTGTTGATAAATGTGGTGCCATTTAGCACAAGGAAGAGATAGGGAGTGAGTAGACTAAGCCAAGCAAGAGAAAAGTCCAACAAGAAGCCACCTGAGCAAAGCTGAACTATCCCACATGAGCTACCAAAGCTAATGTTGTACGCACCCGTATAAAAAGGGGGCATTTCAAGCAATAAAGTATGAAACATGCTCTTAAGCCTTTGTATGAGTACAAGTCTCGATCTTGTAACGTAATTGTGCTTAAGTCTTTTGATTAGTTTAGCAAGTTATCATTATGAGTATGATTAGATTTCACCCACCTTAGATTATTTTTATCACTAGACTAATGTAGGATTAGTACTAATCAATTTACACATGCACATGATATCCACGATTTAACATGGTATCAGAGCCTTCCCTATCTCCATTTCCTCATCCAATATGTAGCTGTGTCATTCTCCACCAAATTAGCTGACCGTTTAAGGAAAAGACTTGCCACAATAGTAGCCCTTTTATACGACCTATGTGAGTTGTAATACCAACTTTTGCATCAAATATGAAGGCATTACCAGTTAACCAGATATGCCACAAACTGAATGTTTTGGTTTTTCTGGCCCATTCAAAAGCTTGCAAAAATTCCAAACTTGAACCTTTATGGGCCTATCTGTCAACGGATTCCATATATGAGAAAGGAAATCCCACAACTTCTTTGCCACTGGACATGAAATGAAAAGATGCAAGAATGTTTACAAGCATGTAGTACAAAACACACAATTATCAGAAGAATCTCCTGCTTTCGCAACTGGTCACCTAATGGTAAGCCTCCAACTAGCATGTGCCATAGGAACACCTTCCCTTGATATGGAATCTTAGACCACCAAATTACTTACTTCCACTGGGACCTGCTCTTCTTGATGTTCCATATCCTATTATCCTTCTCAGTGATGCATGACTTATCTTCCACCATCATATGGTATAATTGATTTGCTATACGTTGGAAAATGTCCTAAGGCTTTCTAAATGCCTAATCTAGCCAAGGGTATTGATCCTCCAACTAAGGAATATCACCAAACAGTGTAAGTGATGCCCTCACCTTCTCTTATAACTGTACATATCCATGTGGAACCCAAAAGAATTGATGGATTTTTTGAAAAGACAATAAGCGGCCCCTATATGGAAATAAAACATCCAAAATTCTCACTAGTCCCAATCGAGCCATTCCATTGAATTTTGGCTGCTTAACAAGTTTGTAAGGCCACTCGAGAAGTCGTGAAGTAGCCAACACCTCACCTACCATAGAATCCAACTGCAGCCGTTGATCCTGAAGGCTTCCATTTAGTGTGTGCCAACACCTCCTTCCATGAGATCATCAAATGAGAAAGGAGAGGTGAAGCCACCACTCGAACTTGTTGGGAACCATTCACTACATCCCACCATGTACCATCAATCCTGGTATTACCACATGCACAAGTGCAACCTCCTCTACAAGGGACTTAGCCATTACCACCCATGGCTCTTGAGATACACACATATCTTGCAATAAAGGCCATCTCCTAGAGACCATATTTAATCTTACATCTAATGGTGCTGTCCCTCCACTCCTCTTCGGAATAGTAACATGTTCCCAAGAAATCCACATCTGCCCTGGCGTATTTCTTGCTCTTTTCCATAGAATAAATCAAACTGGCTATTGTAGCTGATGCAAAGCTTTGCCCATCAATATCTCTCTCCCTCTCTCTCTCTCTCTCTCTCTCTCTCTCTCTCTCTCTCTCTCTCTTTCCCTCTCTAAAACACATCGCCACACCCATCGAATCTAAAGACCTATTTCCTAAATAATGTTTAAAGATCAAAGAAACTTGCAAAGTATGGTTGGTAAGGGTCAGAATGGTCTAGTAGTACTTTCACCTCATTTCAGGATGAATATTGATGGGCATGAAATGGGATAAGATTAAAATTTTCACAATGCAGAGGCATAAGCAAATGGAGGGAGGGTTATTCTTGGTTAAGAAGGAACTAAGAAAATCAAGCAGTATTAGGTTGCAAAAGAAAGACTAGCATCGACAAAAAATCCAAGGAGACGGAAAGGGATGAAGAGAATAGCTCCGTCAATGAGAAGGAAAGAAAGAAAATTTGTAGAGTTGTTGCTAACTCTTGGTACAACCAGCGAAGGCCCTCAACAAAGCTACTTAAAAGCAAATATTTGAAGAACTCCTCCATCCCAATTTTAGCGATGTTCAACCTGAAGAAATGAGTTGTGAAAGAGCTGTGCTAGCCAACATTTGCAACACTTTGACACAAGTCAAAAAGTGCCTCGATCAAAAGATGAGCTTTTATTAAAGAGAGAACCTCTAATGATGGTACTTAATGGTGATGATTTCAATGGACTTGGTGGGCAACATCAAATCTATCTGCTTAGCAAAGGCAGCAAAGGTTCTAGGTATGCACAAGAGAAATCTCTATGCAGTCAATGTTCACCTACAATTATAAGAGGATAGCAAACATGCCAAAGACAAAAATCTCAAAGTAACATCATCACACATGAGGTTAAAGATCTTGTTTTTGAATTTTGGACGTCAGAGACACGAGTCTTCCCCAATTAAAAAAATGTATGGCAAGGGGAAACAACACTCTCTTGCACTTGTATTGTATTGGATATTCTAATTCATAAGATAAGAATTCCCTTTTTCAATTGGATGATTATGGATTAATAGATATATCTTCTTTATTAAAACTACATGATATGTTTTGTTAGATTTTTAAAATGGAGAGGATTTTGATATAATAATTGTTTTAAAAATAAATATTTAAAAATAAAGAAAATCTAAAAATAAAGAAAATCTCTTTTAAGAAGAAGACACAAAATCTATATTTTTAAACTATAAAGTTATATATATATATATATACATATATATATATTTGAGAAGAAATTTAAAGAGTTGTATTAGAAAAGAAGAAGTCTATGTAATATATTATTTAATTTACATCTATTGTTTTTTAATTAAAATTTATTAATTCAAAATTTAAAATAAAACGTATAAAAAATTAATATATATTTAATAAATTAACAAATTTTTAATTTTTAAAAAATTCATATATGTGAAATAATATATTTTCTTATTGATGTATTTATTTATTTAAATAAATTATCATAATAGTATTTTACATACATATGCATGGATTATCTATATAAATTAAATATAACTTACTTTACATGTATGTGAAACCATGAATGGATGCACCCATACATGGGGGAGTGATAATGTGGCATGGCTGACTCTTCTGACATGGCATACACATGTGACACATGGTAGCAACTCAAGGTGAGGTGGTAGCTCTCCCTCCTTGATGATGTGTTAGTCCATGTGATGTGGCATCTAATTATGTAGCATTCCATGTCATTAATAGTGAGGTGGCATACCAAGTCATCAATGATGAGATAGCAAGCCATATCATCAATGTTGAGGTGGCACCTTGAGGGAGCACCTTGAGGTGGAATGAATGCCATGTGTAGGTGACATTTCAGACACATGGCTACATCCATGGCCACCTTAGGGGTATCTACCTAGGTTTGGTAGATTTCCTAACCTGCTTTACCAAGCCTAGTTAGACTTGGGTTTAGGCTTGAAAGGGAAGAAACTACTCAAGTAGTCTAGATATTTTCACATAAAATACATGAAAATAGACCTTTCCTTACTCTAATTAAACCAACATCTTTTCCATGAATTCACTTTGATTAGCACTACTTGCTCATCTAAAATTATTACATAATCGCATATTTTTTTTATTAATTATTTTACTAATTATGTTCAGCTCCTTTAAGAATTTGAAGTAAATTATCTAACCATTAAGAATGAAATTTGACCATATGGGCACATTGTCCTCATAATTATCTATCCTTGTATCATTTAAGCAAGTAAAAATATATAATTGTTGGTATAAAGATGTACTATAAAAAAACAATACCCTTTTTGTATACTTTCAAAATATATGATAATTAATTTCAAATAAAATTACATGCAAAAATTACCCAATAAATCAAGTTAAGATCTCCAATACATGCCTTCCTTGTTTGCAAAGTGGGGGTGGAATTAGAGTTAAAACAAAGAAGTTATTAACATTTTATGGTCGTACTATCTACCTATCTATGTTTGGGAAATGCCATATGTACTATATTATTAACATTTCATGGTCGTATTATCTACCTGTCTAAGTTTAGGACATTCCATATGTACTATATTTGTACACAGAGGAAATTTGGCGTTGGAAATTTTTTATTTTCGATCAAACCATACGTTCAAGTGCATGACTAAGATTTCGATGTTTTATTAGAAGATCTCAATGTTAAATTCTTTTGCCAAGTGGGTGAGATTAGCCAATTTTAGTGAAAAATGACTATTTTTTACTACAAGAAAACTTGGAAGAAGATCCAAAGTGAGGACCCTTATTGTACAACCACCCTTTAGTCTCAAAGCTTGTTTTAATCTTAGACATAAATTAATAGAAATCTCTCTCTCTCTCTCTCTCTCTCTCTCTCTCTCTCTCTCTCTCTCTCTCTCTCTCTCTCTCTTGTTTTCATAATAGAAGATATATTACCAAAAATTACTTTACAAATGGCCACATGGCTGCCATGTGATGTACTAGCTTTCCCTCACTAATTACTCTGAACCACAGGTGTAGCTCGGAGTACCCTCATCCAATATATAGATGTGTCATTCTCTACCAAATGAGCTGACTGCAAGGAAGATACTAGCCACAATAGTAGCCCTTTTATACGACCTATGTGAGATGTAATATGCACTTTTACATCAAATATGAAGGCATTCCTAGTTAACTAGATATGCCATTAACCTATCCACTTGAAAAAATGAAAGAAGATTGAATGTTCTGGGTTATTTTGTCTATTCAAAATCTTGCCAAAAAACCATTCTTTAACCTTTACAGGCCTATCTATCAACAGAATCCATATGCGAGAAAGGAAAACCCACACCTTCTTTGCCACCAAACATAAAATGAAAAGATACGGGAATGTTTCCAAGCATGTAGTACAAAACACACAATTAAGAGAAGCAATCCGTCGCTTTCGCAACTAGGCCTCCAACTAGCATGCACCATAGAAACACCTTCCCTTGATATGGAATCTTAGACCACCAACCCTATAAGATTAGTTCCTTCCACCAGGCCCTACATTTCCATACCCTATTAGCCTTCTCAGCGATCTAGCTCTTATCTTCCACCATCATATGGTACACTTGACATCTAATAGGGCTACCCCTCCACTCCTCTTCGGAGTAGTAACATGTCCCCAAGAAATCTACGTCTGCCCTAACGTATTTCTTGCTCTTTTCCATAGAATAAATCAAATTGGTTGTTGTAGCTGATGCAAAGATTTGCTCGTCAATATCTCTCTCCCTCTCTCTCTCTCTCTCTCAAGCATACTACCTCTAGAGCTATCTCTCTCTCTTCCCCTCTATAAAACACACCGCTACACCCATCGAATCTAAATACCTATTTGCTAAATAATGTTTTAAGATCAAAGAAACTTTCAAAGTATGGTTGGTTAGGGTCAGCATGGTCTAGTAGTACCCTCACCTCATTTCAGGATGAATATTGATGGGCATGAAACAGGACAAGATTAAAATTTTCACAATGCAAAGATGTAAGCAAATGGAGGGAGGGTTATTCCTGGTCACGAAGAAACTAAGAAAATTAGGCAGTATTAGGTTGTAAAACAAAGACTAGAATCAACAAAAAATCCAAGGAGACGCAAAGGGCTAAAGAGAATAGCTTCGTCAATGAGAAGGAAAGAAAGCAAATTTGTAGAGTAAAGAAAATTTGTAGAGTTGTTGCTAACTCTTGGTACAAGCAGGCGAAGGCCCTCGACAAAGCAAATATTTGAAGAACTCCTCCATCCAAATTTTAGCGATGTTCAACCTGAAGAAATGGGTTGTGAAAGAGCTATGCTAGCCAACATTTGCAACACTTTGGCACAAGTCAAAAGGTGCCTCGATCAAAAGATGAGCTTTTCTTAAAAAGGGCATCTCTAATGATGGTACTTAATGGTGATGATTTCAATGGACTTGGTGGCAACATCAAATCTATCTTCTTAGCAAAGGTTCTATGTATGCACAAGAGAAACCTGTATGTAGTCAATGTTCGCCTACAATTAGAAGACGATGGAGTCTTGCACCTGTAAACATGCCAAAGACAACAATCTCAAAGTAACATCATCACACATGAGGTTAAAGATCTTGTTTTTGAGTTTTGGACGTCAGAGACATGAGTCTTCCCCAATTAAAAAAATGTATAGCAAGAGGAAACAACACTCACACTTGTATTGTATTGGATATTCTAATTCATAAGATAAGAATTCCCTTTTTTCAATTGGATGATTATGGATTAATAGATATATCTTCGTTATTAAAACTACATGATATCTTTGGTTAGATTTTTAAAATGGAGAGGATTTTGATATAATAAGTTTTTTAAAAATAAATAAAAAAATAAAAAAAATCTAAAAATAAAGAAAATCTCTTTTAGGAAGAAGACACAAAATATATATTTTTAAACTATAAAATTATATATATATATATATATTTGAGAAGAAATTCAAAGAGTTATATTAGAAAAGAAGAAGTCTATGTAATATATTATTTAATTTACATATAATATTTCTAATTAAAATTTATTAATTAAAAATTTAAAAAACCTACAAAAAGTTAATATACAATTTATAAATTAATGAATATATAATTTTTAAAAATTCATATAGGTGAAATAATATATTTTCTTATTGATGTATATATTTATTTAAATAAATTAAGTTTTATAATAGTATTTTACATACATATGACTAGTATTTTACATACATATGCATGGATTATCTATAAATTAAATATATATTACTTTACATGTATGTGAAACCATGAATGGATGCACCCATACATGGGGGGTGATAATGTGGCATGGCTGACTCTGGTGGGTGACGTCACATACACATGTGACATGGGGTAGAAACTCAAGGTGAGGTGGTATCTCTCCCTCCTTGATGATGTGTTAGTCCATGTGACATGGCATGTAATGAGGTAGCATTCCATGTCATTGATAGTGAGGTGGCATGCCGAGTCATTAATGATGAGGTAGCAAGCCATGTCATCAATGTTGAGGTGGAATAGTGAGGTGGCACATGGAAGTGGCACGTTGAGGTGGAATGAATGCCATGTGTAGGTGACATGTCAGACACGTGGCCACATGCATGGCTAGATTAGGGGTATCTACCTAGGTTTGGTAGATTACCTAACCTACTTTACCAAGCCTAGTTAGACTTGGGTTTAGGCTTGAAAGGGAAGAAACTACTCAAGTAGAGCTATTTTCACATAAAATACATGAAAATAGACCTTTTCTTACTCAAATTAAACCAACATTTTTTTCACAAATTCACCTTGATTAGCACAAGTTACTCATATGAAATTATTACATAATCATATAAATTTTTTTATAATTAATTTACTAATTTTATTCAACTGCTTTAAGACTTTTAAGTAAGTTTACACTGGAGATCTCAGAAAATCTAGCCATTAAGAATAAAATTTGACCATATGGGTACATTGTCCTCATAATTATCTATCCTTTATCATTCAAGCAAGTAAAAATACATAATTGTTGGTATAAAGATGTGCTATAAAAAACACTACCCTTTTTGTATACTTTCAAAATATATGATAATTAATTTAAAATAAAATTACATGCAAAAATTACTCAATAAATCAAGTTAAGATCTCCAATACATGCCTTCCTTGAATTAGAATTAAAACAAAGAAGTTTATAACATTTTATGGTCGTACTATCTACCTATCGATGTTTGGGATATGCCATATGTACTATATTTGTTGGCATAGAAAATTTGGTGTTTGAAATTTTTGATTTTCGATCAGACCATATGTTTAAGTGCATGACTAAGAGTGTGATGTTTCATTAGAAGAGCTGAATGTCAAATTCCTTTGTCAAGTGGGTGAGATTAGCCAATTTTAGTGAAAAATGACTATTTTGCTACAAAAAAACTTAGAAGGTGATCCAAAGTGAGGACCCTAATTGTACAACCACCCTTTAGTCTTAAAGCTTTTTTTGATCTTAGACATAAATTAATAGAAATCTCTCTCTCTCTCTCTCTCTCTCTCTCTCTCTCTCTCTCTCTCTCATCCTAGCATAAATTACTTTAAGAGACACATGAAGAAGAAAAGTGGGATATTTTCCATCATAGAAATGCATTAATCCATTTTTTTATAGATAAAGCACCAACACTTGTTTCTTAAGTAGCGTAACCTCGCCAACATCCAACAACCCGTGATCTCATATTATTGGAGATTTTGTAGTTTGTTTGATATTACTTTTTCCCAACCATAGATTTAGCATAAGATATCCATGGATGTCTTCATTTATGCATAGTTTGTTTGATATTACTTTTTCCCAACCATAGATTTAGCATAAGATATCCATGGATGTCTTCATTTATGCATTTAGTCTCAAAGGTCATTTTGATCTTAGACATAAATTAATAGAAATCTCTCTCTCTCTCTCTCGTATAGCGATGGGCTCCCATCGGAGAGATCTCAAGTTCATGTCTCATCCCCACACCTTGACGGTGTCATCACATGGATCATGTATGGTTTGTTGGCTTGGCTATGATGTTAAAGCTACTCCTCCCTCTCTAAGGACTTAAAGTAATCCCCATAGTCAGTTCTACAATATATATTCATAAGCACACATGGTAATAAAATTGTGAAGAAGACATTGAACAAGCAAGAGTCTAATTTTATATTGTGCGTTTACGAGCATAAATTGTTGCATAGACTTGATGGTACTTGCATAAGATTGATTGTTGATAGTTTGACCATAAGAGAAGTGATGTCCATTTCTTGGTATGTAGCCAATGTGATGATCTACATGGGCACAATGAAATAACATTCCACCTTCACCATCCATCTTGACCATAGCCTTTAAGTCAAGTTGTAGCTAGCAAATGGGAGAGTAATATGATTAAGAATTTAAAACAAAAGAGTGTGAAGAAAGAAGGTTGAAGATGTGCACTCTGGCGAGAACACTTGCAAATGCACTTAATCTTGAAGTCTAAACTCCTCTTCAGGATTTGTATTATATGGAAGAAAAGCACATACTAACGTTCTCGCAACTCTCCACGCTTTATTGCCCATCTACTCTTTGTTAGAGTGTGATTTGAAATATTAAATAGTATGAGATAAGAAGAAGATACGTGTTTATGTTGTTTTGATACGATAAAAAGAAATAATGTTAGAGTTGCATGTCACTTTGAACCACATGCTTTCATTAGAGTGAATGAGGAGCTACAATGGAGCTTTGGTTTGATTAATAATTAGTTCTCAGAAGTGTGAATGGAATCTAATCGTGTTGGAGGGGTAGGCTCTTGAGCACGATGGTCTCGCAAGTGAGACCGGGACCAAAGCCAAGGAGGAGTCCCCACTCGTAGCCCTCTCCCGTGGTGGTCAGCTTCTGCTCCATGGATTTCTTGCGCATATGGTCCATGATGAAGAGCACGCAAGCACTAGACATGTTGCCGTATTGGTCGAGCACATGCCTGCTAGGAGCCATCTTGTCCTTGTTGAGATGAAGCTTCTCTTCGACTTGGTCGAGGATTGCAGGGCCGCCAGGATGGGCGATCCAGAATATATCGTTGTAGCTTGGAGGCGCCGCCGCCTCAGCTCCAGCTGGGAACACCTTGGCAAACGTGTCTTTGAGGATGGAGCCGATGTTCTTGGAGATAATGGCAGGCACGTCTTTGAGGAGATGGAAAGTCAGGCCGACTTCTCTGAGATGGCCATCGATGGCGCCGTCGCTGTCGGGCATGATGTCGGATCCAGTCCAGTGGACTTCGAACCAGGGTCTTTCCACTTGGTGGATGGGATCGGAACCCACGATGAGGGCGGAGGCGCCGTCGCCGAAGAGCGCCTGCCCCACGAGGCTGTCGAGGTGGGTGTCGCTCGGCCCCCGGAATGTGACGGCCGTCATCTCGCTGCACACCACGAGCACACGGGCGCCCTTGTTGTTCTCCGCCAGGTCCTTGGCGATCCTAAGCACTGTGCCGCCTCCATAGCAGCCTTGCTGGTAGAGCATGAGCCTCTTGACGGAGCTCCGCAAGCCGAGAAGCTTGGTGAGCGCCCAGTCCGCCCCGGGCATGTCAACCCCGGCGGTAGTGCAGAAGACGAGGTGCGTGATCTTGGACTTGGGTTGGCCCCACTCCTTGATGGCCTTGGAAGCCGCCTCCTTGGCCAGCTTAGGAACCTCCACCACCACGATGTCCTGCCTCACGTCCAGCGACTTCTCCCAGTATCCGCATATGCTGGGGTTGGCCTTGAGTATCTCCTCGTTGAGGTAGAGGTGCCGCTTCGTGATGCACGACTTGTCACCTGCGCATGCGAACAGTTACGCTACTGTGAGGAGATAAAACCATATAGCCGGTGCTAATACAGATCGTGCAAGAGAAACAAGCACTTACACATGCGCTGGAACTTCTGTTTGAGCTCCGTCTTGTCGTTGCTGTTGGTAATGTTAAAGTAGAAGTCGGGGTAGTCCTTCTGGTAGAACACGTTGGGTGGGACGGCAGTGCCGATGGCCAGCACAGTGGCAGGACCGTCGGATCGCTCCATTTTGCGAGCAGGCAACGTAGTCATGGTGGTGACAATCAGAAGACTGAGAAGCGATTATGTAATGGCAATTATGTTTGCAATGCAAAGAGGGGCGTTTATTGTGCGTACTAAAACAACACGGCCCGGTACTGTTTTATATCCATGGCACCTAGCTGACTTCAACAAGCATGGTTTTCTCCAAGATGGTTACTACCACCCGCCATTCATCAATTTTTAATAGAAAGAAGAGAGAAAAGAGGGCTCGTGACGCACACTTTCATCCCTTTTACCACACTAAATACAAACTCTTGCTCCATCCTTAGACTTCCTTTGTTGGAATTCAATGTTCCACAATGGTGGGCTCCTGCAACAATCTTTGAAATCTCAAGCCCTTGGAATTCAATGTTCCACGATATTCCACAATGGTGGGCTCGTGCAACAATCTTTGAAATCTCAAGCCCTTGGAATGTGACAAACGCTTTAGCTTTCAACTCAATCGATTTTTACTTAATCACTTCTCCTCCAAGTTGTGCACTCGCTTCATTAATATTCCTCAATAGTTTTAAGATTCTTATTCATCAACAAGCGATAGCCATAAAACATCTTCTTTGACCATTCATTTTAGAAATCTCATGCATAAAGAATTCACATTAATCCTTTTTTTTATAAAAAGCATCCACTGGGTTCCTCAAAAGAGGGCGAGCATTATGACCACACTGACAAATTAGAGATTTTGTATGTCCAAAGACACCAAAAAAATCCCTTGTGACATATTGCCATCATTGATAAAAGAGTGCATCAATCACTAATGAACAATGATGAGCATCTTGACATCTATTAAACATTGAAAGAGATTTGCATAAAAGTTAAAGCTCTATTTCTCATAAACTCATGGGGCTCATTATATTATAGCCCTAGAGAAAGCACAAAGATTTGATGTTTATTTTAAATAACCCCTTATGAATAGCTATTTTGTTTGGCTAGGGGATCTTGGCTTGCAATAATTTGGTATGAAGAGGCCTCTAGCATATCTAAAAAAGTTCAAGTTGTCAATCAAGTTTCTTTGTTAGATTACCATAACACCACTACGGGCGTTATCACAGGAGGGAACGGCCTCTGGCTCACCACCCAGCCATAGAGGAAGAATGAGGATTGCCCCTCATCCCCCAGGCTATATAAATACAGGAAGAATGAGGACTCGTGACGCACACTTTCATCCTTTTTAAATACAAACTATTGCTCGCCATCCTTAGACTTCCTTTGTTGGAATTCCATGTTCCACAATGGTGGGCTCATGCAACAATCTTTGAAATCTCAAGCCCTTGGAATGTGACAAACGCTTTAGCTTTCAACTCAATCGATTTTTACTTAATCACTTCTCCTCCAAGTTGTGCACTCGCTTCATTAATATTCCTCAATAGTTTTAAGATTCTTATTCATCAAGCGATAGCCATAACACATCTTCTTTGACCATTCATTTTAGAAATCCCATGCATAAAGAATTCACATTAATCCTTCTTTTTTTTTAAGCATCCACTGGGTTCCTCAAAAGAGGGCGAGCATTATGACCACACTGACAAACTAGAGATTTTGTATGTCCAAAGACACCACAAAAATCCCTTGTGACATATTGCCATTGATAAAAGAGTGCACCAATCACTAATGAACAATGATGAGCATCTTGACATCTATTAAACATTGAAAGAGATTTGCATAAAAGTTAAAGCTATATTTCTCATAAACTCATGGGGTTCATTATATTATAACCCTAGAAAGCACAAAGATTTGATATTTATTTTAAATAACCCCTTATGAATAGCTATTGTGTTTGACTAGGGGATCTTGGCTTGCAATAATTTAGTACGAAGAGGCCTCTAGCATATCTAAAAAAAGTTCAAGTTATCAATCAAGTTTCTTTGAGTAAGAGGAAGAAGAAGGATCTCGAAGGGCAGAAAATGCGAAGAACAGACAGGAAAGCATGTGAAGTGCCTAAGGTCAAATGGAGGGGGAGAATAATTCTCCAATGAGTTCTCTGAATTCTTGCAAAAGAATGGCATTTAGAGGCAATTTACATGTAGATACACTCCGCAGCAAAATGGAGCTGCTGAGCGAAAAAACAGGCACATTGCAGAGATAGCACGATCATTGATGAGACAGAGAAGAATATGCCACATAACTATTGGGCTAAGGCTCTGTCTACAACAGTTTATATCATGAACGGGACTCCTAGTGCAACCATACATGATGTAACGCTAGAGGTGAAGTTTACTGGCAGCAAACCTCATTTGTCTCACTTGAAATTTTTTTGGATGCATTGCATATGTGCATGTGCCAGATGAGTTGCGTACTAAGCTGGATCCAAAAGTAAAAAAATGTGTGTTTATTAGGTATTGCCTTGAGCAAAAGGGATATAGATGTTATAACCCTTCTACACATGAATTGAGGGTAAGTAGGGTTGTTGTATTTGATGAGATGAGTAGCTGGTATGCTGCAGAAAAAGATGCTATTGGGGCTGATGTAAGTGGAAATGTGGTTGCACCAAATGCAAGTCAGCAATCACAATCATTGAGTAGACTAGGAGAGTCCTCATCGAGCGGTTCTATTGATAGACCATGGAGTGGTAGGTTGCGTCATAATACCAGTCCTAAAAATGTAGTTGGTACATCAGATAAAGGAAAAGAGAAAGTGGTTGAGCCCCTTGGTATGCCTGATATTTTTGCAGGGCATTCTCTTGTCGCCGATGGAGATTCTAGTGGCTCGAAGATGAGCCTTGATGAGAAGCTTCGGATTCTAGTAATGAGGACACCCAGTGTGTGAAGAAGGCTATGAAAGCCATCAATGCAACGTTACAAAGATGTGGAAGAGTCAAAAACCTTGTGCAAAGGTTGACTTATGATGATTATGTGGCACATCGCTATGCTTATATGTTAAAAGTTATGTAGGTTGTAGAACCCACATGTTTTGATGAGGCTATTGGAAATGTGTGTTGGGAAAAAGCTATGGATGAGGATATGGATGCATTGTATGGAAATGACACTTGGGATTCGGTGCCATTCCCTAAAGGCAAGAAAGCCATTGGCTGTATGTAAGTGTATAAGGTGAAATATAACAGTGATGGTAGCATAAGAAGGTAGAAGGTTAGATTGGTAGCCAAAGGATATGCGCAGACACATGGGATTGATTATGAGGAGACATTTGCCCCAATAGCAAAGATGGCAATTGTGAGAGTTGTGATTGCGGTGGCTCCAGCTAAAGGCTGGTTTTTACATGAGATAGATGGAAAAAATGTGTTCTTGCATGGTGACTAGCAAGAAGAGGTGTATATGGATCAGCCACCAGGTTTTGAGGATACAGGCCACCGAGAGGATGTATGTAATATTCGTAAGGCTTTGTATGGGGCTGAAGCAAGCTCCACGAGCATGGCATGACAAGATTGCTGAGTATCTTGTCACTATTGGTTTTCATATAACAGCTGCTGCAGATCACTCTTTGTATGTGTGTAAGAGTGATAAGGGTATTGTGATCATCACCATTTATGTAGATGATCTTGTTGTTGGGGGTGACAACTTGGATGAGATTGAGCATGTAAAAAGTCTTCTTAAAAGGAAGTTTGAGATGAAGGATTTCAGAGATTTGCACTGCTTTTTGGGAATTGAGGTCATTCGCACACTAGAGGGCATTTGGCTGTCACAGCGACATTATGCATTGGACATGAGGTCATTCGCACACTTGAGGATATTTGGCTGTCACAGTGACATTATGCATTGGACATGTTATCCAAGTATGGGATGGCTGATTTCAAGCCAATCTTGGTGCCATTTGATCAAAATGGCAAGCTTAATGCGGATGTAGGTTATGTGTTGGAGGATCCCACTATGTACAAGATCTTGGGGAGTTTTCTGATCTATGTCACGATCAACAAGCTAGATTTGAGTTACATTGTTGGCTTAGAGAGCGAACTGGTTTATGTAAGTTCCGCGCAAACCACATCTTTAGAGTGTGCGACGTACGCTTTGGTATTTGAGGGCCACTATTGATTATGCATTGTTTAATATGCAGCAAGTGTAACATTGGAGCTATATGGGTACACAGATGGAGATTGGGCAGGTAGCATCTCAGACACGAGATCTACTAGTGGATTTATGTTTTCATTGGGGAGTGCTGCTGTGACATGGAGCAGCAAGAAGCATCCCACAGTTGCCTTGTCGAGCATAGAGGCGGGTGGCAGCATGTGAGATAGCTTGGTTACGCAAGCTACTTGCTGATTTGGGATTGCATGTGGACATAAAAGTTGTCATATATTGTCACAATCTTAGGAGTATACAGTTGGCCAAAAACCTAGTTTTTCATTCACGGACAAAACACATTTAGGTACGTTACCACTTCATGCGGGAGAGAGTCTTCGCAGGCGACATAGACTTAGCCTACGGCACCACACACAGGAACAGGTCGTTGACATCTTCACAAAGGCCTTGAGAGCTGAGAGGCTCCACAGATTTTGAGATATGCTTGGAGTTCATGAGTTGGAGTTGAGCTCGAGACGGAGTGTTGAGATGTCAAGCTCAACATGAGAGCTGACACTCACAAGGCGCCTGCATAACCGTTTGACATTTACATCACTGGCGAGTTTGGTAGCTTGCATCGACATATCTTCGTCAAAGATTCTACAAAACTCACTAGTCCACATCTACCCACTTCTCTTAGCGTGTTCACATTATGGACCATTTGTATATACTCTATAATTTGTGTTAGTCACTTTATCTTCTTTGTAGAACTCTTTTGATGTGTCAACAAGTAGAAGAAGAATTTTCAGCCTCTCACCTTGTGTGTTCTCTTTTAGGGTTTGTGTGAGTGTGTGTGCTTGCAAGAGCTCAAGCTCTCTTCTCCCCTGCATCTTTTCAATTACTAATAGCCATAAATGTTACGTACTCATTGAAAGAGGCTTGTAATACTAGCATTGCTCCAACAATACATGGTTCCATAAGTTTAGTAACTCCAAGGTCGCATGAAGAGTGGAGGATGGTGGAGTGCTCAGGGCTTTCAAAAATTGATCTTTGTTAAGTGTGGTTTTGAACTCAAAGAAGTCATCAATCATCTCGTCCATGCCCAAATCTTCACCATTGACTTCATGTGCCATTGATGGAGCTCACCCCACTTCTAGCATGGAGGTCTCTAAAGCCTCTACATAGTTGTCCACTTGTCATAGAGTAATGAGGCATAGAATCCCTCATTCTACAACATGTCGGGCCTCCTTGTCCTCATCCTAAAAAACATAGACTAACTTATGAATACCTAAATCACCTGCATAAGAACATGTGATAGTGAATATACATACTCACCAAAGAATTTGGACACCGTATATCTTTCAATCGGCTCTAATCTTGCACATGTTTTATTGTGATTTCCTATAAACACACGATTTCTCCCTTGCATCTCTCACGTGAACATGGAATGTTTTGGCAGAATCACTCATGCCGACTTCCTGAAGAAGAAGGTGGTGACAATTATCTATGCATGGTGGATGCGTGCAAACCAATATCTAGAATGCAAATGTGCATCAACAAAAGGGGACCATTCCTTGAGCCAAAAACTACTCCTTGGAATCTACAAAAGGGGACCCTTTTTTTCCCAGTACTACGCGGCTATGGGCGTTGCTATATCCTCTCTAATGACGGTACTTAATGATGATGATTTCAATGGACTTAATGGTGATTATTTCAATGGACTTGGTGGCAACAACAAATCTATCAGCTTAGCAAAGGGAGGAAAGGTTCGAGGTATGCATAAGAGAAACCTCTACCTAATCAATAATCACCTACAATTAGAAGAGGATGGAGTCTTGCCCTTGCAAACATGCCAAAGACAACAATCTCAAAGTAACATCATCACACATGAGGTTAAAGATCTTGTTTTTGAATTTTGGACGTCAGAGACACGAGTGTCCCCCAATAAAAAAAAATGTATGGCAAGAGGAAACAACACTCTCTTACACTTGTATTGTATTGGATATTCTAATTCATAAGATAAGATTTCCCTTTTTCAATTGGATGATTATGGATTAATAGATATATCTTTTCTATTAAAACTAGAGGATATCTTTGGTTAGATTTTAAACATGGAGAGGATTATAATATAAACATTTTTTAAATATTTTTTTGAAAAAAAAATAAAAATAAACAAAATCTAAAAATAAAGAAAATCTCTTTTAAGAAGAAGACACAAAATACATATTTTTAAACTATAAAATTATATATATATATATATGTATATATATATATATATATATTTGAGAAGAAATTTAAAGAGTTGTATTAGAAAAGAGGAAGTCTATGTAATATATTATTTTATTTATATATATTAATTTTAATTCAAATTTAGTAATTTAAAATTTTAAAAATGTATTAAAAAATTTAATATATATTTAATAAATTAACAAATATATAAATTTTTAAAAGTCATACAGGTGAAATAATATATTTTCTTATTGATGTATATATTTATTTAAATAAATTAAGTATCATAATAGTATTTTACATACATATGCATGGATTATCTATAAATTACATATAAATTACTTTACATGTATGTGAAACCATGAATGGATGCACCAGTACCTAGGAGGGTGATAATGTGACATGGCTGACTATGCTGATGTGGCAAACACATGTGACACGCAGTGGCAACTGAAGGTGAGGTGGTAGCTCTCCCTCCTTGATGATGTGTTAGTCCATGTGATGTGGCATTTAATGAGGTGCCATTCCATGTCACTAATAGTGAGGTGGCATGCCAAGTCATCAATGATGAGGAAGAAAACCATGTCATCAATGTTGAGGTGGCATAGTGAGGTGGCACATTGAGGTGGCACGTTGAGGTGGAATGAATGCCATGTGTAGGTGACATGTCGGACATGTGGCCACCTTGGGGGTATCCACCTAGGTTTGGTACATTACCTAACCTACTTTACCAAGCCTAGTTAGACTTGGGTTTAGGCTTGAAAGGAAAGAAACTACTCAAGTAGAGCATGTGAAGTGCCTAAGGTCAGATAGAGGGGGAGAATACTTCTCCAATGAGTCCTCTGAATTCTTGTGAAAGAATGGCATTCAGAGACAATTTACATGTAGATACATTCCGCATCAAAATGGAGTTGTTGAGCGAAAAAACAGGCACATTGCAGAGATAGCATGAGCATTGACAGAGAAGAATATGCCGTATAGTTACTGGGCTGAGGTTGTGTCTACAATAGTTTATATCATGAACGGGACTCCTACTCTAGCCATACATGATGTAACACCAGAGGAGAAGTTTACTGGCAAGAAACCTGATTTGTCTCGCTTGAAAGTTTTTGGATGTATTGCATATGTGCATGTGCCAGATGAGTTGTGTACTAAGCTGGATCCAAAAGCAGAAAAATCTATATTCATTGCGTATTTACTTAATCAAAAGTGATATAGATGTTATAACCCTTCTACACATGAATTGAGGGTAAGCAGGGATGTTGTATTTGATGAGATGAGTACCTGGTATGCTGTTGAAAAAGATGTTGGGGATGATGTAAGTGGAAATGTGGTTGCACAGAATGAAAGTCAGCAATCACAGTCATTGAGTGGACTAGGAGAGTCCTCATCCCATGGTTATATTGATAGACCATGGAGTGGTAGGCTGCATCGTCATAATACCAATCCTGAAAATGTAGTTGGTACATCACATAGAGGCAAAGAGAAAGTGGTTACGCCCCTTGGTATGCCTGATATTTCTGTAAGGCATTCTCTTGTTGATGGAGATTCTAGTGGCTCATAGATGATCTTATTGTCGGGGGGGGTGACAACTTGGATGAGATTGAGCATGTGAAAAGTCTTCTCATCAAAAGGAAGTTTGAGATAAAGGATTTGGGAGATTTGCGTGCTAATTTTTGGGAATTGAGGTCATTTGCACACCTGAGGGTATTTGGCTGTCACACACAGATAGTATGCATTAGACATGTTGTCCAAGTATGGGATGGCTGATTGTAAGCCAATCTTGGTGCCATTAGATCAAAACGGCAAGTTTAGTGCGGATACAGGTTGTGTGTTGGAGGATCCCACTATGCACAGGAAGATCGTGGGGATTTTAATCTATGTCACTATTAGCAAGCCAGATTTGAGTTACACTGTTGGCTTAGAGAGTCAGTTTATGCAGGTTCTTTGCAATTCACATCTTGACAGTGTGTGATCCATGCTTTGGTATTTGAGGCCCACTGTTGATTATGCATTGTTTTATGGTGCAGGTGTACCATTGGAGCTATATGGGTACACAGATGTAGATTGGGCAGGTAGCATCTCAGACACGAGATCTACCAATGGATTTATGTTTCCATTGGGGAGTGCTGCTGTGACATGGAGCAGCAAGAAGTACCCCACAATTGCCTTGTCAAGTACAGAGAAGCTGTAGTGGTAGCATGTGAGGTAGCTTGGTTACGTAAGATACTTGCTAATTTAGGGATGCATGTGGAGTGATTTCCTATAAACACATGATTTCTCCCTTGCATCTCTCACATGAACATGGAATCTTTTGAAACAATCACTCATGCCAACTTCTCACGGGGGTGGCGTGTCATCCTTAAAAGAAGAAGGTGGTGATAATCACATATGCATGGTGGGAGCCTGCAAACCAATATCTAGAATGCGAATGTGCATCAACAATCCATTCCTTGAGAAAAAAACTACTCTTTAGAATCTGCAAAAGGGGACCCTTTTTCTCCCAGTACGCGTCTATGGGCGTAGCTATATCCACGCTAATAGCTACGATGCTACTTGGTGAGAAATGTGGTGCCATTGAGCACAAGGAAGAGATAGGGAGTGAGTTGACTAAGCCAAGCAAGAGAAAAGTCCAGCAAGAATCCACATGAGCAAACATGAACTATCCCACATGAGCTAGCAAAGTTACTGTTGTACCCACCCATATAAAAAGGGGGCATTTCAAGAAATGAAATATGAAGCAAGCTCTTAAGCCTCTATATGAGTACACGTCTTAATCTTGTAACCTAATTGTGCTTAAGTCTTCTAATTAATTACTTTAGCAAGTTATCATTATGAGTATACTTAGATGTCACCCACCTTAGATTAGTTTAATCACCAGACTAATGTAGGATTAGTACTAATCACTTTACACATGCACATGATATCCATGATTTTAACATGGTATCAGAGCCTTCCCTATCTTCACATCCTCATCCAATATATAGCCGTGTCATTCTCCACCAAATGAGCTTCACAAGGAAGAGACTTGCCACAATAGTAGCCCTTTTATACGACCTATGTGAGTTGTAATACCAACTTTTGCATCAAATATGAATTAACCAGGTATGCCACAAATTTGTCCACCTGAAAAAATGAAAGAAAACGGAATGTTCTGGAATTTTCTTGCCCATTCAGAAGCTTGCCAAAATTTCAAACTTTAACGTTTACGGGCCTATCTGTCAATGGATTCCATACACGAGAAAGTGTGTTAGTACAAAACACAAAATTATGAAAAGCAATCCGTCACTTTCGCAACTAGTCACCTAATGGCAGGCCTCCAACTAGCATGCGCCATAGGAACACCTTCCCTTGATATAGAATCTTAGACCACCAGATAACTTCCTTCCACTAGACCCTACTCTCTTCTTGATGTTCCATACTCTATTAGCCTTCTCACTGATCCAGGACTTATCTTCCACCATCATATGGTATACTTGATTTGTTGTACGTTGGACAATGTCCTGAGGCTTTCTAATCTAACCAAGGGTGTTAATCCTCCAGCTGCTGAGGAATATCACCAAATGGCGTAAGTGCTGTCCTCACCTCCTCCCATAACTGTACATATCCACGTGAAACTCAACAAGTTTGTCAGGCCACTCCAGAAGTCATGAAGTAGCCAACACCTCACCTGTCATAGAATCCAACTACAACCGTTGATCTAAAAGCTTCCATTTAGTGTGTGCCAACACCTCCTTCCATGAGATCATCAAATGAGAAAGGAGAGGTGAGGTCACCACTTGAACATGTTGGGAACCATTCACTACATCTTACCATGTACCATCAATCCTGGTATTACCATGCACAAGTGCAACCTCCTCTACGAGGGACTTAGCCATTACCACCCATGGCTCTTGATATACACACATATCTTGCAATAAAGGCCATCTCCTAGAGCGACCATATTTAGTCTTACATCTAATGGGGTTGCCCCTCCACTTCTCTTTGGAGTAGTAACATGTTCCCAAGAAATCCATGTCTCCTTTGCATATTTCTTGCTCTTTTCCATAGAATAAATCGAATTGGCTGTTGTAGATGATGCAAAGCTTTGCCCGTCAATATCTCTCTCTCTCTATCTCTCTTTCTCAAGCACACTACCTCTATCTCTCTCTCTCTCTTCCCTCTCCAAAACACACCACCACACCCATAGAATCTAATACCTATTTTCTAAATAAGTTTTTAAGATCAACGAAACTTTCAAAGTATGGTTGGTCAGGGTCAGAATGGTCTAGTAGTAATTTCACCTTATTTCAGGATGAATACTAATGGACATGAAATGGGACAAGATTAAAATTTTCACAATGAAAAGGCGTAAGAAAATGGAGGGAGAGTTATTCTTGGTCAAGAAGGAACTAAGAAAATCATGCACTATTGGGTTGCAAAACAAGGACTAGCATCCACAAAAAAATCAAGGAGAAGCAAAGGGATGAAGAGAATAGCTTCGTCAATGAGAAGGAAAGAAAGAAAATTTGTAGAGTTGTAGCTAACTCTTGGTACACGCAAACGAAGGCCCGCGAGAAAGCTACTCTCACAAGCAAATATTTGAAGAACTCCTCCATCCCAAATTTAGCGATGTTCAACTTGAAGAAATGGGTTGTGAAAAAGCTGTACTAGCCAACATTTGCAACACTTTGACACAACTAAAAAATTACCTCGATCAAAAGATGAGCTTTTCTTAAAGAGGGCATATCTAATGATGGTACTTAATGGTGATGATTTCAATGGACTTGGTGGCAACAACAAAACTATTAACTTAGCAAAGGCAGCAAAGGTTCTAGGTATGCACAAGAGAAACCTCTATGTAGTCAATGCTCACCTACAATTAGAAGAGGATGGAGTCTTGCCCCTGCAAACATGCCAAAGACAACAATATCAAAGTAACATCATCACACATGAGGTTAAAGATCTTGTTTTTGAATTTTGGATGTCAGAGACACGAGTGTCCCCCAATTAAAAAAAATGTATGGCAAGACGAAAATGTATTGTATTGGATATTCTAATTCATAAGATAAGAATTCCCTTTTTCAATTGGATGATTATGGATTAATAGATATATCTTTTTTATTAAAACTACATGATATCTTTGGTTAGATTTTTAAAATGGAGAGGATTTTTATATAATAAATTTAAAAAAATATTTAAAAATAAAGAAAATATAAACAATAAAGAAAAATATCTTTTAGGAAGAATACACAAAATATGTATTTTTAAACTATAAAATTATATATATATATATATACACATATATATATATTTGAGAATAAATTTAAAGAGTTATATTTAAAAAGAAGAAGTCTATGTAATATATGATTTAATATATATATATTAATTTTAATTAAAATTTATTATTTAAAAATTTTTAAAAATGTATAGAAAATGTAATGTATATTTAATAAATTAACAAATATATAGTTTTTAAAAATATATATAGGTGAAAATATATTTTCTTATTAATGTATATATTTATTTAAATAAATTTAGTATCATAATAGTATTTTACATACATATGCATGGATTATCTATAAATTAAATATATATTACTTTACATGTATGTGAAACCATGAATGGATGCACCCATACATGGGGGGTGATAATGTGGCATGGTCGACTCTACTGACATGGCATACATGTGAGACACGTGGTAGCTAGCAGCTCTCCCTCCTTGATGATGTGTTCGTCCATGTGATGTGGCATCTTATGAGGTGGCATTCCATGTCATTAATAGGGAGCGGCATGCCAAGTCATCAATGATGAGGTAGAAAGCCATGTCATCAATGTTGAGGTGGCACATTGAGGTGGAATGAATGCCATGTGTAAGTGACATGTCAGACACGTGGCCACATGCATGGCCACCTTAGGGGTTTCCACCTAGGTTTCCACCTAGGTTTGGTACATTACCTAACCTTAGGGGTTTCCACCTTAGGTTTGGTACATTACCTAACCTACTTTACCAAGCCTAGTTAGACTTGCGTTTAGGCTTGAAAGGGAAGAAACTACTCAAGTAGAGCTACTTTCATGAAAATAAACCTTTTCTTACTCAAATAAAACCAACGTTTTTTCCATAGATTTGCCTTGATTAGCACTACTTCCTAATATAAAATTATTACATAAATGCAAAAAATCTTTAAATAATTAATTTACTAATTATGTTCAGTGCTTTAAGACTTTAAAGTAAATTTCCACTGGAGAAAACTTGGAAGGTGATCCAAAGTGAGGACTCTAATTGTACAAGCACCCTTTAGCCTCAAAGCTTGTTTTGATCTTAGACATAAATTAATAGAAAAATCTCTCTCTCTCTCTCTCTCTCTCTCTCTCTCTCTCTCATCCTAGCATAAATATAGAAAAAACATGGGATTGATTATGGTAGCCAAAGGATATGCACAGACACATGGGATTGATTATGAGGGAACATTTTTCCTAGTTGCAAAGATGGAAACTGTGAGAGTTGTGATTGCGGTGGCTACAGCTAAAGGCTGGTTTTTACATCGGATGGATGCAAAAAATGTGTTCTTACATGCTGACTTGCAAGAAGAGGTGTATATGGATCAGCCACCACATTTTGAGTATACAAGTCACCCAGAGTATGTATGTAAGCTTTGTAAGGCTTTGTATGGGATGAAGCAGGCTCCACGAGCAAGACATGACAAGATTGTTGAGTATCTTGTCACTATTTGTTTTCATATGGCAGATGCAGATCACTCTTTATATGTGCGCAAGAGTGATAGGGTTTAGTGATCATCACCATTTATGTAGATGATCTTATTGTTGGGGGTGACAACTTGGATGAGATTAAGCATGTGAAAAGTTTTCTCAAAAGGACGTTTGAGATGAAGGATTTGGGAGATCTATGCTACTTTTTGGAAATTGAGGTCATTCGCACACTTGAGGGTATTTGGTTGTCATGGAGACAGTATGCATTGGACATGTTGTTCAAGTATGGGATGGCTGATTGTAAGCCAATCTTGGTACCATTAGATCAAAATGGCAATCTTAGTGCGGATGCAGGTTATGTGTTGGAGGATCCCACTATGTATAGGAAGATCGGAGTTTGATCTATGTGTCACGATCAGTAGGCCAGATTTGAGTTACACTATTGGCTTAGAGAGAGACTTTATGCAGGTTCTGCACAAACCACATCTTGACAGTGTGTGATGTATGCTTCAGTATTTGAGGGCCACTGTTGATTATGCATTGTTTTATGTATGCAGCAGGTGTTCCATTGGAACTATATGGGTACACACATGCAGATTGGGCAGGTAGCATCTCAGACAAGAGATCTACAAGTGGATTTATATTTTCATTGGGGAGTGCTGTTGTGACATGGAGCAGCCCATAGTTGCCTTGTCGATTACATAGGTAGAGTATAGAGGAGCTGCGGTGGCAGTATGTGAGGTAGCTTGGTTACATAGGCGACATAGACTTGGCCTACATCAGCACACACAGGATCACGTCATTGGAATCTTCACGAAGGCCTTGGGAGCTGAGAAGCTCTACAGATTTTGAGATATGCTTGGAGTTCATGAGCTGGAGATAAGCTTGAGAGGGAGTGTTGAGATGTCAAGCTCAACATGAGCTGACACTCACGAGGTGCCTGCATGACTGTTTGACATTTACATCACTGGTGGGTTTGGTAACTTTCACTGACAAATCTTCGCGTGTACCAGAGATTCTACACCACTGACTAGTCCACATCTACCCACTCCTCTTAGTGTGTTCACATTATGGACTGCTTGTATATACTCTATTATGTATGTTAGTCACTTTATCTTCTTTGTAGACCAATTTTATTGTGTGAAGAAGAAGAAGAATTTTCAGCCTCTCACCTTGTGTCTTCTTTTCTAGGGTTTGTGTGAGTGTGTGTGTGCTTGCAAGAGCTCAAGCTCTCTTCTCCCTTGCATCTTTTCAATTACTAATAACCATAAACGTTATGGACTCATTGAAAGAAGCTTGCAACATTAGCATTGATCCAATCATACATGGTTCCACAAGTCTAGTAACTCCAAGGTCGCACGAAGAGTGGAGTATGCACACCCTTCGTATAGTGGAGTGCTAAGGGCTTTCACAAATTGATCTTTGCAAAGTGTGGCTTGAAGCTCAGAGAAGTCATCAATCATCTCGTCCATGCCCAAAACTTCACCATTGACTTCATGTGCCATTGATGGAGGCATTTCTTCCTCACGATGAGTACGTGAGCTCACCCCACTTCTAGCATGGAGGTCTCTAAATACTCTATGTAGTTTTCCACTTGTCATAGAGTAATGAGGCATAGAATCCCTCATTCTACATGTCTCCTCCTTGTCCTCGTCCTATAAAACATAGACTACCTTATGAATACCTAAGTCACGTGCGTAAGAACATGCAATAGTGAATATATATACTCACCAAAGAATTTGGATGCCGTATATCTTTGAATAATCGGCTGTAATCTTGCACATGTTTTATTGTGATTTCCTATAAACACATGATTTCTCCCTTGCATGTCTCCTTGCATGTCTCACATGAACATGGAATCTTTTGGCACAATCGCTCATGCCGACTTCTTTGGGGTGGCATGGCATCCTTAGGAAGAAGAAGGTGGTGACAATCATCTATGCATGGTGGGAGACTGCAAACCATTATCTAGAATGTGAATGTGCATCAACAATCCATTCCTTCAGCAAAAAACTACTCTTTGGAATCTATAGTAAAAGGGGACCCTTTTTCGAATATGCGGCTATGGGCGTGGCTATGTCCAGGCTAATTGTTGCGCGATGCTACTTCTTGATAAATGTGGTGCCATTGCACACAAGGAAGAGATAGGGAGTAAGTAGATTAAGCCAAGCAAGAAAAAAGTCCACCAAGAAGCCACATGAGAAAAGCTGAACTATCCCACATGAGCTAGCAAAGCTAATGTTGTACCCACCCATATAAAAAGGGGGCATTTCAAGCAATGAAATATGAAGCATGCTCTTAAGCCTTTGTATGAGTACAAGTCTCAATCTTGTAACCTAATTGTGCTTAAGTCTTTTGATTAATTAGTTTAGAAGGTTATCATTATGAGTATGCTTAGATTTCACCCACCTTAGATTATTTTAATCATCGGACTAATGTAGGATTAGTACTAATCACTTTACACATGCACATGATATCCATGATTTTTATGTGGTATCAGAGCCTTCCCTATCCCCGCATCCGCATCCAATATATAACTATGTCATTCTCCACCAAATCAGCTGACCGTTGTTGCAAGGAAAAGTCTTGCCACAATAGTAGTCCTTTTATACGACCTATGTGAGTTGTAATACCAACTTTTACATCAATATGAAGGCATTACTAGCTAACCAGATATGCCACAAAATTGAATGTTTTGGTTTTTCTGGCCCATTTAGAAGCTTGCCAAAATTCCAAACTTTAACCATATTTAGGCCTATCTCTCAATGGATTCCATACGTGAGAAAGGAAATCCCACACCTTCTTTGCCACTGGACATGAAATGAAAAGATGAAAGCATGTTTACAAGCATGTAGTACAAAACACACAATTATGAGAAGCAATCTGCGGCTTTCACAACAACTGGTCGCCTAATGGTAAGCCTCCAACTAGCATGCGCCATAGGAACACCTTCCCTTGACATATGGAATCTTAGACCACCAGATTACTTCCTTCCACTAGGCCCTACTCTTCTTGATGTTCCATACCCTAATAGCCTTCTCAGTGATGCATGACTTATCGTCCACCATCATATGGTATACTTGATTTGCTGTACGTTGGAAAATGTTCTAAGGCTTTCTAAATGCCTAATCTAACCAAGGGTGTTGATCCTCCAACTGAGGAATATCACCAAATGGTGTAAGTTTTGCCCTCACCTTCTCCCATAGTTGTACATATCCACGTGGAACTCAAAAATATTGATGGATTTTTTGAAGAAAAGACAATAAGCGGCCCCTACATGGAAATAAAGCATCCAGAATTCTCACTAGTCCCAATCGAGCCATTCCATTGAATTTTGGCCGGTTAACAAGTTTGTAAGGCCACTCCAGAAGTCTTGAAGTAGCCAACACCTCACTTGCCATAGAATCCAACTGCAACCGTTGATCCTGAAGGCTTCCATTTAGTGTGTGCCAACACCTCCTTCCATGAGATCATTAAATGAGAAAGGAGAGGCGAAGCCACCACACGAACTTGTTGGGAACCATTCACTACATCCCACCATCATGTACCATCAATCCTGGTATTACCATGCACAAGTGCAACCTCCTCTATGAGGGACTTAGCCATTACCACCCATGGCTCTTGAGATACACACATATCTTGCAATAAAGGCCATCTCCTAGAGACCATATTTAATCTTACACATCTAATGGGGCTGACCCTCCACTCCTCTTCGGAATAGTAATATATTCCCAAGAAATCCACGTCTCCCCTGGCATATTTCTTGCTCTTTTCCATAGAATAAATCGAACTAGCTCTTGTAGCTGATGCAAAGCTTTGTCCATCAATATCTCTCTCCCTCTCCTCTCAGTTTCCATCTCTAAAACACACTGCCACACCCATCGAATCTAAAGACCTATTTTCTAAATAATGTTTAAGGATCAAAGAAACTTGCAAAGTATGGTTGGTAAGGGTCAGAATGGTCTAGTAGTACTTTCACCTCATTTCAAGATGAATATTAATGGGCAAGAATTGGAACAAGATTAAAATTTTCACAATGCAGAGGCGTAAGCAGATGGAAGGAGGGTTATTCTTGGTTAAGAAGGAACTAAGAAAATCAGGCAGTATTAGGTTGCAAAAGAAAGACTAGCATCGATAAAAAATCCAAGGAGACCGAAAGGGATGAAGAGAATAGCTCCGTCAATGAGAAGGAAAGAAAGAAAATTTGTAGAGTTGTTGCTAACTCTTGGTACAAGCAGGTGAAGGCCTCAACAAAGCTACTTAGAAGCAAATATTTGAAGAACTCCTCCATCCCAATTTTAGTGATATTCAACCTGAAGAAATGGGTTGTGAAAAAGCTGTGCTAGCCAACATTTCCAACACTTTGACACAAGTCAAAAAGTGCCTCGATCAAAAGATGAGCTTTTATTAAAGAGAGAATCTCTAATGATGGTACTTAATGGTGATGTTTTCAATGAACTTGGTGGCAACATCAAATCTATCTGCTTAGCAAAGGCAGCAAAGGTTCTAGGTATGCACAAGAGAAACCTCTCTGTAGTCAATGTTCGCCTACAATTAGAAGAGGATGGAGTCTTGCCCCTGCTAACATGCCAAAGACAACAATCTCAAAGTAGCATCATCACACATGAGGTTAAAGATCTTGTTTTTGAATTTTGGACGTCAGAGACACGAGTCTTCCTCCCCTATAAAAAAAATGTATAGCAAGGGGAAACAACACTCTCTTACACTTGTATTGTATTGGATATTCTAATTCATAAGATAAGATTTCCCTTTTTCAATTGGATGATTATGGAATAATAGATATATCTTCTTTATTGAAACTACATGATATCTTTGGTTAGATTTTTAAAATGGAGAGGATTTTAATATAATAATTTTTTTAAAATAAATATTTAAAAATAAAGAAAATCTCTTTTAATAAGAAGACACAAAATATATAATTTTAAACTATAAAGTTATATTTTTAAACTATAAAGTTATATATATATATACATATATATATATTTGAGAAGAAATTTAAAGAGTTGTATTAGAAAAAAAGAAGTCTATGTAATATATTATTTAATTTATATCTATTATTTTTTAATTAAAAATTAAAAAATATATAAAAATTAATATATATTTACTACATTAACAAATATATAATTCTTAAAAAATTCATATACGTGAAATAATATATTTTCTTATTGATGTATATATATATTTAAATAAATTAAGTATCATAATAGTATTTGTAAGATTCCTCCCCAGCCTCTCAAAATGTCCAGCATCTTCCCCTGTAATCAATCCCTCTTCAGAAATATAAAAGACTTGTTTCTAACTGTTTTAACCTAGAGAGAGAAAATATTCTAGAGAGAGAATATTCAGATTTTTAATATTTTTGGATAGAAAATTATCTCATCTTATTAAAATAAGTTCCCTTGAAACATAAATTCAAAAAGAACTTTCCAATGTGCAATTGGAATTAATTGGAAATGGGTATAAAGGACCTTAGCCTAAGAGTCTAGATTTTCAAAAAATTTTGGATTATGGTCCAATTAAGGTTCCTATGGGCCAATAGCATCAATCCATGTGTAGGGAGGAGATAAATCCAATTTTGTAAAAGAAGATACCCAAAAATGAGTAAATGCTCACATAAGATGAAGAGTTAAAAATGTACAAGGTTTATTAGTAAAAAACTATGAGCAATATTAAAAATATGAGATATTTTGGGTATAATGATTTCATATTGACACTATGTAAGGAAGGGGAGTTCTTTAAAGGAAGTGCATATTTCACATAAGATGAAGAGTTGAAAATGTACAAGGTTTATTAGTAAAAAACTATAAGCAATATTAAAAATATGAGATATTTTGGGTATAATGATTTCATATTGAGACTATGTAAGGAAGGGGAGTTCTTTAAAGGAGGTGCATATTTCACATAAGATGAAGAGTTGAAAATGTACAAGGTTTATTAGTAAAAAACTATGAGCAATATTAAAAATATGAGATATTTTGGGTATAATGATTTCATATTGACACTATGTAAGGAAGGGGAGTTCTTTAAAGGAGGTGCATATTTCACATAAGATGAAGAGTTGAAAATGTACAAGGTTTATTAGTAAAAAACTATGAGCAATATTAAAAATATGAGATATTTTGGGTATAATGATTTCATATTGACACTATGTAAGGAAGGGGAGTTCTTTAAAGGAGGTGCATACATAAGATGAAGAGTTGAAAATGTACAAGGTTTATTAGTAAAAAACTATGAGCAATATTAAAAATATGAGATATTTTGGGTATAATGATTCTATTTTGACACATATGTAAGGAAGGGGAGTTCTTTAAAGGAGGTGCATATTTCACATGCTTGAATGAGTTTTAAACTCATAAAAATTGAGATATTTCATCTCTCCTCTCTCCTAATTCAAGTCTAGTTACAAAAAGTTAGCTCAACTGACCTAAAAATGGTCAAAAATTGACCAAACTGCGTTGGAAAATTCTAGAATCAGTTTGTTTGGTTAGGAGCTCAATTTTTCCTATAAATAGAAGCCTCCCCTTGTTAAAAAAAATATATAGTGTTTATGCATCGTTACTCTACTCCACCTAAGCCAAGAACTGTGAATTCATTAATAATTCACTAGTTTTTGGAGCTTCCCTCTTTCTTTAATCCCCATTAGTGGCTCCATCAACATACTTAACCAATTGATTAGTTGGGGGCCTCTACCGTGAACAAAGAATCAAGCAAATTGTAAGGTAATTAGTGAATTTTGATCATTTTCTATAATTTCTCAATGTTTCTCTCTTCTCAACCCCTCTCAAGCTTGAGAAGCTTAATTGGTATGGTTTTTTTAAATGCTATTGAAGTTAATTGGTGAATAGTAGTGAAGAGTTACATAATTTGATGAATGCTATTGAAGTTAATTAATTAATGATTGTAAAGAATTACATAAATTTCTAATTATATTTAAATTCTAATGGTTTTTATGTAATTTCTCTCTCTCACTCAAGAAGTGGTCATACTCATGACCCATTCTCAATCCAAATGAAGCTTTTCATAAAGTTTTTCCTTAACCCAAGATTAAGCTATGCTTGAGGCCAAATTAATGGTTTTTTTCTATGCTTTTAGTTTATGTATATTGATGATTCAATCCATTATGGATTAATGATCTAATTAGAGATCATTTTAATTATTTCCTTAATGATAAGCTTTATCCCTTAGAAAAATTGAGATTTATCAGTCATAGTAGCTGAGCTATGGCAAAATTTTTATAAAAATTACGCATAAAATAATTTCATTCAAAGCATAAAAAGAGGACTTCCTACCATATTCTAGGAATTATCATCCTAGATTAATTGAAAGAAATTCATTATAATCATGGAGAAATTGAATTTTTATATTATGCATAAAGGATAAGTTTTTATATCAAAAGTGTTACTTTTACCATTTTTATTTTCATGCATAGAAGTATGCATAATGGATAAATTTTTATATCAAAAGTGTTACTTTTATTATTTTTATTTTCATGCATAGAAGTATGCATAAAGGATAAATTTTTATATCAAAAGTGTTATTTTTATCATTTTTATTTTCATGCATAGAAGTATGCATAAAGGCTAAATTTTTATATCAAAAGAGTTACTTTTATCATTTTTATTTCATGCATAGAAGTATGCATAATGGATAAATTTTTATATCAAAAGTGTTACTTTTACTATTTTTATTTTCATGCATAGAAGTATGCATAATGGATAAATTTTTATATCAAAAGTGTTATTTTTATCAATTTTTATTTTCATGCATAGAAGTATGCATAAAGGATAAATTTTTATATCAAAAGTGTTATTTTTATCATTTTTATTTTCATGCATAGAAGTATGCATAAAGGATAAATTTTTATATCAAAAGTGTTACTTTTATCATTTTTATTTCATGCATAGAAGTATGCATAATGGATAAATTTTTTTATCAAAAGTGTTACTTTTATTATATTGAATTTCATGCATAGAGGTATGCATAAAAGTTGATTATTTTATTATAAAAGTGTGACTTTTATCATAATTGAATTTCATGCATAAAGGTATGCATAAAAGTTGATTATTTTATTATAAAAGTGTGTCTTTTATTATATTGAATTTCATGCATAGAGGTATGCATAAAAGTTGATTATTTTATTATAAAAGTGTGACTTTTATCATAATTGAATTTCATGCATAGAGGTATGCATAAAAGTTGATTATTTTATTGTAAGAGTGTTACTTTTATCATATTGGATTTCATGCATAGAGGTATGCAAAAAAAGATATTCTTTTTATACTAAAAGTGTGATTTTTATCATAAATGGATTTTATGCATAAGGTGACATGTTAAACACGTGGCGACATGCATGGCCACCTTAGGGGTATCTACCTAGGTTTGGTAGATTACCTAACCTACTTTACCAAGCCTAGTAAGACTTGGGTTTAGGCTTGAAAGGAATGACCTCAATTCCCAAAAAGCAGTGCAAATCTCCCAAATCCTTCATCTCAAACTTCCTTTTAAGAAGACCTTTCAGATGCTCAATCTCATCCAAGTTGTCACCCCCAACAATAAGATCATCTACATAAATGGTGATGATCACCATACCCTTATCACTCTTACAGTTGCTTTAAGACTAAAGTAAATTTCCACTGCAGAAAACTTGGAAGGTGATCCAAAGTTAGGACTCTAATTGTACAAGCACCCTTTAGTCTCAAAGCTTGTTTTGATCTTAGACATAAATTAATAGAAATCTCTCTCTCTCTCTCTCTCTCTCTCTCTCTCTCTCTCTCTCTCTCTCTCTCTCTCTCATCCTAGCATAAATATAGAAAAAACATGGGATTGATTATGGTATGCACAGACACATGGGATTGATTATGAGGGAACATTTTCCTAGTTGCAAAGATGGAAACTGTGAGAGTTGTGATTGCGGTGGCTACAGCTAAAGGCTGGTTTTTACATCGGATGGATGCAAAAAATGTATTCTTACATGCTGACTTGCAAGAAGAGGTGTATATGGATCAGCCACCAGGTTTTGAGTATACAAGTCACCCAGAGTATGTATGTAAGCTTTGTAAGGCTTTGTATGGGATGAAGCAAGCTCCATGAGCATGGCATGACAAGATTGCTGAGTATCTTGTCACTACTTGTTTTCATATGGTAGATGTAGATCACTCTTTGTATGTGCGCAAGAGTGATAAGGGTATTGTGATCATCACCATTTATGTAGATGATATTATTGTTGGGGGTGACAACTTGGATGAGATTATGTGAAAAGTTTTCTCAAAAGGACGTTTGAGATGAAGGATTTGGGAGATCTATGCTACTTTTTGGAAATTGAGGTCATTCGCACACCTGAGGGTATTTGGTTGTCATGGAGATAGTATGCATTGGACATGTTGTCCAAGTATGGGATGGCTGATTTTAAGCCAATCTTGGTGCCATTAGATCAAAATGGCAATCTTAGTGCGGATGCAAGTTATGTGTTGGAGGATCCCACTATGTACTGGAAGATCGGAATTCCGATCTATGTCACGATCAGGAGGCCAGATTTGAGTTACACTATTGGCTTAGAGAGCGAGTTTATGTAGATTCCGCGCAAACCACATCTTGACAGTGTGTGATGTACGCTTCGGTATTTGAGGGCCACTATTGATTATGCATTGTTTTATGTATGTAGCAGGTGTACCATTGGAGCTATATGGGTACACAGATGTAGATTGGGCAGGTAGCATCTCAGACAAGAGATCTACAAGTGGATTTCTATTTTCATTGGGGAGTGATGTTGTGACATGGAGCAACCCATAGTTGCCTTGTTGAGTACTTATGTAGAGTATAGAGGAGCTGTGGTGGTAGCATGTGAGGTAGCTTGGTTACGCAAGCGACATAGACTTGGCCTACGTCAGCACACAGGATCAGGTTGTTGGAATCTTCACGAAGGCCTTGGGAGCTGAGAAGCTCCGTAGATTTTGAGATATGCTTGGAGTTCATGAGCTTGAGTTGAGGTTGAGAGGGAGTGTTGAGATGTCAAGCTCAACATGAGATGACACTCACGAGGCGCCTACATTACTGTTTTCACATTTACATCACTGGTGGGTTTGGTAACTTTCATCGACATATCTTCACGCACCAGAGATTCTACAGCACTGACTAGTCCACATCTACCCACTCCTCTTAGCGTGTTCACATTATGGACTGCTTGTATATACTCTATTATGTGTGTTAGTCACTTTATCTTCTTTGTAGAGACCAATTTTGTTGTGTGAAGAAGAAGAAGAATTTTCAGCCTCACCTTGTGTCTTCTTTTCTAGGGTTTGTGTGAGTGTGTGTGTGCTTGCAAGAGCTCAAGCTCTCTTCTCCCTTGCATCTTTTTAATTACTAATAACCATAAACATTATGGACTCATTTAAAGAGGCTTGTAATACTAGCATTAATTCAATCATACATGGTTCTACAAGTGTAGTAACTCCAAGGTCGCACGAAGATTGGAGTATGCACACCCTTTGTATAGTGGAGTGCTCAGGGCTTTCACAAATTGATCTTTGTCCAGTGTGGTTTGAAGCTCAAAGAAGTCATCAATCATCTCATCCATGCCCAAAACTTCACCATTGACTTCATGTGCCATTGATGGAGGCATTTCTTCCTCATGAGGAGTACGTGAGCTCACCCCACTTCTAGCATGGAGGTCTCTAAATACTCTATGTAGTTGTCCACTTATCATACATAGAGTAATGAGGCATAGAATCCCTCATTCTACAACATGTCTCCTCCTTGTCCTCATCCTCAAAAACATAGACTACCTTATGAATACCTAAATCACGTGCGTAAGAACATGCGATAGTAAATATATATACTCACCAAAGAATCTGGATGCCGTATATCTTTGAATCGGCTATAATCTTGCACATGTTTTATTGTGATTTCCTATAAACACACGATTTCTCCCTTGCATGTCTCACATTAACATGGAATCTTTTGGCACAATCGCTCATGCCAACTTCTCGAGGGTGGCGTGGCATCCTCACGAAGAAGGTGGTGATACAATCATCTATGCATGGTGATACAATCATCTATGCATGGTGATACAATCATCTATGCATGGTGGGAGCCTGCAACCAATATCTAGAATGCGAATGTGCATCAACCATCCATTCCTTGAGAAAAAAACTACTCTTTGGAATTTGCAAAAGGGGACCCTTTTTTCCCAGTATGTGTCTATGGGCGTGGCTATATCCGCGCTAATAGCTATGATGCTACTTGTTGATAAATGTGGTGCCATTAAGCACAAGGAAGAGATCGGGAGGGAGTGAGTAGACTAAGCCAAGCAAGAGAAAAGTCCAGCAAGAAGCCACATAAGCAAAGCTAAACTATCCCACATGAGCTACCAAAGCTAATGTTGTACGCACCCGTATAAAAAGGGGGCATTTCAAGCAATAAAGTATGAAACATGCTCTTAAGCCTTTGTATGAGTACAAGTCTCAATCTTGTAACGTAATTGTGCTGAAGTCTTTTGATTAGTTTAGCAAGTTATCATTATGAGTATGATTAGATTTCACCCACCTTAGATTATTTTTATCACTAGACTAATGTAGGATTAGTACTGATCAATTTACACATGCACATGATATCCATGATTTTAACATGGTATCAGAGCCTTCCCTATCTCCATTTCCTCATCCAATATATAGCTGTGTCATTCTCCACCAAATTAGCTGATCGTTCAAGAAAAAGACTTGCCACAATAGTAGCCCTTTTATACAACCTATGTGAGTTGTAATACCAACTTTTGCATCAAATATGAAGGCATTACCAGTTAACCAGATATGCCACAAACTAAATGTTTTGGTTTTTCTGGCCCATTCAAAAGCTTACAAAAATTCCAAACTTAAACCTTTATGGGCCTATCTGTCAACGGATTCCATACGTGAGAAAGGAAACCCCACAACTTCTTTCCAATGGACATGAAATGAAAAGATGCAAGAATGTTTACAAGCATGTAGTACAAAACACACAATTATCATAAGCAATCTGCCACTTTCACAAATGGTCACCTAATGGTAAGCCTCCAATTGGCATGCACCATAGGAACACCTTCCCTTGATATGGAATCTTAGACCACCAAATTACTTACTTCCACTAGGACCTACTCAAGCTCTCTTCTCCCTTGCATCTTTTTAATTACTAATAATCATAAACATTATGGACTCATTTAAAGAGGCTTGTAATACTAGCATTGATTCAATCATACATGGTTCCACAAGTGTAGTAACTCCAAGGTCGCACAAAGATTGGAGTATGCACACCCTTTGTATAGTGGAGTGCTCAGGGCTTTCACAAATTGATCATTGTCAAGTGTGGTTTGAAGCTCAAATAAGTCATCAATCATCTTGTCCATGCCCAAAACTTCACCATTGACTTCATGTGCCATTGATGGAGGCATTTCTTCCTCATGATGAGTACGTGAGCTCACCCCACTTCTAGCATGGAGGTCTCTAAATACTTCTAGCATGGAGGTATCTAAATACTCTATGTAGTTGTCCACTTGTCATTCATTCTACAACATGTCTCCTCCTTGTCCTCATCCTAAAAAACATAGACTACCTTATGAATACCTAAATCACGTGCTTAAGAACATGCGATAGTGAATATATATACTCACCAAAGAATCTGGACGCCGTATATCTTTGAATCGGCTATAATCTTGCACATGTTTTATTGTGATTTCCTATAAACACACGATTTCTCCCTTGCATGTCTCACATTAACATGGAATCTTTTGGCACAATCGCTCATGCCAACTTCTCGGGGGTGGCGCGGCATCCTCACGAAGAAGAAGGTGGTGATACAATCATCTATGCATGGTGATACAATCATCTATGGATGGTGGGAGCCTACAACCAATATCTAGAATGCCAATGTGCATCAACCATCCATTCCTTGAGCAAAAAACTACTCTTTGGAATTTGCAAAAGGGGACCCTTTTTTCCCAGTATGCGGCTATGGGCGTGGCTATATCCGCGCTAATAGCTACGATGCTACTTGTTGATAAATGTGGTGCCATTTAGCACAAGGAAGAGATAGGGAGTGAGTAGACTAAGCCAAGCAAGAGAAAAGTCCAACAAGAAGCCACCTGAGCAAAGCTGAACTATCCCACATGAGCTACCAAAGCTAATGTTGTACGCACCCATATAAAAAGGGGGCATTTCAAGCAATGAAATATGAAACATGCTCTTAAGCCTCTGTATGAGTACAAGTCTCAATCTTGTAACGTAATTGTGCTTAAGTCTTTTGATTAATTAGTTTAGCAAGTTATCATTATGAGTATGATTAGATTTCACCCACCTTAGATTATTTTTATCACTAGACTAATGTAGGATTAGTACTAATCAATTTACACATGCACATGATATCCACGATTTTAACATGGTATCAGAGCCTTCCCTATCTCCATTTCCTCATCCAATATGTAGCTGTGTCATTCTCCACCAAATTAGCTGACCGTTTAAGGAAAAGACTTGCCACAATAGTAGCCCTTTTATACGACCTATGTGAGTTGTAATACCAACTTTTGCATCAAATATGAAGGCATTACCAGTTAACCAGATATGCCACAAACTGAATGTTTTGGTTTTTCTGGCCCATTCAAAAGCTTGCAAAAATTCCAAACTTGAACCTTTATGGGCCTATCTGTCAACAGATTCCATATATGAGAAAGGAAATCCCACAAATTCTTTGCCACTGGACATGAAATGAAAAGATGCAAGAATGTTTACAAGCATGTAGTACAAAACACACAATTATCAGAAGCAATCTGCCGCTTTCGCAACTGGTCGCCTAATGGTAAGCCTCCAATTGGCATGTGCCATAGGAACACCTTCTCTTGATATGGAATCTTAGACCACCAAATTACTTACTTCCACTAGGACCTGCTCTTCTTGATGTTCCATACCCTATTATCCTTCTCAGTGATGCATGACTTATCTTCCACCATCATATGGTATAATTGATATGCTGTACATTGGAAAATGTCCTAAGGCTTTCTAAATGCCTAATCTAGCCAAGGGTATTGATCCTCCAACTAAGGAATATCACCAAACAGTGTAAGTGATGCCCTCACCTTCTCTTATTACTATACATATCCACGTGGAACCCAAAAGAATTGATGGATTTTTTGAAAAGACAATAAGCGGCCCCTATATGGAAATAAAACATCTAAAATTCTCACTAGTCCCAATCGAGCCATTCCATTGACTTTTGGCCGCTTAACAAGTTTTTAAGGCCACTCCAGAAGTCGTGAAGTAGCCAACACCTCACCTACCATAGAATCCAACTGCAGCCGTTGATCCTGAAGGCTTCCATTTAGTGTGTGCCAACACCTCCTTCCATGAGATCATCAAATGAGAAAGGAGAGGTGAAGCCACCACTCGAACTTGTTGGGAACCATTCACTACATCCCACCATGTACCATCAATCCTGGTATTACCACATGCACAAGTGCAACCTCCTCTACGAGGGACTTAGCCATTACCACCCATGGCTCTTGAGATACACACATATCTTGCAATAAAGGCCATCTCCTAGAGACCATATTTAATCTTACATCTAATGGTGATGTCCCTCCACTCCTCTTCGGAATAGTAACATGTTCCCAAGAAATCCACATCTACCTTGGCGTATTTCTTGCTCTTTTCCATAGAATAAATCAAACTGGCTATTGTAGCTGATGCAAAGCTTTGCCCAGCAATATCTCTCTCCCTCTCCTCTAGAGCTCTCTCTCTCTCTCTCTCTCTCTCTCTCTCTCTCTCTCTCTCTCTCTCTCTCTCTCTCTCTAAAACACATCGCCACACCCATCGAATCTAAAGACCTATTTCCTGAATAATGTTTAAAGATCAAAGAAACTTGCAAAGTATGGTTGGTAAGGGTCAGAATGGTCTAGTAGTACTTTCACCTCATTTCAGGATGAATATTGATGGGCATGAAATGGGATAAGATTAAAATTTTCACAATGCAGAGGCATAAGCAAATGGAGGGAGGGTTATTCTTGGTTAAGAAGGAACTAAGAAAATCAGGAAGTATTAGGTTGCAAAAGAAAGACTAGCATCGACAAAAAATCCAAGGAGACGGAAAGGGATGAAGAGAATAGCTCCGTCAATGAGAAGGAAAGAAAGAAAATTTGTAGAGTTGTTGATAACTCTTGGTACAAGCAGGCGAAGGCCCTCAACAAAGCTACTTAAAAGCAAATATTTGAAGAACTCCTCCATCCCAATTTTAGCGATGTTCAACCTTAAGAAATGAGTTGTGAAAGAGCTGTGCTAGCCAACATTTGCAACACTTTGACACAAGTCAAAAAGTGCCTCGATCAAAAGATGAGCTTTTATTAAAGAGAGAATCTCTAATGATGGTACTTAATGGTGATGATTTCAATGGACTTGGTGGGCAACATCAAATCTATCTGCCTAGCAAAGGCAGCAAAGGTTCTAGGTATGCACAAGAGAAACCTCTATGCAGTCAATGTTCACCTACAATTATAAGAGGATAGCAAGCATGCCAAAGACAACAATCTCAAAGTAACATCATCACACATGAGGTTAAAGATCTTGTTTTTGAATTTTGATATAATAATTGTTTTAAAAATAAATATTTAAAAATAAAGAAAATCTAAAAATAAAGAAAATCTCTTTTAAGAAGAAGACACAAAATCTATATTTTTAAACTATAAAGTTATATATATATATATACATATATATATATTTGAGAAGAAATTTAAAGAGTTGTATTAGAAAAGAAGAAGTCTATGTAATATATTATTTAATTTACATCTATTGTTTTTTAATTAAAATTTATTAATTCAAAATTTAAAATAAAAAGTATAAAAAATTAATATATATTTAATAAATTAAAAATTTTTTAATTTTTAAAAAAATCATATATGTGAAATAATATATTTTCTTATTGATGTATTTATTTATTTAAATAAATTATCATAATAGTATTTTACATACATATGCATGGATTATCTATATAAATTAAATATAACTTACTTTACATGTATGTGAAACCATGAATGGATGCACCCATACATGGGGGAGTGATAATGTGGCATGGCTGACTCTTCTGACATGGCATACACATGTGACACATGGTAGCAACTCAAGGTGAGGTGGTAGCTCTCCCTCCTTGATGATGTGTTAGTCCATGTGATGTGGCATCTAATTATGTAGCATTCCATGTCATTAATAGTGAGGTGGCATACCAAGTCATCAATGATGAGATAGCAAGCCATATCATCAATGTTGAGGTGGCACATTGAGGGAGCACCTTGAGGTGGAATGAATGCCATGTGTAGGTGACATTTCAGACACATGGCTACATCCATGGCCACCTTAGGGGTATCTACCTAGGTTTGGTAGATTTCCTAACCTACTTTACCAAGCCTAGTTAGACTTGGGTTTAGGCTTGAAAGGGAAGAAACTACTCAAGTAATCTAGATATTTTCACATAAAATACATGAAAATAGACCTTTCCTTACTCTAATTAAACCAACATCTTTTCCATGAATTCACTTTGATTAGCACTACTTGCTCATCTAAAATTATTACATAATTGCATATTTTTTTTAATAATTATTTTACTAATTATGTTCAGCTCCTTTAGGAATTTGAAGCAAATTATCTAACCATTAAGAATGAAATTTGACCATATGGGCACATTGTCCTCATAATTATCTATCCTTGTATCATTTAAGCAAGTAAAAATATATAATTGTTGGTATAAAGATGTACTATAAAAAAACAATACCCTTTTTGTATACTTTCAAAATATATGATAATTAATTTCAAATAAAATTACATGCAAAAAATACCCAATAAATCAAGTTAAGATCTCCAATACATGCCTTCCTTGTTTGCAAAGTGGGGGTGGAATTAGAGTTAAAACAAAGAAGTTATTAACATTTTATGGTCGTACTATCTACCTATCTATGTTTGGGAAATGCCATATGTACTATATTATTAACATTTCATGGTCGTATTATCTACCTGTCTAAGTTTAGGACATTCCATATGTACTATATTTGTACACAGAGGAAATTTGGCGTTTGAAATTTTTTATTTTCGATCAAACCATACGTTCAAGTGCATGACTAAGATTTCGATGTTTTATTAGAAGATCTCAATGTTAAATTCTTTTGCCAAGTGGGTGAGATTAGCCAATTTTAGTGAAAAATGACTATTTTTTACTACAAGAAAACTTGGAAGAAGATCCAAAGTGAGGACCCTTATTGTACAACCACCCTTTAGTTTTAAAGCTTGTTTTAATCTTAGACATAAATTAATAGAAATCTATCTCTCTCTCTCTCTCTCTCTCTCTCTCTCTCTCTCTCTCTCTCTCTCTCTCTCTCTCTCTCTCTCTCTCGCTCTTGTTTTCATAATAGAAGATATATTACCAAAAATTACTTTACAAATGGCCACATGGCTACCATGTGATGTACTAGCTTTCCCTCACTAATTACTCTGAACCACAGGTGTAGCTCGGAGTACCCTCATCCAATATATAGATGTGTCATTCTCTACCAAATGAGCTGACTGGAAGATACTAGCCACAATAGTAGCCCTTTTATACGACCTATGTGAGATGTAATATACACTTTTACATCAAATATGAAGGCATTCCTAGTTAACTAGATATGCCATTAACCTATCCACTTGAAAAAATGAAAGAAGATTGAATGTTCTGGGTTATTTTGTCTATTCGAAATCTTGCCAAAAAACCATTCTTTAACCTTTACAGGGCTATCTATCAACAGAATCCATATGCGAGAAAGGAAAACCCACACCTTCTTTGCCACCAAACATGAAATGAAAAGATACGGGAATGTTTCCAAGCATGTAGTACAAAACACACAATTAAGAGAAGCAATCCGTCGCTTTCGCAACTAGGCCTCCAACTAGCATGCGCCATAGAAACACCTTCCCTTGATATGGAATCTTAGACCACCAACCCTATAAGATTAGTTCCTTCCACCAGGCCCTACATTTCCATACCCTATTAGCCTTCTCAGCGATCTAGCTCTTATCTTCCACCATCATATGGTACACTTGACATCTAATAGGGCTACCCCTCCACTCCTCTTCGGAGTAGTAACAGGTTCCCAAGAAATCTACGTCTGCCCTAACGTATTTCTTGCTCTTTTCCATAGAATAAATCAAATTGGTTGTTGTAGCTGATGCAAAGATTTGCTCGTCAATATCTCTCTCCCTCTCTCTCTCTCTCTCAAGCATACTACCTCTAGAGCTATCTCTCTCTCTTCCCCTCAATTAAACACACCACTACACCCGTCGAATCTAAATACCTATTTGCTAAATAATGTTTTAAGATCAAAGAAACTTTCAAAGTATGGTTGGTTAGGGTCAACATGGTCTAGTAGTACCCTCACCTCATTTCAGGATGAATATTGATGGGCATGAAACAGGACAAGATTAAAATTTTCACAATGCAAAGATGTAAGCAAATGGAGGGAGGGTTATTCTTGGTCACGAAGAAACTAGGAAAATTAGGCAGTATTAGGTTGTAAAACAAAGACTAGAATCAACAAAAAATCCAAGGAGATGCAAAGGGCTAAAGAGAATAGCTTCGTCAATGAGAAGGAAAGAAAGCAAATTTGTAGAGTAAAGAAAATTTGTAGAGTTGTTGCTAACTCTTGGTACAAGCAGGCGAAGGCCCTCGACAAAGCAAATATTTGAAGAACTCCTCCATCCAAATTTTAGCGATGTTCAACCTGAAGAAATGGGTTGTGAAAGAGCTATGCTAGCCAACATTTGCAACACTTTGGCACAAGTCAAAAAGTGCCTCGATCAAAAGATGAGCTTTTCTTAGAAAGGGCATCTCTAATGATGGTACTTAATGGTGATGATTTCAATGGACTTGGTGGCAACATCAAATCTATCTTCTTAGCAAAGGTTCTATGTATGCACAAGAGAAACCTGTATGTAGTCAATATTCGCCTACAATTAGAAGACGATGGAGTCTTGCACCTGTAAACATGCCAAAGACAACAATCTCAAAGTAACATCATCACACATGAGGTTAAAGATCTTGTTTTTGAATTTTGGACGTCAGAGACATGAGTCTTCCCCAATTAAAAAAATGTATAGCAAGAGGAAACAACACTCACTTACACTTGTATTGTATTGGATATTCTAATTCATAAGATAAGAATTCCCTTTTTTCAATTGGATGATTATGGATTAATAGATATATCTTCGTTATTGAAACTACATGATATCTTTGGTTAGATTTTTAAAATGGAGAGGATTTTGATATAATAAGTTTTTTAAAAATAAATAAAAATAAACTAAAAATAAACTAAAAATAAAGAAAATCTCTTTTAAGAAGAAGACACAAAATATATATTTTTAAACTATAAAATTATATATATATATATATATATATTTGAGAAGAAATTCAAAGAGTTATATTAGAAAAGAAGAAGTCTATGTAATATATTATTTAACTTATATATAATATTTCTAATTAAAATTTATTAATTAAAATTTTAAAAAACCTACAAAAAGTTAATATACAGTTTATAAATTAATGAATATATAATTTTTAAAAATTCATATAGGTGAAATAATATATTTTCTTATTGATGTATATATTTATTTAAATAAATTAAGTTTTATAATAGTATTTTACATACATATGACTAGTATTTTACATACATATGCATGGATTATCTATAAATTAAATATATATTACTTTACATGTATGTGAAACCATGAATGGATGCACCCATACATGGGGGGTGATAATGTGGCATGGCTGACTCTGGTGGGTGACGTCACATACACATGTGACATGGGGTAGAAACTCAAGGTGAGGTGGTATCTCTCCCTCCTTGATGATGTGTTAGTCCATGTGACATGGCATGTAATGAGGTAGCATTCCATGTCATTGATAGTGAGGTGGCATGCCGAGTCATTAATGATGAGGTAGCAAGCCATGTCAATGATGTCATCAATGTTGAGGTGGCACATGGAAGTGGCACGTTGAGGTGGAATGAATGCCATGTGTAGGTGACATGTCAGACACGTGGCCACATGCATGGCCAGATTAGGGGTATCTACCTAGGTTTGGTAGATTACCTAACCTACTTTACCAAGCCTAGTTAGACTTGGGTTTAGGCTTGAAAGGGAAGAAACTACTCAAGTAGAGCTATTTTCACATAAAATACATGAAAATAGACCTTTTCTTACTCAAATTAAACCAACATTTTTTTCATAAATTCAACTTGATTAGCACAAGTTACTCATATGAAATTATTACATAATCATATAAATTTTTTTATAATTAATTTACTAATTTTATTCAACTGCTTTAAGACTTTTAAGTAAGTTTACACTGGAGATCTCAGAAAATCTAACCATTAAGAATAAAAGTTGACCATATGGGTACATTGTCCTCATAATTATCTATCCTTTATCATTCAAGCAAGTAAAAATACATAATTGTTGGTATAAAGATGTGCTATAAAAAAACACTACCCTTTTTGTATACTTTCAAAATATATGATAATTAATTTAAAATAAAATTACATGCAAAAATTACTCAATAAATCAAGTTAAGATCTCGAATACATGCCTTCCTTGAATTAGAATTAAAACAAAGAAGTTTATAACATTTTATGGTCGTACTATCTACCTATCTCGATGTTTGGGATATGCCATATGTAATATATTTGTTGGCATAGAAAATTTGGTGTTTGAAATTTTTGATTTTCGATCAGACCATATGTTTAAGTGCACGACTAAGAGTGTGATGTTTCATTAGAAGAGCTGAATGTCAAATTCCTTTGTCAAGTGGGTGAGATTAGCCAATTTTAGTGAAAAAATGACTATTTTGCTACAAAAAAACTTAGAAGGTGATCCAAAGTGAGGACCCTAATTGTACAGCCACCCTTTAGTCTTAAAGCTTGTTTTGATCTTAGACATAAATTAATAGAAATCTCTCTCTCTCTCTCTCTCTCTCTCTCTCTCTCTCTCTCTCTCTCTCTCATCCTAGCATAAATTACTTTAAGAGACACATGAAGAAGAAAAGTGGGCTATTTTCCATCATAGAAATGCATTAATCCATTTTTTTTATAGATAAAGCACCAACACTTGTTTCTTAAGTAGCGTAACCTCGCCAACATCCAACAACCCGTGATCTCATATTATTGGAGATTTTGTAGTTTGTTTGATATTACTTTTTCCCAACCATAGATTTAGCATAAGATATCCATGGATGTCTTCATTTGTGCATTTAGTCTCAAAGGTCATTTTGATCTTAGACATAAATTAATAGAAATCTCTCTCTCTCTCTCTCTCTCTCTCTCTCTCTCTCTCTCTCGTATAGCGATGGGCTCCCATCGGAGAGATCTCAAGTTCATGTCTCATCCCCACACCTTGACGGTGTCATCACATGGATCATGTATGGTTTGTCGGCTTGGCTATGATGTTAAAGCTACTCCTCCCTCTCTAAGGACTTAAAGTAATCCCCATAGTCAGTTCTACAATATATATTCATAAGCACACATGGTAATAAAATTGTGAAGAAGACATTGAACAAGCAAGAGTCTAATTTTATACTGTGCGTTTACGAGCATAAATTGTTGCATAGACTTGATGGTACTTGCATAAGATTGATTGTTGATAGTTTGACCATAAGAGAAGTGATGTCCATTTCTTGGTATGTAGCCAATGTGATGATCTACATGAGAGAAGTGATGTCCATTTCTTGGCATGTAGCCAATGTGATGATCTACATGGGCACAATGAAATAACATTCCACCTTCACCATCCATCTTGACCATAGCCTTTAAGTCAAGTTGTAGCTAGCAAATGGGAGAGTAATATGATTAAGAATTTAAAACAAAAGAATGTGAAGAAAGAAGGTTGAAGATGTGCTGGGGTTGGCCTTGAGTATCTCCTCGTTGAGGTAGAGGTGCCGCTTCGTGATGCACGACTTGTCACCTGCGCATGCGAACAGTTACGCTACTGTGAGGAGATAAAACCATATAGCCGGTGCTAATACAGATCGTGCAAGAGAAACAAGCACTTACACATGCGCTGGAACTTCTGTTTGAGCTCCGTCTTGTCGTTGCTGTTGGTAATGTTAAAGTAGAAGTCGGGGTAGTCCTTCTGGTAGAACACGTTGGGTGGGACGGCAGTGCCGATGGCCAGCACAGTGGCAGGACCGTCGAATCGCTCCATTTTGCGAGCAGGCAACGTAGTCATGGTGCTGACAATCAGAAGACTGAGAAGCGATTATGTAATGGCAATTCTGTTTGCAATGCAAAGAGGGGCGTTTATTGTGCGTACTAAAACAACACGGCCCTGTACTGTTTTATATCCATGGCACCTAGCTGACTTCAACAAGCATGGTTTTCTCCATACTATAAGATTAGTTCCTTCCACCAGGCCCTACATTTCCATACCCTATTAGCCTTCTCAGCGATCTAGCTCTTATCCTCCACCATCATATGGTACACTTGATTTGTTGTACGCTGGACAATGTCCTGAGGCTTTCTAAATGCCCAATCTAACCAAGGTTACTGATCCTCCAACTGAGGAATATCACCAAATGGTGTAAGGCCTGCCCTCACCTTCTCCCATAACTATACATATCCACATGTGGAACCGAAAAATATTGATGGATGATTTTTTGAAAAGATAATAAGTGGCCTCTACATGCAACAAAGCATCCATAATTCTCACTAGTCGGGCCCAATCGATCCATTCTATTGAATTTTGGCCATTCAAAAAGTTTGTCAGGCCACTCCAGAAGTCATGAAGTAGCCAACACCTCACCTGCCATAGAATCCAACTACAACCGTTGATCTGAAGGCTTCCATTTAGTGTGTGCAAACATCTCCTTCCACATGAGATCATCAAATGAGAACGGAGAGGTGAAGCCACCACTCGAACCTGTTGGGAACCATTCACTACATCCCACCATATACCATCAATCCCTCTGGTATTACCATGCACAAGTGCAACCTCCTCTATGAGGGATTTAGCCATTACCCCCCGTGGCTCTTGAGATACAAACATATCTTACAATAAAGGCCATCTCCTAGAGACCATATTTTATCTTACATCTAATAGGGCTTCCCCTCCACTCCTCTTCGGAGTAGTAACAGGTTCCCAAGAAATCTACGTCTGCCCTGGCATATTTCTTGCTCTTTTCCATAGAATAAATCGAATTGGTTGTTGTAGCTGATGCAAAGATTTGCTCGTCAATATCTCTCTCCCTCTCTCTCTCTCTCTCTCTCAAGCATACTACCTCTAGAGATCTCTCTCTCTCTTCCCCTCTATAAAACACACTGCCACACCCGTCGAATCTAAATACCTATTTGCTAAATAATGTTTTAAGATCAAAGAAACTTTCAAAGTATGGTTGGTTAGGGTCAGCATGGTCTAGTAGTACCCTCACCTCATTTCAGGATGAATATTGATGGGCATGAAACGGAACAAGATTAAAATTTTCACAATGTAGAGATGTAAGCAAATGGAGGGAGGGTTATTCTTGGTCACGAAGAAACTAAGAAAATTAGGCAGTATTAGGTTGTAAAGCAAAGACTAGAATCAACAAAAAATCCAAGGAGATGCAAAGGACTAAAGAGAATAGCTTCGTCTCAATGAGAAGGAGAGAAAGAAAATTTGTAGAGTAAAGAAAATTTGTAGAGTTGTTGCTAACTCTTGGTACAAGCAGGCGAAGGCCCTTGACAAAGCTAGTCATAAGCCAATATTTGAAGAACTCCTCCATCCAAATTTTAGCGATGTTCAACCTGAAGAAATGGGTTGTGAAAGAGCTGTGCTAGCCAACATTTGCAACACTTTGGCACAAGTCAAAAAGTGCCTCGATCAAAAGATGAGCTTTTCTTAAAGAGGGCATCTCTAATGATGGTACTTAATGGTGATGATTTCAATGGACTTGGTGGCAACATCAAATCTATCTTCTTAGCAAAGGCAACAAAGGTTCTAGGTATGCACAAGAGAAACCTGTATGTAGTCAATGTTCACCTACAATTAGAAGACGATGGAGTCTTGCACCTGTAAACATGCCAAAGACAACAATCTCAAAGTAACATCATCACACATGAGGTTAAAGATCTTGTTTTTGAGTTTTAGACGTCAGAGACATGAGTCTTCCCCAATTACAAAAATGTATAGCAAGAGGAAACAACACTCACTTACACTTGTATTGTATATGATATTCTAATTCATAAGATGAGAATTCCCTTTTTTCAATTGGATGATTATGGATTAATAGATATATCTTCGTTATTAAAACTACATGATATCTTTGGTTAGATTTTTAAAATAAAGACGATTTTGATATAATAAGTTTTTTAAAAATAAATATTAAAAAATAGAAAAATTTTGAAAATAAAGAAAATCTCTTTTAAGAAGAAGACACAAAATATATATTTTTAAACTATAAAATTATATATATATATATATATATATTTGAGAAGAAATTTAAAGAGTTGTATTAGAAAAGAAGAAGTCTATGTAATATATTATTTAATTTACATATATTATTTCTAATTAAAATTTATTAATTAAAAATTTAAAAAACGTACAAAAAGTTAATATACATTTAATAAATTAACGAATATATAATTTTTAAAAATTCATATAGGTTAAATAATATATTTTCTTATTGATGTATATATTTATTTAAATAGATTAGGTTTTATAATAGTATTTTACATACATATGACTAGTATTTTACATACATATGCATGGATTATCTATAAATTAAATATATATTACTTTACATGTATGTGAAACCATGAATGGATGCACCCATACATGGGGGGTGATAATGTGGCATGGCTGACTCTGGTGACGTCGCATACACATGTGGGTAGAAACTCAAGGTGAGGTGGTATCTCTCCCTCCTTGATGATGTGTTAGTCCATGTGACATGGCATGTAATGAGGTATCATTCCATGTCATTGATAGTGAGGTGGCATGCCAAGTCATTAATGATGAGTTAGCAAGCCATGTCATCAATGTTGAGGTGGAATAGTGAGGTGGCACATGGAAGTGGCACGTTGAGGTGGAATGAATGCCATGTGTAGGTGACATGTCAGACACGTGGCCACATGCATGGCCAGATTAGGGGTATCTACCTAGGTTTGGTAGATTACCTAACCTACTTTACCAAGCCTAGTTAGACTTGGGTTTAGGCTTGAAAGGGAAGAAACTACTCAAGTAGAGCTATTTTCACATAAAATACATGAAAATAGACCTTTTCTTACTCAAATTAAACCAACATTTTTTTCATAAATTCACCTTTATTAGCACAAGTTACTCATATGAAATTATTACATAATCATATAATTTTTTATAATTAATTTACTAATTTTATTTAGCTACTTTAAGACTTTTAAGTAAGTTTACACTGGAGATATCAGAAAATCTAACCATTAAGAATAAAATTTGACCATATGGGTACATTGTCCTCATAATTATCTATCCTTGTATCATTCAAGCAAGTAAAAATACATAATTGTTGGTATAAAGATGTGCTATAAAAAAACACTACCCTTTTTGTATACTTTCAAAATATATGATAATTAATTTAAAATAAAATTACATGCAAAAATTACTCAATAAATCAAGTTAAGATCTCGAATACATGCCTTCCTTGAATTAGAGTTAAAACAAAGAAGTTATTAACATTTTATGGTCATGCTATCTACCTATCGATGTTTGGGAAATGCCATATGTACTATATTTGTGGGCATAGAAAATTTGGTGTTTGAAATTTTTGATTTTCGATCAGACCATATGTTTAAGTGCACGACTAAGAGTGTGATGTTTCATTAGAAGAGCTGAATGTCAAATTCCTTTGTCAAGTGGGTGAGATTAGCCAATTTTAGTGAAAAATGACTATTTTGCTACAAAAAAACTTAGAAGGTGATCCAAAGTGAGGACCCTAATTGTACAACCACCCTTTAGTCTTAAAGCTTTTTTTGATCTTAGACATAAATTAATAGAAATCTCTCTCTCTCTCTCTCTCTCTCTCTCTCTCTCTCTCTCTCTCATCCTAGCATAAATTACTTTAAGAGACACATGAAGAAGAAAAGTGGGATATTTTCCATCATAGAAATGCATTAATCCATTTTTTTATAGATAAAGCACCAACACTTGTTTCTTAAGTAGCGTAACCTCGCCAACATCCAACAACCCGTGATCTCATATTATTGGAGATTTTGTAGTTTGTTTGATATTACTTTTTCCCAACCATAGATTTAGCATAAGATATCCATGGATGTCTTCATTTATGCATAGTTTGTTTGATATTACTTTTTCCCAACCATAGATTTAGCATAAGATATCCATGGATGTCTTCATTTATGCATTTAGTCTCAAAGGTCATTTTGATCTTAGACATAAATTAATAGAAATCTCTCTCTCTCTCTCTCGTATAGCGATGGGCTCCCATCGGAGAGATCTCAAGTTCATGTCTCATCCCCACACCTTGACGGTGTCATCACATGGATCATGTATGGTTTGTTGGCTTGGCTATGATGTTAAAGCTACTCCTCCCTCTCTAAGGACTTAAAGTAATCCCCATAGTCAGTTCTACAATATATATTCATAAGCACACATGGTAATAAAATTGTGAAGAAGACATTGAACAAGCAAGAGTCTAATTTTATATTGTGCGTTTACGAGCATAAATTGTTGCATAGACTTGATGGTACTTGCATAAGATTGATTGTTGATAGTTTGACCATAAGAGAAGTGATGTCCATTTCTTGGTATGTAGCCAATGTGATGATCTACATGGGCACAATGAAATAACATTCCACCTTCACCATCCATCTTGACCATAGCCTTTAAGTCAAGTTGTAGCTAGCAAATGGGAGAGTAATATGATTAAGAATTTAAAACAAAAGAGTGTGAAGAAAGAAGGTTGAAGATGTGCACTCTGGCGAGAACACTTGCAAATGCACTTAATCTTGAAGTCTAAACTCCTCTTCAGGATTTGTATTATATGGAAGAAAAGCACATACTAACGTTCTCGCAACTCTCCACGCTTTATTGCCCATCTACTCTTTGTTAGAGTGTGATTTGAAATATTAAATAGTATGAGATAAGAAGAAGATACGTGTTTATGTTGTTTTGATACGATAAAAAGAAATAATGTTAGAGTTGCATGTCACTTTGAACCACATGCTTTCATTAGAGTGAATGAGGAGCTACAATGGAGCTTTGGTTTGATTAATAATTAGTTCTCAGAAGTGTGAATGGAATCTAATCGTGTTGGAGGGGTAGGCTCTTGAGCACGATGGTCTCGCAAGTGAGACCGGGACCAAAGCCAAGGAGGAGTCCCCACTCGTAGCCCTCTCCCGTGGTGGTCAGCTTCTGCTCCATGGATTTCTTGCGCATATGGTCCATGATGAAGAGCACGCAAGCACTAGACATGTTGCCGTATTGGTCGAGCACATGCCTGCTAGGAGCCATCTTGTCCTTGTTGAGATGAAGCTTCTCTTCGACTTGGTCGAGGATTGCAGGGCCGCCAGGATGGGCGATCCAGAATATATCGTTGTAGCTTGGAGGCGCCGCCGCCTCAGCTCCAGCTGGGAACACCTTGGCAAACGTGTCTTTGAGGATGGAGCCGATGTTCTTGGAGATAATGGCAGGCACGTCTTTGAGGAGATGGAAAGTCAGGCCGACTTCTCTGAGATGGCCATCGATGGCGCCGTCGCTGTCGGGCATGATGTCGGATCCAGTCCAGTGGACTTCGAACCAGGGTCTTTCCACTTGGTGGATGGGATCGGAACCCACGATGAGGGCGGAGGCGCCGTCGCCGAAGAGCGCCTGCCCCACGAGGCTGTCGAGGTGGGTGTCGCTCGGCCCCCGGAATGTGACGGCCGTGATCTCGCTGCACACCACGAGCACACGGGCGCCCTTGTTGTTCTCCGCCAGGTCCTTGGCGATCCTAAGCACTGTGCCGCCTCCATAGCAGCCTTGCTGGTAGAGCATGAGCCTCTTGACGGAGCTCCGCAAGCCGAGAAGCTTGGTGAGCGCCCAGTCCGCCCCGGGCATGTCAACCCCGGCGGTAGTGCAGAAGACGAGGTGCGTGATCTTGGACTTGGGTTGGCCCCACTCCTTGATGGCCTTGGAAGCCGCCTCCTTGGCCAGCTTAGGAACCTCCACCACCACGATGTCCTGCCTCACGTCCAGCGACTTCTCCCAGTATCCGCATATGCTGGGGTTGGCCTTGAGTATCTCCTCGTTGAGGTAGAGGTGCCGCTTCGTGATGCACGACTTGTCACCTGCGCATGCGAACAGTTACGCTACTGTGAGGAGATAAAACCATATAGCCGGTGCTAATACAGATCGTGCAAGAGAAACAAGCACTTACACATGCGCTGGAACTTCTGTTTGAGCTCCGTCTTGTCGTTGCTGTTGGTAATGTTAAAGTAGAAGTCGGGGTAGTCCTTCTGGTAGAACACGTTGGGTGGGACGGCAGTGCCGATGGCCAGCACAGTGGCAGGACCGTCGGATCGCTCCATTTTGCGAGCAGGCAACGTAGTCATGGTGGTGACAATCAGAAGACTGAGAAGCGATTATGTAATGGCAATTATGTTTGCAATGCAAAGAGGGGCGTTTATTGTGCGTACTAAAACAACACGGCCCGGTACTGTTTTATATCCATGGCACCTAGCTGACTTCAACAAGCATGGTTTTCTCCAAGATGGTTACTACCACCCGCCATTCATCAATTTTTAATAGAAAGAAGAGAGAAAAGAGGGCTCGTGACGCACACTTTCATCCCTTTTACCACACTAAATACAAACTCTTGCTCCATCCTTAGACTTCCTTTGTTGGAATTCAATGTTCCACAATGGTGGGCTCCTGCAACAATCTTTGAAATCTCAAGCCCTTGGAATTCAATGTTCCACGATATTCCACAATGGTGGGCTCGTGCAACAATCTTTGAAATCTCAAGCCCTTGGAATGTGACAAACGCTTTAGCTTTCAACTCAATCGATTTTTACTTAATCACTTCTCCTCCAAGTTGTGCACTCGCTTCATTAATATTCCTCAATAGTTTTAAGATTCTTATTCATCAACAAGCGATAGCCATAAAACATCTTCTTTGACCATTCATCTCATGCATAAAGAATTCACATTAATCCTTTTTTTTTTTTAAAGCATCCACTGGGTTCCTCAAAAGAGGGCGAGCATTATGACCACACTGACAAACTAGAGATATTTTATGTCCAAAGACACCACAAAAATCCCTTGTGACATATTGCCATCATTGATAAAAGAGTGCATCAATCACTAATGAACAATGATGAGCATCTTGACATCTATTAAACATTGAAAGAGATTTGCATAAAAGTTAAAGCTCTATTTCTCATAAACTCATGGGGCTCATTATATTATAGCCCTAGAGAAAGCACAAAGATTTGATGTTTATTTTAAATAACCCCTTATGATTCATGAATAGCTATTTTGTTTGGCTAGGGGATCTTGGCTTGCAATAATTTGGTATGAAGAGGCCTCTAGCATATCTAAAAAAGTTCAAGTTGTCAATCAAGTTTCTTTGAGTAAGAGGAAGAAGAAGGATCTCGAAGGGCAGAAAATGTGAAGAACAGACAGGAAAGCATGTGAAGTGCCTAAGGTCAGATGGAGGGGGAGAATACTTCTCCAATGAGTTCTCTGAATTCTTGCGAAAGAATGGCATTTAGAGGCAATTTACATGTAGATACACTCCACAGCAAAATGGAGCTGTTGAGCGGAAAAACAGGCACATTGCAGAGATAGCACGATCATTGATGAGACAGAGAAGAATATGCCGCATAGCTATTGGGCTGAGGCTGTGTCTACAACAGTTTATATCATGAACGGGACTCCTAGTGCAGCCATACATGATGTAACGCTAGAGGAGAAATTTACTAGCAACAAACCTGATTTTGTGATAAGAAGGGGCCGGGATATTAATGCCATAGCCTAGAAGAATGCCTCTTCAATGTTACCATTGTCAAGGTCGTGCAAAGGTGATTGATATTTTATTTCTGGATTCAGAATTTTATTTGTGATTGATATTTTACAGTTGATATTTATTTTTGTGAAAAGGTACGGAGTTGAGGTATTTCACGTCGTTGCTTAGATATGCAAAGGTACCGAGTTTGAAGTATTGCATGTTTAGCAACTGAGGACAATTGCCTTTCACCAGGGAGGAATGTTGGAATTAATGGAATTTATGGATTTATTTGGAATTTTTGGATTAATTTGGAATGAGTTGTTTGATACATGTGAGTGCAAATCAGTGGCAGGGTTAGTGTGTGCAAGACGTGTGCGGATTCATTGGGCGTTGTGACATTGGCGAATATTTATGTAGGCGGTGATCATTTATATTGTGCGCGACATTGGCCAACATTTATTGGACCCGTATTTTGTGCGCACATTAGGTGCAAGTATTTTATGCATACATTAGGTGTGCAAAGTATTTATCCAATGTATAAGGTTTGAATTATTATTGTGGACCTTAGAGTGTTCATATATGTTGTATTGTACATGCAAGCCCAAAGTGGAGACACATATATATGTTTAGCTCTTTCTTTTTAAGGAATACATTATAAATACATCATGGGAGGACGTGAGCCTCTCCCATGATGGGGGAGATTGGGTTGAATCTTGCGTACCGTGCAAAGTATCTATTTTTATCTCAATGCTTTTGGTTTTTTGCTTTAATATTTTTTCATAGGCTTCACCATGGCTTCCAATAGCCTTACACATCCAAAATTTTACCATTTTTGTGCTCGACACTGATGATCTTGGGTATATATGTCTTATGAAAAATCCAATACAAAATGTCATTAAAAATTTATGAGTATACCTACAACACACCAAAAACATAAGAATGCAACACTCATTTATTGTGATAGCTTTGCACAAATTGATCTCTAATAAAATTTCTTTCAAAGGATCCTAAGGAGAATATATATTTTTTGGATTAAATCTAAGATCATTCTTTTTAATAGATAGACCAAGTGCCATGTTCATCAATGTGATGGTAAGCCTTTCTAACTTTATTTCCTTCACAATTTGACACTCAAAGGCCTCTAAGTCATAAAAAATATTATTGTATCTATTGTATACCACATCTCCTTTTGGTGCAGCGTATGTGTCTTCAATATGAAATGGGGTTCCCAATGCTTGCAGTACCTCTTCATTTACTTGTCTGAACCTTTTTTTTACTGAAGAAGAATTTGGCAATAATGATGCTTTCATACTAAAACCCTTCATCGTTTCCTACAAAGTCTTATAAATGGTTAAGTATCCTCTGTGTGATATACTCGCCTCATCAATTATTGCCTAGATATCTTGTGGATTGAGTTGATTCTTTTTAATAAAGCTTTCAATCTGCTTTTCTGTGACTTATATTTCTTCTCCTTCATCATTCCTTTTGCATATTGGCAATCTAAAAGAAGACTAAAATGTGCGCTAGAAGGTTATGTTGTTTTGATTTTTTCTCAAGGTGCAACAATGATCTCATGTCAAATTGAAATGAACAAATTAATATACGTGAATATATGCAATAATGATTGAAGTTTATAAAAATATTTTAATAATAACAACAATCAATCGATTAATAGAAAGGAACTTACTTGATTCAAGCATGTATTCTCTTCTTGATGCCACCACCTCCTAGCTTCATTTGCTCAATACATCTACATAGACCTAATGAGGTGGTATGCTTAAGTCTTAATTCATCTCTTTATTTTTTAATCCCTAGAATTGTTTCCTTGTTATTTAATACCTTATGTACACACTTCTCCATGGTTTGATTCAAATGGAATTTCAACTTCTCAAACAGATCTCTTTCTAATTTAAGAACACTGCTTGTTGCTTCCAAATGATGTGTATATCCTAGGAGCCCATTATAGCCATCTTTAACTTCGGTATAGCAGAGATGTCATATTATTAAATGGGGGCATGGAGTTTGTAAAAGGGTCTTTTGGATATAGCCTCCCATCAATCCATAAATCTATGTTTTTTTTCCTCTCCAACCTTAACATTTCTTTAGAAGCAATAGACAAAGTACTAGGGCTTTTTCTCTTGAACCTCACAGGCTCATATTCACATTCAAGATCGATGTGTAGGTTGTAAATGCCGCTTCTCTCTGTATTCCTCCTTTCTCTTGATCCCTCAACCATCCTCTTGATTCATTCCTCGATTTCCTACGGTCTAAAGAAATGTCATGGTCTTACATGTTAGAGATATTTTCTGTGCATCTATAAAAGACACCAAAATCAGAATAAAAATAAAAAGGCGCCAAAACAGGAACTTAAGTCGAACTACACCAAAATTAATTTCATCTTATTTTTTAGACTTTTGGGTATTATCTCTCTCTAAGTTAAGTTGGCACTTTAGAGGGCCCAAAGTTGAGTCCAAAATTCTCCTAATTCAAAACCACTATACATTGTATTCACCAAATTTCACTGAAAAGATCTGAATGCTCTTTTTTGATGTCTGGACTCAAGTCTCTATTCATTTTTATGATCAAGCCTACCCTCTCTAACTTTTGTCCTTAGACAATCTCACATTTGTTGTGCTTTAATGCAAACTTTAGTGTAGTACCACATCCTTGAATTTTCATGTTATAGAACTTAACCATTGCACTTTGCAGCTTACAAACATCTAGCACAAAATTGTTGAATTTCACCAACTTAAATAAAACCTTGATTTACATTTATATGTATGGCATAGATGCATAAGCTCACCAATGAGCTCCAAAACTTTACCATTTAATAATTTTTTGTGCTTGTCCTATATGATATGTCTTTGGGAGAGGAAAAACCATTTTTTTCTTCATAACCCTCTTAAATCCTTTTTCTAATTTCTTGTAAATAGAAACATATGCTCTTGAGGAAATCCAAGCTTTATCGTAAATGCCTTGGGCATTGTTGGCTATGAATGTCTTACGCATTTCATGCATCTTATCTCTTGTTATATCTTATGGCATTGCTTTAAACTTATTATCTTAGAGTGTACCATGTCCTTTGAGAACACTCTAGCAATTGAGTTATCCATCTCATCATTTTTTGTTGCATATTCTTATAAGCAGGTGTTGGACATTCTTACAAGCCTGCTTCTATTGTCCACCTCTAATGACCAACCTACCCATTGATTTTGACTCCTTTAGATGTGCTTTTGGCCCAAATGTAGGGTTGTTCTCCAGCATTCTTTGCATCATCTTATTTTCTTTCTCAAGAACATGTACCCTCTCACTTATTTAGGCATTCTGTACAGTATGCATTACACAGAATGCATTGCACCCTCCAAATTTTCACATTCCTTCTCTTTCTCAATCAGTGATTTTGAGGGTTGTGTTATGATTACTTCCTTACTTATCAACATACTTTGGGCTGATTTGTAAACATAATGTGCTTGGTTGGAAAGCCTTCTTTTATAACATAAGAGACATGTATGACCATCACATATATACTTTGATAAAAGTGGTTAAGTTAGAAAATAAAGGGGGCCATTTTGATAGAGGTTGAATAGGATATACTTTGATAAAAGTGGTTAAGTTAGAAAATAAAGGGGGCCATTTTGATAGAGGTTGAATAGGATATATCAATCCTTCTACCCATAAATCCACATGCTTTTTCCATTCATCTCTATTCTCTTTCATTATTGATTGTTGCATCAAGGAAACCTCTCCCGTCCTCTTATACATAGGTGTATACTCAGTATCCAGTTAAAGGTGAATGTCTCTTTTCTTACTTTGTGTACCCTACAATTCCATTAAAATCATCAATATACATAAGTAATTGATAACAACATTGACTCAAAATCAGCTACAATAATCAAAGCAATTGAACTTTTAAAAATAATTTATCTTAAAACATTGATAAAAGTATTAATAATACATATCAGTAAACAAAATACTTTTTGTTAAATCCTTCAAATAAACATAACATTCAACTCTATAAGATTCGAAAAATATAGATACTAACCTCCATAGTTTTTTTTCTCTTAACATGTAGTGTAATAGAAAAATCAATGAAGAGTAAGATGGTTTTTTGTATCCAACTATGTGGCACCAGAAAACCAACACACTCTTCATCTTTAATCCTTTTTTCTCACCCTAATGTTTACTGGAGCACATGGAAATATCTATCACCATTAATGTGAAAATGGAGGAAAAAGACAGAAAGCTACCCCCCATAGAGAAACGAGGGAAACAAGAAATTCATACTATGAAGTCAATATGATTTCAAAACACCAAACAAAAACATCAGATTATTAGAAATAAACCTTGAAATCAAAGAATACATTTAGAATTGCAAAACACCAAACAAAAACATCAGATTATTAGAAATAAACCTTGCAATCAAAGAATATGTATAGAATTTCTCAAACTAACAAAAACATCAGATTATTAGAAATACACCTTGTAATCAAAGAATACGCATAGAAATTCTCAAACTAATAAAAAATGAAAATGCTAAGCTAGATTATATAAATTATTCAAACACATTTAAGGTAGTTAGAATGTCAATAGCATAAATTATTCAAATATGACACATTTAAGGTAGTTAGAATGTCAATAGCATTAGAAGGTAGATTTCACCCTAGAGACTTGGTCAGGGTACACAATATTCAATGAATCTATTATAATATTAGTAAAACATGGTCTGAAAGTGTATAAAAGAGAGAGAGAGAGAGAGAGAGAGAGAGAGAGAGAGAGATAATCAATATCTTAGTAATATTTTTTACCTCTCTTATTTACATGGAAGAGAGAGATAGCTCTTTGACAACCTTTTTTAGTATAATGTAGGTCTGCCAAGCACTTAATAAGTACTATGACTAATGCTAGTAGTGCTAATTTCTACCACTAAAATTGTGAATAGTGCCATTAAATACATAAGCTGTTAATGCTAGTAAGCACTGCTATAATTAATTCTTATCACAACTAAAAGTAGTGCTAATAGTGCTAGCTAACATTACTAGCACTACTAGTAATGATAGCTAGCACTATTAGCAATAAATGCATTCCTAAAAGTGCTCGACACCACCACTAGTATCACTCTAATAGTACTAGTCAACAATAGAAGCACCAATGCTGGAAGGATCTTAGGCAGTGCTATGAGGGCTAGCCAGTAATTAAGTATTATAATCATTACTAGTAGTGCTTGTCAACTAAAAGCAGTACTAGTAGTGCTAGCTACCATCTCTAGCACTAGTAGCACTAAATGCATTGTTACTAGTGTTAGACCGCACTAGTAGCACTACTAATAATAGTAGCACCACGAACTTTGATAGTGGTGGTAATAAGCACTATAAGTAGTGCTAGATAGAACTAGTAGCAATTTACTAATAGCACTAATAGTAGTGCTAGCCAGTTCTATTAACACTAAATGCACTACTAGTAGTGCTAGATAGCACTAGTAGCATTGCTAATAGTTCTAGTCAATAATTTAGTGCTAGCCAATACTATTAACACTAAATGCACTACTACTAGTGCTAGATAGCACTAGTAGCATTGCTAATAGTTCTACACAATAATATTAGCACCACTAATTGTGGTAGTAGTGGGAAAATAAACACTACGGCGGTGAGTAGTTTTAGTTAGAACTAATAGCACTATTAGTAGTGCTAGTCATCACTAAACATACTTATATCACTAGGTAGTAGTGATAGTCAGCACTATTAGTACTAGAAGAAATGTTAGTAGTCATTAGGAACTCAATGGAGTCTTTTTGGGCCCTTTAATTTGCCATTGCCTAATGGAGGTGATTAAGAAATAGACAAATAGGGAGATTACATGTGGACTGACACCAATGGTTTGTAAGAGCCTAGAAGGTAGTGGTCAAACTTAGAATAATAGGCTAAATAGGCTCTTTTTAAATTTTCAAAATCAACTAAAACTCAAAAATTCAAAACGTATATGCATTTTTCCCCTATTTTATATAGAAAAAGATAACTGCAGCCTGCCAGCAGCCTGCAGCCATCATTAACTAAGGCCTCCAAAGTGATAGAGGCCCAAAAACGAGTTCCCATGCATTCAATGCACATTCCCTTCACTTTCCACTATCCCTCTCTCCCACGTTCCCTCCAAAACGCTCTCTCTTCCCCCTTTCTCATAGCAAGGCGTTGTTCACTCTCTAGACTACTTCTATTAGCTATCTACATCTTGATCTACCTCTCTCTTCACTCAGAAACCCAGATCTATAGCTATGGAAGCTTGATCTGCAACCTCCTCTTAGAAGCTATGGAAGCTTGATCCTCTGATCTGCAACCTCCTCTTAGAAGCTATGGAAGCTTGATCCTCACTTACATTTCCTTCCTTCATCCTTCTTCCTTGTCCAACCTCCTTTTACAGAGTGTAACAGCAGAGCTTAGCTATGGAAGCTTGATCTGCAACCTCCTCTCAGAGGCTATAGAAGTTTGATCCTCACTTACATTTCCTTTCTTCATCCATCTTCCTTGTCCAACCTCCTTTTACAGAGTGTAACAGCAGAGCTTAGCTATGGAAGCTTGATCTGCAACCTCCTCTCAGAAGCTAGGGAAGTTTGATCCTCACTTACATCCTTCTACCTTGTCCAACCTCCTTTTACAGAGTGTAACAGTGGAGCCAAGCTATGGAAGCTTGAGTTGCAAATGCTTTGGCTCTCATAATCTTACTCATTGTCTCCTCTCATCCCCTCCAATATCCTCTTTCAAAGTGCAGTAATAGCACAGCCAAGCCCTTGGAACTTGCTCTACAACTCCTTCTCTTTTTTACATCTGCCTAGTCTAAGTTTTTTTCTCACTATTTTTCTTTGCCATCAAGGTTTATAATCTCTCTAATATATACATCTGATGTCTTCTTCTAGAGCTCGAAGGCCTCCGATCAGTATTCAATCTCTCTCTTGTAGCAGTGGTCAAGATGAGGATGGGCACTGGAACATCAAACAGTACGAGAAGTGGAACTGGATTACGATGCAGCCTAGTACAAGAGGAAGCCACAAGGTGTCAAAGCGATACGTTGATATACAAAGTCACCATTGGAAAGGGCGGATATTGGAGCTCAAACAAAATCGTGATGGAAAAAAGCTAGCTAAGGTCCAACATGTTTACAAGGCAACAGAGCTGAAACTAGCAGACCATGACCAACGTCAACGATTTCCTGCAAATTGTAAGTTATTTCACCACTTTATATTCTTGTTTTTAAATCAATTGTGTGCTAATAATGGTATACTGAGCACTGCGTTGATTGTTCTTGGGTTCCTGTGCGTAGATATTTTTCCCTCAAACTATAGTGAATGGGAGCCTATGGAGGCAATTTCAGGAACCTTTGAAGCATACCATGTGGAGCTTGGTAGTTTAATCTTTGGAGGGTGTCCAGCTGCACAACTTCTTGCACGAAACATCTTCTTCTATGAGGATACATATGTGGTTCCCACGACAGCAAATGGTACTGGAAAATTAGTTCCAAAACCTATGCCAACTCTCACATCTATTGAATGGCCAATTCCAGACAATGCTTCAGTGGCCATGGCTTGTTTGCAGATCGAAAGCAAGGTGCAAAATGCTATGAAGTGCACATATGGATCTCACAAAGCAACCATAACCTGCTTCATACCTCTACACCTCTTTGTGTACCTGTTCCGTACAAGTGACACACATCGTACCCCAACTTTATGGATTGCAAAGGGGGAGAGAGCTCTGACTTGTTTCTTATCACCTGCATGGGATAAAAAAGTTGTTCAACACAATGGAGACACCATCAGATGCGGAGTAATTGTTGAGAAGGTTGTGATGCGCTATCATATTGCTAAGCAACAGTTGTCCATTGCGTTTCCTTACAGGCGATGGAAGCTTACAAATGGAGAATGGGAGGCGTTAGACTCCGACACAACCTCTACAGAACAGGGTGTGCTACATATATCCATGCAAGGTGGGGATGTAGAAGATGTTACTGTGAATGATGACTGGTCCCTTGCCAACTTACGTGACTACTTAGTTCTTCGATTCTCACTCAGTGGTGATTTTGCTTTGATAATCAATGGTAGAGTAGTGCGCAAAAGGCAGGAACGATCTTTTCTTTGTAGAGAAATTACTTTCCCTGGCTGTGTAGCTATCAGATAACCACTGGATATGTAATCTTGAATTGAAGTAAATACAATTTTAATTTTTTTGCCTCACTGTCTTATTAAGGTTTTTCAATTGTCTTGTGCAGTTTTATTTTTTTGTGATAGTGTAAGGTTGGTCACAGAAGCATCTGTGGCGTGAGCCACTAGTAAATTGGAAATGACCTTGCGATGGAAGGATACGTTCTTGCTTTCGCATACCATTTTTTAAAATTTTTTGGTACTTACCAATTTTAAAAGTTTTTAAAAATTTTATAACAAGGTTGCCCATATATAAACGATACTTTACTCATTTACATCAATTGACAATTATCGTTCTCTCCTAACACTTGCTCTCAATTTCGCACACCTTTCTGTATCGCACACTCTCTATTTCCTCCAATCACTCATAGCATGGCACCTCTACTTGATGCACTTATTGCACAGCTAGGAAAGCTTGAGTTACTTCATAGGGTTGATGAGATCGTCCCTATGTTTGAGGGGGCAATTGATGTACGTGCAACAATGCATCTACACGCGGATGCTTTTACAGATGTCATTCAGTATATGGATGAACACGTCAGCACGTACTCCATCATGTTTGAGGGTGATGAGGGCTTATGGGTTCCAGTTGACCTCATCAGGTACATATTCAGGGAAGAGAAGAATTTTAGATTTCGCCTATCCAGGTTTTTAAAATCCCTCACAGAAAAGGACTACAGAAATGAGGAGGAAGACTTACTCCTGGAACTACAGATGGGCAACATCGGCACTTCTTTCCTAAGCTGGGACATGGTTTTGGTCCTTCTGTTACAAGAGGGTGTGGCGAAAGAAAGTGGCAAGGAAAAAGAAAAGGGCAAAGTAAAGCTAATGGAGCAGGTCCAAGAGGCCCATGCTGAGGAAGAGAATGTTACAGAACAATGGGAGGCCTCAATGGCATTGGTGGCTCTACAAGATAATGTCCCCGAGGAGGTTCCGGACCTAGTTCTAGAGGGCGATGAAGTACTCGAGGAGGTCCCAGACCTTGTTATCATCAATCTGCATCCAATCATTATTGATGGGAAAGAGTTTTTGTTTTTGGATGACATTGCCAAGACACTCGGGTTACGTGAGGATGAGGCACTTTCTATTATTGCCGTGAATGTTGGGGGTCAAGACAAAGGAAAAGTAAAAATTTCTTTTGAAGATGACAACCTCACAAAAGCGCTTGCATATGATATTGGTAGCAGTACCTTGGAAGTTGTAGTGGCCAAAGCGCTCGTCGAAATAAAGAATGAAGTGCAATTCTATGAGAGCGTAGCTGCCTTTGAACCACACATGCCCTTGGTTGCTGGCGATGCTCAAGACCAAGGAAGCATAAACCTGACGAATGAGCAACTAGTTGCAAGTGACGAGGCAACTGAGGTATGTCCTTACTTCTTAGTTGTAAAGCAAATTATTTTTTGTATCATTTCACGCTTCCTAACTTCTATATTGACATGTTGACAGACTGCTTTTGAAGTGGACAAGTTTGCTATGCGCGTAGGAGGAACGCGGCCAAAGTCAGAGGGTCGAGATGCATCCCTTTGGCACTACATACCTGCCCTGAGGGCCGACATAGTGCGGGTTTTTCATTTAGAATATGCAGAGATCGCCTATGCCGAGCTCCTAAAATGTAAAGCACTTAGTGCTGTCTTGTCAGAGAACCCCCTAGCCTCGAACATAAATAAATGTATTTTGGTAGCTAGGGAAGCTGCCTTGTATTGCTTCACGGGCAACCATCCCGGCTCAGTTCTAGGCCATTGTGCCCTTTCTCAGGCTCAAGGAATCAATGAGCCGAGTGATGTATTCCAAAGCTTAGGCCAGAAACCAGCCTCTAGAACTCTCTCTCCTGAGCTCTTCCAAGAGCTTATTAAAAAGATGTAATGCAAACTTCTCTTCCAAGTTTAATAAAATTTTTTTGTTGTGCATTGTAAGTTGTGATTTTTCCTGGCGTACTTGTGATATACCATTTCAAGCCTCGCAATTTTAAGATTTTGTTCATGTGTTCATAGGAAAAATTGTTTAGGATTTTTTTAAATTGTGATCGTGATTAAAAAAAGTAATCGAGATTGGGTTAGAGCGGTATGAAAAAATATTGTATTTATAGATGTAAACACACTCACATATATGTATATGTGTGTGTATATATGTGTGTGTGTATATGTGTGTGTATATATGTGTGTGTGTATATGTGTGTGTGTATAAGATTTTAAGGCTATTATCAGATATATATACATATATATAATATTTTATATAAATATATAAGATTTTAGGGCTGTTAGGGCACCTAAAGTGTCTTATGAGAATCACCAGACCGTTTGATATCAAAAAAAAATAAAAAAAATACCATGTGCGCTACGGCGCGTAAATCGGCATTTTGACCTGGTCAAAGTGCCGATTAACGCGCCGTAGCGCACATGGTAAATTTTTTTTATTTTTTTTATTTTTTTGACCCTGAGGCTCAAAAGGCACTCTATAAGGGTCTCTAGGTGCATTTATAATGGTCACTAGACCATATATATCAAAAAAAATAAAAAAAATGCAATGTGCGCTACGGCGCGTAAATCTCCATTTTGACCTGGTCAAACTAGAGATCAACGCGCCGTAGCGCACATGGCATTTTTTTTATTTTTTTTTGTTTTTTTTGCCTTGAGGCTCATAAGTTTCTCTAGTTGACTTTATAGGATCTACATTTTTTGTATATATAAATATTCATATATATGTGTGTGTGTGTGTACATATATATATATATATATATATGTGCATATGTATATATATTTGTATATGTATATATATGTGTGTATATATGTTTGTGTGTGTATATATATATATTTGTGTGTGTGTGTGTTTGTGTGTGTTTTGTCCTGTGTGTATAGTGCTTTTATAATTTTTAAATGAAATGTTCATTGGCACTGAGCATACAAGAAAAATGGACTCAACAAAGAATGTAACAAAACTCAGAAAGTTTTCATTAATGTCTGAAAAAGCTACAAAGGAATCTGGGAACATTACAAAATTTTGTAGGGAGAATTACAAAATGGGTTAGCCTATTGAGGTAGAAGGCTACGCTCTAAACGTAGACGCAGGGCTAGGGACATATCTACAGGCTTCAAAGTAACTCTCTTGGCATGTACCATAGCCAGCACTGAGTCTTCAAAAACAGAAACTACAATATCTTCAGCAGCTTCTTGAAGAGCTTCAAGAGCTGTGCTCTGTATGCGGTCAACCCTGTCAGAATATTTTTCCATTGTTTCTCTCACCAGTCGAGAGAATGGTGCCTTGGGGATGAGAAGATCTGTGCTTTTCTGATATTTCCTAATCTCTCGTAGCGCGACTGTCCCTGGCCTCCATTTTCTCTTCTTCTTTGTAACTGGTGGAGGCGGTGGTGGTCTTTGATTCTCCCACGGTGGTCGTTCAGACCTGAACTTCTTCTTCTTTTGTGCACGCTCTTCCTCTTCTTGTTGGTCCCGAAACTTGCCCTCCATTCTTTTACCACACTTCTTGACTGGCCGCCTGGATGTTGTGGCTGCCTGTGGCTGTGCTTGGCTTGCCCTCCTTGCGTCCTCTTTGGGCTGCTGTCTCTTTTGCATTTCTGTCTCCCAAGCTGCCCTCACAAGAGCAAACTCTTTGTCAATGGTATCTTTCGTGATGCCGTAGGACAAGAGCTCGACCTCCCTGTTCTGTAAGATAACCTCTAGCTGTTCTAGGGTGTCGGCCTCAATAACAATCTCCGGTGGCTGCCCTTGACCTTCCTCGGCTTCTTTTCGACGCCGTTCTTCTTCTGCTTCTCTACTAGGCCCTGCTTCTTCAGCTTCCTTCCTGCGTTGTGCCTCTTCAGCCTCCTTCCTGCGCTCTTCTTCTCTCATCTCCTTTGCCTCTTGCTCTGTTACGATGGGTAGACTTGTCCTTTTTGCTGTAGCAGGTAGTGGGCCGAGTTGATCGAAAAATCGCAAGTCTTGCTCCTGTTCTTCTGGCATGGCCTAGGTATTTACGAGTGCAAGAGATAGTGGGAGGGCAAGAGAGAGTAGAGCACAAAGAAGAAATTGAAATGTGGTTTCTATAAATGAAAAATGACTTAAATATGTCTATAAATTTAAAACTTTTAGAAAATTTAAAACTTTTTTAAAACTTTTAGAAAATTTAAAAACACAAAAAGATTATAATCAGAGAGTTTAAGCCCATGAGGAACCACACCGACGCTTGCTTGCTACCCACTGCCGTAGTCTCTCCCTAGCATTTGATCTGTTGTATCCTTCAGTTCTTCTTGCATTAACAGTTTTCATTATTTGACGCCTAAGAGACAAATTACCGCGACTTTTCTGCCTTTTTTTACCAACCAGAACGCGATAGAACCAGTTGAACATTTCATGGAGTGCATTACTCTTGACTTTGCCACCACCATGGCGAGTGCCCTTAAAATACACGGCCTTTGCTTGGTAATGTGATTTCTCCATGCCTTGATTGCTCCAAAGTGCTAAAGAGCCATATCTATCGAGAAAGTATGGCCCATGTGCATACAATATATGCTGCATAGAAAATTACAAAAAGTCAACAAACAGTATGAAGAACATACTACAAGGACACAATAAATACAACATTACCATGTAGTGAGTAATGTGTGTTTCTCCCCAGGCCTCGACCATTTCTTCTGTGAATCTACAAGTGGCTTGTTTAAGTGCCTCAATACCATGGTCATCCAGGTGAGGTCGCTCTAGAAGATCGACCATTTTATTACACACCTCCCATACATGTGCACGTTTTAGGCCAAGCCTGGCATCATTTCCTCGATATGTTGTGACATCACATATCTTCTTCCAAATTTCAAAGTCAGTGTGGCTATGAGAACCCAAGTGGTTTGATAGCAAGTGTCTTGCCTTTGATCCACCCATGCAAATTTTATTAGGGTTGTCTTGTGTAGGGTTTGATTTTCTGTCCTTTGTCAAGACCACTGCTCCAGCATGTAATCCCATAGAGGAAAGTACACTCTCTAGTGCACGTATTGACTCTTCTCGTCGATCTTCGGGCTCCATGTTCCAGACATAGTTTATGTGGAGCATCAAAAGCTTATCCAAAATCCTCAGTCTTGCATGTAATGTGCACACATGCACCTGACATAGTGGAATTTCCAAGATTGGGTTCCAAGCATTGTCCTCCTGGTCACGACTAGGTGGCTTGCTCTGGTCACAACTTAATATGCCATTATGCCATACCTTTGATCCTTTCCTCTGTTCAGCATCAAAAACGATTGCTTTTTTTGCACCCACCTGTTTTTGACTTTTGCCTTTGCTAGGTTGTTTCCCTTTTACTCTTGAGTCTACTGCTGTCTTGGAATGACAACAGTAAACACATGAGAATATAGTATTCGCACCTGTTTTACAACCCAACATACACTTTAAGGTTTTTAGATCGCCACCCAAGTGCCATTCAATGTTAAAGCAGCCTATTCCGGGAACATCAAGCTTCTGACCATTGACCTGACAAGAGACGACATGTTGAATGCCAGACCGTTCAAAATACCACCTCAAGGTATCATGGTTCTCTTTTGGGAGGACCCATGCTGCTTGCCACCAGATGTTCTTCTCTGATTGAATGCCGTAGTAGTCTTGCTTATGCCCTTGACCCCTATTGTTGCTGTCTTCAGTTGCATCCAACTCTTGGGTCTCTAAAGGCCTTCCTCTAAGTGCTCGGCTCATCAAGGTTAAACTAACACGCTCCAGTCTTTGACCTTTAACCACTTGACATTCATCCAGCTTCAAGACAAACACGGCATTTCCACCTGTCTCTTCAAGTGTGAGGCCATAGTACTGAATCATTGCTTTTTGTAGCACTTCCATGTCGATGTAGACATTGTTATATGCATTGTATTGAAAGGGTTTGATTGTTGGCATTGGCATAATATCCTCCACCCACTTGTACCCACCCTCGAACATGGATGCAATATCACCATTAGCACACTTCTTTGCCATCTGTAAGCTATAAAGTGTTGGAAGCAAGGATTGCGTAACTCCCTTTGCTCGCAACCCTAAAGTGATTGACCTGTACATTGCTCTGTAACCTTTCTGGCTAATACCTGCTGAGTCACATATATCAAGCATCTCTTTGGGGGTGACAATTTCTTTGATTTCCTTCAAGAAATGTTGACGAAGGGTCTCCCGCAGCTTATCATTACCAGAACCTGTTATCATTTCCATAATATCCTTCTCCTGAAGGACATGCTGAAGAAGGGAGGCATTAACATTGTCCTCAGCGTTGTTACATCCTAGTATAGCTGTTGCACAAGCCCTACAATCACAATGGTCAACCATGAGAGATGCTTTATTCATTAATTGCTTCTCAAAGCTGCTATAATTCCTACAAAAAATTTTACCTGGTTGTTTGTTTACGCCTCTTGCATGCGCCTGCTGTCTTTGAAAGCAACCCAACAGCTTTACGTTTTCTTTGCCTTGCGTGATATCCCATGGGAAGATGAGTGAAATGGTGAACACGACGCCGAAGATTACGAGTGGAGTGTTGAAGACGAACATAATTATCGGTAAATTGATTTATTGTGCGCACACGATCCGCTAGATTATTCTTCTGCACCTCCAGCTCCTCTGAGAGCTCTTTATTCCTCTGCATCAAACCATTGATCTGCTTAGTCGATGCCGCTTGAAGCTGGTCGAAGACAAATTGTGTTTGCCTCTTTTCAGCTGCCTCATCTAGCCACAGCATGTGTAATCTCCTACAATAGCCAAGAAGCCCATTGAAACCATCACCAACAAACATAAGAAAACTTGTAATGCTTTTGAATGGTGGAGGGGCACCAGATATTGGATCTGGTGGATAAAGATTTCCATCAATCCAAAGATCAATGGCCTTTGCTCCTTGCATTCGAAGCTGATCGTATGAAATATTGGGTGCAACATGCCTACTGCGTAGGGTTGCGTATTCTGTCTCCAAATCAACCTGAAGGCGGATCTTAGAAGGCTTATTGGTGATGTCTTGTAGTGCCATCTACAAGAAAGTAGGCTTGTAAGCTTGGGTTGAATAGGAGTGGAAGGAGCAGGATATGGTATCAAAAAATAATGGGAAGAATGGAGATGAGGGTTGCTTCTCTAGAGCTGCATTGTGGATAGAGAAAGAAGCCAGAAAGGGAGCCAAAGAAACATAGAGAGGGTTGGCAATGGTGAGACGAAAATGCAAAGGAGATAATGCATCATGGGAAGCTTCTTTAGTGCAAGCTATGGCTGCTAAGCAATATAGAGAGAGAATACTTCATGAAAAGGTTCTTCTGTGCTACAACTGTGGGTTTGGAGGGAGAACAAAGTATTGTAGAAAGAATGCTCCTGGTAAGCTTCTTCCTTGCAAGCCATGGCTACTACTGTGGGTTTGGAGAGAGAAGGCTCATTTAGGAGTACAGACCTGCTAGCTATGGAGAGAGGACCAAGTTCTGTAGAGAGAATGCTCATGGTAAGCTTCTTCCCTGCAAGCCATGGCTACTACTGTGGGTTTGGAGAGAGAAGGCTCATTTAGGAGTACAGATCTGTTAGCTATGGCTTTTGGAGTAGAGAAAGACGCTTTTTTCCATGGAGAAGGAGTGCAGGGCGTGTTAGAGAGAAGATTTAGAGAGAGAAAGAGATCTGGTGTACACACAAAAAAGGGGGGAAGAAAGTGACGAATTTTTGGAATGTTTGGAGTTCGAAAAGGTTGCTGCAGGCTATGATTACTGACTGACAGCCCATTACAAAGCTTTAAAGTCACCTAGGTGGCCAGATCTAGGAATATCTCCTTTTTTTTATTTTTTTTTATTTTTGTGAAAAATCAAAAATATGCTTTTAGGACTAGGCTTCTAGGCTTGGTCAAAGATGGATTAGCATTTTAAGCATTTCACTAAACGTCCAAATTAAAGGGCCCAAGAAGACTCCATTGAGTTCCTAATGGCTAGCCACCACCAACACTGCTAGTAGTGCTAGTCAGCACTAATAGCACAAATATCAATACTAGTAGTACTAGCCAATAATAATGGCACACAAAAAAATGCTTATAGTGCTAGCACTACTAGTAGTGTTAGCTAACACTACTAGTAGTACTAGCCAACACTACTGGCACACAAAGAAAAGATCGTAGTGATAGCACTACTAGTAGACTAAGCTAACACTACTAGTAGTGCTAATTAACAGTAATAGCTGTGCAACAAGTAGCACTAAAAGAAGGGGTATTAGTGCTACCAAGGAACATACCATTATAAATCTTTAAAATTCATAAATGTACCTATAGGAAGCATAAATACCTTTGAGTGGGTTGTTGGTAACTTCTATTTGACCCCTTTTTTAACCCTTGTCGGGGGCCGGAGACCTCTACATGGTGTCAACACGTTGACCACCGTATTATTTTCACTTCTTTTGGGTCAAAGCATCAGAATGGCTGGAATTCATAGGAAAACCATGTATTGTACATTTTATGTGTGTGCTCACCTCTTGTATTAAAGGCACACCATGGGATCCTAGGTTGAGAGTGTTGGCTTTATAATAGGTGTTTACACTAGCTAGAGTGGCCAAATGAGCCTAAGGACCAGACTTTTAACTTTGGCCATCCAAGAGTGTGAACCCTAGAGGTCACCCACAAAAACCTAAAATGTAACTCTCATGACTCATTCTCTTATGCAACTAATAGAGTGCTCTTCTTCTCTACTCTCTTTCTCTCTTGTGTTTTGCTTGCCTAATTCAATTAGTTCTCTTTATGCTCATTGTGTATGTGTGAGTGTATGTAAGAGAGAGAGATTGAGTGAGAGGAGGGTTAGGCTTCCTTTGGAAAGCGATGGCAGTGGCCGTGGTGGCAGAGCAGAGCTTTGGAGTGTGGCTATGTAGCAACATTGCCTTCTATGAGAATCTGAGCACAAATATTCACGAGCTGAGTGATACACCTTGCCCATGCAATTGTGAGCTAGGTCATGGCTTATTATCTTCTTGGTTGAGCTCTTTTATGCTCCTGAGTGTGGTTGGGAAAAGCCTCATGACATTGGTTTGATCCTGCACTCTTCTAAGGTGCAAGGGCTTCCCATAAGTGGCACCGCTACCACGAAATAGCCACAATGCATTTTGAATGTGTGTGCTTATTATTGATTTTTGTTATATTTATGTTTTCTATGTTTTTTCAAGAATGGTAGAAATGAAATTCTAAAAATCAGTCCATTTTGTTTGCATTGTTATTGAAACCTTAAGAAATTTATGTTCAATTTTTGTATGTTTTTTCAGTTTCTACATGTTTTTCAATTTCTGCATGTTTTTCAATTTCTACATGTTTTGCATCTTCTAGGAGTTCTACAATTTGCGCATTTAGGTTAACCATTCTCTCACTTATCCTTTACAAGTTCAATTTGTGTTTTTCTACATTTCCTTCTTTTTGTATTTTTTAAATTTGAAAAAAAAATATTCAATTGAACATGAAATTGAAATAATTGGGTTAAATAAACATGAAATTGAAATAATTGGGTTAAATAAACCATAAAATCAGTTTCTTAGCATAGTATTTATCCCAAGTCGATGTCGATGTCGCCTGCCAAGACTCTCTCCCTAATTAAGTAGTAATGTACCTCAATGTGTTTTGTTCGCGCATGGAAAATTGGATTCTTGGCCAACTGTATACTACTAAGATTGTCACAATATATGACAACCTTTTTCTCCACATGCAACCCCAAATCAGCAAAGTAGCTTGTGTAACCAAGCTACCTCACATGCTGCCACCGCAACTCCTCTGTACTTTCCCTCTGTACTTGACAAGGCAATTGTGGATTGCTCATGTCACAGCAAAACTCCCCAATGAAAACATAAATCCACTGGTAGATCTCGTGTCTGAGATGCTACCTACCCAATCTGCATCTGTGTACCCATATAACTCCAATGGTACACCTGCTACATAAAACAATGCATAAACAACAGTGGCTCTCAAATATTGAAGTGTGCGTCACACACTGTCAAGATGTAGTTTGCGCGGAATCTGTATAAACTAGCTCTCTAAGATAATAGTTTAACTCAAATCTGGCCTATTGCTCATGACATAGATCAAACTCCCTACAATCTTCCTGTACATAGTGGGATCCTCCAACACATAACCTGCATCCGCACTAAGCTTGCCATGTTGATCTAATGGCACCGAGATTGACTTACAATTAGCTATCCCATACTTGGACAACATGTCCAATACATACTGTCTTTGTGATGACAGTTAAATATCCTCACGTGTGTGAATGACCTCCAAAATCCTTCATCTCAAACTTATTTTTGAAAAGACTCTTCACATGCTCAATCTCATCCAAGTTGTCACCCCCAATAATAAGATCATCTACATAGATGGTGATGATCACAATATGTGATCATCACCATCTATGTAGATAGTGATCTGCATCTGCCATATAAAAAAAATAGTGACAAGATACTTATAAATCTCACATACATCAATCTTACATGCATCCTCCGGGTGACCTAAATCTTCAAAACTAGGTGGTTGATCCATATACACTTCTTCTTGCAAGTCACCATGCAAGAATGCATTTTTTACATCCATCTGATGTAAAAACCAGCCTTTACTTGTAGCCACCTCACAGTCATGACTCTCATAGTTGCCATCTTTGCAATTGGGCCAAATGTCTCCTCATAATCAATCCCATGTGTCTGCTACCATCACTGTTATGTTTCACTTTGTACACCCACTTACAACTAATAGCTTTCTTGCCTTCAAGCACAATGGCACCGAATCCCAAGTCTCATTTCCATACAATGCATCCATCTCCTCATCCATAGCTTTCTCCTAGCACACATTTCCAATAGCCTCATCAAAACATATGGGTTCTACAACCTACAAAACTTTTGCCATATAAGCATAGTGATGTGCCACATAACCATCATAAGTCAACCTCTGCACATGGTTTTTTACTCTTTCATATCTTTGTAACTTTGCATTCATGGCTTCCATAGCCTTCATCACACCAGGTTTCCTCATTGCTAGAATCCCAATCTCCTAAATCAAGGCTCATCTCTGAGCCACTAGACTCTCTATCAACAAGAGAATGCCCTACACAAATATCAGGCATACCAAGGGGCTCAACCACTTTCTCTTTGCCTTTATGTGATGTATCAACTACATTCCCAGGACTGGTATTATGATGCAACCTGCCACTCCATGGTCTATCAACAGAACCACTAAATGAGGACTCTCTTGGTCCACTCAATGACTGTGATTGCTGACTTGCATTCTATGCAACCACGTTTCCACTTACAACAGCCCCAACGGCATCTTTTTCACAGCAGCATACCAACTACTCATCTCATCAAATACAACATCCTTGCTTGCCCTCAATTCACGTGTAGCAGGATTATAGCATCTATATCCCTTTTGCTCAAGGGAATACCCAAAAAACACACATTTTTCTACCTTTGGATCTAGCTTAGTACGTAACTCATCTGGCACAGGCACATATGCAATACATCCTAAAACTTTCAAGTGAGACAAATCAAGTTTCTTGCCAGTAAACTCCTCTGGCGTTACATCATGTATGGCTGCGGTAGGAGTCATGTTCATGATGTAAACTATTGTAGACACAACCTCAGCCCAATAGCTATATGCCATATTCTTCTCTGCGATCAATGCTCATGCTATCCTTACAATGTGTCTATTTTTCTACTTATTAGTAACTCCATTTTGCTTTGGAGTGTATCTACATGTAAATTATCTCTGAATGCAATTCTTTTGCAAGAGTTCAGAGAACTCTTTCGAGAAGTATTCTCCCCCTCCATCTCACCTTGGAGAAGTATTCTCCCCCTCCATCTGACCTTAGACACTTCATATGCTTTCCTATCTGTTTTTTAGCTATCACTCTAAAATTTTAAAAATGAGTGAACGCTTCACTCTTCTCCCTTCATAAAATACACCCACACTTTCCTCGTGTGGTCATCAATGAATGTCACATAGTACCTGCAGCCCCCCATAGACATAGTCTTCACAGGACCCCATACATCTGAATGCACAACATCTAGTACATTCCTACTCACAATTCTCTCATGTGGAAATACATGCTTTGTTTTCTTTCCAAATTGACATGCTTCACATACTTTCTGCATACCTTTAACCTTAAACTTAGGCAGCCCTGTCACAATTTCTTTAGTCTGCATAGACTTCATTCTTTACACATTTACATGCCCAATTCTCTTATGCCAAATGTCTATATCTGCGATAACTCCTGAACCATTTGCAAACCTTGCAGCACTCACTTCAGGCATATTTACATTTAATGTAAACATTTTGCCCACTCTATTGCCTTTCTGCAACCAACTTGCACTCATCTTTAAAGTCTTCTACATAAAACCATCAGGGTAAAACCGGACCTGCAAACCTTGCTCAATCATCTGGCCTAGAAACCAGATTCTTTGTAATGTTCGGAACATGAAGTACATCTGCAAGGTACTTCACCTTACCATCTTGCATAGACAATGGCACATCTCCAACATGGGCAATTGGATGAGCAGTGTCATCCCCTATTTCAACAAAACCTAGTCTTTCAAGACTCTTCATTTCCTTGAACCACTCACCATGACTTGTCATGTGGTTTGAAGCACTTGAATCAACATACCAAACATCATCCTTACATGCTGCTACATCATTTCCAGACATAACATTAACTACATGTTGTATTACAAACAACCTCTCATGATCCTCATTATTTTTGCTAGAGGATGCATAGTTATTTTGTTGTACTTTTCCATTTCACATGTCACTCTACTTCTTATAGCCATCTTCCTGCACATGTCTAGGCTTACCATAATAAAAACATCCTCATGTATCATTATGTTGCCTTTGCCAATTACCATGACCTCTTTGACTCCCGCTGCCTCTAAAGTAACCTCTTCCACCTATGTGTTGTTATTGTGAATCCTGAGACTATTGCTGCTACTGCTGACCATAATTCTGATTACTACCTGTTCTGCCACCACCTTGGCCACGTCCATGACCTCTACCTCTTCCTCTACCTGAACTTGTGTAGAAGGCATGCTGCTCTGAACTATTTTTGTTTTGTGAAGACTGATATTCTTCACCCAAATTCTTCTCTTCAATGATCAGCATTGACACCAAATCTGTGAAGTTGAGAATATTTTCCTAATAGATGTCTTCTAGAATTTTTTAAATTCAGTTTGGTTGAATTTGGACTAGATTTGGATCTAGTTTGGTTCCTTTTTTATTCGGTTTGGTTCCATTTTGATTTGGTTTGATTCAAGAGAGAGGAGAGATAAAAATATCACATTAATTTTGAGTTTAAAACTCATTCAAGCATGTGAAATATGCACCTCCTTTAATGGACTCCCCTTCCTTACATATGTGTCAAAATGGAATTATTATACCCAAAATATCTCATATTTTTAATATTGCTCATAGTTTTTTACTAATAAACCTTGTACATTTTCAACTCTTCATCTTATGTGAGCATTTACTCATTTTTGGATACCCAAAATATCTCATATTTTTTATATTACTCATAGTTTCTTACTAATAAACCTTCTACATAGTCAACTCTTCATCTTATGTGAGTATTTACTCATTTTTGGGTATCTTCTTTTACAAATTGGATTTATCTCCTCCCTACACATGGATTGATGCTATTGGCCCAAAGGAACCTTAATTGGACCATAATCTAAAATTTCTGAAAATCTAGACCCTTAGGCTAAGGTCCTTTATACCCATTTCCAATTAATTCCAATTGCACATTGGAAAATTCTTTCTGAATTTCTGTTTCAGGGGAATTCATTTTAATAAGATGAGATATTTTTCTATCCAAAAATATTCAAAATCTGAATATTCTCTCTGTAGAATATTTTCTCTCTCTATGCCAAAACAGGCAGAGACAAGATCTCTTATATTTCTGAAGAGGGAATTGATTACAGGGGAATATGCTGGACATTTTGAGAGGCTGGGGAGGAATCTTACAACAAAGAAGAAAGAGAGAAAGGATCCGTAGAAGGTAATGGATATGACAGAAAAGAGAAAGTCGAAGCATCTATTGAAGAAGGAATTGCACCAACTTTCGTTATAGTAGTTGCCAACCGTCGTAGGAGATGTAGGATCCATAGTATATTCAAGTTTGCCTTTGTCTTTTAGAGTAGAGGACTTCCGAGATCCCATAGGGAGAGGAGGGTGGGAAAACACAAGGGAAGAAGTGTCGTACCTCCAATAACGCAGCCAATAGATGGGATGTCCACCAAGGAAGTATCTCCAAAATATGCACAGAGATAGTGCGAAAACACTGTGACTAAATGCAGCCGATATATGAACCAATAGACTCCATAGAAACCACCAAAAGAGGGCTGAGAATGTAGCCTCAGGTAGAAGGAGTATGGAGGAGTTGATTGTCCACAAAAACGCAAACACAAAGTGTGTAGCAAAGTGGAATTTTTAGCCGGTAGAAAGGTGTAGAAAAGAGGATGAATATGTACCTCAAAACACCATGAAGAGAACTGAAGTTGATGATGAAAACGCAGCCAAGAAATGGCTACAAATCTCTCCACAAGAAGCCTCCAAAAAAACGCTACCGCATGTAGGGAAAACTAGTTGGCAATGTTTTCACCGCAAGTAGAGTTATAGGACTCAGATTGAAGTGCTTTAAAAACACACTTATAGAGGATGGTAAGGGGCTAGTTTGAAGCCTTTTTCATCATTAAATGAGTGCAAGGATGATGAGTAAGGGCTTCTGCAAAAAATGCAAGCAGAAATTATGCATGCAGGCAGTCTGCGAAGAATAACTCAAAAACAGTGAGGAATTTGCGAAAACTTTCTTCTGCTAAGTTGTAGACCACGATGATTCCAATAGGTTTAGCGGGCACAATCCTCAAAAACTCATTTGTTTAGCAAAAAATGAAAAAATGAAAAAACGCCATTGAGCGGGGTTGTTGAAGAGGACTAGAGGTAGAGAGGAAGAAGGAGAAGGAGGCTCTATGTGCACCAACACCTTGCTCTGATACCATGTGAGAAAGAAGAGATGAGAGAAGAGATAATGTACTCAAGAACTCATCATTAAACAACTAGCCAACTTGATTAGAAATGAACTACAATGCCTCATATATATAGGCACAAGATGAACGGATCTCTAGAAAAGTTCCTCCACCCAAAAATGTGTAAATGGAAAAAAAATGGACATGAATGCTATAAATCCCAAAAATGCCTAGAGGCTAAAGAGTGTGCCACTCGCATGACACCATCTAGAGATGACACCTATCCAACAGAGACCACATAGACACACTTCCACCGTATCATCATCATCAACAAAAACACTAATCGATATGCAAGGGATTTCACAATGCTCTTGATCTGCAAGGCATAATCATTCACAGACATATTTTTCTTCTCCACAGTATGAAGCTCCATGAATGTAACTTTGCATTCATGGCTTCCATAGCCTTCATCACACTAGGTTTCCTCATTGCTAGAATCCCAATCTCCTAAGTCAAGGCTCATCTCTGAGCCACTAGACTCTCCATCAACAAGAGAATGCCCTACACAAGTATCAGGCATACCAAGGTGCTCAACCACTTTCTCTTTGCCTTTATGTGATGTATCAACTACATTCCTAGGATTGGTATTATGATGCAACCTGCCACTCCATGGTCTATCAACAGAACCACTGGATGAGGACTCTCTTGGTCCACTCAATGACTGTGATTGCTGACTTGCATTCTATGCAACCACGTTTCCACTTACAACAGCCCCAACGGTATCTTTTTCACAGCAGCATACTAACTACTCATCTCATCAAATACAACATCCTTGCTTGCCCTCAATTCACGTGTAGCAGGATTATAGCATCTATATCCCTTTTGCTCAAGGGAATACCCAAAAAACACACATTTTTCTACCTTTGGATCTAGCTTAGTACGTAACTCATCTGGCACACCAACATATGCAATACATCCAAAAACTTTCAAGTGAGACAAATCAGGTTTCTTGCCAGTAAACTTCTCCTCTGGCGTTACATCATGTATGGCTCTGCGGTAGGAGTCATGTTCATGATGTAAACTATTGTAGACACAACCTCAGCCTAATAGCTATGTGCCATATTCTTCTCTGCGATCAATGCTCATGCTATCCTTACAATGTGTCTATTTTTCTGCTTATTAGTAACTCCATTTTGCTTTGGAGTGTATCTACATGTAAATTATCTCTGAATGCAATTCTTTTGCAAGAGTTCAGAGAACTCATTGGAGAAGTATTCTCCCCCTCCATCTCACCTTGGAGAAGTATTCTCCCCCTCCATCTGACCTTAGACACTTCATATGCTTTCCTGTCTGTTTTTTAGCTATCACTCTGAAATTTTAAAAATGAGTGAACGCTTCACTCTTCTCCCTTCATAAAATACACCCACACTTTCCTCGTGTGGTCATCAATGAATGTCACATAGTACCTGCAGCCCCCCATAGACATAGTCTTCACAGGACCCCATACATCTGAATGCACAACATCTAGTACATTCCTACTCACAATTCTCTCATGTGGAAATACATGCTTTGTTTTCTTTCCAAATTGACATGCTTCACATACTTTCTACATACCTTTAACCTTAAACGTAGGTAGCCCTGTCACAATTTCTTTAGTCTGCATAGACTTCATTCTTTACACATTTACATGCCCAATTCTCTTATGCCAAATGTCTATATCTGCGATAACTCCTGAACCATTTGCAAACCTTGCAGCACTCACTTCAGGCATATTTACATTTAATGTAAACATTTTGCCCACTCTATTGCCTTTCTGCAACCAACTTGCACTCATCTTTAAAGTCTTCTACATAACAACCATCAGGGTAAAACCGGACCTGCAAACCTTGCTCAATCATCTGGCCTAGAAACCAGATTCTTTGTAATGTTCGGAACATGAAGTACATCTGCAAGGTACTTCACCTTACCATCTTGCATAGACAATGGCACATCTCCAACATGGGCAATTGGATGAGCAGTGTCATCCCCTATTTCAACAAAACCTAGTCTTTCAAGACTCTTCATTTCCTTGAACCACTCACCATGACTTGTCATGTGGTTTGAAGCACTTGAATCAACATACCAAACATCATCCTTACATGCTGCTACATCATTTCCAGACATAACATTAACTACATGTTGTATTACAAACAACCTCTCATGATCCTCATTATTTTTGCTAGAGGATGCATAGTTATTTTGTTGTACTTTTCCATTTCACATGTCACTCTACTTCTTATAGCCATCTTCCTGCACATGTCTAGGCTTACCATAATAAAAACATCCTCATGTATCATTATGTTGCCTTTGCCAATTACCATGACCTCTTTGACTCAGATTCAAAGAATGCTATTGCTTTAGCCAAAAATCCAGTTATTCGAGGACGATCCAAACACATTGATGTTCATTTTCATTTTGTTTGTGATTGGATTTCTGAAGGTCATTGTCCTACCAAAGATAATGTTGCTTATTTGTTTACTAAGCCTCTTCCTTGACCTACCTTGGATTATCTTCTTCAGGCGCGTTGGCGCTGGTCCTCCCATCTGGAATTGAAGAGGAGGTGTTGGATAGGTGTCATCTCCAGATGGTGTTACGCGAGTGGCACACTCATTAGCCTCCAGGCATTTTTGGGATTTATAGCATTCATTTTTATTTTTTTTCTATTTACACATTTTTGGGTGGAGGAACTTTTCTAGAGATCCGTTCATCTTGTGCCTATATATATGAGGCATTGTAGTTCATTTCTAATCTTGAGTACATTGTCTCTTCTCTCATCTCTTCTTTCTCACAGTCTCGGGCCACAATATACGGCATTCAAGACATCTATTAGGAAAATATTCTCAACTTCACAGATTTGGTGTCAATGCTGATCATTGAAGAGAAGAATTTGGGTGAAGAATATCAGTCTTCACAAAACAAAAAAAGTTCAGAGCAGCATGCCTTCTACACAAGTTCAGGTAAAGGAAGAGGTAGAGGTCATGGACGTGGCCAAGGTGGTGGCGGAACAGGTAGTAATCAGAATTATGGTCAACAGTAGCAACAATACTTTCAGGATTCACAAAAACAACACATAGGTGGAAGAGGTTACTTTAGAGGCATTCCATCTCTTATGCATCTTCCTATGCATAAACTCAATTTAGATGAGAATTGACACTTTTGAATTAAAAATCCATCTTTTATGCATCTTCCTATGCATAAATTCAATTTGGATGAGAATAACACTTTTGAATTGAAATTCCATTCTTCTATGCATCTTCCTATGCATAAATTCAATTTAGATAAGAATGACACTTTGAATTTAAAAATCAATCTTTTATGCATCTTCTTATGCATAAATTCAATTTGGTAGGAATTACACTTTTAGAATAAAAGAATTTCTCTTATGCATCTAAGTTATGCATAAAATCTATTTATGACGAAAATCACACTTTTAGTATAAAAAGAATATCTTTTATGCATACCTCTTTACATGAAATCCAATATGATAAAAGTAACACTTTTACAATAAAATAATCAACTTTTATGCATACCTCTATGCATGAAATCCAAATATGATAAAAGTCACACTTTTATAATAAAATAATCAACTTTTATGCATACCTCTATGCATGAAATCCAAATATGATAAAAGTCACACTTTTATAATAAAATAATCAACTTTTATGCATACCTCTATGCATGAAATCCAAATATGATAAAAGTCACACTTTTATAATAAAATAATCAACTTTTATGCATACCTCTATGCATGAAATCCAAATATGATAAAAGTAATACTTTTATAATAAAATAATCAATTTTTATGCATACGTCTATGCATGAAATCCAAATATGAAAAAAGAAACACTTTTATAATAAAATAATCAGATTTTATGCATACCTCTATGCATGAAATCCAAATATGATAAAAGTCACACTTTTATAATAAAATAATCAATTTTTTGCATACCTCTATGCATGAAATCCAAATATGATAAAAGTAACACTCTTATAATAAAATAATCAATTTTTATGCATATCTCTATGCATGAAATCCAAATATGATAAAAGTAACACTTTTATAATAAAATAATCAACTTTTATGCATACCTCTATGCATGAAATTCAAATATGATAAAAGAAACACTTTTATAATAAAATAATCAACTTTTATGCATACCTCTATGCATGAAATTCAAATATGATAAAAGAAACACTTTTATATTAAAATAATAATTCTTTTATGCATACCTCTATGCATGAAATCCAAATATGATAAAAGAAATACTTTTATATTAAAATAATAATTCTTTTATGCATACCTCTATGCATGAAATCTAAATATGATAAAATAAACACTTTTATATTAAAATAATAATTCTTTTATGCATATCTCTATGCATGAAATCCAAATATGATAAAAGTAACACTTTTACAATAAAATAATCATCAATTATGCATAACATAAAAACCAATTTCTCCATAATTACAATAAAATTCTTTCAATTAATCTAGGATGATAATTCCTAGAATATGGTAGGAAGTTCTCTTTTCATGCTTTGAATAAAATTATTTTATGTGTAATTTTTATAAAAATTTTACCATAGCTCCGCTACTATGACTGATAAATCTCAATTTATTTTGAAGGATAAAGCTTATCATTAAGAAAATGATTAGAATGATCCCTAATTGGATCATTAACCCAATAATGGGTTGAATCATCAATATTCATGAAATACATAAACTAAAAGCATAGAAAAAAGCCATTAATTTGACCTCAAGCATAGATTAATCTTGGATTAAGGAAAAGCTTTATGAAAAGCTTCATTTGGATTGAGAATGGGTCATGAGTATGACCATTTCTTGAGTGAGAGAGAGAAATTACATAAAAACCATTAGAATTAAGCATAAATGGAAATTTATGTAATTCTTAACTATCATTAATCAATTAACTTCAATAGCATTCATCAAATTATGTAACTCTTCACTACCATTCATCAATTAACTTCAATAGCATTCAAAAACCATTCCAATTAAGCTTCTCAAGCTTGAGAGGGGTTGAGAAGAGAGAAACATTGAGAAATTATAGAAAATGATCAAAATTCACTAATTACCTTACAAATTGCTTGATTCTTTGTTCACGGTAGAGGCCCCCAACCAATCAATTGGTTAAGTATGTTGATGGAGCCACCAATGGGAATTGAAGAAAGAGGGAAGCTCCAATTTCTTCAATTTGGAGAGAATTTTAGAGAATAGTAGAAATTAGTATTATTTCAGCATAACTCTAGTATAGTAAAATTCTTCTATTTTTTTTCAAAGGACTCATGTTCTATTTATAGGAGAGGGAAGCTCTAACCAAAGCTAACTGAATTCTAGAATTTTCCAAATTCAGTTTGGTTAAATTTGGACTAGATTTGGATCTAGTTTGGTTCCTTTTTTATTCGGTTTGGTTCCATTTTGATTTGGTTTGATTCAAGAGAGAGGAGAGATAAAAATATCACATTAATTTTGAGTTTAAAACTCATTCAAGCATGTGAAATATTCACCTCCTTTAATGGACTCCCCTTCCTTACATATGTGTCAAAATGGAATTATTATATCCAAAATATCTCATATTTTTAATATTACTCATAGTTTTTTACTAATAAACCTTGTACATTTTCAACTCTTCATCTTATGTAAGCATTTACTCATTTTTGGATACCCAAAATATCTCATATTTTTCATATTACTCATAGTTTCTTACTAATAAACCTTCTACATAGTCAACTCTTCATCTTATGTGAGCATTTACTCATTTTTGGGTATCTTCTTTTACAAATTGGACTTATCTCCTCCCTACACATGGATTGATGCTATTGGCCCAAAGGAACCTTAATTGGACCATAATCTAAAATTTCTGAAAATCTAGACCCTTAGGCTAAGATCCTTTATACCCATTTCCAATTAATTCCAATTGCACGTTGGAAAATTCTTTCTGAATTTTCCATTTCCAATTTTCCAATTGCACATTGGAAAATTCTTTCTGAATTTCTGTTTCAAGGGAATTCATTTTAATAAGATGAGATATTTTTCTATCCAAAAATATTCAAAATCTGAATATTCTCTCTCTAGAATATTTTCTCTCTCTATGCCAAAACAGGCAGAGACAAGATCTCTTATATTTCTGAAGAGGGAATTGATTACAGGGGAATATGCTGGACATTTTGAGAGGCTTGGGAGGAATCTTACATTCTCTCCCACTTGAAAAACGCGAGATGTCCTTATCTCGCAAACTTGGGATAATTTCGCAAGATGCACGAATATGAGACTTAGAGAAAAAATTAATTAAGATTAACCACCCAAAAAAAAAAGTCTCAAGGAGAGTAAGATTCAAGACAAGAACAAGATTTAAACTTTATTCATATTTGGAACATATACAGTAAAGATAGAAGAACTCTTTACTATTCCATAAGCCCGTCCATCATATGATCACAAAAGCAGCACTCACAAGCTGCGCACGTATAAGGTAACTCATCTATGGGAATAATTCTGTTGGTTATTGCCGTACCTATCTCAATGGTATGAGGTGATCTAACAAAAGGACCTCTGAGAGGCAAACCAAAAATGGGGTAAAGACATATCTTCTGATGAGGAAGAAAACACGCCAGTAAGAAGACCCGCTCAAAAAACCCAAGATGTCTTGATCTCATGACGCAGTAGTATCGGGGACCCAAACCCAAGGCTTCAATAACCATGGCCAAGCGGACATTGTTACGAAAGTGCTGCTGACCCCAGGGTGTTACCCTAGTTATGTCTTGATAGGTCCGCCATTTGGTCTGAGCTACAGAAGTTCCCAAGTGAGGAAAAAGTGAGCGCTCATACTGTTCTATAAAATCCTTCTTCACAGACTCGCTTGCGTCTTGAAGGTGAGAAATCATCATGGATAAAACTAATTCTTGTTGCCAAGCCATGAAGGAGATTAAGAAAGAAAGGAGATCGATGGAAGCAAGATTACTATGAGCGAGAAGTAAAAGTTACGACTTATATAAAGGAAGGAGCTAGCGTAACCTAGAAGCCAACGGTATCTTGCCACTGAAGTTTTACCGTCTTTCCATGATTTGGGTTTGGCACATTTTTCTATAGAAGGCATTAAGAACTTTGAGATGAAGAGATAAAAGAAGTTCGTAGGCTAAGTCACCTACTTTCTTTGGTCCACAATATCTGGGGGATAACTACTTATACTCCCCTAGAGATAAAGAAATTCTTTTGGTCCGTATTCAAATGAGGACTGCTTCTTTGAATTCTCTGATTGTCCTCTTCTTATCTGTATATTATCTCTGTCGATCCTGGGCAGTGTTTATATCTTTATGAATTGCCTGCATCTATTGCTCTAAGTCGCCAAGCATTTGACTGGTCATCTCGACCCTAATCAATGGGTCGAACCTAGTTAATGGAGTTGAGCAATCTCGTCCGAGAGACGGACCCTGATTAGATTGGTATGAAGGAATTGGTCTCTGAATTTGGGTTCTAGACTTCCCTGTACCCTTTTCATGGTAGAAGTCGGGCAGTCTTTTTAACTGATGACCAAAACCTTGGTATCCAAAACATCGGTTCTCACTTTTGAACTCATCGTTCTGAATCCTTAAAACAGGTGGGCTCCTGAGAAGGTATTCTGGGAAAAGTGTCTTCCCTTTTTAAATAGAATCTTTCTTTTATTTTAGAGAGGGAATAATTATAAGATCAGAAAGGGAGATTCTTACTCCTGTATACCTCTAAGGCTAGGGGAGGAATCTTACATTCTACCCCACTTAAAAGGTGCAAGATGTCCTCATCTCGCAAGTAGAGGACAACTCTTTTGCTTAAGATCCAATTTATTCTGGGGTTTCTTATATTCTGGTCAACCCAACAGAATATGGGGATAAATATCCCTTATATAGAACTCATCATTAAATAACAATTCATTCAGATCATATCATTCATATCTTTAACACGATAATGGTCCATTAGACCGAAAAATTTCCTTCTGAACATTCCTCCACGGGAATTTTAGTTAAGCAAGTTCTCAATTTGTCATCCCTTAACTTGATCTACCGTCTCAACAAGTATTAACAGTAGCAATTTGACAGCACAATCCACTAATCTCATAGTGATTTGCTGAATCATTTTCATCATTTATCATTACAGGTACTCGTCCCAATCATCCACATTGTGGTTTTGCTCAGCTTATTACATTTCAACCCATTTTCAGGGATCATCATTTTTCAATCAGAATCCAAATCAATTCATCAGTTCTCCCAAACATAATTAAAAATCATATCAACCACATTCGAATTCATCAACTAGATAGCATTAATGATTATAATTTCAAGTCTTAGATTTACTTGTATATATTGTCGGTAAAGAGCTGCAGTTATACCCTCGGTATATATGGTTACTCATGATACTTTGAATTATAAGGTAAATACTATCATGTCTAAGCCTCAAGCAAGTCAGGGTTCCATATAATTGGGATACTTCCATTTGAAGACCCAATTACTAATTTACGAAATTAGTTTGAATATCAATTTGTATGAATTATATCACACAATTATAACCTTTTTGTGCTACTTGATAAATTTTTGACATATTTGGCTTTTCAGTTGATCTTTATTAGCCAATTCGCTCGGATACCAACTGTGAGATCCCTGTTTCCACCGCGCAACGGATTCGGGGTGCTAGCAGCGGAAGTAGCCTTTCTTGCGCAGGCCAGGGTCCCACACTCGGGGCCTCGTCCACGGATATCTGGACAAAAGACTAATCCGTCGGTTTTTCCAAGACCGAACCCGGAAAAACTTTCTTTATCCGAAAAGCACGGGTGATTCCACCAGTATAACTTTTTACTCTAACGTAGTCAAGACCATTACTGATCAAACTGATCCAACTGCACCTTTAAAGGTACTTGGTCAATCAAGGATGAAATTTGCACTTGGATCATTGGGATCAACGCTTTTTTCCCCCATCAAGAGGCACAGCCATTGATTCCTATCCATAGAATAATTACTATCTGGAATTTACTTCATCTATCGTAATAACAAAAATTGAGTCTTGATTTACGAATCCATCAGTCCAGCCTACCCCCATCCCCGGTCCCATGGGTTAGCCATCCTCCCAACCACTATAGAGATGGGATCCAATTAGGAATTTGGTTAGGTTTTGTCCCGGGTACCAGGGAAAAGAGTTCCCAGGCCCCCTAGCCGGAAGTTCATGCAAACATAAAACTAGTCACACCACTTACACACCCAATATGAAATTGCCTTTTTCTCAGCATCAACTAACTTTCAAACAATCCTTTAATGAAACCATTATGTCGCTCTGATGACAATCCTCAAAGTCTCTGGTTGAATCCTTATTTCCCGTCATTCATTCATCAGTGTACTTATGGCATCATTGGCAACCAGAACGCTCACCACCTGTTCACTCAGGGGCCTTTTCCATAGTTCCTAGCTCATAGTAACCGGCAATATATTCATATAATAGAATGGAATCTCCGTGGAAGATTAGCAAGATCAACCCACAGATCCATATAAAAGAGCCATGGACTCATTCGTTGAGGACCAGCAAGGTCAATCAACCAGATCCATGCCCGGTTTCAGAAAACAACTCTTACTCCTTGTTCCAATATCTTCCATGACGCACGTGTGGGTATCTTCGGCGACCCAGAGCCCGAGCACCGTATGGTCAGCACCCTCTAGGATCCTTCGCAGGTGACCTAGCACTTCACTCATAGACCGCTTCCTTGGTCCCTCATCCACCGTACCGGAAGCTCACCATTTAAATCGAACCAAGGGGCTGGTCAAGACCTCGATCGACCTTGCTACGCGAGACGTCCTCCATTGACTCTCCATCAGCAGTTGCAACTTTATCAGTTCGGTCTTCATGACCTTAATCCTCAAGACGGTCAAAATGCTTCCCCAACATTCTTGACATAAAACAGTCATTTACAAACAGTCTCACAAAATACAGTTTCTATAACGAACTCTCATCTTTCCATATTATCCACTCTCGGACCACATTACTTATTCCACATTCCATTCAATGTGTACTCATTCTCATCCATTCACTCATATAGACTACACATTATTTCACATACACATTCACATTCATTATTCTACATACATATCCATGTTCGTACGTCCACATCATACATCCAATTTCACATTCATACATACGCATCTACATGCATACATCTATTTTCACATCCTCATTCATACATCCACATTATACATACATCCAATTTCACATTCATACATACGCATCTACATGCATACATCTATTTTCACATCCTCATTCATATATCCACATTCACATACATACATCTACATCCGAATCTACATCCATACATCCACATCCACATCTTCATTCACATTCACATCCATACATCCACATCTACATACATACATCCATTTTCACATCCTCATTCATACATCCACATCCACATACATACATACATCCGTATCTACATCCATACATCCATACTACATCCATTCTCGCCCTAACACATCCCATATACATCTTATCCCATCAGATACACTCTCTACCTCGTCCCATACACATCTTAACACATCCTAACTCATCTTAACACATTCTATTACATCTCATATACCTCTTATCATATCCTATCACATCTCATACATATCTTATCACATCTTTTCACATCTCATACACCTCTTATCACATCCTATCACTTCCCATACGCATCTTATCACATCTCATACACCTCTTATCACATCCTATCACTTCCCATACGCATCTTATCACATATTATCACATCTCATTTAAAAATCAATCTTTTATGCATCGTCCTATGCATAAATTCATTTTAAATGAAAACTACACTTTTAAATTAAAATTCCATCTCTTATGCATCTTCCTATGCATAAACTCAATTTAGATGAGAATTGACACTTTTGAATTAAAAATCCATCTTTTATGCATCTTCCTATGCATAAATTCAATTTGGATGAGAATAACACTTTTGAATTGAAATTCCATTCTTCTATGCATCTTCCTATGCATAAATTCAATTTAGATAAGAATGACACTTTGAATTTAAAAATCAATCTTTTATGCATCTTCTTATGCATAAATTCAATTTGGTAGGAATTACACTTTTAGAATAAAAGAATTTCTCTTATGCATCTAAGTTATGCATAAAATCCAGTTATGACGAAAATCACACTTTTAGTATAAAAAGAATATCTTTTATGCATACCTCTATACATGAAATCCAATATGACAAAAGTAACACTTTTACAATAAAATAATCAACTTTTAGGCATACCTCTATGCATGAAATCCAAATATGATAAAAGTCACACTTTTATAATAAAATAATCAACTTTTATGCATACCTCTATGCATGAAATCCAAATATGATAAAAGTCACACTTTTATAATAAAATAATCAACTTTTATGCATACCTCTATGCATGAAATCCAAATATGATAAAAGTCACACTTTTATAATAAAATAATCAATTTTTATGCATACCTCTATGCATGAAATCCAAATATGATAAAAGTAACACTTTTATAATAAAATAATCAATTTTTATGCATACCTCTATGCATGAAATCCAAATATCATAAAAGTAACACTTTTATAATAAAATAATCAACTTTTATGCATACCTCTATGCATGAAATTCAAATATGATAAAAGAAACACTTTTATATTAAAATAATAATTCTTTTATGCATACCTCTATGCATGAAATCCAAATATGATAAAAGTCACACTTTTATAATAAAATAATCAATTTTTTTGCATACCTCTATGCATGAAATTCAAATATGATAAAAGTAACACTTTTATAATAAAATAATCAATTTTTATGCATACCTCTATGCATGAAATCCAAATATGATAAAAGTAACACTTTTATAATAAAATAATCAACTTTTATGTATACCTCTATGCATGAAATTCAAATATGATAAAAGAAACACTTTTATAATAAAATAATCAACTTTTATGCATACCTCTATGCATGAAATTCAAATATGATAAAAGAAACACTTTTATATTAAAATAATAATTCTTTTATGCATACCTCTATGCATGAAATCCAAATATGATAAAAGAAACACTTTTATATTAAAATAATAATTCTTTTATGCATACCTCTATGCATGAAATCCAAATATGATAAAAGAAACACTTTTATATTAAAGTAATAATTCTTTCATGCATACTTCTATGCATGAAATCTAAATATGATAAAAGTAACACTTTTATAATAAAATAATCATCAATTATGCATAATACAAAAATTAATTTCTCCATAATTACAATAAAATTATTTCAATTAATCTAGGATGATACTTCCTAGAATATGGTAGGAAGTTCTCTTTTCATGCTTTGAATAAAATTATTTTATGTGTAATTTTTATAAAAATTTTACCATAGCTCCGCTACTATGACTGATAAATCTCAATTTATTTTGAAGGATAAAGCTTATCATTAAGAGAATGATTAGAATGATCCCTAATTGAATCATTAACCCAATGATGGGTTGAATCATCAATATTCATGAAATACATAAACTAAAAGCATAGAAAAAAGTTATTAATTTGACCTCAAGCATAGATTAATCTTGGATTAAGGAAAAGCTTTATGAAAAGCTTCATTTGGATTGAGAATGGGTCATGAGTATGACCATTTCTTGAGTGAGAGAGAGAAATTACATAAAAACCATTAGAATTAAGCATAAATGGAAATGTATGTAATTCTTAACTATCATTAATCAATTAACTTCAATAGCATTCATCAAATTATGTAACTCTTCACTATCATTCATCAATTAACTTCAATAGCATTCAAAAACCATTCCAATTAAGCTTCTCAAGCTTGAGAGGGGTTGAGAAGAGAGAAACATTGAGAAATTATAGAAAATGATCAAAATTCACTAATTACCTTACAAATTGCTTGATTCTTTGTTCACGGTAGAGGCCCCCAACCAATCAAATGGTTAAATATGTTGATGGAGCCACCAATGGGGATTGAAGAAAGAGGGAAGCTCCAATTTCTTCAATTTGGAGAGAATTTTAGAGAATAGTAGAAATTAGCATTATTTCAGCATAACTCTAGTATAGTAAAATTCTTCTATTTTTTTTCAAAGGACTCATGTTCTATTTATAGGAGAGGGAAGCTCTAACCAAAGCTAACTGAATTCTAGAATTTTCCAAATTCAGTTTGGTTGAATTTGGACTAGATTTGGATCTAGTTTGGTTCTTTTTTTATTCGGTTTGGTTCCATTTTGATTGGTTTGATTCAAGAGAGAGGAGAGATAAAAATATCACATTAATTTTGAGTTTAAAACTCATTCAAGCATGTGAAATATGCACCTCCTTTAATGGACTCCCCTTCCTTACATATGTGTCAAAATGGAATTATTATACCCAAAATATCTCATATTTTTAATATTGCTCATAGTTTTTTACTAATAAACCTTGTACATTTTCAACTCTTCATCTTATGTGAGCATTTACTCATTTTTGGATACCCAAAATATCTCATATTTTTCATATTACTCATAGTTTCTTACTAATAAACCTTCTACATAGTCAACTCTTCATCTTATGTGAGCATTTACTCATTTTTGGGTATCTTCTTTTACAAATTGGATTTATCTCCTCCCTACACATGGATTGATGCTATTGGCCCAAAGGAACCTTAATTGGACCATAATCTAAAATTTTTGAAAATCTAGACCCTTAGGCTAAGGTCCTTTATACCCATTTCCAATTAATTCCAATTGCACATTGGAAAATTCTTTCTGAATTTCTGTTTCAGGGGAATTCATTTTAATAAGATGAGATATTTTTCTATCCAAAAATATTCAAAATCTGAATATTCTCTCTCTAGAATATTTTCTCTCTCTATGCAAAACAGGCAGAGACAAGATCTCTTATATTTCTAAAGAGGGAATTGATTACAGGGAAATATGCTGGACATTTTGAGAGGCTGGGGAGGAATCTTACAACAAAGAAGAAAGAGAGAAAGGATCCGTAGTAGAAGGTAATGGATATGACAGAAAAGAGAAAGTCGAAGCACCTATTGAAGAAGGAATTGCACCAACTTTCGTTGTAGTAGTTGCCAACCGTCGTAGGAGATGTAGGATCCATAGTATATTCAAGTTTGCCTTTGTCTTTTGGAGTAGAGGACTTCCGAGATCCCATAGGGAGAGGAGGGTGGGAAAACACAAGGGAAGAAGTGTCGTACCTCCAATAACGCAGCCAATAGATGGGATGTCCACCAAGGAAGTATCTCCAAAATATGCACAAAGATAGTGCGAAAACACTGCCACTAAACGCAGCCGATATATGAACCAATAGACTTCGTAGAAACCACCAAAAGAGGGTTGAGAATGTAGCCTCAGGTAGAAGGAGTATGGAGGAGTTGATTGTCCACAAAAACGCAAACACAAAGTGTGTAGCAAAGTGGAATTTTTAGCCAGTAGAAAGGTGTAGAAAAGAGGATGAATATGTACCTCAAAACACCATGAAGAGAGCTGAAGTTGATGATGAGAACGCAGCCAAGAAATGGCTACAAATCTCTCCACAAGAAGCCTCCAAAAAAACGCTACCGCATGTAGGGAAAACTAGTTGGCAATGTTTTGACCGCAAGTAGAGTTATAGGACTCGGATTGAAGTGCTTTAAAAACACACTTATAGAGGATGGTAAGGGGCTGGTTTGAAGCCTTTTGCATCATTAAATGAGTGCAAGGATGATGAGTAAGGGCTTCTGCAAAAAAACGCAAGCAGAAATTATGCATGCAGGCAGTCTGCGAAGAATAACTCAAAAACAGTGAGGAATTTGCGAAAACTTTCTTCTGCTAAGTTTTAGACCACGATGATTCTAATAGGTTTTGCGGGCACAATCCTCAAAAACTCATTCATTTAGCAGAAAATCAAAAAATAAAAAAACGCCATTGAAAGCGGGGTTGTTGAAGAGGACTAGAGGTAGAGAGGAAGAAGGATAAGGAGGCTCTATGTGCACCACCACCTTGCTCTGATACCATGTGAGAAAGAAGAGATGAGAGAAGAGACAATGTACTCAAGAACTCATCATTAAACCACTAGAACTTGATTAGAAATGAACTACAATGCCTCATATATATAGGCACAAGATGAACAAATCTCTAGAAAAGTTCCTCCACCCAAAAATGTGTAAATGGAAAAAAAATGGAAATGAATGCTATAAATCCCAAAAATGCCTAGAGGCTAAAGAGTGTACCACTCGCGTGACACCATCTGGAGATGACACCTATCCAACAGAGACCACATAGACACACTTCCACTGTATCATCATCATCAACAAAAACACTAATCGATATACAAGGGATTTCACAATGCTCTTGATCTGCAAGGCATATTCATTCACAGACATATTTTTCTTCTCCACAATATGAAGCTCATTCTTCAACTGAATCTTTTGTGCCACCTTGGCGTTGGTTTCATACAGCTTCACCAAGGTGTCATATGCCTCCTTGGGTAACTTGGCATCCTGTGTATATGCCCTTAGAATCATGGTATCCTGTATACTAATAAAAAGCCAATATATGACTTTCCTTGCTCCTTGATTCCAATCCTTGAATTCTTTTACATCTGCAGCAGTTGGATTAATCTCCTGTATCTCTAGTGCCTCCTCATGTTCACCTTCAATGTAGTCCTAGTAACCTTTTCCCCTCAAGAAATTTGTTAATATAAACCTCCAAGCATGGAAGTTGTTCTTGTCAATCTTCTCTACAACAATATGGTTTATTCCATCATTCAACATCTTGTCTGCAACACAAATTTACTAAAAAACAGCACTCTTGTTTGGCATGCACAAACTATTGTATTCTCTACAGTGGTACTATTCTACACCCAAACTGTCACAACTAGTGACCTCAATTTTCACAACAAATGCTAGTCCTCAGTCTTGTAAACAAATCAAGTAATGGTTAAACATCCCACACAAAAACTCCTATTAAAGGACATGCACCATGCACCCAATGTGCCATTACCGCCACTAGCCTTGGGACCATAACCACCTCCACCAAGGGTGACACCTCTTAATCAAGTAAGCTTCAAGGAGCCTATTGATTACCAAGAATATGAGGTAGATGTCGAATCCACCTCTCTGAGGACCCCACAGAGCTTCATCCTCACTATTATGTAGTGGATGGGAGAGGGGGAGTCAAGCCAGTTTACCAACTTGCTGTGATGAGAAGGGGCCGGGATATTAATGCCACAGCCTAGAAGAATGCCTCTTCAATGTTACCACTGTCAAGGTCCCCAAGATGTTCTAAGGCACACAGTCACTCCATGCATTTGTCTATCCATACAATGCACAATTGTTGTAAACAGGGTTGTAGGAATACACATGCGCGTACACACACACACACACACAGTGTGGAGAAGCTCAAGGGAGCACACAATGACATGATAAATAGATAGATAATGAATGTGTGTTGTATGATGATAAGTATACCCCAAGATGGGTGTATACTAGCATGGGGAAAAAACCTCCACCCTGGTTGGTCCTAGTGTGTTCACACACATCACTACCAAATATGGCTACAAAATTTCCGTGGGAGTGATGATGTAGGCAAGGTGTGAGATGGCACTAAAAGTACAAAGATGTGCCAGGATCTTTAGACTATGATGAGAGGGAGCCCATAATGATCCCCATAGGGAAGTAAGTTCAAAGCTTTGCAAATGAGAAGATTTAAACTTCTCTCGTTGAGAGAGACTTTGCCATGTTGTCCTTTGTGTTAGCACATAAGCCAAGTTGATTTCCCCTCTCCCTGACATAAATGCTTTGTGTGAGCATGACAATTTGGATTCCTCACTGTCATAGTGCTCTGACTATCAATAGTAAAGATAGTAAGGACTTACCAAATACCCAAATCAACAATAAGGCATATGAGCTAAACACACTCAATTGTAGCCATAAATTCTACCTTGTACTCAGCTTCACAGCGAGAAGTGTGATCCATGATATGCATGAATCACCAAGGCAAAAGTAAAAACCACTCGTGGACCATCTTTAAGACCAAGTCGCAAACCAGGTTCCATAGGTGTAGCAAATAGGTTTACAGTCTCTAAGATTGAACCTCTTCAATAATGCCTCTATGTATTGTGTCTTCAACATAACAATACCATTGTTACGCTATTGAAACTTAATGCCCAAATAATAGTGCAATGAGCCAAGATCTAACATTTCAAAAGACCTTTGTAAATCAGCCAAAAGCTTAAATATGATCATCATTAGGCCCTGTGATGAGTAGCATTCCATTAACGTATAGCACGATGACCAAAGATTCATCTTTAGTCCTCTTAATGTAGAGGGTACTATCATCAGTAGTACTATTGCAAAAACCTTGTGCAACCAAGTATGCATGTATCTTCTCATACCATGCTTAAGACCATACAAAGCTTTTTTCAATCTGACCTTTCTGAACAAAACCACGAGGCTAAGATAAATAGATCTCCTCATGAAAATCTTTATTCAAAAAGCAATTTTGATGTCCAATTAACATACATTCCAATCTTTATTTACTGCTAATGCAATGATACTCCACATGGGACTCATACGACATTGTAGGTGCAAAGGTCTCACCATAGTCAATGCCTTTTTCCTATGCATAACTCTTTTCAAGAAGCCTTACTTTATATCTCTCAACACTACCATCGGCTTTACATTTATGCTTGTAAACCCATTTTGTGCCAATCATTAGGGGAAGGTTGAGGTCTATAGGGGCCCTTTAAGCTACCATATTATGATTTTAATGACTTTTTGTTAAAATGTTAAGTTTCTTTGACTTTAGATACCTTCTTATTCTTCAAATGGCTAAAAGTTTGAATTTCAAAGACTCCTCAATTTTCCTTCTTTCCGCATTAATTTCATCATCCACATTTGCCTCATCAATCGGCTAATTTATGGGATGTAAAAAATTCTTATTTTTAAACTATGGGTTGATTTTCAGCATTCCTTTGAGTACCCAAATGCTCTACATTAATGTGTCATGCATTGAACAATGGAAGAAGAGTGTCGAATATGTCTTATGAACATACATTTTTTTGTTTTTTATACAAAAGCAAGGGCTGAATTACAACTTTCACCCCAAATATAACATCTCTACTCACAAGAATCTGCTTGGTAATAGGATGACAGAGACAGTAACCTTTACTTTTGGAGCTATACTCCACAAAATAACATTTAATAACCTTATCTTCAAGTTTGCCTGCAAATTCGCTCAGGCACAAGTACATAAGCAAGACAACCAAAAATGTGTAAGTGAGCCACAAAGGTCTTTCTACCATTCCAAGCTTCAAAAGGTATAATTGTATGCAAAGCCTTTCTAGGACACCTGTTCAAAACATATCTTGCACACATGACTACTTCTAGCCAGAAACCATGAGGTAACTCCTAACTTTTGACCATACAACGTGTCATCTCCATGAGTGACTTGTTTTTGCCATTAAACTACACTATTTTGCTTAGGTGTATAGGGCATAGTACATTGGTGTTTTATTTCATGATCAGCCATGTATGCATGAAACTCTTTAGACATATACTCCCCCCCTATGCAGGGTACTAATCTTCCATGTAGAAACATTTTCAACCATAGCAAAAAGTACTTAAAGCATATAAAAACCTCTAATTTTTGTTTCAATAGATATACCTAGGTATGTCTGGAATAATCCTCAATGAATGTGACAAAATAGAGGTAGCCCCCAATGGATGGTGTCCTCATAGGCCCACATACATCACTTTGTATAAGCTATAATTTTTGGGCCACTCTAGTTGAGCCATCTTTGGAAAATAATGCCCCTTGCATTTTTCCAAGGATACAGCCCACACAAACATGTTTGATAGGGACTTCAAGATATGGCAACTCAGATACCATGCCATTCTTATGTAAAAAGAAATAAACTGCCAAAGTTCAAGTGACCAAAGTGTGCATGCCACAGCTTAGCATCACCCATTGCCTTTATGGTAAAAATTGTACATACAACATGCTTTTGTCTTTCATATGCATCTAGCATGTAAAGTCCATAAAACAAAGTACCAGAAGAAACAATTGTATTACCATCATGAACAATATATCTACCCATCCACAAACTAAACCACTAAGCTAACCTTAGTAATGGCATAGATAGATTACAAGTTCTTCTTGATTCCTCGTATTCTTGATTCTTAGTACATATAACAGATCTGAGAGCATGATTATTCCACCATTTGCAACAGAGAGAATAATTTTACCAACTTCTTTTACATGATATGAGAAAATTACCTTGAGGAAAGGATTTACCTTTGTCTCTTTATTGACTAATAGCAAAAGCGTGGTCTCTTGTACGCATAACATATCTGTTTTCCCTAGATTGCTCTTCTTGCAAGAGCACAAAAACCAATTTCTCACACTTTAAGGCATTTGGATTGCCTTTTGTCTCATGAGTCTGATGTGATAGAAGCAAAACTTTAATACAAGTCTGGCAACGCATTCAAGACAGTAGATACTAATGAACTGTCAAGATACACAACTGCTCCTTAAAATCCTTGATTTTTGTAGGGAAACAGTCCATGGAGTCTCCCTCATTCATATGATTTAACTCTAATTGCTTACGTAGATAAGCAACATGTTCTTCATTACGTACCTAGTACAATGATGCAAGTGTATCCCAAGCATGTTTAGCAATCCTACATGACCGAATGGGAGGAATGATACTCCTCTTAAAACATACAAAGCAAGCAATGCATGTGCTTATGCATCTCTTCCATCCCACTTTGTTTGTTCCTGTGTCAGGACCTTAAGACACTTGGAAAATAAAACTTTAATTTTTCAACATAAAAATTAGAGCATAATATATACTCGCACAAATTGAAAGCATAAACCTTAATAAACCAAATAAAATAAACAAGAGGGAGATAGAGTAGAGATCACCATCAACACAAGAGTGGGTTGAATCTCCCCTGGATAGAGTGTGGCCCTTGTACAACTCTCCTATATTTATATGTATTAGAAAGAGCACTTTCTTTCCAAAGAGATGATTTCAAAAATAAAGCACAAGTGCTTTTGAGTTTATGAGTGTGAAAGCTCTACACAAAAATATAGCAAGCATTAATATAAAGTCTATTGTGCCTACCAAAATTATAAAATACTATTTGGTATGTACAAAGATATGAGGCCTTTTCCTTACAAAAATATAAATGCCTAAATATAAAACCATATAAGGCGTTCACATGTCTTCCAAAATATCCCACTCGTGTGATTAGCACATAATCTATCACTCATTATTTGCCTACATCCAAAATAGTAATAGTCAGTGCACGCAGCTAGTAATAGTCAGTGCACGTAGCTAGTTAAACACATTAATCATGACCATATCATACCAGCACACACAATTGATTAAACACATTAATCTTGGTAGACATCATACCAGCGCACATAGCTTGATTAATCACATTAATCATGGTAGATGATAAAAAAGGTGGATCCAAAATAAAATATCTCAAAATAAACTAATGGATGTCCCCATAGAGGCTACATCCTACGTAGGAGGTATGATATCCTCTCGTAACATACCATGTGAAACTAAGTCTGTCTATAGATGTGCCTTATCTATCATGTTCATCAGAGGAACCAGGATGTTTCTTAGTACCAATCAAAACATTCCATTCAGCGGGGCGGATAACAACCAAAATACACCACTGTCTACCATTTCTGATAATACCCAAGCAAGTAATCACACTATCTACAAGTGCTAAGTGATCCTTTAATACAACCAAGGTGGCTACTAATAAAGCCACTTATAAATGGAGACCTACAAGGTGTATGAAAGAAATGCAGAGTAAAGTGAGTAGAAATTTTACTCATAAGATGTAGAGATCGATGTCGCTAAAGTGTAGCTCGTATAGACAAGATCCGATATGGTGAGTGTCAAATGAACCTTTCACATGTATCTGCACACTTGTTTGTAGTAGATTTGACAATACTACTCTATAATCTGATGAAGAACAGTGCAAATTTGGTCCCCTAAAGATGTCTGCAAAAAACCAAAAACTATATAAACGGCCCCCAAAACGTGCCTATAAACAAAAATCTGACCGCAAAACTATAGTAAAAGGTACTGTACACTTCAAGGTCCTATTTTTTCTCCAAGACGGGCTCCTTGATCGAATTTAAGAAGATAGGTGACTCGGGGTAAAGGGTAGGCAGCCAGCATCAGTAAACAGGGGAGAGAAGCGTATAGTCTAATACCAAATGTTAGAAACAGGGTTGTAGGAACACACACACACGGTGGAGAATCTCAAGGGAGCACACAATGAGAATAGATAGATAATGAATGTGTGTTGTACAAAGATGATAAGTATATCCCAAGATGGGTGTATACTAGCACATGGGAAAAAACCTCCTAAAGAGGGAAAAAGTTCCCCAATTGGTCCTAGTGTGTTCACACACATCACTACCAAATATGGCTACAACAATATCCCAAAAATCACTATCAATGTGCACATATCCCATAAAAGGATGCGATGCACATATTCCATAAAAGGATTGATGCACATATCCCACAAATGGATGCGAACTAATGCGTGACACCTATGGGATGGGATGAGTACCATTATATCTCTCGTCACCTCCTAGTGAGGCTTCAACTTTAGCACTACGAGAATCATTTTCATTTGACTCAGTAGAGATGTTAGCGGAGGAGGATATTCTAAGGCACACACACTCACTCTATGCATCTATCTATCCATACAATGCACAATCTCCCTAATCACTATCAATGTGCACATATCCCATAAAAGGATGCAAACTAATGCATCATACATGGAAATATTCTCCTTGGGGAAAATTGTTGCCTCTCTCATCGAGTGGGGAGAAGGCACACACTCACTCTATGCATCTATTTATTGCATCATCTCCCCAATCTCACTATCAAGCTATGCATACCCCCACGAGAGGATGCAAACTGATGTGGTCACGCTCAAATCTCTTTAGGCCTACATAACTCTTTTGTTGATCCTTAGCGGCCTTGAGATCTTGTCAAATTAACTTGACTTGAAATCAGAGAATCAAACCAAGTCAAAGATGTCATGCATTCTTGACATTCAAGAGCTTGAAGGAGGCATTCTGTTAATCCCATTTTTGGCACTTTAACTGGCCAGATGACTCTTGTCGGCTCCATCAAAATCTATTTTTATTTCCAGAGTTGTGGACAAAATGCCCGAGTTTTAGGAAGTTCAAATTGTTGGTGTAGACACTAGCCACTTATTAATGGTAGTGAATAGGCACTGATTTCTTAAGCACATGCATTAAGCCTCATCATCGAGACAGCTGTCCATATACATTTTTGGATGGGGGGGACATTGGTGGGCACAAGCCTAGCCCATGGTTACAACCCATCGCCTTGGACTTTCTTCAAATCAACAGGAACCTTTTGTAGCCTCTTCTCCAGTCCCATCACCCATTGATCCACATTGCCTCTATCCCCAGTGCTCGCCAACGCTAAATCCCTTGGGCCAAAAAGGTCACCTAGCTCCATTGTAGCTATGGGCAAAGTTTTCTTCCATGCATCAACAATCTAACTATCTTGACTCTCCATTGTAGCTATGGACAAAGTCTGCTTCCATCCATTGTAGCTATAGGCAGAGTCTACTTCCATGCATCAACAATCTAACTATGTTGACTTCCGAAGAAAAGGAATATTGAGAAAATGTCGAAGAAAGCAATAAAGAGATTCGCGAGTTAGAGAAATCTTCAAGCTTGGTGCATAGGGTACAATTTTCGCCCATTGCTCTATCACTACGGGTCTGTTTGTTTTTTCACATCTCGCACTTGACGGTAACTAACCTTGTCAATGCTAACCCTCCAGGTAAATCTCAGGAGGTGGAGACCATGGCGAACACAAGCCTGGTGGCCTATGGTACGACCCATCGCCTAGAGAACCCTCGACCTTGCACATACCTCCAAAGATCTTCGATGCATGTAATTTTTGCTTCAACACACCGAGTCAACACCAACACAACCTTGCCCTAACTAACTTGCTCGCTACAAAGAGGCGTAATCTCTAAGCATCACGGTGTGAGATCTAGGTATAATATTCTATCATGCGCCAAGGCATCTCGAACTACCATCTACCTATGCGAATCATTCCAAGGTGGTCTTGGTGCTCATTTTGCAACATCTGCCAAATGGCCTAATTTTAAAGGGTCCCCATCATTTCCACAGTAGAAGGAGGCCTCACATGAAGAACTTCTACATCGCCTATACCTTTCATGCCACCTTAACAAGTTGCCTATCACCAAGGTTACCCAAATCGTAGCATCCAGTTACAGATCGATCCTGAACTATTCTACTTAACCTCATACACCACCTTCACGCCAATTGAACCATCCATACCTTTCCACCTAGTCAGCAACTTCACCACCAACTTAGGTGACACGAGGACATGTGGTCACCATTAGGTACGAGAGTATATTAGTCACTTCGTAGGTTAACATGGTTTAACCTATCCAACCTATGATAAGGCGATTTGCCATCTTACCCACTCAAACAAGCACTTATCTTTTATAAGACGGTGTTGGAATATATAAAGCAACCTTCCTTTGTGCTTAATGTCAAATAGAAAAAGTCTAAGGACTTCATGTACATACTTGCTTAAGGTTGGTAATAGAGGCCGGATGGTCTAGTATAAAACTTAGTCACTTATATGTAAGCTATTTTTCACAATAAGCAATACACAATCATTTCCTTGCAATAGAATAGTTGTAACCTCTCCCCTTCTCTACTCTTGCTCTTGCTTGTATACTATTCAATTCATGCATATTAAATGGATACTTGCTTGTATATTATTGGATTCGTGCATGTTAAATGGATGCTTAAATAGATTTTCTCTCTTTCATTAGCTTTTCCTTTTTCTCTGGTCTTTGTGAGAGAGAACCACTGCAAAGGACATTGTCTCTTGGCCTCCATCTAGGCATAGAGAGCTCTATCTTCACCTCATCGACAAGGAGCATTCCGGGGTGACAACGAAGTGGGGACGCGACAAATGAACTAGCACACCCACATCGGGAAGTTGTAATTGTGGTTCTAAGGCAAGGCCCAACGATACATGCTGTGGCAAGGTTAAGGTACGCTCTTGACTTGAAAACCCAACCACGGGCACCTTTGGTGGGGACCAAAAAGATACAAAGGTGGACCAATTATTGGGCTGATGAAAGACACGTATGTAAAGAGACTTTAAAGGCACATCTTTTGAGAGCAACCGCAGCTCTTGATGCCTATATAAGAGCAACCAGCCAAGAGCATATAGCATCTTGCAACCTGTGAGCTCAAGCATGAAAAGGCAATTGCGCCTTGAATAGTTTGCATAAGGGGAGCATAGAGATCAACCATATCTTCATCATTTGAAGGAGAGCGTAGAAGCTTTTCCATTGAAACTCATCAAGAACATCTTTGGAGAAAAATGCACAACCAATAAGCAAACTAGAGTAACCAAAAAACGTAGCATACAGGCCGGCCAGAGAGCTGTCGCAACAGGGTATATACAGAGAGAAAAGGCAGCCCTAAAGATGCCCCAAAACAAAGGTTCCATTGAGCCCAAAATAGTCTCCAAGGTGTCTGTGTTGAGTGTTTAGTGGACAGCCAGTAAGTCAATTTTGTACTTCCTTGCAATACATAAGCAAATACAACTGGTAACAAGTGGAGGGCCTTAAGAAACCGGGGCTCTCTCTCTCTCTCTCTCTCTCTCTCTCTCTCTCTCTCTCCCCTTTATCATTTCTGCAAATTCAGCAAGCATTAAGTTTCTCTATTCACTTGAAAGAATACTTCTGCACAAGTCGCATATCACACTTTTGGGCTTGCTATTTCTGGATGCAGCATTTCCAAAATCACTGTCATGCTGCCGAAGTAAAGAAATCTAAGAATGAAACCCTTCACTTCATGATGAAAACCATATGGGATTGGGCATATGCGTGTCATGCTATTGGAAATGGTGGGTTTTTTGCATGCATTGGTATCATTCATTTGTTTTTATTATACAAGTGTGTCATGCTATTGGAAATGGTGAGGAGGTGTCTGCATGTATTGTAAGTCAAAGTTCACCCCCAAAAGTTGCCCCCATTAACCATTTTGCCATAGACAAGATTCAATAAGGGGGTAACAAATTATTGCTGACACTTCGAAAAAATTAGCCAAGTTTTTCTCTCATGGCCTAGTTTTTTATGTACACCACAAAAACGCTCTTCCTTTGCCTTACATGTCATACAGAACACTCTTGTTGTGAGTGCTTGTAGCCTCTAATAAAATAAGAGCCTAGATCCTGTTTTTGCACAATCCAGCTCAGGTCATGATCCTCCCATGCGCCCTCTCTGCGTCGTGCATTATCCACCTCAACTGCATATTCCTGCAACCCAGCATCAGCATATATGTTTGACATCAAGATATATGCTGCCGCCTCCTTAGGTTGTAGACGCACTGCACAATCAAATGCATGTTTTCCCAGCTCCACGTTCCCATGCTTTTGACAGGCACTCAGCAAGCATACCCACATAGCAAGGTCAGGCTCCAACGGCATCCTTGACAGCATGTTTACAACTTTTGTGAGGTCTCCTGCACGTACAAGGAGGTCTAACATACTAGCGTAATGCTCAATCTTTGGATTGATCCCATAATCTCTGCTCATGGATTCAAAGTAAGCCACACCTTTGTCCACGAGACCTGCATGACTGCAGATGGACAGAAGGGGGAGAAAAGTGAGCCCGTTGGGCTTGATACCTGCCCGCATCATTTTCTCAAAGGACTCCAAACTTGCTGCACAGTTTCCTTCCCTTGCATGACCTGAGATTAAGGCATTCCATGACACCACGTCATGTTGGGGCACTTTACGAAAGATTGCTTGAGCATCCACCATGCTTGCACAGCTCCCATATGCATGGATAAGAGTGGTAGCCATGGGAAGACTCAGACTATTTAAGCTGGAGACGATAATAAAATGAATCTGCTTACAAATCTCCACACTTCCTGTTTCACTGCAGGCTTGCAAGATACAGACAACAGTCGTATCATCTATAGTCACGTGATTTTCGAGCATGAGTCGGTAGAGCTTTAATGCCTTCTCTCCTTGACTATGCTCAACATATGCTGTGAGCATTGCATTCCACAACACCACATTGCACTCAGACAACCCACTAAACACTTTCTCTGCTTCCACAACACTCCCGCACTTGTTATACATACTCACGAGGGCGCTACGGACAAAGACATGTGAATCTATGCCCTTCTTCTGGGCATCAAGATGTAATGCCTGACCAATTTTAAGAGGCACGACTTTGGTAGAGTGTTCTCCCCCAACAACTGCTTCTTCCTTCTCTGCAAATGTGCAACAAGCTTGCAGAGCGATCACTAAGGTGCACTCATCAGAACCCATATCTTCCTCTTGCATTTGCTTGTACAGACGTAAGGCCTTTTCTCCTTCACCTTGCTCAACGTATGCTGAAAGCATTGAATTCCATAAAATGACATCACGAAAGGGCAACTCATCAAACACTTTCTCTGCTTTTTCTATGTTTCCACACTTGCCATACATAGTCACAAGTGTGCTACCTACAAAGACATCTGCATCAAATCCCATTCTCTGGGCATCATCATGCAGCGCCTGCCCAACCTTCAAAGTCATCGATTTCGTGAATTTTCCTTCCACAACTTCTTCCATATCTGCAAGGATGGAGCATGCTTGAAGGCTCATCACAAAAGTTTGATCATCGGGACTCACACCTTCCTCTTGCATTTGTCTAAACAGCCTTAATGTGTTCTCTCCTTGGCCTTGATCAATATATGCTGAGAGCATCACAGTCCACAATATGACATCACGTTGGGACAATCCATCAAACACGTTCTTTGCTCCTCTGATGTCACCACACTTGCTGTACATGCTCACAAGGGTGCTACCAACAAAGAGATCCGAGTCAAGGCCCATCTTCCACGCACTAGCATGCAATGCTTTGCCGATTTCCAAAGACTTCACTTTGGTCAGATGTCCTTGTACAAGAACAGCTTCTTCTTTCTCTGCAAGAATGCAACATGCTTGAAGTGCAATCAGAATAAGCCTCTGGTCTGGCCTCAAACCTTCATCAATCATCTGTCTATACAGCTGTAAAGCCTTCTCTCCTTGACGCTGCTCAAGGTATGCTGAAAGCATTGCTGACCATGAGACAATATCACGCTGGCACAACCCATCAAACACATCCTCAGCTCCTAGTATGTCTCCACACTTTCCATACATGTTCACAAGGGCGCTGCCAATGAAGAGGTCGGAATCTAAGCCCTTCCTCCGAGCATCAACATGCAATGCCTTTCCACATTCTAAGTTAGATATGCTGCCACAAGCTTTGAGTAGGCTGACAAAGGTGAATTTGTTCGGTTCCACACGTTCTTCTTGCATAAGCTTATAAATCTCCAAAGCAATGTGACCTTTACCAGAGTCAACGTGTGACAAGATCAGGGCTGTCCACGAGAAAGCGGTTCGATGCGGAAGCATGTGAAACACATGGAGGGCATGGTGGAGGCCACCACATTTGACAAAAGTAGACACCAGGTGTTCACCAAGGGAGCTGGTGGAGTCTAATCCATGTGCAGCAAGGTGGGCATGCACTTGCTTGGCCTGATGGAGGGACTTTCTCTTCTCACATGTGTTCAATAAAGAGTGGTAAGCGATTTCAAGAGAAGAAAAACTGACCTGTTGAATGGTAAGAGAGAGGGCATCAAGGGCAGTGCCCACCTGACCCTCCCGGCAGAGGGTTTTGATTTCAGCATCTGGGCCAATAGGATGCTTCCACGTGGGCTTGTACGGAAGGTGGACCACCTTGTCTGCGTGAGGCTCCTGCCTCTCTGGAGGGCCATTGACGGCAGAAGACGCAAGGAGAAGACTGGAGTCGGGGCACAAGAGCACCCCTGCCAAGATGGAGGGGATGGCCATACACAATCAAACTCCATTGAAGCCCAATTGAGCCCAATTGATGATGATGGGGGTCGCCTCCATTGCGCCTCTTTCAACTCGTGGCACGGTGGCTGTGCATTTACGCCGGCAGGGCTATGTCTCAATATGCCACCAAAATCTTTTTTTCGTGATTAATGGATTATTTCTTCCCTTGAACCTTATGAAAAATAAAATTTTCAAATAAACATTGACCTTACCAATAATGTTCTTGAACCCGTCTTTTTTAGCAACATATCGTGTGATATATTGCATGTCTAACAGATGTGTTTTTGCAGAGTGTGAATGAGATGAGATAGAACGAGGGTGGGAGAGAATGAGAAGGCGCAAGAGAGTTGGGGGAGGGCGCCGGGAGACGGAAGGACAACTGGTGGAGGGTGCAGGGAGAGACGACAGCAAAGGCGTAGAGCGAGATGGAGGGGTGGCGGGAGAGACGAAAGGAAAGTGGGGGGAGGGTGCAGAGACAGACGGTCGTAGAGCTAAGGGAGGGAGGGAGAGGAAGGGCACAGACAGATCTGGCCAGAGGGCGTGGGAGAGACGAAGGAAAGCCGAGTAGAGGTCCCACAAAAAGACCGAAGGAGGAGGAGGGGAGGTCGCAGAGAGACGGGAGGAGGGAGAGGTCACAGAGAGACTAGAGGAGTAGGACCTAGTTACGTGGCATTAACTAATGCACTAAAGAAATTTGTGTGAATATGCACCCAAAACAAAATTCTTTCGTAGCAATAATTAATTAACAAGAGGCATAAATTTTGATTTGTATCCTTAATTGGAAGTTGAAATATAGCACGATGCTGATACGTGTGAGCTGCATGTGTTGTTTACACGTGTCAGCATCATGTATTGCATGTATTTGATATGCATGGGCCTCCACGATTCTTTTTCTTCGCGATTCTTCTTCTCATGTCTAGACGCTCTTCATGCTTCGCTGCGGTTCTCCTTGTCAATGGAGGTCGGACTTCTCTGGATGCCCGAAGCAGGTGTGCATGCTGTTCACATGTCGCCATGCTGTTCACATGTCGCCAGGATTCCCATAACTTTCTAGGGGGATTCCCCACACATATATTTCCCATATGCTTAACTCCTCACCCATTCTCTATCCTTTACATGCCCCCACATGAGAGACTATGGTTCCACCCTACCCTAAAATTTTGTGGGGATGAGTCTTGCATGTGTCAGCCAACTCTTGTTTTTCAACATCTTCTTCATCAAATGGTGGTGCTTTTTTGGTTTCCCATTTTCCTTTTTTTTTTCTCTCTAGTCTTTCATCATAGCTTTTAATCGAGAGTTTGCCATTCTGTGCCAATGTCTTCGATTAATGAACTCGAAAATCTCTAAATTGGTAGCCTTTAACTCAGTACCATTCCCAGACTCCTAGTCGCCTACCAACTTGCATGCATTTTATTGTATGGACTATTTTCGTCCACCTTCGTGTAGCTTTCACCGTTCTTATGTGGGCACATAGGCTACTAAATAATATTTTAACATTATTTAATTGTGGCAACTCGGGTCTTGTTTATCAGTCTATTGATGGGCTTATTTGTCTTCGTGGTGTAGCATAAATGGTTATGGCAAAGATAAGATTTGGCTAAACTCACCATGATCATTCTCTTTACTATATGTGCTTTGGCTTGTTTTAGGCTATTGCAATATGTTTAGTTACAATTGAAATAAATAGGGATTAAATACTTTGGCTTGTTTGAGGCTATTGCAATATGTTGATTAATGATTGAAATAAATAGGGAGTATGCTATTTTTCATTTTCTTTTTTATCACCTTAAAAGAAAATTAAGTGTTATTATTAGTTGGCCGATTAATAGTAGCTGGCTTTTACAATAGCTTGATGGCTTTGTTAAACATAGTTAGTTGCTAACTAGGATGCTTAATTTAATTAATTATATCTCTTAACACATTATATAAATAAGGTTGTTGTTGGATCTCATACAATAGAAAGTCGGACTCATGCACACATAATGCCCATAACAATGACAAGAACACAAGGGTGTAAAGTGAGAGAAAATGGCAAGCTCAAAGGAGAGAGATGAAATCTCTCTATAAGTACAAAGAGAAAATACAAATAAGAAAGCAACCCTAAAATGTGAGTAAGGTTTCTTATATATTAGTTAACCCTATGGTGCCTATTCACACATGGATGGCCGTGGGAAAAAACCCAATGAGACAAAAGTGTCCATGGCATAAGTGCATGACCTCACGAGATGAAGTTCTAACAAATATCTAACAAACCCCCTTGTAGTATAAATGTGAGGTTTAAAGAGATTATAGATTAGTCTAGGCCTCAAACTTTTCACATGATAAGGCTTTAGTAAAAAGATCTGCCACATTATCATGTGCAATAGATCATATTGATCTCTTTTGGACATAGTGGTGATGCAATTCAATGTGCTTAGTCCTAGCATGAAAGACAGGATTATCAACCCCCATTGCACTCTGAGTGTGAGAATAGGAGTAGCGGTATCTGAAGGGACACAAAGATCCTCCATCAATCTTCTCAACCATACATATTTTGTAGCCATATTTGGTAGTGATATGTGTGAACACACTAGGACCAACTAGGCCACTTTTTCCCTCTTTAGGAGGTTTTTTTCCCTGTGCTAGTATAATACACCCATATTAGGGTATACTTATCTTCTTTGTACAGCACACATTCATTATCTATCTATCATCTCATTGTGTCCTCCCTTAATCTTCTCCATTGTGTGTGTGTGTGTGTGTGTGTGTGTGTGCGCGCGCGCGCGCGCGCGCGCGTATTCTTGCAACCCTATTTCCAACATTTGGTATCAGAGCGTACGCTCCTCGCCCCTATGTTGCTACCTACCCTTTACCCCAAGTCACATGTCTTCTTGAACCGGATCAAGGAGCCCTTTTGAGAGAAGAAAGAGGACCATGGAGTGTGTAGTATTGAAATTTTCGTTTAGGGCACGGTTTTTTAGTTTTCTATAGACATCTTCTTCGGGGACTGGATTTACACTATTCTTCATCGGATTTTGGAGTAGTTTTATCAGATCTACTACAAATGGGTGTGTAGATACATGAGAAAGAATATAGGCTTCACTTCAGCAACATCGTCCTCTGTATCTTATGAGTAAAAAATTTTCTCACTATACTCTACATTTCTTTCATACACCTTGCACGTCTCCATTGTCAACGACCTTATTAGCAACCACCTTGGTTGCATCAAAGAGCACTCAACACTTTGCAGGTAGCTTGATTACTTGCTTGGGTATTATCAGAAATGGCAGACAATGATGTATTTCAGATGTTATCCGCTGAGGATAATCTTAACAGGACCAACTACCCCTTATGGTCCTACAGTTCATGAAATATCCTAACAGATCATTGGTGCCTACTATGTTGAATGCCTTGTCGGACTCCTATCAATGTTTTGTTTCTACCATCAGACTCGTGATGATGAAAGACAATCCAAATGCCTTAAAGTTTGAGGAGTTGGTTTTTGTGCTGTTGTAAGAAGAGCAATCCAAGTAAAACAAATATGTCATGCGTATAGAAGATCAAGCTTTTGCTGCTAGTCAACAAAGCAACAAAGGTAAATCGTTTTCTCAAGGTAGTTACAAGCTGAAATCAAAGTCATCAGGCAAGTTGCAGATAAGGAAGGCAACAAGCCAAAGAAAAAGGGCAAATGCAACTATTGGCAGGAAACCTGGTCACTGCATTAATGAGTGTAGGAAACGGCTACAGAATGAAAAAATCAGGCATGGTTGCTGATGTATTAGCATCCAATATAGAAAACAAAGAATTTGTAAACCATGCACATGATGATTTGGATTTCATTATGCAATGCAATTATGATCCTTTGCATAAGGATATATGCATGGCTCTTACAGATGTACATGTCTAGTATTTTGATAGTGGTTCTAGTAAGCACATTACTTCTCATTACAGTTTGTTGTTGCTAAAAGTAATGTGCTAGTAAGCACATTACTTCTCATTGCAATTTGTTCTCAGCACATTACTTCTCATTGCAATTTGTTCTTAGCACTTGAATCTGCTCCACAGGGAAACACTATAACATGTGCAAAAAACTACTCATACCTTGCAATAGGAGTTGGTAAAATTTTTCTCACTGCTGCAAATGGTGGAACAATCACACTTTCAGATGTATTATATGTACCAAGGATCAAGAAGAACTTGTTATCTGTCTCTGCCATTACTAAGGTTGACTTAGTGGTTCAATTTGAGGATGGCAAATGTATTGTTCATGATCATAGTGATGGCAAGCCAATTTTCTCTTCTGCTGGTACTTTATCTTATGGCCTTTACAAGCTAGATGCATATGAAAGACAAAGGCATGCTATATGTACAGTTTCTGCCACAAAGGCAATGGGTGATTCTAAGTTGTGGCATGCATGCTTTGGTCACTTGCAGTTTGGCAGTTTGATGCATTTGCATAAACATGACATGGTGAGCTACCACATCTTGAAGCCCATATTAAACATGTTTGTGAGGGTTGTATATGCAGCAGGCATCATTTCCTAAAGATGGTTCGGTTAGAATTGTCTAAAAAATACAGCTTATACACAATGATGTATGTGGTCCTATGAGAACACCATCTATTGGGGACTGCCTCTATTTTGTCACATTCATTGATGATTATTCCAGACATACTTGGGCATATCTAATGAAACAAAAATTAGAGGGTTTTTATGTGCTATAGGCACTTTGCTGCTATGGTTCAAAATTCTTCTACATGTAAGATTGGTACCCTACGTACTGATCGAGGGGGGGAGTATATGTCTAAGGAGTTTCATGCATACATGGCTGATCATGGAATAAAACGTCAATGTACTGTGCCCTATACACCTCAGCAAAACAGTGTAGCTGAACGTAAAAATAGGTCTCTCATGGTGGAGATGGCACGTTGTATGGTAAAAATTGAGGAGTTACCTCTCATGGTTTCTGACTAGAAGCAGTCATGTGTGCAACATATGTTTTGAATAGGTGAACATAAAAATAGGTCTCTCATGGAGATGGCACGTTGTATGGTAAAAATTCAGGAGTTACCTCTCATGGTTTCTGACTAGAAGCAGTCATGTGTGCAACATATGTTTTGAATAGGTGTCCTACAAAGGCTTTACATACAATTACACATTTTGAAGCTTGGAATGGCAGAAATCCCTCTATGGTGGCTGATTCACACATTTTTGGTTGTCTTGCTTATGTACTTGTGCCTGAGCAACTTCATAGCAAGCTTGATCATGAGGCTGTTAAATGTATTTTTGTCGGGTATAACTTAGAAAGTAAGGGTTACCGTCTCTATCATCCTACTACCAAAGCGAATTCTTGGACCATTGCACTATTATATGGGAATGGAGTTTTGGTAGCGTATTGATGGTATTGTTATGTTGCAGAGGAAATTCATAGATGCATTGTTGAAGAGGTTCAATCTTGAAGACTATAAACCTATGGCTATACCTATGGAGCTAGGTTTACGACTAAGTATTGAAGATGCAGGTGACTCTTTTAATGCTGGCTTGTATCAAGAAGCTATTGGATGCCTTATCTTTTTGTGTAACACTAGGTTTGACATTCAGTATGTGGTCTCAATATTGAGCAAATCTATGCATAGCCCAAGCACAAAGCATTAGCAGTCTATCAAATGGGTGTTTCATTACCTAAAGGGCACTAAGAACTTTGGGTTATTTTATCCCAAGGGAGGTAAATCACAACTGCATGCATTTACAAACTCAGACTGGGCTAGATGCTTACACAAGTGTCCGTGAGTGGTTTTTTCTTTCGCCTTAGTGATTCATGTATATCATGGATCAGCAAGAAGCAACCCACTGAGTGTGTTTGGGTCAAGCGCCTTATTGTTGCTGATTTGGGTATTAGCAAGTCCTCAGCCACTACCATCTTCACTAACAGTCAAAGCGCTATGACAATTGTGAGAAATCTAATTTTTTATGCTTACACAAATTACATTGAGGTGCACTATCATTATGTTAGGGAGAGATGCTCTGCAGGGAAAATCATCTTGGCTTATGTACCGACACATAATAGCTTGGTAGATTTATTCATGAAGACTCTCCCACGAGAGAAGGTTGAAAGCTTTTCACAAAGCTTTAAATTCTTTAGGGACTAGTCTGGGCTCCCAATAGTCCAAAGAGCCTAGCATATCTATGTACTTCTAGTGCCATATCACCCCTTGTTCACGTCATCACTCCCCAAGGGGATTTATTGTCAGAATATGGAGTGGAAATGACAACCAAACTTGGGTAGACAAGAGCAAGTAGACTGCAGAAAATAATCAGCACAAGAAACACAGAGAGATAGGTGTGTAAACTCTTCTCTATACACAAGATCCCGAAAAACTGAATGAGAAAGTGGTGGGGGCTGAGGGGCAATATATACATCTCCATGTGAGCAGTCGGCCAGCTTCAGATGGTGCCCACGACTGAGAAAAATGCCCACGACTGCTGAAAATAGCAGTCGGCCAGCTACAGATGCCTACGCCTGAGCAAAGCAAGTCGGCCAGCACTCCTACAGCCCACGACTGATGTAGATCCAGTCGGCCAGCAATAGGGTGCTCCTGGCATCACCTGGCAGCCCTCCAACCACTAGGAAAAAATGAGAAAAATAGGGAAAAAATACGAGGAGTGTGGAAAAATGATATACGGGCGGGCACACCCACAACAGAGGCCCTGGTGTATACAAATAGACAGGAGATGACTTCTAACACCCCCTCTCAGCTCCTGGCTATGTAACCAACCCCAGGGAGCTGGAGTGCCGCCTAAGCGTAGCCTGAGGTAGAGACTTCGTGAAGAGGTCCACCGCATTGTCCTCCGTCGAACAATAAAGGAGCAAGATGTCACCCACCAAGATCTTCTCACGTACAAAGTGATACTGTATCTCTATATGCTTGGTATGGGCATGGAAAACCGGGTTCCGAGCAATAGCTATACAACTCTGGTTATCACACTGGATGACTGTGGCCTCCCTCTGTGGAAACCCTATCTCGCCTAGCAGCCTCCGCAGCCATACAACCTCACAAGCAGCACCACAAGCAGCCCGATACTCTGCCTCTATCGAAGAAAGGGCAATAGTTGGCTGCTTCTTGCTGCTCCAAGAAACTGCTCCTGAGCCGAGGGTAAAAGTGTATCCTGAAGTAGACCTCCTCGTGTCTGGATCTCCTCCCCAATCTGAGTCACTCCAACCTTGGAGCTTGACTCCATTCCCTCCTGTGTAAAAGAGTCCCAGATCCTTCGTACTCTGCAGATATTGCAAGATCCGCAATCCTGCGTCCCAATGAGTCTTCAATGGAGTCTGCATAAAAGAGCTCAACAGCCCCACGGAGAAGCTCAAGTCCAATCTGGTGTTCAGCAACCAGATCAATGAACCAACCAACTTCCGGTACTGCGAGGCATCAACTGGCTCACAAGGATCTGTATAACGGTTAACTTTGTGTTTGGGTCCATCGGCGAAGCAATAGGCTTGCAGTTCTCCATCCCAAAGGCCTCAAGCAACTCATGAACATACCGCTGCTGAGAGACGAAAAACCCCCTCTGGGTCTGCCAGATCTCTAATCCCAAGAAGAAGTGGAGTAAGCCTAAGTCGGTCATCTCAAACTCCTTTGACAAGGCAGCCTTCGTTACTCCAATGTGCTCCACATGACGGCCGGTGAGAATGAGATCATCCACATAAAGGATGATAAGTGTGACCATGCCGCGTTCCCGAAAGAGATACAGGTTCGGATCTGCAACCGATCTCTGAAATCCAATCCGAATAAAGAAGGAATCAATCTTCTGATTCCAAGTCCTGGGAGCCTGCTTAAGACCATACAAGGCCTTACGTAACCTGTAAACCATCCCTTCCGATCCTGGAACAATAAAGCCTGGAGGCTGCTCAACGTACACCTCCTCCTGCAGGTCACCATTAAGGAACGCCGATTTTACATCCATCTGGTACACGGGCCACCTCTGAGAAGAAGCAAGGGCTAGAACGGTCCGAATCGTGGTCATCCGCGCTGTCGGTGCAAAGGTATCCTCGTAGTCGATGCCTGGCCGCTGAGCATAACCCTTAACCACGAGCCTGGCTTTGTGTTTGTCCACCGACCCATCAGCCGCGTACTTGGTCTTAAAGACCCATTTGACACCAATGAGGACTGACCGCTTTGACGGCCTCGGTACCAACTCCCAAGTGTTGTTCTTCTCGATGGCGTCAAGTTCCACCTGCATGGCTTCCCTCCAAGTATCCTCTGAAAGGGCTTCCTTTACGGAAGTGGGCTCTTTATCCCGCATGATACGAGACATCAGAGCATAGTTCACCTGAAGAAGCTCCGTCGTGTTGCTTTTATCTCGGACTCGATGTGATCTTCGAGGGCCGTCCTCTGTGGTCCACTCGAAGGGTAGCTCCGTGACACCTGACTCCCGAAGGGTGTCTAACAACCACCTAGGTACTCGAACAGATCTTGGAGCCTCCTGTGGTGGTCGTGGGGGCTCAACTCCAGCTGCGGGCTCAACCTCCTGTGATGACTGAGGTGGATCAACTGGAGTGGTAGATTGGGAATCATCATCAGACTCCTCTGGATCTCCAAGAAGGGGCGGCTCCTCGACAGTGGATGCTGGAACGTGCTCGTCAAAGACCACATCCCGGCTGACAACAATCTCGTTCCTCTCTGGATCATACAACCTGTATCCCTTGGAAAGAGAGTTATACCCCACAAATACCAGCTTGCGGGACTTGGAGTCAAGCTTCCCCCTCTGCTTCTTCGGAATATGTACATACGCGTCACTCCCAAAGACACGGAAGTGCAAGACATCGGGTTTCCTGCCAAAATATGCCTCAAATGGAGTCATATGGGGTACAGAAGTCGTCGGAGAGCGGTTAATGGTATGGACAGCTGTTGCCACAGCCTCACCCCAAAGTGGACGAGGAAGATCTCGATGCTCCAGCATGGTCCTCGCCATCTCCACCACAGTCCTGTTCTCACGTTCAACAACTCCATTCTCCGAAGGCGATCCTGTATTGGCCAATTCCCTCTTGATGCCATGATCTGCACAAAATCGAAAAAATACAGTCGAGGAGAATTCACCTCCTTTGTCAGCCCTGAGAGTCTTGACCTGGAATCCAGACTCTTTCTCCACCATCACGTGCCAATCCTTGAACCGAGCGAAAGCCTGGTCCTTCTATGAAAGAAAGTAGACCCACGTGAATCTGGTACAATCATCAACAAGCAGCATGAAGTAGAGAGATCCTCCCAAGGATGGTATCTGCTGTGGCCCACACAAGTCAGTGTTAATCAACTCCAATGGTTTCAAAGCCCGCTTGGAAGCCTTCTTCAGAAAGGATTCCCTGTGCTGCTTACCACCTATGCAAGAACTGCAGCGTCCTTGCCTATTACCAACATCTGGCAAGCCAACCACCATCTGGTCCCGGAAGGCGTGCCGCAAAGCATCCACATTTAAGTGGCCAAAACGAAAGTGCCACAAATCTCCGACCTGAGAGCCTGTCGGTGAGGAGAGTGCAGAGAGCTTGTAGATGCCATTCTCCACACCGCCTTCCCAAACAACTTTGCCTATCTCACGGTCCCTTAGAGCAACTGAATGCTCCTCAAATTCCACCCGAAAGCCAGTCTTGCATACCTCATGCACTGACACAAGATGAAAGCCCAGAGCAGGGACGTAAAGAACACGGGAAGCATGCTTGCCCCCCTTGCCGTCGGGAATAATCTCCATCCGGCCCTCACTATGTATCGCAATAGTGGAGTTATCGCCAATAAAGATACGACCTGACTGCCGTTTCAGATCCAGAAAGAAGTCACGGGATGGAGTCATGTTCCTGGAAGCACCACTGTCGAGAATCCATTCCCGGGTATCCTTCGCGGTGAAGCCAACTGCCTCCTCGCTCGAAGATGATGAAGCATCGGAGTCCACTATCTCCAAGTGCACAAATGCCGGAGTCTTCGCAGCTGAGGCTGAGGAATCAGCACTCTTCCCTGTCCGCTTAGGGCACTTCCTCCAGTAGTGGCCTTTCTCGCCACAATCATTACACGATCTTTCGGCCTTCAGCTTCTCTCGTTCTGGATCAGGCTTCTTCTCGGAAGACTTCTCCGGTGAAGCCCTCCCTTTGCCCTTTATTGGTGTTACGACCTTTCGACCGTTGGCCAGTTAAGGCCTCCAAACCTCCACCGTGAGGCGGGTTCGTGAAACGTTCCTCCTGGTCCAAGACCATTGGCACAAGCTCCTCCCAAGTAATGGTGCTGAGCCTGCCACTCGTGATCAACGAGGAATAGAAAGCAGAATACTGACCAGGCAAGTGGGAAAGTAACGTGATGGCCATGTCTTCGGATGATATCTCTTTCCCAGCTTGAAGGACTTCCTGCTGAAGGGCCTGCAGCTTGTTAATGTGTTCCCGCATCGTCGAAGACTTTGCAGGGTTCATAACCCGCATCTACACTTCCAAGGATATCCGCTTCATGGGTGACACCCTGTTGTACAAAGAAGCCTCTCGCCAGCGTCATGTGCTTCACATGGTTGATCACCTGTGGTGTGCAATTGAGGAATATAAACAACCGGACCCTGGCGTTGACATGGTCCCACATGTGTGCCTGTGCCTCTCGGTCCTTCCTCGTCGATAATAACTCCCCTTCCTCACCTTCCGGCCTTGGCACCCCTATGATAATAAAATCAGCAAGGTCATATGACTCCAGAACTGACTCCATCATGACCTTCCAGATGCCATAATTGGACCCGTCCAACTGACGATCCACTGGGAACGTGGGGAGAGTCGGAATCTTCACGTGCTTCTCAGCCATCTCGAGTAAATCTGCCATCTCGGAGAGTAACCTGAAAGGGTGGGTGGGTGGGAAAAATCTGAAAATCTGAAAATATGCAAGTGGCTGTCCAGCCCCTTTGCCCGCCTTCCTCTTGCACCTTGGTCCTTCACTTCCCGTTCAGCCCGAAATAGTCCACCGATCAGCAACCTGTTGCTCCCCCTCTTGCTCAAAAAAATGCCCAAGATCTCCTAGAGCCTAGGGCTCTGATACCATGTCAGAATATGCAGCGGAAATGACAACCAAACTTGGGTAGACAAGAGCAAGTAGACTGCAGAAAATAATCAGCACAAGAAACACAGAGAGATAGGTGTGTAAACTCTTCTCTATACACAAGATCCCAAAAAACTAAATGAGAAAGTGGTGGGGGCTGAGGGGCAATATATACATCTCCATGTGAGCAGTCGGCCAGATGGTGCCCACGACTGAGAAAAATGCCCACGACTGCTGAAAATAGCAGTCGGCCAGCTACAGATGCCTACGCCTGAGCAAAGCAAGTCGGCCAGCACTCCTACAGCCCACGACTGATGTAGATCCAGTCGGCCAGCAATAGGGTGCTCCTGGCATCACCTGGCAGCCCTCCAACCACTAGGAAAAAATGGGAAAAATAGGGAAAAAATACGGGGAGTGTGGAAAAATGATATACGGGCAGGCACACCCACAACAGAGGCCCTGGTGTATACAAATAGACAGGAGATGACTTCTAACATTTATAGCCAGATTTGGTAGGGATGTGTGTGAACACACTAGGACTAGTCGAGGTACTTTTTTCCTCTTTAGGAGGTTTTTTCCCCCCTATAAACACACTAGGAGCAGCCAGGGAACTTTTTCCCTCTTTAGCAAGTTTTTTCCTCGTGTGAACACACTAGGACCAATCAAGGCACTTTTCTCTCTTTAGGCGGTCTTTTACCCGTTAGTATACACCTATCTTGGGGTATACATATCTTGTTTGTACATCACACATTCATTATCTATCTATCATCTCATTGTCTGCTCCCTTGAGATTCTCCACTGTGTGTGTGTGTGTGTGTGTGTGTGTGTGTGTGTGTGTGTGTGTGTGGGCATGTGTGTACGTGCGCGCACATTCCTGCAACCCTATTTCCAACACATTCAACTATGATAATGAATGTTGCTTTGTATTTAGCTTCACAGGACAAGGCTACCACATTTGGTTGTTTCTTGCTTAGCCAAGGTATACATGAATTGCCAAGAAAGAAATAGTTTCTAGATATGGACTGTCGTGTACCATAATCACCTGCCCAATTAGAATCATTGAAGGCTTTCAGTTCTAAATCACCCCCCTTAACATAGAACAATCCAAGGTCTTGAGTGCCTTGCAAGTATCTAAAGATATCTTTAACTGCCTACCAATGCTTAGTGCCTAGGCAATGCATGAATTTTGAAAGTTATGACAGCACACACTAGATATCTGGTCGTGAGTTGCACAAATAGATCAGGCATCCAACAGCTTGATCATAAGTGGTTATGTTGAATGGTTCACTAGCATCTTGTAGACTAAGTTTTACACTAGGTTTTATTGGTGCAGAAATTGGTTTGTAACTTTCCATGTTGAACCTCTTGCGTAGTGCCTTGATGTACTTTGACTACTTAATAATTACACCATTATCTTGCTGTATAAACTACATACCCAAATAGAAGTGCAAAAGACAAAGATCTGGCATCTCAAAATTCTAGACAAGGTCAGCTCAGCCTTGAAGGCTATAATGAAATCCTCATTGGTGTGCCTGCCACCACTAACATGTCGACATCTACATAGAGAGAATGAAAACAAGTAAATCATGCTTGTCCTTTTTCACATATAAAGTGCTTTCTGTAGGATTATTTTGAGATCCTTAAAGAGTCAAATATGCATGAATCTTCTAGTACCAAGCTTTGGGAGCTTATTTCAAACCATATAAAGCTTTATTAAGCTAAAAAACCTTTTATTTTTTATCAATTTAAGCAAATCGAAGATGTTGAGCCTATTCCATATTCTCCTCTCCTTCATATCATGCCTATTTGATTTTCCTTCATCCTCAATCCTTATTGTGTGTGATGTTTGTATGTATGTATGTTGGACAGACCTTAAAAAATCAATTGCCATTCTTGCTTCAAAGTGTTCTCACCAAAACGGTAATGCGAGAGCTTGAGTCTCTTTGTTTTTTTACGGATATTTCCTTTTAGTTTTATGTTCAATACCATGATGATGTATTCCATGGACATGATGTAACATTTTAGTCTCATAGGTCATTTTGGTCTTTTAAAGACGTTAATATAGCTCTCTCTCTCTCTCTCTCTCTCTCTCTCTCTCACACACACACACACACACACAAATCTAAATCTTATGTAGACGTATTAAATAACTTACATATGAGTTAATATGTACGGAAACATATGTAAGTTATTTTATAGACAAATAACTTACATATAAACTCATATGTAAGTTATTTGTCTATATTAGTTTTATATTTGTGTTATTTGTGTTATTTGTGTGTGTGCATGTGCGTGTGCATGTGTGTGTGTGTGTGTACCTTCTCTTTCTGTTGTGGTATAATTCTTCTCAGCATTGTTCAACTGTCGACTAGCATATGAGATTGGGAAATCCTTATTATGTTCTCCCGATTGAGCCAAAATACATCCAATTGCAAAGTTTGAAGCATCAATATGGACATGAAAGATTTGGTTCCAATCTGGTGCCCGTAAGATGGGTGCAGTCACTAACGCTTGCTTTAACTTTTCAAAGGATTCCTCACACTCATCAGTCCAATTAAACTTTACAAGAAGAGCATATAATGGTCTGGCTAGGACAGCGTACATGTAGATGAATCGACGATAATAGCCACAATGTCCCATGAATATTTGTACCCCTTTAGGGTTGATAGGCCGAGGTAATGAGACAATGACATTAATTTTATCCATATCTGTTGAAACCCATTGCGAGAAACAATATGGCCCAAAATTTTCCCTTGTCTTACCATGAATTTGCACTTGTCAGGATTCAAACATATACGATAAACTTGACACTTTTGAAACACAAGTCTGAGGTGTTCTATATGATCATCACGCTCTTGTGAGTGAACACATAAATCATCCATGAAGATCTCAAGAAATTGCCTAAGGTACTCCTTGAATACATGACTCATTAACCGCCGGAAAGGTTGCTGGTGCATTTGTTAGACCAAATGGCATAACACGATAGGCAAAGATGCCATCTTCAGCAGCAAAGGCTATCTTGTGTTGATCCTTTGGATCAATTGACACTTGATTGTAACCGGAGAATCCATCCAAGAAACTATATGCCTTTTTCCCTGCAACTCGTTCCAGAACATAATCAGTGATTGGAAGTGGGTAATGATCACATACAGTAGCTGCATTTACCTTCTTGAGGTCTACACATACTCGAAGTTTTCCATTTTTCTTGGGCACCACTACAATAGGGGAGACCCATTCAGTGTGTTCAATCTCATAGATAAATTCTGCCTCTGAGAGCTTGTCTATTTCTTCTTTTATCTTTCGTGCAAAATTCTCATTGTAAGTATAAGGACATTGCTTGGAAGACTTTGCATCCTCTCGCAATGGAATTGTATGCTGACATATGCTTGGATCAACTCCTTTGAGGTCTTTATAACTCCAAGCAAAAACATCGCGATACTCCTTTATTGTTTGAATTAATAACTTCTCCTCATCTAAGGACAAGTCTGTGGCAATCCACACATAGCGAGGCTCTTCTCCTGGCTTAGGGATATCAATTTTTTTTGCATCTTCTGGACCATCATATGAAACCCCTGGCATGCTTGGCTTTTATCGCATGGGTTGTTAAAGAACAATCTTCCGATCTTGAAGAGTGTACTGTGTGAAGTTGGGGAGAACATTGAGACCTTGTTCTTGTCCACTTGAGTCATCACTCATTGAAGACCATGCGGTTTTGAGCTCTCCTTTGCAATCTTGCATCAGATTTTTTTGTTCAACCGTTATCTTTGCACTTCCGACATTCTCTTTTGAATCGGTTTTAGACTTGAGTTTTGGTTTTTGTTTCTTTGTTTTTTTACGATTTTTGCTAACAATTTTTAGCTTTTCTCCTGGTTGGAATCCATCTGATCGTTTTACTTGGTCTTTGATACTATCTTGTGCTTGGACATAGTATAGATATCCATTCTTTCTTGAGAAGTGAGGTGGTGGTCGAGAGTGTTCATTCTTAAACTCCTCCTTTTCTTTTTGTAGTCTCTCACGTCGTTCCCTCTCATCTTGTTTACGGATTCTCTTATGGCTCTTACAGCATTTACGTTTAGGTCGGCTTCGAGGGATCTGTACTTGAACCTCCCTTCCTCTCAAGAGCAGGCGTGCCTTTCCTAACTCTTCCTCAGGGATTATCACATCATTATCAAAATCAGAGTCCCATCCATCTTCCTTATCAGCATCATTAGCAGATTCGAGTGTTAAATCCTCCACTAAGACTTCCTCTACATGCAATGCTATTGTGGATGCATCCCCATAGTACAAAACATCTAGAAGGTCACGTGGTTGTACCATTCATATAGAACTAATGTCATATCCATAAGAGTCACAAAATTGAATTGGCTTAGGTAAAGCACATGTTGATAATGTTGCAAGGACATGACTCCATTCCAGGATCAATTAAGTGCTCAGGGAAGGGTTGTGGAATGTATACCTCATCTGATACACTTCGATTACCCTTAAGTCTCTCAGTGTTGAAATCCCTACATGAGGCTCCACACATCCATAGATCTTCTCGCCCATCTGACAATGTAACTCTTGAGCCCTCAGATGAAGCAGAATCAAACTCATCTATTGGAGACCTTGTTACATCACGATATGAGTGATTCTTTAGGTTGACCCTTGTGATGACAGAATCATGTCGGAGATACAAATAATTATATCCCCAATCTTGAATCATTTGAAATTGTTGCATGAATGGTCTACCCAATATCACTTCATAGTTTGGATGTTTTCCAAAATCTACTACTGCAAAGGTGTGCTCATATTCAATCCCACATGTGGTGACCAATATGTTCTCAAGCACCCCAAGGGGATGTTCTAAGCTTCCATCTGCTAGCTGCAAGCGCATCCTGGTACTCCTAATAGCTGGTTTGCCCCACTTTTCCCAAATGGACCTTGTCACAATGCCCACTCCTGCACCACTATCAATTATTGCAGTTGAAGCTACTTTTCGCACTTCTAATGGGAGGGTAGCATTTCCCTGATCGTCCTCACAAAATTTTCCTACTTTGTTGATAGGAACTGGCATAACATGCTTTGTCTCAGGGTGTATAGTACAATGATGGTGACCCTTTTGTAGCAATACCTGCTCTAACAAACATGTGGCAATATCATTCCACAACTCAGGTCGAAGCTTTATCAAATCAAGCAAAGGTAAGGTACAAGCCACTGGTGCTGACAAAATAGCTTGCACGATACCCATATCCATCTCCTTTGTCAACCTTCTATGCATGGAGAGTATCCTCAAGGTTTGAGAACAGTTCTCATATTCTCCTAAATATGATGGTAAGGATTTCATTGTATGCTTACTTCTAGGAGAAACAATTGTTTGAACTTCCTCCTGGATGTTTGGGCGTCTAAAGTTGTTTTCTGTGCCCCTAGTAAAATCCACCTCAGAGAATGAAGGTGAAATAATAGAGGACATATTCTCATTAACTTTCTCATGAACTACTGCCCACATCTCATTTGCCATGTCCTCGTTATTAGCATCAATAACTTCATCATTGCATGGGAAGGCAAGGCTAGGTGGTGGCAAAATACCTTCTTTCAATGGGGTGGCAATTGGTGCAGACTTCTCGCTATGAGATTGTGAGATGAGCTCACTTTTCATTTCCCAACTTGATGACACTTCTGGTATGGTTTCTAATGTTGGCTTAAGAGAGGTTGGGCCCCGAGGGATAGGTGGAGGTGGTCCCTCAAGTATTGATTGAGCTTCCCTAATGAGTTGCTGATGTACAGCTAGATTGATCTTCTCCTCACGAGGGTTTGGGTATTCTTGAAGCTTCTTGGGTAGCTCAAATAAAGCTGCAATGCAACTTCTATGAGCATCAATGATGGCATCTAGAGTCTCGTTCACCTTATCCACAAAAACAGAACCCCCAGAACTATCCTCGGTCGTACTAGCCTCATCTTGTTTAGCACTAGGCCCAGGTTGAGGTCATGCACTTCTTGGGATGTAAAAGCTTGATCCCTCATGTTTGGTTTATAGACTTCTTGAGAACTAGTGGATGCACTTTTAGTTCGCTTGTTGCGGTTCTTTTTCCTCCTAGTGGTCCTTTTTCTATTGGAATGTAGGGTCTTGTCCACTAGATTTGCCTTTGCATCCCTAGTTCGAGGTGTCTCATCAGTTTGCATTTCGGCATTTTGTGTCTATGATCTAGTCATGACTCTAAGTGGCACGACATCCTCATTCTCTGATGAAGGTGGCGATGGAACTGCCCCTACAAAGTTGAGTGAGACCTTTGGTTGAGAGGTGCCTTCCTCATGTGGTTGGGAAGTGTTCTACACAACACCCTAGACAATATCTTTCAATTGGTGGAAACTGTGGTACTGTTGTATTGGATCGAGCTGCTTGCCTTGAGCGATGTGGACAATCACAAGCCCAATGGGGTTCTCCGCACTCATAACAGGGGCCCATTAGTTTGGCTTCTACTTTCCTTTGCTGCCATTGACCTGAGGGGCCTGGAGTCCTAGGTTGGTAGCCGCCTAGCAACATCAAAGAATTTTGTTCCCCTGGTTGAGCCTCCACCCAGTGCTTGGCTTGGATATGCGAGACTTTCAAAGAGATTTTCCTTGGATGAATATGATGCATATTCCTCCTCCACATAGTCTAGGTTTGCCAAGTCTCTACACATATTTGAATTGTCGTAGTCAACAACCCTCACAGGAGCAGTCCCAGGAGCAGGAGGTTGAGCTCCAAGAACAGGTCGTGCTTGCTCTTATGCCATCGGTGGCTTACGTTCAAAATTAGTATACTGTTGATGCATTTGTGGAGTCACTCCACCCCTTTGCTGCTCACGCTCCTGTCTCATTCTTGCAATGCGAGTACATTCCTGTGTGGTGTGGGTAAAGTTCCAAGCACAGGCCTGGCACCACTTCTTTGTGGGTTGGTTTGTGACTAGAGGAGAAAAGGTATTACATTCTTCGGTTTTATGATTACCGCCACATGCTCCACAAAGATGAGGACCTGTAGGTAGTACACTCCTCATTTGCTGCTGCTGTTGTTGTGGCTGCATGGGTGGGCGATAGGTTTGTCCCAATCTCCTTAGTACAAGGTTAGCTACCTGGTCTGGATTTACTAGCGCACTAGACCCTGAACTTTGGTCATCACCCCACTGATCCCTAGGTTGCACCTCAGGGCCAGAACCATCTTGGAATTTGAAGTTATCTGTGAAATCCATAGCATCATGACAACACTCATTGAAATTTGTATGCTTCTTTGCATAGAGATGTGTATGCAGTGTTGAATTTTCGAGTCCTTTGAAGAAGAGAAATTAATCGACTCTGGGTGGGCTTCTCATCTTCTGGGCAACGATTAATGTACTGCTTCATCCTATTTACACAATCTCTAACACTCTCAGTCTCGCCTTGCTTGAAAGAGTAGATGTTTGCTACCGTGTCATGTTGAATCCCCATCAAGGAAAAAGCAGCATGAATCTCTCTTCCAGAACTTGTAAAGAAGATTTGTCTAAAGCCTCTAGTGCCTGAAACCAAGCAAGGGCCTTTCCCTCAAGAGTGAGCCCAAATCCTTCAATTTGCGTATGCTTGTCAGTCACTTGCTCAGCTCGAACTGCTTGCCTAAATGCTGCTACATGGTCATATGGATCTCTTGACCCTTCGTACTTCTTTACCAGTTTTTGAAGAGTTGATGGCCTTACTTGTCTTGAATACTCATCATAGGGCCTACGGCCTCTCACTCTCAGTGGGAATTGTTCCTCTCTTTGGTAAGATGGTCCACATGCATCCCAAATTGGTGTGGGTCCCCTATTACCTGCCTCACCAACCCCCTTCAAAGATCTTGTTACCCGCATTTCAGGAGGTGCATTTATGGGATGCCGAGTTGGCTCCCCTACCCTCCGATTGTCATAGTGAGAGAAACGTTGTTGTGGTGTGATCTGTGGTCGCACTTTTGGTGTAGAATAATATCTTGGTGCTAGAGTTGGGCTACTTGCAGTGGTCCACTTTGATGTTGAGGGTCCCTCTCTAATGAACTCTCGTAGGGGAGGAGCAGCAGTTTCTCCAAGAAAGGCTGTCTCTCCTGGTTTAGCTGTATTTGTTGAGAACACTTCCATGAATAATGGTTGTCCTTTCCACGTGAGCTCCCGAATCTCCTTCCAATCTAAGGTTCGGTATTCATTGGCCCATTTATCAACGATTCGGTTCTTGTATTCTGCAAGCTTCTCGACTACCACCACAAGTGCTAGAGGAAGATCTAGCTCTGGCAATCTAGTTGTGGCATAATATCCTTCTAAAGAGTCCTTAAAGACCTCTTAAACTGGGTCATCCTATAAGACCTTTGTCACTGGAATTTGTCGTACAAACTCCCATTGGTTCTCAGCCTCCTGATCCATTTTGCTCTTGCCTTTCCTATCCCTTTCCAAATTTAGATCTACAAGAAGTAAATCATCTATGGATGGCTTTGAGGACTGGGCATTGGATGGTCCAAGCATGTCCGGCTCAATGAGCCAATCATCTCTAGACTCCCTTGCTCTGGAAAGCTTTGATAATTCTAAGAACTCGCTTTTAGAGAGCTCCCCTAATTTGTCTACATTCTCTGGATGATAGGTGACTTCGTAGCGAACACCATCTCCACCCATGTACATGTTACCCTGGTCATTGACTAGAGGTGCTCTATCAAGCTCTGAGATATTGAAGTCTCACATTGAGTGGTAACCCCATGGTGTCGGCTTCAAATGGATTAAAAGATCTTGTGGGTGTCCTATTTGGGGCTAAGGGATGACTATTTGATGGCCCTAGATTGTCCATGGACAATGAGCCAGTTGTTCTGGAAAGGATATCAGATTGGGATTCGAAAAAGATTTCAGTAATATCTGCCAAATTTCCTACCGATTGGGTCCCACTTTCTTGCGTAGGTACTCTAGAAGGTGCCCTAGGCCCTATGGCAGTGTCTATATGACGTCCCAACCGCAAGTGCATAAGGTCAAATTTTAAGGTTTGTTTTTTTAATAATAAATATATATATATATGTATATATATATATATTTTTTTTAAACCCTACCTAACGACTAAATGCAACTAACCTGAATATATATATATATTTTTTAAACCCTACCTAACCACTAAATGCAACTAACCTGAATATGTTCCTATTTTTTTATTTTTTTTATTTTTTTTTTAAATTTTAATAATTACACAAAAATAATAAATATGCAAAAAAAAAATTTATAAAAATTTAAAAAGATGCAAGTTACACTAAATATGTAAAAAAATTTACAAAAGTTTAAAAAAATGCAGAATATGCAGGAAATATGGACTCAAAATAAAACACATAATTTATTTAAAAAAATAATTTTTTCTTTTTTTTCTTTTTTTTAATTATTTTTATTTTTTAATTATTTTTTTCTTTTTATTTTTATTATTTTTTTAAAAAAATATAAAAAAACCATGAAAATTAACAAAAAACTAAAAAATAAAAAAAATACTAACCTTATCTTTCTGCCGGTGCGCCTTCTTTTTCGCTGCCACGCGCTCTCTCTGCTGCGGATTCGTCGGAGTTTATCCTCTTCACAGCCACGCGTTCTCTGCAGCGCACAGCCTTCGCCAGCTTCTTGCAGCCTTATCTAGCCAACCACCTCTCCGTCGCCTTCGCTCAGCTGTATTCAGCCGCCAGGCGACACTTCGCCTTCTCTTCCACGCTCTCAGCTGCCTTCAGCCACACGGCCTCTCTTCGCCTCCTCTTTACGCCTCCTTGCAGCCAGTCAATCTTCGCCTCCTTCACAGCCTTCTCGCCGCCTTCCACAGTCAACCTTCCTTCGCTTTGCTGCCGTCACTTGACCTCGCCAGCAGCTAAAGCTCGCTGCCTTAGCCTCCTTGCGGCCCTTCACAACTGCCGGTCGCCTCCACGCAGCCCTTCACAGCCTTCTCGCCGCCTTCCACAGTCACCCTTCCTTCGCTTTGTTGCCATCACTTGACCCCGCCAGCGCCGCCTTAGCCTCCTTACGGCCCTTCACAGCTGCCGGTCGCCTCCACGCAGCCCTTTAGCGGCCAGGTGGCTTTTTTTTATTTTTTACAACCGCCAGCTTCTTCACGAGTCACGCCTCCTCTTCTTCGGTTCTTTCGTCTGCTTCACACCTCTACTGCTACGGGTAGAGCATTATGCATTATGTAATATTGCATTAAGTACAAGTTTAATGTATAATAAATAAGCTCACACATATTGCATTGAGCTTAATGTATTATTCAGATTTTCGTTTCTAATCTATGAACAAAAAATGAACACAACGATGAAAACAACCATGGAAAGCATATACATGAATGAGAAAACATTAGCGGGAGTAGATCTCAACCGCACAAGTAAGTACTGATCTATTTTTTCTCTTCTAATCACTAGCTCCGAGATTCCGCACTCATGCTAACCCTAAACCTAAAAACAAAAAGAAATAGTGGTAGTAATGCAAGCTTCTCAACCGGTTTTGAGTCTTCTCCCCAGCGGCGCCAATGGAGAGACGAAAACTCTCTCACTTGTAGCATGAGTAGTATGATCCGTGTGTAGCTCAATCCAATGGGATTTGCATCCCTTTCGGAGCTAGGGATTCAACCCGTACCGGTGCACAAAAGCTTATCCACAAATGGAGAGAATGCTATGAACACCACTACCTTGACATAGACTTAACACACACAAGCTCAATCTTGCCATTACTCATTCACTCATCATCCCACTCATTCATGCATCCAATACAAGAAGAAAGCTAAGCTAATGCATACACAAGCTCAAAGCATACTTCATTCTCAAGCTCTTACTTCCCTAGCATGCACGCAAAAGAATAGAAATGAGAAGAGAGAAAAACCTCATATCATTGCATGGAATTAGAAGAGCTTTGCTCATACAATAATGTAGATAGGGAGAGAGAAGAGCTTGCACCTCTATGAATAAGAGGGAGAGCTAGTCTCCAGAGAGCTCAAGCATAAGTTTAGCCCAATATGTCCATAAGCTCTCAAATGAGCCACTTTTTATACTAAAACTCCCAAAACTTCCCATGTGGGATTATTCTCAAGCCCACTCCCACACTCATCTACAACTTGGAACTCTTTACAAGAGCCCTAAATAAGAATGTCAAGTCTCTTGTTTTCCTGCTTGCATCTTTTTGTTGCATCCTTGCATTGATCACCACTCGTCACACAACACTTCTCACTACTATTCTCTCAAAATGCTAGAGATGTAGTTGCAAAGAAAGACACTACAAATCTGAATGTATGTGGACAAAGAGAATGCAATAGAGGAATGGAGAGCACAACATCCTCACGTCACTTTGGGTCACATGGTGGAAGTAGTAGTGTTTGTAACAAGAGGAAATCTTTGGTAAACAAGAATGCTTTCGTGCAACAGCACAAGAAGAGGCTCAACTATTGCTGACCAATGCAATATATTTTACTAGAGCTTTGATGTCTATGGTCAATTGAGAGGAGTGAAAATTAGCATGGAAAAAGATAGGAGAGTATGGTGATGGTTTTAGTCCTTCCTCATATCATCAAATGAGAAATGCTTCACTGGATAAATTCTATGAAAGAATCAAAGAGAAGGGTTGAACGATTAGTTTTAGATAATTTATCGTTGTCTGGATATAAAATTGTTTGTGATGGATGGTAAAATGTGCAAAGGAGAGACCTCATATCTTAGGGGATTATTAGCACAATGGATAAGAAGGACTTAATATCCCACAATTATTCAAACTTGTCCATTTATAGTAAAATTTAAAATCAAAACAAGGACATAAAACATATACATCTCAACATATTGTATCAAATATTGATTGTGGCAAAAAAATATACATCTTGATCCTTATTAGATTGTATCACGTATATTTTACAAAAAAATATACATCTCTATAAAATGTTGGCATTAACTCAATGGTTGGCCAGTCGAATTGAGGTTGAGTATTAATCTTTTTTAACATCTCAGAAAACTCTCTCTTTCTAGCTACCTTATACTTTACAAACATATAATTCGTTATAAAAATTTGAATACGCTCTAGTTTATCCCAATTGGGATGCAACTCTAGATTGCCTTTAGCATAATGCTTAAAGTTGTCCAAGTAAAAAAGGTTACTAGTTGGATAATTAACCAACACAGTGTATATGTATCTGACTCTTTACAATAGAGGACATTGCAAGTAGTTCACAAATTCTCTTTTGTCACCGTGCAAACATTAGCAGCCCCCAATCAATTAATCCAACCTTGTGTGCATGCTCCCTTGTATAATTTAACACAATATTATATGCCTGAAGATCACAATGAATGATTCCCCCTACATGAGCAGCTCCCATGGCCTTAACTAATGCATGAATAATATTTGGTTGCCCCTCCAAAAAGGCATCTAGCTAAGCCATATGTGCAATCTCCAAAATAGGATCCTCTCCTAGGAATCTTATTGTGCCTTATTTTTGCTACAACTTGGTGATTATACACCTAAAGGTCCCCAATTTTTAGGGGGGAGGGTCATGAGTAATGAACCTAGTGTACCACCATTGTAGTAAGAAAATTTTGTTACCCATGGAGGTTGACGGGTAAATGTAATGTATCTCACAAGGCCTTGGTGTGATATTTGCATTCCATATTCCTTTGTGGACTTATGCTTGTACAAAAAATAAGATCCTTTGTATTTCTTTGTTATAAGGTGATGTGAGGAGGAAAAAAGGATAGACCTTCAAATTTCACTCTCCAACACTCCCCGAAGGCACCCTCTTCGATCTTTCTCTTGTATAAGATGGCCTTGTGAGGCACCCCTATTAGGAGTGAGCATTGCGCATTTCTGGAAGTAAGCGCTAAGTGTGTGTGTGAAAGGACTCACTTTGAATTGAGCCCCAATGTCGAGCGCTTGGAATTAAAGCCCCAATGTCGAGCACTTGGAATTAAAGCCCCAATGTCGAGCGGTTGGAATTAAAGCCCCAATGGAGAGAGAGAGAGAGAGAGAGAGAGAGAGAGAGAGAGAGAGAGAGAGAGAGAGATTTTTGAAAATTTTCAAAACCACACGATTTCACACACACACACACACAGAGAGAGAGAAAGCGTGTTGCAACATCAAAGTGTAAGTTCCTCTTTTGTTATAGAAACCTCAGTGCTCACACGTATACTAATCAGTTGTCCATCACATGTGTAATGACAATTAATGTGTGTCTTTTATATCATTCTTAACAAACTCTTCTCAACATGGTGTAGCAGTACATACTTTTAAAAAGGTGAGAGAATTTGTAAGGGATCCTATCAAGATAGGGCATGCAATTAAAAACTAGGAGAGTTTAGAGAAGCTAGCACGTCTTCAAGATATGTTACAAAGTGTGAAAAAGGCAAACAGGCCCTTCAATATTAAAGGTATCAATATAAGCATAGGATGTGATTATATTGTAATTAGGTTGCCCACATGACGTTCCGTTCATAGCTTCCCCGATGACATTATCCCACCATCATGGAGTATCTGTACATATAAGTGATCAAGAGAAATTTTTCAACAATAAAACCTTACATGTTACTGTGTTTACGTTGGGCACAAATTTTGATGTTTTTACATCAATGTCACGTAGATAAAGACAAGCCTTTATTGCTCAAGATTTGTGACCATCCTTGATGATAGTGGCTCCCTTATTATCATTAGTACAATGTATCAAGTGACAACCATGATAGGCAAGGTTGAGCAATATGGCTTCATATTGGTCACCATGTTGAAATGTGCAGTGTACAACGAAGATTGAAAAAGGGTTTGGACAAGAGGTGAGCAACACTAACCATAGAGGTGCTTATGATTCTCATAAAAGGTTGTCATTGAACAACACTTTCTACTCATAAAAGGTTGCCATTGAACAACACTTTCTACTATTACAATAAATCTTTTAATACTCTTATTCAAACACATACCCTCCTCACTGCTACCTTCTTGAGCATTGTTGGAATAAACCATGTACAATCATTTTCACTTGATTATATCATTGACCCTTGAGCTAGTGTGCACTGGTTGGGTAGTGTGCACTGGGGAAGATGCCCACATGGGATTGCATGGAGATTACCTTAATGCATGAGAAGATAGCCTTATGCCCACAAAGGATCCACCAAGTATAATTCCAACATATGGTATCTTGCACAAAAAGGCTCCTCTCTACTCCTCCAAAGAGTGTAGGACCTTGTTTATATAGATAAATAAGAGGAAAATGTGTGAGCTCCCTAGATTGGCTCCACCTACATCAAGGGAACCACCTACCATGCCCACCTGTAAACCATGGTAATTAGAGACCAAATGACCTTAGGATATCTATTCCTAAGGTGCACACAATATTTATCCACTAAGGACTAAAGATAATGGATGATAGATCACATAAATCTCAACACCCTCTCTTGATGATCAAGCATCCATACCACACAAGGTGTGCTTGGATCAGATCTACCACTAAGAAAAAAACAATTCACTAAGAAATCAATGAGAGAAAATGAATGTCACACAGACTTTTAACAATGTAAGTGGCACAAAGATTTAGAGAAGGGTATCATTGGTGGTGCCACATTGGCCTCATGAGATGATTTCCAGGTTGCTTGTCGTCTTTCTTCTTGTTCCATTAGGGAAAATGTGGACTTATTTTTGGGCCCTCTAAGAAATGCCGTCATCATTCTATTTCAAAAAGGGGGATCCTGGATAACTCTATCCATAGTTCCTCAAAACTATATCATGTAACATATCATTGGAAAGATCTTGATGAGAGGATTCTAATGCACCAACCTTCGACAAATTTGGAGTTTTTATGCTCAAGTTATGGCCTCCCCACCAAAAAGTAACCTCAAAAGTTTTGTAAAAACGGAAACCTCACCCTCATTGGTCCTTATGGAATATTCCCTAGAATCTCAAAGAGCTTAAAAGGCCCAAAAGTGAGTCCAAAGTTTCCCTAATGTCCTCATCCTGCTTTTTTATAAAAAACACTTTGGCTTCATGTCCCTAAGTTCTCGCAGTAATAGCAAGTTCAAAGGAACTTCTTCTTCTTCTTCTTCTCATCCATGATGAGAGTCGATTCCACCTGAACTGATGATGTGGACTCCTTGGAATTCTTTTTTGCTCCCATTTTGGTTTCTTCAAGGATCAAGGATGAAGCTATTGATGCCAGGGTAATGTTGGTTTGGTTGCGTAGAGTAGATACACACTGCTCATAGATATCGGGCATGTTGTCAAGTAAATTAAAGACTTCTTCCTCTTCATCAATTGTCACACCAACTTCACTGAGCTAATCAATCAAGCTCCTAACATTATTAACATGATTAGCTATAGTTTCTTTGTCATCCATCTGGAAAGTTTATTACAGAGAAACATTTGTGCTATTGCATTAACTTGGCAGAATATAGATTTGAGATGAGACCATGCCTCATGAGAGCTCTTGGAGGAGCTACTTGATGGATCCGATTATCTAATAACCCACAAATAATGAAGGATAAAGCTTTTAATTGCTTACCCACTTATTGATATCATCAAGATCTCTAGAAGGTTTCTTCTCTGAGCCATTGACTATAGCCTAGAGTTCCTGATCGACCAATCCCATTTGCATTTTAATACTCCATGTATGGTATTTTTAACCATCAAACTTCTCATACTTTTCTAAGAAGTTCCCATAGTGATGACTTGATGAACTGGACATAGTGCAACACTATCACAACTCACACCGAGTAATAACTTTCACAACTCACACTGAGTGATAAAAGTGGGATCCTTTATCAATAATAGGATCCTTTTACATGAGTATGTTCTCTCACAGAGAGAGGTGCAACAAGATAGACTCAATCTGAATACAAATGATAATCACACACTACTAAATCAAAATTCACCTTCCCCAAATAGATGCATGTGAATACACATAATTTTTGAAAGATTAAGGGATTGTACGAGGTAGTGGTAGTGTGGCAGAGTTCTTTCCTTTTTAATTTTATGAGAACTTTTTGATGCTTTTAGCTGTGCCTTGGTTGGAGTATGGAGATACCTAGGCATGATATGCTTTCACTCAGATAAATGGAATATGCTCTTTATAATGTGAGAACATGTTACAAGGTAATGACGTCACAAAGACATGCAATGTCCACTTAGGGTTGTGGCACTAAGGCCAAGGAAATAATGCTCAAAAAGAGGCTATGTGTAAATTCCTTTTAAACCTTAGATTTAATAAAACATTAATCACCAAGATATTATTTAAAATTTTAAACTTTCCCTCCTAAAAACAAGGAGGAAGGTGAGCAGATGGGGGGAGGCTTGATTCTCCTTCAATCGTGGAGAATCTATGCTGATTCTTTTTGCAGGAGATGCTTCTCGGCTACAGCAAAGGAACCACTTGATTGTGGTGCCAACTACTATCACCTAATTAGGTGCTCATTAGAGGCACCAATTAACCACTTAGTTGTTGTAGGTGATGCAACAGACCCATCTATAGATGAGGCCCCAATACACGCACATAGTCAATAGTTGTGAGCAGCTCTGGTGCTGAGCAAAGTCACACAGTCTATGCCACTAAGGCCTGAAGTAATCCACCTCGTATGCTGCAAGTATGGGTGATTCTACGTGTCCAAAAGACACTTGCATCTCTGCTCAACAGAGGTTTGAACCCTCTGTCACTACCTGAAGGCTAGGCGACCAATTCCAGGAAGTTTGTGTGGGGAGAGGGCCGAGCTGTGTCCTCAGTTGGGCTACAGAAGCCTTAAGAAAAGATTTGAAGAATATGCACATATAAGTGCAATGGAGAGTTCTAAAATTACTAAACTTTCACTATTTTCACTTAGAAAAAATTAGCACACATAATACCTTGATGCTTCCATCAATTATTTTGAGTTTGATGCTAAGTTTGTTGAAGTTCTTCTTCTCTTTCCAATGTTTTGAGAAGATTCTTTAAGCAACTCCACTTGCACTCTTCTCTCAATTGAGTAACTCTCTCTCTCTCTCTCTCTCTCTCTCTCTCTCTCTCTCTCTCAAGGTGTGGCCCTAGGTGATAAATCCCCCTCTCTCAACCTTAACAATACCACTTTGTTAAACTAGATAATGATGGGATTAAGCTTACACAAAGCAATAACACTACTAGGAACTTACTCAAGGATTTCTCTACTCTTTTGCTACTCAAGCATACTCCCATAGAAAGGAACTCTGATACCATGTTAAGAAATAGGAGATGAGATTGGAATGCTAGAATGACTAATCACAAAGATAATGAAGCATAACCAAATCAATACACATAAGCAATGTAGATGCACTTATCATGTGATGGATTAACAAATAAAGACCATGAATCAAATGATAAACATGAATACCACAAAGATTACCTTAATGCATGAGAAGATAGCCTTATGCCCAAAGGATCCACCAAGTATATTGCCAACATATGGTAGCTTTCACAAATCACTTACAAAGGCTCCTAAAGGTGTTCTACCATATGTTTTGTCGTAGAAGGAGAAATATGTACATTTGATTTTTTTTGTCCTCCTACCTTTTCCTATTTGCTCCCAATCCCCCATTCCTCTCCAAAGCAAACCCTTTTGCAAAGGCTTGGTTGATCACATAGTAAACCAAGTAATGCAAGAGTATTAGTTGCTCATAAAACTCACTCCTCACATGGTAAGATTTAACCTTCTGCCTAGAGCTCGGCTTAAAGCAATTGAAAACTGATTACATAACTAGTCCTTCTTTGAAGTCTCTCTAGTATTGCAAATGTGTTTAGGATTAATCCCCACCCCTTGCTTAGGTGTTGACACTTTCTCTACATTGGAAATCCCCACCCCTACTCAGGTGTTCACACTTTCTGTACATTGGAAATTCCCTTCCTTGCTCTGGTGTTCATACTTTTCATACATTAAAAATCTGCACCTCTAACCTAATAGTAGCAACAACAAGTAACATTATGTATGGCCACGAGCCCCATTGATGTAGCAAATGCCCAGCCATAATGCTTGTATACATTAGCAAAGATAGGCTATGGGCACACACTTAAGTTGGGTGTGGCTAGGCAAAGATAGGCTATGGGCACACACTTAAGTTGGGTGTGGCTAGGCAAAGCCCCTTGTATATATACAACTTTTGATAATGTGAATGGGGAGAACAACTATTTTCTCTTATGAAAATCTTTCTTCTTCTCTTCTTTAACTCTTAATCTCTTGTTTTCTTGTGGTATGCATGATTATGTGAGTGTATGTGGTGTGTTGAGTGTCCATGCTAGATAGCTTAAGTGAGAGAGTGATTGAGCTAGAGTAAAGTGGAGAGTGGTTCAAGCTTTCTAGCTTTACCATTGCCAAGGGTTTCCATAGAGTGGTTCAAGCTTTCTATCTTTACCAGTACCATATTGGAAGGACAGAGAGTAGAGGAAGGGTTAAAGCAAGAGGGATTGGCACTCTTCTTAGGCTCTTTTGCTTCTCCTATTGGGAAAAGCTTATTTGCAGAGTGGAGAGGGGTTCAAGCTTTCTAGCTTTACCATTGCCAGTGGAAGGACTGACAGTAGAGAAAGGTTTTAACCAAGATTAACACTCTTATTCACCTCTTTTGTCTCTCCTATTGGGCAAAGTTTGTTTTGGCAGTTTGCTATTTCAAGGCAGATTTGGAGAGATGTCTCAACCTACAAATAATGCAGCCCCTTGATGCACCACTCGTGCCCATCCTCCACATTTTGGATAGTTAAATGGAACAACTTACATTCTCTGGAAGTTCAAGATTAGGTCTATATAAGTTGTGAGAAATCGCAACAGAGGTTGATGCAAAGTAGGGTCCTAATACAAATCGAGGAGATCCACTATAGATCCTATCACTAGATCATGCTCTTTCTTTGGCATGGAGTTAAAGGAATACAAATACGCTATGTGCCATCATCACCAATCTCACTAATTTGGTGATGACCTTGATTTAGCATATTACCATAGCTTATGAAGCATGGCAAGTTTTAAAGAACCAATATGAGACGAGGAATTAGACAAGGATTAAAAACCTTAAGGACCAACTTTCACACAGAAATGCATTCTAAAGGAGAAGCAGTAGAAAAGTTCATATCATGGATAAATAATCTACAAGATCAAATGGCAGTGTAGTAGTGGGGATCACTAAGACTAGATGAATTGGTTGTAGCAGGTGCATTACATTGTTTCCCCCAAAGTATGATAGCTTGGTGACTTCATTGAACATGCAGGTGCACAACCAATCTCTAACTTTTGATGAGGAGTTTAGTGCAATTCTAGTGGAGGAGGAGATGCATTTTCCATGGCCATCTAGGTGAGAATGGATACCTTAGGGTAAGCTAGTATATAAGTAACCTCATCCTTAGTTTAGGGTTGATGTTTGTTTTGTACTTCATTGTACCTTGAGCTCTTACTCCTAGTGAACTAGCCTTCTACACTCTCTCTCTCTCTCTCTCCCCCTTTTGTCCTATTTGATTTATGAACATTGAGTGAGAGAGTGTTTGTAGCTTTTCTTTCATTAAAGCTAACAATGGTATCAGAGGCATTAGAGTTTTTGGTTAAAAACTTTTCTAGAACAAGAGAGATAAGCTTGAGAATAGTTCTAGTGCTTCTACCATGGAAGTGTTCTCTGCTATGTGGAGCAATCAGAGGTGTTAGAATCTCAAGATATATGGTATGTGGATTCTGGCGCCTCTAACTACATGACCCGTCACGCTGAGTGGTTTAGAGATATGCAAAAAATGGAAAAACTAGGTTATGTAGAAACAAGTGATGATACTGCGCATCCCATTGTGCATGTTGGTAAAGTGCCATTGTCTATAGTACTTGTCTTATGTACTTCATGTTTCGAATATAACAAAGAACGTGGTTTCTATTAGATAGATGGTTGAGTAGGGTCTACAAGTGAGGTTTAATCCTCAAGGATGTTTTGTGGAAGACTTCAAAAATAAGTGTCGCTTGGTTACAAAGGGTAACAAAAATGGCAGGATGTTTACTTTGGATGTGAACATGCCTGAGATAAAGGCAACCATGTTTGCGCATGGAACAGGTGTCATTGTAGATATTCACATATGTACAAGTGCATTGGTCATGTCAATGTACAACGACTGAAGTCTATGCAGGCCCAAAATATTGTTGTAGGTTTGCCAAAGTTTAAGGTTGACGGTATGAATAAGGTATGTGAAGCATGCCAACTTGGTAAGCATGCCAAACATGCTTTCCCACATGAAAAGCATATCAGTGCAAGGCCATTGGATGTCATACTTTCAGATGTATGGGGACCGACCAAGACTACAACAATTGCAGGTTGCAGGTACTATGTTACATTCATTGATGACCACACTAGGAAAGTGTGGGTTTATTTCATGAAGGAGAAAAGTGAGGTGTTTGCTCACTTTCAGAGATTCAAAGCCTTGGTCAAGAAGGAAAAAGACATGCAAATAAAATGCCTAAGATCAGATGGTGGGGGAGAATATTTCTTCAATGAGTTCAGTGATTTCCTAAGAAAGCAAGGAATCACGAGACAGTTTACATGCAGGTACACTCTGCACAACAGAATGGTGTTACAGAAAGGAAAAACAGGCACATTGCAGAAGTGGCACGTGCCTTGATGGCTGAAAAGAATATGCCACATTACTTTTGGGCAGAAGCAGTAGCAAATGCTATGTACATTATGAACAGGACACCCACTGCAGTTGTTCATGGTATGACTCCTGAACATAAGTTTACAGGCATAAGAAGCAATAGCAACTGCTATGTACATTATGAACAGGACACCCACTGCAGTTGTTCATGGTATGACTCCTAAACATAAGTTTACATGCATAAGACCGGATGTGTCTCACTGGAAAGTGTTTGGGTGTATTGCATATGTACATGTTCTTGATGAAGTGAGAACAAAGTTGGATCCAAAGGCAAAGAAATGCATCTTCATTAGTTATGCTATGGAGAAAAAAGGTTATACATGCTATAACCCTACCACTCGTGAGATGCGAGTAAGCAAAGATGTCTTCGATGAGATGAGTAGTCGGTATGCACCAGTAGTGAAGGCAACAGAAGATGCAAATGTAAGAAGTGCTGATGTTTCACCACATGTAGAGCAGCAATCTCACAGGTGCTGAGTGGACCTGGCGAGTCCTTGAGCAGTGGATCCAACGTTAGCCCATGGTTAGGCAGGTTGAGGAATGACGCAGGTAACATGTATCACAGAAAGAGAAGGAAAAGGTAGATCAACCTTTTATGCCTAATCTGTCAGCAGGTCACTCATATGTGGATGGTGACTCTAGTGGCTCTGAGTAGAGCCTTGGTTAGGAGCTTGGCATTCTGTCTGTGGTTACTCCTAGTGTAAGAAGAACCAAGGCTATTTTAAGGACACGTGGCAGCAGTGATCCAGGTGTATGCAGGTCTACGAGGGTTAGATACCCTATTGACAGGTTGAGATATTGTGGATATACAACCCATCGTTATGCTTACATGGTAAAAGCATAACGATAGGGTTAGATACCCTATTGACAAGTTGAGATATTGTGGATATACAACCCATCGTTATGCTTACATGGTAAAAGCAATACAAGAGGTTGAGCCCACTTGCTTTGAGCAGGCAATTGGAAATAAGAAATGGGAAGATGTCATGGATGAGGAGATGGCAGCATTGGATGCAAATGCAACATGGGAGTTAGTGCCTTTGCCTAAGGAAAAGCAGGCAATTGGATGTAAGTGGGTGTATAAAGTCAAGCACAATGTTGATGGTTCAGTGAGCAGGTACAAGGCAAGTTTGGTTGCCAAGGGCTATGCACATACTTATGGTATAGACTATGAGGAGACATTTAGCCCGGTTGCAAGAATGGCAACCGTGAGAGCTATCATTGCTATGGCTGAGCGAAGGGTTGGTCTCTACATCAAATGGATGTAAAGGGTTGGTCTATGAGGAGACATTCAGCCCGGTTGCAAGAATGGCAACCATGAGAGCACATACTTAGACTATGAGGAGACATTCAGCCCGGTTGCAAGAATGGCAACCGTGAGAGCTATCATTGCTATGGCTGAGCGAAGGGTTGGTCTCTACATCAAATGGATGTAAAGAATGCTTTCTTGCATGGTGATTTGCAAAAGAAGAAATGTACATGATGCAGCCACCAGGTTATGAGAGTGATGCACATCTAGATTTTGTGTGTAGGTTACGGAATGCCTTGTATGGCTTGAAGTAGGCACCCAGAGCATGGTCAAACAAGATCGGGGAGTATCTTGTTACCATTGGATTCCAGATATCCAATGTAGATTTTCCACTATATGTGAAAAAGATAAATAGAGGGATCATGCTATTAGTCATCTATATGTGAAAAAGATAAATAGAGGGATCATGCTATTAGTTATCGATATATGGATGACTTGATTATTTCACTGGTGATAGTGATACAGACATATATGATGTTAGGATGCATTTGAAGCAGAAGTTTGAGATGAAGGATTTGGGTGAGCTGCGGTATTTCTTAGGCATAGAGGTGGTGAGATCACCTCATGGCATTTTTCTATTGCAGAGATAGTATGGCTTGGACATGTTGTCCAGGTATGGTATGACAGGCTGTAAGCCTATTTCAGTGCCATTGGAGCATAACACAAAGCTTTCCACAAATACAGGTGAGCTTTTGGAGGACCCCACTACATACAGGCGCATAGTGGGTAGTTTGATCTACATGACCATTACAAGGCCAAACTTGAGCTATGTTGTTGGACTTGTGAGTCAGCTTATGCAGGCCCCTAGGAAGCCTTGAGCTATGTTGTTGGACTTGTGAGTCAGCTTATGCAGGCCCCTAGGAAGCCACACTTGGGTGTGGCTAGACGGATCCTCAGGTACATAAAGTCCACAGTTGATTGTGGACTTTTGTATGAGTCTGGTATAGAGATACAGTTGCATGGGTACACAGATGCTGATTGGGCTAGTAGTATTGCAGATAGGAGATCTACCAGTGGTTTTATGTTCTCATTTACGATTGCTGCTATGAGTTGGAGTAGTAAGAAGCAGCAAATAGTTGGCTTGTCGAGTATAGAAGTAGAGTACAGGGGTGCTACTATGGCAGCTTGTGAGGTAGCTTGGTTTCAGAAGCTACTTGGTGACATGGGAGAGCCCATGGATAGGGCAGTTGTCATATATTATGACAACATGAGCAGCATACAGTTGGCCAGTAACCCATTATATCATGCTAGAATGAAGCACGTTGAGGTGCATTATCACTTTGTGAGGGAGAAGGTGCTAGCAGGAGATGTAGATCTGGTATATGTCAGCACAGAGGATCAAGTGGCTTCACAAAGGAATTGGGCACAGAGAAGCTCCATAGGTTTAGTTTACTTGGAGTGTAGTGTGTGGAGTTGAGCTTGAGGGGGAGTGTTGAGATATCGAGAGCTCAACTAGTGCTACGGCAGACATTGATGACCCACCTGGGTGTTGAGATATCGAGAGCTCAACTAGTGCTACGGCAGACATTGATGACCCGCCTGGGTGTGACAGCTTCCGCATCTATAACATAGGTGATATGCGGCCAGTGGGATGATAGGCTGTGTGACAACCATTTTGGATTACTAGAGACTAGCATAGTTATAACACTAGCTCATTTAGTCAGGTTCACATTATGGACCTATTCTTGTATGTTGTAGTAGTTGAGTACTAACCCATATAGTGTGTACTCTTATCTTTATGTTATGTTGGTTGAGTATAGAAGAAGAAGATGGAAGAAAATTCAGCTATCCATCTCTCTCTTGTGTCTTGCTCTCTCTTGTGTGTGTGTGTGTGTTGGCTTGCTGGGGTTTGAAGCTCTCCCTCTCCCCCACATTCTCTTTAAATACTAGAGCAGAGGGAGTGCATGTAAGTCAAAGGATCAACTCAAGGTTACAGAGACAAGCCTAGGATCTCTGTTTGCATCTTTGTTGGAGCTTGATGCAACCTGACTTTGCTCATCTGCAATTTTTGTTTGAAGAAGAAGCTCTACAGAGTTGGCCGCATAGCCCATCAAGTAGACTTAAAGTTGTGGAGGTTCTCTTAGTTTTCATGTTTCTTTCTCTTGTTTGAGCCCATGGTCTCAAGGTTGTTGAGGGCTGGTTTGATTTTATCTACATGCAATAGACATACTGCGTAGGGTTTGAATCTTTTGTAAGTGGATGATAGAGTTCTATGTTATGGCGTTTTAGTTATGATTGTGTTGTTTTGACTAAGATTGTTGAGAAAATTCAATTGTGAGTGAAGATCTGAAGATTACTAAGTCAAGGCCCACTGAGTCAGTATCAACAACTAAGAGTCAGCAGTGTTAGGCAGGGTCACTTAAGTGTAGGAGGAAGTTTGCTAAGGGTGTAGAAGGGTAGAATTAGACATTTTGAGTTGAGAGGAAACTAATTAGAGTCAAGTTGTCTCATAGTCAGAGGTATGTTAGGGATAGTCAGGTAGCTTTGTGGGATGAATGATATCTAGCAGAGTCAACTAGGAGTCAGATTAGGGGTTGTAAGGCTAGATCGTTGAGGAGTCTAGGGTGTTTGGGGGTTTGTAAGTGTCAAAGGACATAGGAGTGGTAAGGTCTGAGTCAATTGAGTCAACTCAATTAGAACTGAGTCATCAGACAATCGATAGAGGTCAGCTGATATAATCAACAGGGTTCTAGACATAGGGATTTGAGGGATGGTGGTCTTGGAGGAAAATTTGCTAGTCTAGAGGACAAGAATCTGACAGAGTTCAGCACAACAATTAGCTAAATCAGAGTACATTCGACATAGTGGAGCAGCTGAGAGTCATCTGGGGTCAATTTAGGTCAGCAGATAATCAAAGGAGGTCAACTGAGGTGTTAGGATTTGAGATCAGGGTTCTTGAGTCAGATTTGACCCAAGAGGACATTTTGGTGGGCCAATTTGTTCAAGTTGAGAGGGTTCAACTATCCGACTATATCAGTAAAGGTTTAGAGGATAGTTGCATGGCTATTGGGTGACATGTGTTATATGTTTTCAGTAATTTTGCTGCTCTATAGAGGTAGATTCTATTTGCTCTTCCCAATATAAAATGTTGTCCATAAGCATCATAAATGTTGTTGGTGCATTAGTCAAACAAAAAAGCATGACCAAAAATCCATAATGCCCAAATTGAGTTCTAAATGCGGTCTTGGGACCATCCTGTTCCCAGATCCTGACTGGTGTTAGCTTGACCTACAGTCAATTTTAGAAAAATAACATGCACCATTGAGTTTGTCAAACAACTCATCGATGTGGAGCATTGGATACTTGTTCTTAATCGTAATCTGATTACGAGCATGGTATTCTATGCATATACGCATACAACCATCTTTCTTTTTTACAAAAAGAATAGGCGAAGCCCATGGCAAATAACTAGGTTTTATAAAAAATTTCTCGCATAATTGCTACTCTACCTCCTGTGCTTTGGAGTGGCTAACTCCATAATAAGCAGGCTTTCTTATAGGCTTGAAACTTGATAGTATATCAATGGAATGGTCTACCTTCCTAGATGGCAGGACTTCATTCGAAAAATCTTTGGGGAAAACATCTTGATACTCTCTCAATAAAGAATTTAAATTATCTACGTACTTACCATTATTTAGTGTCATTTTTAGCCTTGGAGCTTTTCAAGTTTTGCCCACATGCAGACGAAATTGGGTTTACAAAAAGAGGGTCAAGGCCATTTACATTTAATGTTTCATCTACGAAAACATTATTCACTTTTGTTTCATCTATGGAAACAAAATTATGCAAAAGGTTACAAATGTATACCTGTTGAATCTCATCGAGCTCATAAGCATGGTAAAACTCCATGGACATAGCCGGCACATCATGCTCACCATGCAAAATAATGCATCTTCCCTCATGCATGAACTCTAGACTATTATTCTCATAACAAACGATGTGAAAAGATGCAGGGAGGAAGAGAGCTTGAGCTCTTGCAAGTACACACACACTCACACAAACCCTAGAAGAGAACACCAAGATTAGAGTCAGAAAGTTGTTTTCTTCTTCTTCTTAACAAAAAGGGTTCTACCAAATGATAAGGGAAATACAACATAATGATTATAACATGGAGGAGCTGTAAAGTAGATTCTCTCTATTCTCTCTACAGGGGAAGAAGCAAAGTTGCAACAGAGGTGAGCTACACATGGAGGCTCGTGTAGAAAGCAAGAGATTCAAGAAGTCAGTGGGTTGAAGGGAGCTCTATGGTGCTGCCCATATAGAGAACCTCAGCACCAAGAAAAAGGAGAAACGTCTCCATCAATAGCCAAAAATGAAACCAAAGTTGCAAGTTGCAGTAGGGATGTGCAATTGCATTAAAGTTTGAGATATATTATGTGAGTGAAATGTCACACGTAGAAAATTTGTCCCACTCACACCAAGACCTCTAAAGCTCATTAACTGGTAAAAACTCTTTGCACAATGTTATCTCTAACTCTATCCAAGTACAAGGGCATCTGGCACTATCGGCCAAACTCATCTACCATTTATATGCCTTGCCCATCAAGGACAAACTTGCAATGGGCCTCACATCCTCTGGCATATGCCTAAGGTTATGTAAGTCTGGCCACTTTTGTAAGAAAGTGTTGATTGCATCTTTGTTGTGTGTCTTTTCCTCTCCCCCAAAGCTCAGTGCTTTGAGATCCTTGAAGATCCCAATAGACACTACGGACTTTTTGGCAAACTCTATGGAGTACTACCCTATGTGAGGGTGTATAGCACTATCGGCCAAACTCATCTACCATTTATATGCTTTGCCCATCAAGGACAAACTTGCCTCAATGGGCCTCAATTCCTCTGGCATATGCCTAAGGTTATGTAAGTTTGACCACTTCTGTAATAAGAAAGTGTTGATTGCATCTTTGTTGTGTGCCTTTTCCTTGAAGATCCCAACAAACACTACAGACTTCTTGGAAAACTCTACGGACTACTACCCTATGGAAGTCTCAAACTCCTACTGAGAAGAAGTAAATTGTACTCTTCTCTGCACAGGCGTAGGAGATGTAACACTAGCAATAGGAGTTATTGGATGGGAGCCTAAACTGTGGTGCAAACTCCTAAGTCAAAATCTCAATTTGATTTTGTTCTAAGGTTTGGGTACTAGCCAAAAGATGCAAAATAAATTCGCATCATGAGACCTCCTCCAAGAGAGAGACATCAGCCTCAAATCGAGCATCGAGATCTGTGTCACCGAATTCGTTCTTGTTCAAGAGGTCATCATCTATGCCTGGGACCAACAATGTAATACCTATCTCTATGGATTGTTCAACTATCAGTTGGTTGTGTTGTGTCTTTGTTGTTGCGGATAGAATTTTGGGGCCATCTGAACAAGGACGGGGTCAGAGACGTGCCTCCTACAACACTTGGCTCCTGTGCGCCAAGTCATGAGGTGGATAGAGGACAAATTGCCATCTGCGTGCAAGGACAGCTTGCCACATACGAGCAAGCTTGGCCTACATAAGGCTAGAAATAGGTGACAATACTTGAGAAATACCCCTCTCCCTTGAGATAGGTACGCCACCCTCACTTGAAGCTTTTTTTTTTAATAAATAAAATTTACAAAAACTAAGTAAAATTAAAAGGCAAAAATAAATACAAAAAACTTTACGGAGTGCACAAACGGAACCACCTACCCGATATGTCCTGGAGTGTGGCAACCGATGGAAGCTCAAAGTCGATGCTATGCTGCATCACTCTGGATGGAACCTCAAAAGCTAATGTCGCTTCAAACTTCTCCGAAATCACCTCAAGCTCGCTCGTATCCCCCAGGATGCCCACGCAAGGGGTAAGAGTGTAGAAGATGATGCCAAGTGGATATCACACAATCACCGTGGTCGTGTGTGACGTGCTTTGTTGCTTTCTTGTGTGTGTATCACCACACACATGCCACTTCAGAGGTGGGAAAGAGAGAGCACTCCATTTTTCTACATAGCCTAGTTTTTTCGCATCTCTTAACTCTCTGAATGGTTAGTCATGTGGTAAGAGTTGCCCGAATCAACATACCATTTATATCTTGAGTTTAGTGTATCAGTAGTCATGGAAGTAAGCATATGCTACATTACAAAAAGTTGTTCACTTTTATCCACATCCTACTTACTTGACGATGCAGCTTGTTGACAATGCATAGCTCCCTTGCTTTATGTTATTATACTTTTCATAGCACTCCTTTGCTATATGCCCTAGTTTGCCATAGTAATAGCATGCTATGTTATTTCCACTCTTATTTTTTTATCGTCCACCTCAACCTCTTTGGCGCCCCCTACCACTAATGTGGCCTCTTCCACCTCTTTGCGAATTGGAATTATGTTATTGTTGTCAATGATTCATGTTTCCGTATATCAGCCTGCGCCTCGATCTCTAGATGAAAATCTACCTCTACATCTACTTGTCTCTATGTAGAAAGCATACTGCTGAATATTGCTAGATGGATGAACATTCATCTCACTGATCAAAAAAGCTATAAGGTCTAGAAAGTTTTGAAAATTTTCTAGAGTTCGGATAAATGTCCAAAACAGATCATAATCTTTTCCAAGCCCATTCAAAGTGATCGACACCAAGTTGTCACGCTCCAATAGAGACGATGGCATCTGCAAGCCCTTTAATTTTCAATGAGTAATCATTGATACATAGCTTATTCCTTTGCATATTGTGTAACTCTTGCTTTAGCTACATCTTCTTAGCCTTGGTACTTGTACTATATAGCTTATAACAGATATCCCATGCATCTTTAGGTGTCATTACATCATGTTAAGACTAATCATAGAATGAGACACACTAATAGAGAACCAATACATAATGTTGATGGCCCTTTCATGCCATGCCTTAAAGGTATGTACGTGTTAAGGGGAGTGGGATTTTCCTCCAGAAGCTCAAGCTCCTTCACGTCACCTATAATAAACTCTCAATATCTTCTTCCCATGAGGAAGTTTATCTTAAACTTCCACACTTGGAAGTTATTCTTATCCAGCTTCAAATCAATATGCACAATAGTCTGTGTGTGAAACATGCATAGAAACATTGCACAACTAAACATTGTCACACTGTCAACACTTTTGTAGAGTATCTACGAAAACCTTGCAGGACCAAAACGAGATGGCCAAAACGAGATGCGAAACTAGGAGCTACCTGCAGAGATTTGTTGATAGAGTTACCCTTATCGCTTTCTTTGATTGGCTCTTGCTTGCCTCTTGATGAGTTCGTTACACGAACCGATGCTCTGATACCTTAAGAAGAATGCGGAGGAGAGAATCCCAAGCAAACTTCTTAGCATAAGAGTAGACAAGCACATAAGAGAGAGATGGATGTCTGAATTTTCTAATTTTTTTCTTCACCTTTCTACAACCATAACATAAAGATAAGAGTATAAGGAAAAATATTGTACTACTAAAGTAAACAAGGGTTGTACGGCTAGTCTCTTTAGATTCTCTTTCTCATACAAACTAAAGTAAACAAAGATTGTACATGTCTCATAGATCGTATGTTAGTCTCCATAGATTCTCTTCTCACACACACTCTAAATGCTAGAAAAACATAGCATTATTTACTGGCCAAATAAAGAAATTCGGTTAATTACCCTAAAATGAACTTTGATACATTTGTTTATAAAACTTCACATTTAATATATATTTTGATGGTATTTTTTAGGAGTTTCTCTCGTCTTGATAAGGTTACCCCTACCCCCATGACTCCCCTCCTCCCCCCCCAAACACCCATGAGTCTCCCCTTACCCCCATGACTCCCCTCCTTCCGTCATAACACCCTCTCTCGAGTAAGGTTTTTACTTTATCTCTTGTCAAATAGGTGCACTTGTAAAGCACATGTACACAAATTGTACACACCTAGAGAAATAAAGCAAGCGTATTTTGGTGCTTTGGCCTATTTATAAATTCAAAGCATCAGCTAGGTAAGCACACCAACTCAGGACACAGTATATGCGGGATGCATGCGCATTTGTAATATGCACCCTCATGTGGGTCCCATAAGGGGTCGTATGCACTTTCGAGATCATGGTTTTGATAGGGGAGGGTAAACATTACTAGTATAAATAACTTTGTTTGGGTGTGGCCGGACAAGTTATGTCCCGTTGTTGGGTCACTAAGGGCAAAAGGGCCCAATGTAGATGTATGCTCGCCCAAGCACACCACCTAATGAGAAAAGTTGGGCGTCCGTGTGTGAATACGCCATCGTGCACACGCATCGGA